>NC_054870.1:2671198-3271198 GCF_018320785.1 Cheilinus undulatus
CACTGCTCCCGTTTGTTACTCATTCAGTCAAACAGTAACAGACCACAGCTCAGTTTAACCAGCAGTCTGGGTGTTCTTTGTTTATGGAAATTTCCTGCATGTTCGGTCTGGGAGCCTTTTTCCTCTCCTGCCAATTAAAGTGCTGCACAAACGGCATGTTTCTACATTTAAGAACATGTGAACTCAACAGGACTTGTTTTCTTATTAACGGTGTCCTCCACTAAGGATTTACAGAGTTCAATCTGATTGGTCAGATTTGACCTAGAGTTGACCAATCATGTTTTAGCTCATTGATCCATATCCTCACATTC
This sequence comes from Cheilinus undulatus, assembly GCF_018320785.1. NCBI lineage: Eukaryota > Metazoa > Chordata > Actinopteri > Labriformes > Labridae > Cheilinus > Cheilinus undulatus. The sequence continues at coordinate 2,671,510 of NC_054870.1, forward strand.
ACATTTGTGATAACTCACATAATTAAACTGTAAACAGTTTATTCCTTGATAGGATTTGATCATCCTTCCCCTCATCATTAAGTCTACATTATGAGGACTTTAGAACCATATTGCACATGTCTGTTTACAGACAGAGGGCTCACAGCGTAGAGTATAAAGGAAACCAGATCACCCAGGAACAGAACGTTGATTTACAAAATCACATTTTACACAAAGAAACGTCGATCTGTTGGTTCTGCTTTAAACAACACAAACTTATTCATATGGTTAATATTTACAGAAGTAGGGTTTACTCATCTAAAGACAGACAGTTATTTCATGTCTTTATATTAGAAAAAGACTTTTATTCAAACACAGCGAGGGTCTCCTCCACAGACTCTGGGGTTTTATATCCGCCATGATTCTACAGCACCACAGGAGGGAACAGTCACGCACAGAACTGAGCATTAGAATCTACAATCGTCACTAATATTCCCAGTTTTACACACTGCACCTTTAACCTGAAGTCAAATTATATATTTCAAAAAGTGCTTGAAAAGGTACAAGTACAAAAAAGCTAGCTCATTACGCTAACATGAGAGAATGTAATGAGTCACTTTCCACCTCTGCCTTTCGCCTTACAGCAGGAATGGCATCATCCTCGTTGGTGTTGGACTCTGATTGGCTCAAACATTCAGCTATTTAGGGTCACCCCTAATTCTTAAGAATATCCACCTTTCTTATACATCAATTTTCCCTGGACTAGGATGCGTCTCTTGCTCATATTTTTCTCTGTTACTGCTCAGACCACTTCAGTTCTTGAAAGCATGCAGAGCCCTGTCAGCTGCAGAGCAGATGTAGAAAGAAGGAAACCACATGACTGCGTAGCCTTTTGTACCTAAACCATGAATGTTCATCAAGAAAAAAAAAAGGCTCTTTTTCAGCACAAATAACTATTTGTTTTCCTGAGATCATTATTTGGAGCTGACTTGAGTAAATGGAGTTGTTTTTCACTAATAGAGCTGGGGTTTTTGCTCTAAAGTGGGTGTTTAAAGGTGTCAGCAGTGAAAATGAACTCGGCTATGTAGGTTCATATAAATCCTGCTGTTCATTGATTGCTGCAACCAGTAATTCTAAGGCAGTGGTACTCAACATGTGGCTCTAGAGCCACGTGTGGCCCTTTTGTGATGATTTGTGGCTCTTTTATGTCTTAATTTTAAATATTATTCCCCCAGAAAACATTTAAAAAGGGAAACTTTGACCTCAGAAATTATCACTTGCAAGTCACATTAATCAGTTTGTTTCACACGCTTGGCTCTGATTTTCAAACCATTATTTTTGTCTGTATATTTCCATTGCCCTTATTTGCATTTTTTTTGCCACTTTTAATCCATTTTTACTGCTTTAAGGCTACTTTTGTCACTTCTTTTTGTCCCATTTTCCCAGTTTTTGACTCTTCTATTCTGCTTTTTGATATTTTTTGCCACTTTTCACCCATTTAAGCTGCCTTTTGCCATCAACCCTTAGATCTCACGGCTATCTTTTTCACCATCATGTGTCGTCTGGACTTTTTGCCTTAAAAGTCTTGTACAACATCATCCCTGTGGTGCACAGTCTAGCATTATACATCCTTTTTTTTTCAGAACAACCTGGGCTTTAAGAAGATATCAACCACAGCAATGTCACTTGAATTCTGAAAAAGTAATAGGACTCTAAAGACAAAAGAAAAAAACATATTGGAATTTGAAACTCAAAAGATTTGTATTCATAACAGTAAACAACAGTCACTAAGCCTTTTCTTTGCAGACTTGTTCTCCATCTCTTGGGGACAAAACAATGAAAAAAATAAACATTCTGTGACCAAAGGTTTTCAGAATATAGACTTATATACAAGAAAAGTCCATGTGCTTTTTTGCAGTTAGATTCTTTTGTGCCATTCCTTTAGGCAGTAGAGACACAACATCTTGCTATTGGAGGACAGCCCCTCCCACAATGCGTTGCATGTAAACATTGCCCTCAACAAATATGGTGCTACCCACTGAAGAAAGCCAAAGTACATGATCGAAAATTGATTAAAAATGGACAAGAAGTTGCTTATTGTCTGATCTAACGCTGTGGATTTAATTTTTAAAGACTGTGAAAAGTTGTTGAAGTTCTGGCCTCGCTAGAACGGCGTCCTTATGGGCTACAGAGACATCAAGGGTAGCAAACGAACGGCAAAATGGTCAACTTTCAGAGGAAAAAAAGAGTGTTGATGACTTCTGGTTCAAAAGTTATTAAAGTTTTTCTAAACGATGTCACTTCTTGTTGTATGCGATAATGCTGTCCTCAGAGACCCTGGAAAGTCAGCCAAGTTCCAGGCTCACTAGAAAATGTTCAGTAAGAGCTACGAATGAACATATTTAGAAAGGCACAACACGGAGCTTTCACAGGACAAAACAAGTCAGGGTCTTCCACTTATGGTTCAAAAGTTCCAAGCAATTTACAAAGGGGTGTGCCCGCGGCACAGATCATGAGCTCTAAGGGTTAAATGCCAGTTTTTTTTCCCAATTTTTGTCACTCTTTGCTGCTTTTTGCCCATTTTAGTCACTTTTCACTTATCCTTTGTCATGTTTTTGCTGCTTTTTGAACATTTTTGCCACCTTTTCTCCCCATTTTTGTCAGTTTTTACCAAGTTTTTGGCATTATGCCTACTTTTCCTTTTTTCACCCTTTTCGACTATTTTGACCCCTTTAACTTATTTTTATTGCCGCTTTAACCCATTCTTGCCACTTTTCCCCACTTAGATCAGGCCTATTCAATAAGCGGTCTGGGGGCCACATGCGGCCCAGAACCAACCCCCAAGTGGCCCAGCCACGGAGATGCAGAGGGCAACCTGTTGCAAGTTTTCATAAATTCCCACAGTATTTCAGACCATAAATGCAACACTCCACGTAGCCTAGCAACAGTCTACCTACAATGCACTGCGTTGTTTTGAAGCGTGGCTAGTAGGGGTGGAAATCACTAGTGGCCCCATGACAGGATATTATCACGACACTCGGGTCATGAGTCGATGTGATTTTAAACATTTTGTAATACAGTGAGTATTGTGATACCATATATTGTGATCTTAACCATTTTCTCGACTGTTTAGCTGATTTAGCATCAGTCTTGCCCTCATGTTTGTTGTGTTTCTGCAGTATTTTATTTTCATGTAGCACTTCATGCAAACCTCATGTGTCATGTCCATCTCATTCGTGGGCTGCCTGCATTCCTAATGTCCTTCCCCTGCTGCCGCCATGTTTGTTGTACTAACTCTCTCCTGCTCTATGACCGTCACCTCTGCTGACCTCACTGGACAGACAATAGCCCAAACAATTGATTTTATTTTTCCATGATCACGGACTTTAGTTCATATTAGCAGTTAATTTGAAAAAATCCATACTTGGTGGACGAGACGATACGATACATCACCAGACAAAATATTGAGATACTACACTGTATTGATTTTTTCTCTCACCCCTAGTGACTAGTGAATCTGACAGAAGTAGCCCCAAATACCGAGTATAAAACAAGTCCTTTTCAACTGTAGCTACAACTGCGTAAATTTAGTTTTTCTGCACTTTAAGATATGCCTGGGTAAGATTGACCAAAATTATTATTTACAGAATTTCATTGTATTTTTTCATTCTATTTATTTTATTTTAATTCAAGTGAAAAAAACACTTCTACTACCTCAGGTTATGTTCAATACAGCTCTGTTGTTGTTGTTTTTATGCCCTTTTGATGAGCTTTTGTCATGTTGCCAAATATAAAAGGGAGATTATGAATACAAAGTGCATATTTTTCATCTAATTGATCTGTATTGGTTCAAAATTTGACATTACCAGCTGCTTACAGGGATACGAGCAAGTCTGACCCGGCTACATTTCTTGATTTTGAAATTTGGCCCAGTTGAATTTGTAATTGAATAGCCCCGACTTAGATTGTGGCTCTTACAAATGTATTTTTCAATATTTTGGCTCTTTGCTATCCAGGGTTGAGTAACACTGGTCTGAGGCCTGACTGAGTCTGGCCCTTTAGCCCATGTGTGTGCTGAGTACGTGAGCCTGACTCCACATAAACTGGACTCGAGTGTGAGTTTCATCCTGAAATAGACTTTAGAGAAGAGTGATTGCATGTGAGGAAACTCTATGCATCATACATTTTTAGAGTTGCTGTTTTCCTCTGCCCTGCTAGAATATCTTTGCAAGTATTTGAGTTAGAGCAGTGGAGCAAAACAAACACACAGACAGAAAAAACTTGGTGTGTCTGCATGTCTCTGGGGCAAAGAGAAATCAATGACCTTTCACTTAATGGCTTATGTGCAACAAATGTAAGAAACTTTTTTCAGAAGTCACTTAAATGTGAGCGATGTAGAGAAAATGCAGTCACAAATGCATTAACAGCAGGTAATATGATCGGCTTATGTTTAAATCCGGCCTGTAGAGTCACCGCATTTGGCATGTGCTGCTGTCTGACTGAGAGTCGATAAAAAATAAAAAGTAGAGCTGTTATTTTTGAGGATGGTATTTGAAAAAAAATCAATGTGGAAACATTTATTTTGTACGAGCTAAAGCACAAAAGCGTTGAAGGAGACTGCTGCTTTGATTCATGTAGGTCTCAGTGTTAACAAATGCCATTAAGACTCTGTGTCTCTGCCTTTTTAGTTTCTGTTTTCAGTGGCTTTCTGCCCTGAGCCTGTTTATTTCTGCTGAGGATCATTGCTGATATAATAGTTTTTATTTATTAGAACTCTCTGTATTTTATTAGCACTCTTTCTAAAAGAGAAAGATTCATTAGAGGGAGATTATTCTCAGAAATAGAAATACAGAGCAGCCTCTCAGCTGAACATTTATCTGTACAGAAAGATGAAACGAGCTCAGCCAATGTCGATTTAGCATTGCCTTTTTCCTGAAAATGTGTACTGTGAGGACTGAAGGGAGGCTCGTCTCTATTTATGTGCTCATTGTTGACCAGGTAGATGCAGAATTGGTTGGTGAAGCTGTCTCAGGATGCTTGTCTCTGCAAAAATTAAACAACAAAAAAAGACATTTTAGATAGCTCAGGGTATGCAGCTCAATTGTTGCAGAACTCTTTGCACATAAATCTTTAAATGTATTACAGCTCTGCACACATATCCACACATGCAAATCCACAAATACATGCAAAGATCCCAAATGTGTAATGCAACCCACAGATACATGTGGTTAGGGTCTAATTCAGGGGTGTCACACCCAATCACAACAGGGGCCGGATTCTGGATTTAGGTCTAACCTAAGGGCTGAACAGGGTCAATAGAACCTTAAACTGTCAGCCTCATTTTCACCAGTGATAGAATATAAAAAAACAGCACTGAAGATAAATCATTTTGAAATTCAAAAAAGTAAAAATAATAAGTTTAAAGGCTTAAATCTGAGATAAGAATTCCAATTTATTAGTTCAAAAGATCAGAACTTGATATTAAAAATAGAAAAATAAGGTTTTTAAAGAGCAAATATACGAGGAGAAAGTTGAAATCAAACATTTGAAGGGTCAAAATATGAGATCAAATTTGAAATTATGAGTTTAAAAGTTAATTATGTCTTAAAATTTAAATTGGGAGTCTGATAGTTCAAAATATGGGATTAAAAAGCCAAAGTAAGGAGTTGAAAAGGTCAACAACAGGTCAAAAGGCCGGATATAATTGTTCCATGGGCCGGATTTGGCCCCCGGACCTTGAGTTTGACGCCTGTGGTTTAATTCATAAGAGCAATCCAGCTGGGCACTTTGCCAAACGACCGGACCAGAGATTTCAGGGACTGACATCACCGGCCTTTTGCATATTTAACCATGTTAAATCAGTCGGATCTTCACTTTTAAGACATTATTAATACCAGAGCTTCCGTACACTTTTTGTCTCTGGCAAAAATGGCCTGCAGTCCTCACAAATCCTGGCCATATAGAACAACTACTGGACATTTGCTTTAGGTAGCCATTTGTTAGCAATAACCTGCATTTAACAGGTTACATTAAACATAATACACACAAAAACAAACGCAGTGATTAAGCTGGAGACACATTTTTCTTCCAGACAGAGACTGTAGAACTGACAGTACACCAAATAATTACTACCCTGTTATTACAGCCTGCTCGTTTACTCATGTCACTCATGACAGGACCGGGAAATGACTGCAGAAACACATTCTTTGTTCTTTGTGAAAGATATTATTCAAACATTTAATATTGTGAGCTTTTCCAGTCAGTTACCCAATATACACCTATGTTTAACACATAAACAACAGCAGCACTTAGCCTCACATTAGCAATGTTAGCTCTAAGTTAGCCTGTTAGCACATTAGCTGCTACCATAATTTAGCAGCTTACAACAGTCAAATACCATCCTCCACTGAAAACACCAACAATTCATACCAACTGTTAACCAGACACCACCCTAAAACTCAGAATTTCAAATTCAAATTGAGTCTTACAGTCAATTTTCCTGTCTTAGTCCTCATAACTGATGATCTCAAATGTAACCTCTCCTAAAACTGCTTGGCCTCCGCCTATCCTTTTCTTAGTCGTTGCGTCAGTATTTCAGCTATCTGCATTTTCCTTTGTTTGGCTTACTAACTATCTGCAGTGATAACAAACTTACATTCCTACACACTGTTGATTTCCCTGCATGGTCTTCAGTCGCTCTAAAGGCTGGCAGTGGTCTAGGCTTTGTGTGATTTAATCCACCTTGATCACAGGAATATTCACAGCTTATATTATGTACGAAGTAAGTCAAAGTAAAATTAATGAGAGTTTATGTTACTTTTAATTTTTAATGAAAGGATTCTTGCAACATATATCCCTATGCAGCTCCTGAGATCTTAGGCGCCCAAGATGTCGGGAGCTGCGTAAGGCTTTGTCCACTATCAGGTTGCAAATGAGAGGGGGCGATTCAAAGTAAAAAAGGCTGGGAGCCACTCTTCCATGTAACTCAATATATAATATGTGATTATTCAGTGTTTGCATATTTGTTTATTGTCATAGCCCTTTTCAGCCAGATATTTTGGCCTTCAGTATTCGTACCTGCCAGGCGTCTGCCATGAAACCTGTCTAAGACTGGTAAATATCAGCAAACAGAAACTCTGGTTTACAGTGTGTGTGTCTGGAGCCTGTCCCAGCTGTCACTGGGCAAGAGGAAGGATACACCCTGGGCTGGTCACCAGTCAATCGCAGGGCTGACATATAGAGACAAACAACCAGGCATGCTCACACTCACACCTACGGCCAATTTAGTGTCAACAATTAGAAGCCAGGGTACCTGAGAAGAAACCATGCATGCACGGGAGGACATGCAAACTCCACACAGAAAGGCCCTGACCTGGAAGCAAATCAGGAACATTATTGCTGTGAGGCAACCCTGTGCTGTGCTCAGTATTGGCTAACATGAATTTGTGAATATTGGCTTATTGGATATCAGCAAAAAGGCATTATCATACATTATTTTGTGTCATTGTTTCCTTAAACACACATTCCCAGGGAACAGTGAAAATCCCACAAGTTTACCCTCTCTCCAAAGGCCACATGTAGTTTAACACTTTCTAAACATCTGTAAAAGTGAATTTTCTTGTGATTTACTTATAAACAGACATCGATCACACATGTATGTGGAAACAAGTTGTAAGGGGTTAGCGGTGCAGCTCCAGCTCCAGGATTCTGTCATAAACAAGCTTTTCACTGAAATAATGATAAAGTATTGGCACATAAAATCATGGGGTATTGGCTACATTGAAATGATGTCTGATTTCAAGCTAAATTTGACCTGCAGGGTGCTGCTAACTCTCAGCATGCCCCCAAATAACCCCTGTTCCCTTATTTTTGTAGCTGTTGATGCATTTGCGGATTTGTATATACATTTTTGGATCTTTGCATATATTTCAGGATATAATATCCATTTTTTACTCCATGCACAGATCCGTGTATGCTTTTGCAGTTTGCATTTGAAATAGTTTTGCAGAATAAAGCCTCTCTATGAGGTCTTGTTTGCAGAGAGCGTTAATGTAGACTGTATGCAGAGCTCACTAAAATGGTTTTCATCCTTTGAAGTAGCATTTTAACGAGTAACAACACTGACATGTTTGCACCAGAGACATTTTTGATATGACTTATTAGGGCTAAACACTAAAGACAGTGGTTGAACTAAACAGCATAACCATTGTACACAGCCACCACAGCCTTTATGTACCAGGAAAGGGAGCCTGTAGAATACAGCCTGGAGCCAGTGGAAACACACAAACACAATAAAACTGTGTTTACTGTAGTGAGAGACCAAACAGCCTGTACAACAGTGTGGCCCAATAATGTGATTTTAATAATTTACTGGATAAAACTGAGGCTAAATAAGCTAAAGGTGCCTTTGGTTACACTTATAAACTATTTGTTATGTGCATAATTTGTTGCTTCTTTGTACTTTATATGGGCGTTGCCAAGAGAGGGAGAAATACTGGTGTACGACCAGCCTCGTCCTTTAAATATTTTGATGCTGTGGCTTTTGAAAAGCAGCCTGAGGGCCATCCAGCGCTCAGCTCTGACAGAGAGTACAGCAGAGCAGCAGCAGTTGCAGCATTAACTGTGTGACAGCTAGTAACAGCTGTTAAGGTGGAGAGGTGAGACTGAGAAAAACCAAATGAGGTCCTTTTACTAATGAGGCTTGCATGGGCTCATCTCTCTCTGTCCCTCTCTTTCAGCTGCAGCAGCTTTATCGGTATGCACCTCGTTCTGCTTCCTCTCTGTTCCACAGCAGCTCCAAGGATTCTGCCTCCAACATAGCAATTCAGCTAAAACGGCGCTCAAACACCAGTCGTGCAAGCAGTCAATTTTAGACTTTTCCCTAAGAATGGATCAGAATACATGAATATCAAAGTGCATGACTTAAAACATACGGAAAGACTTTGACTTTCTTGTTGGAGTCAGATCTAATGAATGTGACTGGTTGTCCCTCGCCGCCCCTGCTCTTGGAGGTTATGCACCCAAACAGATATACCGTTCGACTTAATTGATGTTAACTGCTGCTATCATTCTGTAATCGGCTGTGTTTATTGAGGCTAACAATCAATCAATATGATGAACTGTTCTTTACAAGCATCCAAAGAACAAAGCCATTTATTGCTGAGTGAGTCAATAATCTCACTCTCCTTTAAAACAAGCGATGAATGTCATCATGTCTGATGCTTGTTTAATGGAGCTCAGCCATGATGCCGAACATTGGGCAAAGAAAAGTAGGCCACGGAAAGCAGGAAAACATCAGAGTATGCATTTAAATGTGAAGATGCTGCACTAAATCTAGAGAAGCATATGACAAAACTAAAACCTTGATGACAGCTTTTCAAAGTGTGAAGTTTTAGCAATGTCGGCAATCCTGGGATTCACTTCTTGAGGTGTTTAGTATTGACTCTCTGCAGCGTTGAAAACTGACGGAAAGTGATGCTTCTCGACTTTTGAAACAGAAAGATTTTTTCATGGGCTTTGTTTGGAAAAAAAAAGTTTGACATATAGGGGAGAGTGGGGTAAGATGGGCCAACTTTTACTTGTGTAAGTTATGAAGTAGAATAAAAACACAAAACTTTACTTCAAGACCTCTGAAATAATCAGAACAAATACATATCAAAGCTGTCTGAAAATATGACCTCAGAAGAGAGCTCAACCTGCTCCAGGTAAGGGATAAATTAATGCAGACATGGCAGGGAACAAACAACATTTTGTCATTGAGGGCATGCAGACTGTTGCTGCATCTCGCCGGTCCTCCAGCCTTTTAAACGGGACATATTCTATTCTTTTAAGACAAGTCTATATTGGTCTCAGAAGTCCCCAAAACATGCCTGTGAAGTCTGTTGCTGGAAAAACACTCCAGTACCCTTGACCCTGACCACATCCCTCTCAGGATATGGATGTGGCTCTCCTGAGAGGGGTGTGGTGAGAGGAGGGATCAGGAGAGGAGGGCGGAGCTTTCCTCCAAGTGGGGAGGGTCAACTGAAGCTGGGGGCGGGGCTAACTCCCCACATGACATCATCAGGGGAAAATCCGAGAACTTGTTTTAATATACAGTGCTTTACAGATTTATTAGAGCGCCTGTCATATTTGTCTCATAGACCATCCAGCATCATGAAGTGTTTTAATGCGGACCTTTCAGTTTCAGTGAGCTCTCCCATTTTACAATTTTGAACAGGAATGAGGGATTTCAAATTGAATTCACCCAAATTTGAGCCGGCTCACTGGGCTTCTCTGAAAAGTCAGAAATAAATCAAGTATAACATTCAAGCACTAAAACAAATTTTTCTTTTCAGGAATGCAAGTAAATAACTATAATTTGACATATTAATCAAGAAATATTAATGTGCTTTATTATTTTTTCATTTTTTTGTAAATCAGTCAATTTGAAAATTCATGGATAACAATAATAATTCGATTTTAGCATTAAAAATATCATTTGGGTTAAAGAGCTTCTACATATTGGTGTATTAACCATTGCAGAAACATCAAAAATGATTTTGGTAATTACCAGTGCTGTGGTAGGGCAGCTGTGGCATAACCTTACTTTGGTTAGGGTTAGGTTGGTCTAATAAATTTGTTAAGCACTGTACATTTTCTGAAAGGTGGAGGGGGATGTTCCGGTACTTGAAGGGATTGTGGACAGGCCGGGGGTGCACAAAAGTGATTTTTGCATAATGTGTCCCCTTTAGCGGAGGGAGCTTCTTCACTTGGATGCAAATTTTACAATGACAAAACCCTGAACTAACAATGCAGAGAAGCCTGATTCACTTCTGGGTAAAGCACAGATCCTGAGGTTGATACAGGTCGGACTTTTATTCTGCTGTGTGGTCGAAAATAACACAAGAAATCATTTGCGCCAAAGCAAAAGTCCCATTTTGCTGTGAGATCTTTTCGAGATGATTTATGAATTGAAAATTCTTATTGTCTGCTTCTGCATGCAGAGAGGGAAATTTGTCTCTGATATACTTGGAAAAAAATGCAGAAAAACTCAAATTTTAGAATTGTGTTTGTCTTTTTAAAGAAGAAAGAACTCAAGAAATGTAACATGCCACGTTCATTAAACAAGTTCAGGTAAGAATCTGATTTCAAGATATGAAAGGCAAATAAAGCCTGATAACTCCTAATAAATACAGCTGCAAATGTAGAAATGAAAAGACCACCCTCTGAAGTGTCTGAAATTAGTGATTTTCCAGGTGAATGATTTTAAATCTGGTTAATACTCAAACTTTAGAAGCTAAACTTGACCTTAAATGCCTCATGGTGTCGACTCGACTGACCCCATAGACTCAGTTTGACTTGTTGATACCATATTGGAGAAAAATGCCTAGTTTAGCGATTCAGCCCAACCTTTATCAAAATGATTTACATGGTTTAACATGCCAGTTAATCACCAACATGCATGATATATGTTTTAGGCCTGGATGAATTTGCTTAAGCTCATTATTCCTGACATGTGAAATTTACTCTGACAGGCAAGAAGGTGTTTTTGTGTAAAAGTACTTCCTGCTTCTCTCCAACACAGCAAGAAAGACATGCTGGATTCTTCCTGAATGCATGGTCACATGATCAGGATGTATATCGTTTTTCAACTGGGACAGCGATATATGCATGCGTAATAGTAACAAGGATATGCAGTATTTGTCATGTGACCTGAAGTTGCGACATCTGTGGTGCTGGATGAAGCCAAAAGAGTGTTTTTTTTTTTTTTTGCTTCCAGTGCTGTTTTTCGCTGTTTTTGAATAAAGAAATGTGGCCCAGTTTTGGTAAAACTGGTGCTATCCTGTAGCTACATCTAAGCTAATGGCTATACAGGTAGCATTTTGTACTGGCTTACAGTTGAGCTAAACCCCGCCCCTAGCTACTGCCTTGTTCTCCTTAAATGATGCTGATTGGTCCATTTTCAGATTGGAGCTTTGCTGGAGCGATCGGCCTGATGACAAACATGGAACCTGGCCAGTCCATCTGTTTTGCAAGTTTATTCTTTCTCGTTTCCATGACTAATTTGCTTTTAAGACGGTCTGAAATCCCATCAGAAGCCAGAGAACTGAACACAGTGCAGAGAGAATATGCTTGTCTCGGGCGCAGATGGTCGAATTGTTTAGTGTGTGCGGGCGGCCCGGGTTCGGGCCTGTGGCCCTATGCCGCATGTCTCTCCCCACTCTCTTCCCTGTTTCTGAGTCTATCCACTGTTCTTCCTCTATCAAAATAAAGGCATGAAAAGGCCCAAAAATAAATCTTAAAAAAAAGAATATGTTTGTCTTCTGCATTTGCATTCAGCCTACTGCAATTATGCCAACACCTATAGCGGATCACTGGCATGACAAGAAGATGAACAAACCAGTGTCGACCATCTCCACCTTACTCTGCGGTTTACCTCTTGTTTTGAATGAAGGGCCTCATGAGGCGTATTTACTAATCAGAGAAACAGATGCTTTGTATCCATTAATTGATTTATGGTAACGAGTGAGAAAAACACTGAAAAAGGCTCTTCTGGATTCTTGCTAAAAACAGTTCCAGAATGCTCACATGCATTCATTATGAGAAATTAAAAACATAATTTCTTTTGTCATCTGGTGAGGTGACATTTTTATTGAACAGTCCTCAATTAAACTGAGAAGTAATATCGAGAAGGAGGCCGCAGAGGTGGGCACTAACACTGAGCAGTGCTGGTCTTAAGGCTGGCTCAGATTACACAATTGTTTTGGTCGTTCACGATGGCACCACCAAAAAGGAAAATAAGAAAGAAATATGGATTGGATTATGGATAATAAGTATGGATTTATCAAGAGGAGGACAATATGGACTGGCTCTCCTTCAGAGAGGTATGCATGTGATAACATGAATAAAATAAAATTCACATTAGTTTTAGGAAATAAAAGGAAATAAAAAGTGATAAATCTTTTAAATAATGATGGAAGGATAAGGAGCAAACACTCCTGTTGGTAGACGTGAGGATTCATGTCATTGACGTTGGGTGAGGGTGTCAAACTAGATGACGATGTAAGAAAAATTCTGACATGCTAGTCTTGTTGAATCGTGGTTGTGGGGCGTCTTGGACATGTCGTTAATTATGTCACATTACAAGACTGTTTGTCGTTCCCAATGCTTAAAATCAGGTCCGAGTTTTGATGATGAGCTGTGACGTTGCAGTCGACCTTAAACTGGCTGGAACAGCCAACCGTGGGGGGGTTTACATATTGTAGAGGTGAGTTTGAGGGATTGATCGCCCATAAAACAGTATGGTCAGGTATGGGATCATATGCTGGTTAGTCACTTCAGCGCATCAACCTTGATCCTGTATTGCTCTGACCTCCTGATAGCCATCCTCCAGGCGTGCTCAAGGCCCATGCCCCCTCTCTCCAGGTATCATACATGGCCGCCCCTGGTTGCCTGCACCAGCCTACCAGGTCCTGGGCACCCATGAGCTGGATCAGGCCGGGACAGGTGGGAGTCCAGACAGCACCTCTTGCCTGTCGGCATCGGTTAATGCCAACACTCAGAAGAGTATAGAAGGAGCAAGGCCTGAAAGACTCTGACGCTCAGATGCTGGGAACGTCACACTGTCTTGCTCAGTGAACCGACTGCCTCGTTCTTCAGGAAGAATCCTAAATGTCTTTCTTGCTGTGTTGGAGAGAAGCAAGTACAAAACTTGCCACATAGCTCCTGAAAGATAGAGTTTTGTTTAAATTTCATGAAGAAACGATCGGCCCAGTCTACCTGCTCACTACCTGCTTTCTTTTCCTCCTTCTCACAGTGAGTGTGTATTTGTGTGTCAGAGTTGCTTTCAGAGGGCTGCACAGTCTGATATCTGAAAATGACTTAAAATAAAGATCAGTATTTGTTGAATTAACTACATTTTCTGTTTTTCATTTCTTTTTATATGTAGCAAAATCTCATTATGTATCACAGAAAGTAAAACTATGTCAATGTCTGTTTTTTCTAGTATTGAGCCCTATCACCTGACCAAAACTATGCATGGTTGCCTAGATACAGTGGTTGAGTCAACGTGCCCACCGGCTCATCTTACCCCTCTTTCCCCTCTACATATGAAAGAGTAGGAACAGATCTGGCTTCATCTTGAAATGTATACAGCGTCTCCTATCAGCCGTAGCAAATTCATCTTTCCTGACTGGAATTATGCTCTATTTTCCAATCAATGTTTCCCTTTGACCAGATGACTGTGATTCATTTAAAAACAGTCATTGATCCTGAGTCTTTGTTCCATAAGAGGAGCAGGAGCTTAAGAGTGTTAGATTCAGGTCTTTGCCCATTCTCCTCTTACTCTGTCACTGCTGGGACCGATTGATGCAGAGAGGTGCTACAGTATGAAGCAGTATTGATTTCCTAGCGTGGCCCTTTTAAAACTCCCTGTCCTGATGATCCAATGCACTGATCTTACAGGCTTGCGTCACACCCAGCAGGTTGGAAAGGGGCTCTAAGGAGGCCCAAATTTGTAGGATTTTTCCACTGTCTGAATGAAATAAAGCCCACACCGGGGCCAAAAAGTGACAAAATACGGAGCACATAACCCCAGTTTAATTTTCTCTTTCCAGATGGACAGGCTCACACCTGAGATGTGAATTGTGTTATGTGAGCCAAGGTGTTTTCCCACCTCGCTGGTGGTGGGGAGAGATGCTGCACTACGTTGCCATGACAGCAGAAGTTTTCTTTGTTCTCGGGTTCCTGATGAGCGGCAGCCAGTGTAATCCTATTGCGACCTTACCAGCAAGCCGAGAACGTTTAGAAAGGGTGTTGACCCAAGCAAGAGAGGAGAAACATCAGGACGAGCAGGCCCCCAAGGAGCTGCTGGAGTACAGCTCACAGCAACGGCAGGAGGAAATTAATGGCTTGGGCCCCAATAGGACCGCTACCAGCCGCACCAGGCCCAACCTCAATGCCCAGACACGAAACTCTAAGGGCGGAAAGTCTCAGGAACTGTGGAGCGAACCAGACAGCCTGAACCAAATAGACGAGGGGCCAACAAGTGATGTCACGCTGTCCCTGGACGCCATCGACGAGTACGCCTACCCAGACTACAGGGGAAAAGGGTGCATGGATGAGAGCGGCTTTGTGTTTGCCATCGGGGAGCAGTTCACACCGGGACCCTCAACATGCCCTTGCCTCTGCACAGATGAGGGCCCCATGTGCTCCAAGCCAGAATGCCCCAAGGTCCATCCTCGCTGCATCAAAGTGGACACTAGCCAATGCTGCCCGCAGTGCAAGGAGAAAAAGAACTACTGCGAGTTCCGGGGCAAGATCTACACCTCTCTGGAAGAGTTTAAGGTGAACCCATTAACTGCTTTCACTCATTTTTGACATGAAGTGCTGACAAAACAGTCCTTTCTGTTTAATGGAATTTCTCACAGGCACTACGCAGAAGCTAGTTACATTGCTTCACAGCATGCACGTGAGCAGGCAGGCAGATTTATAATGGCAAAGGTCAGCACTTGTCTTTTTTCTTACACAAAGCCTGAGTGTTACTGGAGGCTGAATTTAGTAATGCAGCTTCAGCAGAGTGTTTCCATATTCAGTTTGTTGATGTAGACAGAGTTAAAGCTGTAGTAATGTTAAATCTGTGCAGAGCACGCTGCTGCAGTCAGATGTTTATGAGCAGACGCAGAGCTGCGTTTTAACTTCTGACACTTTGAAAGGTTGGGCCCCGGATTGCATTACAATCCTGGTGTTAATTTTTTTTTTTTATTTAAGAAGCAACATTTATCAGCTCCAGATGCTTCCCTTTATGTTTGTGCACGTCTCAGCAGGAGGTTAAGGCTAATGTGGGATTTTCTTCCCCTAAGTCAGAGTATTACCGACAGCTCTTTGTCAAGACATTGCCGAGGGAAATCTACAGGAAGCTCCACTTTCATAATCAGCATACGTCAGCTTTGTGCTGTGTGGTGTGGAGTGGAGTGGAGTGGGGTGCTTTGAAACCAAGCAACAGGCACATTTTCATGCGTGATTGCTAAGTTCTGGGGCATTGTACTAAGTGCTACCTCGCTCCATTTTTCACAGTGGAGTGCCATGCGGAGGCGCAAGCCTTTGCAATCTACAGCAATACAGGGAGAATTAACCTTTGCTCTCCTGTTAAGGTATATGGCTTTACTCAAACCGCTGCTAAAAGAAGCCTCTTATATGTGAATGTAGGACTTTAGTGTAATCCAAACTATATGCTATCAGCCCCTGCATTTTTCTATGTGTTCTAAATGAGGACATACAGGAATGCTCCGATATCCAAGTCATTCCTAATGTTTCTGCTCCCACCGCAAAAAAATTGAAAGCTTTTTTTTGTTTCCCATTCATATTGATTTTTCCATATCCTTTGATTGGACTGTGAAGCTCAATTTTCAGCCATGCTCTTCATAAAATAAGGCATTCATTGGCAGCAAAGTTTAAACGAAGGACATTGCTATAGATCATGCCTTGCAACACTGAATCCACACTGTCTCTAAAAAGCTGGAGAGGCTGGGGTAGTTCTGCGAGAATACATGTGTGGGGGTTTCCAGGACTGATAGCTGTAGAAGGACACAAACAGACAAAGAAAAGGAGATAAAGACAGCAGAAAATTAATTTGTGGAGAGGACTGTGTTGCCACTATTTGTGTGAAATGTTTATTAGACTCATCACAGCGTCTTCGCCCCTTCCTCCAGGTATCTCCATGTGAGAAGTGTCGCTGTGAGCCAAGTGGAGAGGTGCTGTGCTCTGTATCTGCCTGCCCTCAGACGGAGTGTGTGGATCCAGAGTATGAGCCGGATCAGTGCTGTCCCATCTGCAAGAGTGGTGAGTGGAACACTTTATTCCCAAACATTCGATCTCTTGGTAGGCGGCTGCTCCACCACACGAGCTCCATAAGAGCAGACAAGTGTCAAATCTTTTTTTGCCAAAGGGCACCTCAACAGGAGTTACGAGAGCAAGGTAGCACAAAACCTTTTCTGCTGACACAAAGCACGCAGCATGCTGCACAGCAGAAGCTGAGTCTCTCATGATACTAGATGGCATATTTGAGACGAGATCCACTTCAATGAAGTCAGTTCTTCAAGTGGAAAAAATATGTTGCCCTTAATCACCTGAAGTCAGTTTGGCACACGATCACAGAGCTGGATCTGGCAATATGGCTGAAAATTGCAATACACAATAATATTTGGCCTTGTTTCTACAAAGAAATCACAAAAACAAAGTCACCTCAAGGTCAAATCCACGTGCATTAAATGCAGATGTAACCATGGCACTTTTATTGGCAGCCAGCTGTACTGTGGTAAATGGACATGAGCTTATATAGCTCTTTTCTAGCCATCTGACTTCTCAGAATGCTTTTACAGGTTAGGTTCATTCATTCATACCCATTGACTCCTCATTCACACACTGATGGTTGCTATGGAGAATAGGCCATCAGAGCTGGCTAATCCCACTGAGTTGCATCCATCATGCAGAAGTGGGAGTAGACTGGGGTTAAGAACGTATCAAACATGTGATGCAGGAGAGGGGCATTGAACCCACAACCTTCCCACTGCAAGACAAACAACTCTACGAACACAGACATCAAAATAAATGAATGTTTGTGGGGAACAAAATATAATTGTAGATTTTTAAAAAGCTCCTTAGAAAAAACATTCATTTCCCCATCAGACTTAACATTTTGAAAAGGTTCTGTTGTGATCAGTAAGAAAATAACTGGTTCTTAGAGTAAACTCTGTTTTTTGGTGAACATAATTCTTGCCATTAGTTTATTTTTCATTTGTCTTAAAAACATCAATAAGTATCCCTACCTTTCTCCTCCTGATCTTCTAGACTTCCTGTCCTAAAATAGAAAAAAAAAACATAATATTGATATATAAAAAAAAAAAAAAGGAACAATAAAACAAAATCAATAATAATAATAATAATGATGATGATTACAATATTATTAATGATAATAATAATAATAATAATAACAATAACAATAACAATAATAATAATAACAATTACAATAACAATAACCATTATAATAATAATAATAATAATAATAATAATAATAATAATAACAATAACAATAACAACAACAATAATAATAATAATAATAATAATAATTATTATTATTATTATTATTATTATTTTATTTGTATAGCCCTTTTAAAAACAAAGTTTTTCAATTTGCCTTTACATGTGAAAAAGCAAGAGCACCAAAACCCTAACCTTGTAAAGCAGATGGACACACCTATTTCCTTGCTTTTCACTGGTGAATATATCTTGCAAAGCTCCCATCTGAACCGTCTGGGCCCACTCAGAAGTAACAGGACCAATCAGCGACGAGGGGCAGTACTTTCAGACACGGCAGCAGCAAGAGGCCTGTGCAATTATAGTGGAAGAGATTAGCGTGGATGCTGCTAAAGCGCCAGTTTTATCAGAACCTGATGATATTTCTTCATTAAAAGAAGAACAAAGAACAGCAGTGAGTTGTTTTCTTTTCAAAAATGACAAAAGTCGTGTACTGACATGTCAATAGTCGCCATGTTTCGCGTTATTCCTCAGTAGCTGCACACGCACAGCTCGATAGCTGCTATGTCATGTATTTTGTTGCTCTGATTGGCCCATATCAGACATATGGCCCATATATGACAGACTGAACATTCATCCAATCACACTCTGAGTTTTTTTCAAAGCCTCTCCCTTTTCTCAAACATTTCCTATTGAAGCTTTCCAAGATGGATGTGTGAAACACATCCAACTTGCGTGTCAGGTTACCAAAACCCAACAAAAGACAAAATAGATGGATCAGATGAACTCAACAACATCAGCAGAACCGAAACAGCTCAAGGATCTAACCAAAAATCTGATCAAGATAATAATTCAACAACTACATGTGATGCTATGCAAACTAAGATCAAGAGTGCAGGCATCGTGAGATCCTCCACAGCTAAGACATCGTAGACATCATCAGACTGCAGATAACACTGCGAACGACATCACAGGAACCCAGGCAACACCAGGAACCCAGGCAACGCCAGGAACCCAGGCAACACCAGGAATATAGGCAACACCAGGAACCCAGGCAACACCAGGAACCTAGGCAACACCACGAACCCAGGCAACACCAGGAACCCAGGCAACACCAGGAACCCAGGCAACACCAGGAATCTAGGCAACACCAGGAATCCAGGCAACACCAGGAACCCGGGCAACACCAGGAACCCGGGCAACACCAGGAACCCAGGAAACACCAGGAATCTAGGCAACACCACGAACCCAGGCAACACCAGGAACCCGGGCAACACCAGGAACCCAGGCAACACCAGGAACCCAGGAACCTAGGCAACACCAGGAACCCAGGCAACACCAGGAACCCAGGCAACACCAGGAACCCAGGCAACACCAGGAACCCGGTCACCACCAGGAACCCAGGCAACACCAGGAACCCAGGCAACGCCAGGAACCCAGGCAACACCGGTCGAGACTGAGAGGGCCGACATAGAAGATGTGAGAAATTTAAAGACAGACAGGAATAAAACAATGAGATATAAAAAACAGTTAAAGGTTGTCAAATGTAAATAAAAGGCACAACAAACTAGAAAAAACAAGCTCTATAACTATAAAGGCAGTTAAATTAATAAATATAACAGCAAAGGTAGGGAAGCAATAAAAGAGATAAAAACATTAAAGTGAGGAAGGAAATCAGATTAAAAACAGCTACAGGGCAAGGAAATAAATAAGGCTAATAGGGTATAAAGGCAGTAAAGACTGAGAGGAATTAAATTATACAAAGAAATTAAAAGAAGGGAAAAACCTGTGAGAAGATCAAAACCAAATAAGAAGACAACATCACATAAAATCAAGTCCATAACAATGAGTTTTAAGAAGAGATTTCAAAGATGCCACTGATCCTGCATGCCTCATCTCCTCTGGTAGGTTGTGCCAAAGTCGAGGGGTCCTGACAGAGCAGGTCCTGTCACCTGTAGTTTTTAGTCTAAACCAGTGGCGTGCACAGACTTTTTAAAGGGCAGGGGTGAAAAGAAAGAAAAGGGCACAACGAGCGCATTCTCATCTAGTTTCACGTGTTTTCAAGGGCATTTTAGACATGTTTATATGTTATAAAAATGGCACATTATATAGCCTTAAAACAGACTAACTAGACAGACTACTCAAGTTTAGTGTGTTTTTTCCACCCAAGAGGGCAGTTAAGTGTGTTTTTTCCACCCAAGAGGGCAGTTAAGTGTGTTTTTTCCACCCAAGAGGGCAGTTTAGTGTGTTTTGCCAACCAGGAGGGCACTGTAGCGCTCGTTTTCAACATTGGGCCACGAGGGGGGGGGCGAACCCCCCTCTTGCACACCAATGGTCTAAACTTTGGAACGACCAGGAAGCCCCCACTCGAGGATCTAAGGCTGCGGGCTGGCTCTTTAGGTGTTAAAAGTTCTGTTGTACAGTTTGGAGCCAGACCTTCAAATGCTTTCAAAAGGGAGAGGGGTTCTTGCTTCAAACCAAGGAGGAGTGAGTTACAGTGGTCCAATCTGGAAAAGATGAAAGCATGAATGAGTTTTTCCAGATCCTGCTGAGTCAGCATTGTTTTTATCTGGGAGATGGTACGTAAATGATGGAAACAAGATTTTACAGCTGTTTTTATGTGGTTCAAATTAGAGATTATTGGCAAACAGCCCACCTAATAGGACCCACAGGACTATGAACAAGGATGAGGAGGCTAATACACTGTCCCACATTTGGGATGCTGCCCTCAAGAAGCTTCCAGAGGGCAGGGGGCATGGTCAATCTAGACAGGGCGACCAAACCTGTATACGATCAACTAATAAGACATATCGCAGCAACATCACATGACTCTTCTGAGGAAGACTGCAGGAATTTCAAACAAATCTACTCATCTGTCAGCAAGATTATATGGGAAACAGAGACTCTAGTTGTTGTTTAATGCATCTGTTAGCATGTTTATGTGTGCTGAGTAGGCTATCTCTCTGCACACCACATGCTACTATAACATAATGGTTAACTCTGTTATAATTAGTTGTCATGTGCAGGGTATCTCGTATTTTCTAGAATGTAAAAATCTTTTCTTTGTGCCAGGCTACACACTCCTATAATACTCAGTTCATCCAATGGAAGCACCAGTCTATGTCCCGATTTGTTTGCCTCTAAGCGGGACAGAAAATTAAGATCTGCTTGAATTTTTCTTTTTCTCTGGTGCGAAAGCATCAACTCATCTGAAGAAGAAGGAATTCTGCAGCTCAGAGTCGATTATCTGAAGTTGTTTCGGATGATTCCAGACAGCATGTCCTAGATTATGTACCCTTGTTTTCTTGGTGTGACTCTAATGCAACATGGCAATGTCAGCAACATTGCTTCCTTCAGCAAAAAGAATGATGACTTGCGATATGTATCTCTGACTTAGAATCTTGAAGTGCTGCAGCCTGTCTGCGATAAACAAGCACGGGCTATCTGCATGATAAAAAAACGCCTTTGAGAGAAAAACGTTAACTCAGAGCATTACAAATAAAACGGTGTCATGTGTATGACAGCGACACTTATTACAACAGGACTGCTTGTTTCATGTTGGAGCTAAATACATGCAGGTTCTCCATCTTTAATGTGGCTTGGTGCCTCTGAGTAACTTAAACGGAGAGCACAAGAGACTTAGAAGAAATGGGATGGGGATGAAATTACTGAAACATGTGTTTTAGATTATCCTCAAAGGAGACTCAGCTTGCAGAATAATTTAACAGGATAAAATAAACTTATTCAGACCATACATCCATGGACTTGATTCATTTTAATTACACCATGTATCATAGATCCTGTCAGACTCATTAAACCCTATAGACAGTAGCATTTGCATGTAATGAATGTTCATGACTAGTTATCAATCAGAGGTTGTCCTGCTCAAATTAAAAGCCTGTCTAATAACCTCTAGAGATAAGGAGTTGAAAACATTGGTAGTCATGGAGCGTTACTCCGTCTATTAATATGTGCCTGTTAGAATCTTTGGGGATGCATGTGTGTCCTTTGTTCCCTTTTCTGCTGCTCTCCCACTTTTTGTATATGCACATATTGATCATGCTGAGATGGCTTGTACAGGGTTTGGGCAGCGCTCCATGTTTCCACTGTAAAAGGCCCAGCTGATTGGATGGGTTGTGATCGAGGGCACGTCAGTCCATGAGACGGCTGTAGATAGAGTTTGGCATGTAAAGATGCTGCAAACTGGAGGAAACACGAATCTATATTCACAGGACCTCTCAAATCCACGCGCTCATCCAGCCGATAAGGCTTTCCAGTTTTGAGATGGCATCATCCCCATTACCATAAGATTATCACATATTACCATTCAATAAACAGAGCTCTGTATGTCTGACACAATCTTACAGTTTAGCCCGTCTCTGCTAAATTAAAACAGACTTTTTATTGCAGTCCTCTGGGATGCTGTGGTTACAGGGTTTATTCATCATCAGCTGCACTACGCAGCATGTGGAACAGTTGTGTAATGTGTTCTGTGGCAGAAGACCCCTAAACCTACACAGCAAACTGCCTACGTGGATTATACAGCTCTTAGCAGGAGTGCATTATCAATGTTTAATACGCCTGCAAAGTAGGACTAGTTTCTGGAAGTATTGTAATCCCACTGCACATTCTCACTTATCTCTTTCTTTTAATAATATCCTGAATGTTTCATATTCTTGGAGGGTGTGGAATAAATGTAATATATATCTAGGCTTGTAACATGGCCATTGATTTGATTTTTTTTTTAAAGTTTGGCAGAGCAGTGGGCATTGAGTACTGCAGGATCCATCACCATCAGCCCCAGTTTAAAGGGATACTTCAAAATTTTGGCAAATTCTCCCATTGCCTTAATCCCTATAGTCTTAGTAATAGGTTTGTTTCCTTTAGTTGTCGGTGCAAGCTATTTTTAGATCTGGGGGGCTGATATGCCAGCTGCTCAGCTAACGCTATGGTGTCTTATGGTATCCCGGCTTTCCCTCATCAAACTCAACAAATACACAATCCAACAACTCCAAAACGCTCTCGTGGACAAGTTGTGACCTGCACATTCACCACGCTATGATATAATAATGTAGAATTATGTAACATTACAAAACATGAAGTAAATACTTGGAACTACTTTCTTGAGTAAACCACTGGGTGGAGTGACACAGTGCGCACCTGTGGCAGTGCTGTAGTTACGTACTGGTTTCACCTGGAGTTTCATTGGCTGGACACAGCAGAAACGGCATCTTGTCAAGTTTTGTTGACGGAAGTACCTGCACTAAACGTACGCTTTTAAAAAAATCACTCCGCCCAGCAGCCATGCCTGGAGTGTAGTTCCGGCTTTGCATTTTACTCTAAAACAACTTTGTCTCGTAATGTTCCATGATTATTTCATAGCGAGGTGAATGTGCAGGTCACAACTTGTCCACAGGAGCGTTTTGGAGTTGTTGGATTGTGTATTTGTTGAGTTTGATGAGGGAAAGTCAGAAATAACATAGGTCTCCATAGTGTTAGCTGAGCAGCTGGCATATCAGCCCCTCAGATCTAGAAACAGCTTGCACCGACAACTAAAGGAAACGAACCTATTACTAAGACTATAGGAATTATGGCAATGGGAGAATTTGCCAAAATGTTGAAGTACCCCTTTAAGTATCACAATAAACGGATAAACAATCAGAGACGCACATGAGAGAGCAGTGGTTCATGTGAAAAACTGAGGAAAGTAAGGGGTTTTAGTGGATTATTTTCAAAGTTTACCATTGTATTTCTAGATTATAGTGTGCCTTTTGTCAACAAAGAAACCTGCATATTGATTAAATCAACACAGCTTCTGACACAGTTTTCTTCTTTTGTTTTGATGATTCAAGGCTGAAGAGTTTCAGGTGCAACCAAGCAAACTCTCAGAGGCGTAACACTGAGTACGTTTACATGAGTGCTGTCAGTTGATTAAAAAAATTTATCAACTTAATCATTAATCACAGTTAACAATCAGGAATAGATGAACTGCTAACTGAAGACATGGCAGTCATGATAATTTAGATCAGATTGGTGGGATTCAAATCTGGGGATGTGGAGGTGGAATTTTCCCACGATGCCCTGGGGCAGAGTGTTTGTTTAGATGTGTTTAAATGTGCTCAGGTGTGTTTAGATGTTGAATGTTGCACAGAGATCACTGCTGGGATTCCTTTGTTCATCTTTCTGGTAGATTATTGTTGATTCTGATGGTCGACATGTCTGCACCGTGAGTGAAAAGAGGACTACCTGAAAATGACTTTGACTGCCTGACTTATATTTGTGGTCAAAGAATAACCATGCTCTGTTAATTTCATAGATCAGGCAAAATAAAGAAAAGTGTGGAAATAAATGCAGATACTTCCTTTGCAAGAATTGTTAAAGGTATTACTAATGAATACCACCAGTGGGAGGGAATCATAAATTATACTATCTATATTATTGTGTTAGACTGCATTAAAAGCATGAGCCATTTTTACAAGCTGAGAATAATTGAAACTTCATGTATTTCAAAGAAAAAATGAAGTTAAACAAAGATTAGTTTTGTTGAATGTAATTGAAAATGTAAGTAAATTTCACTTTTTTTGTCCTTGAACTAACACAGAGTAGTAGTTTTTACACAGATGGATCTAATCTGCAGAAAGAATGTATGCAGGAAGTTGTCTAGGTTTTTCTAAGTAAGTTGGGCTGAGTATTTTTACCAGTGTAGTGCATGTAGACCGTAGGCCTGTGACTAAACTCAGTCAAATCAAACCACACCCATACACACATCAACTGACTGCATGTTTCTTCTATATCAGTGTCTGATTGCATCCTCTGGTCACTCTAAAGCAGAGGTGTCAAACTCAAGGCCCAGGGGCCAAATCCGGCCCACAAGATCATACGATCTTTCTATTATAACTGGCCCACCAGTATGAGGTCTGCAGATTTTAGAAGAAGTTAGATTAAAAGTCAGGAAGTTGGGAAAAGAAATTAATTATTTCATGTTTTCAATTTTGCATCCCACAATTCTAAGTTAAACATTTGATTTTTAATTTTTCCATGTTTTGACCTTCAAATTTTACAATTTTCAAATTCTAAGTCATGTTTTTACCTTTTAAACTTGTGATTTTGATTTTATATCTCATGTATTTGCCTTTTAAAAACATTATTTTTCCTTTAAATTTTGTTTTTTGACCTTTTGAACTAATGAGTTTGACTTTCTATTTCAGATTTTCTGTCTAAACTTGTAATTTTTACTTTTTTCATCTCAGAAGGATTTATTATCAGTGTTATTTATATTTTTTTTATATTTTACTGATGGTGGAAATGAGGTTGACAGTTGATGTTTAAATGTTGGCCTTGTTAGGCTCTTAGGTAAGGCCTAAATTCAGAATCAGTGATTGACTTTCACACTTTGGCCCTCAGGACTTCTCATTGGAGCAAATCTGGCCCCAGACTCGATGTGAGTTTGACACCCCTGCTCTAAAGGAACGTTAAAATAAACTTAACAAGCTTTTGCAGCATAATAAACTATCTTAACCTCTTTATGTTTCACTGAAACAGCCACTGACTCAGAGACAACCAGCATGCACCTGCCTAGATTCAACTTTTCTGTCATCACAGCACAATAACCAGTGAGCCTGATCACAGAATAACTTCAGATTATAGTTTTTATTCTGTTTTCTAATGGTAAGATTTAGCAGGGCGTTCCAGCCGGCGCAGCATCGATTCCCAACATAAACACTGTCCACCAGAACTGTCTCACTGTGGGATGGTCTGTTTCTCCAATGATCCTCAGACCGTCGCCTCAGTCCTCAAGCTTTCCCACCATCTCATTCTTCAGTAGTCAGAGCATGAATTTGCCATTCACAAATCTCTTTTTGTTTGCCTGTGTTAAAGGTTAGTCTGTGGCTTATGATGAGGAGAGATATTTCTTCCATCAGAACATTTGTTGTTTATGTGCTGGCATGAAATAAAAGTGTGAAGTTAAAATGAATGCTTCCTTTTGAGGTCAGTTTTACCCACATGGCAGTTCTAGGTCATTATTAAAATATGAATTTTTGCTAATTACACAGGGTGGTACACAACAAACTTTATAGGATAACTCAGCCAGCAACAGACTATAAAATGTAATATATTCAAAGTTGACAAGATTGAGGAACATATGGTCACCCCAAAAAAATCTTGTGACCAAACCATGAGTCCTGACCCCGCCTTTTGGATTGAGTACTCTAGCGTGTTAGTGCTATAAGATGGTAATGCAGTAACTTCATGAACTACTTTTCTCAGTAACGCAGTAATCTCATTTATTAGTTTTTAAAATAATGCTACCCAAAACTGTCAGCAGGCAGATCCATCATGCAAAGCTACAGTTTTTTAGTAGAACTGGAACAAATTTCTCTTTTAAAAGAAGAGTAAAGAGCCACACTGGAAGCTTTTCTTGGTGCTGAGCAGGGTTGTCCAAACCAGTGGTTCTCAACCTTGGGGCTGGGACCACCATTGGGGTCACGAGACACTGAGAGGGGGTCTCAAGATTCCCTAAAAAAAAAAACAAAGAATATTTTTTTAAATTTTGCCAAATTTTAACCAATTTTCAGCATTTTTTATTCACCAATTTTTTTAAAAATTTGCCAGTTTACCCCTATTTTTGCCCATTTTTCACCTGTTTTTCTTCTGGTTTTGCAACTCATAAACCAGTTCTTCCCACTGTAGCCTAATGTTGCCACCGCTGACCCCATTACTTTTAACCCCATTCTACCATTTTTTACATTTGATTTTTCCAATTTTAACCACATTTCACTATCCAAAATGCAATATTGCATAAAATTTAACATATATATTATTTGTTTCTCATTTTATATATTAGCTGTTTTTGGTAACTGATAATCCACCTGAGGGCATTTGTATCATTTTTCAGATTGTATTCAGAAGTTTATTTGTAATTTGTGATCATATTGATTAGACAGAGGTATCATAAAAGTATGTATCAAATATGATACAACAGGCTTTAAGGGGTTAAATATATTTTTTGCCACTTCTAACCAATTTCTTCTATTATTAAAATCCAATTTTGCCTCCTTTTCCACCATTTTTGCTATTATTAAACCATTGTTGCAATTTTTAACCCATTTTAATTCTTTTTTTAACAAAAGGGATTTACACTTTTAAGAAGGCTATTTACTACACAAATGATTAAAAAATATATTTGTTTCTTTGATATGAGTGGTTATTTTCAGGTTAAATATAAAGTATAGATATCACAGCTTAACTTTACAATAGACCATGGTTTTGCTGACCTCCATGGTCCCCCAGTTTGGCTGGGCCCCAGAAAGATCTCCCATTTATCCCCCCCCATGGACGGCCTTGTCTGCACATGACTGTTCTTGAATGTGTATGGCTGTGTTCAACCACCTTCAGATAAAGCGGGGGTCCTTGATTTCTGACGTCTTTGTTTTGGGGGTCACGACTGAAAAGGTAGAGAACCACTAGTGGGCCAAATGTGGCCCACTGTCCATTTTTGATTGGCCTGCAGGAAATTTTTGATTTAGTCAGGCCCAACAAGACCCCCCTGAAATCTAACTGGCCTCCCCAAAATCCTAAAATTGATGGCTATTTGCCTTGTCAGTCACTAGCTAGCCTTGTGAGCACACTCAATCACGAAGAGTATCTTAATCTACATTAGACTGGTTTATAACTCTAATAGCCTCATGGTGTGGTTTATGAAAGTGGCCCCGCCATTCTTATATATTTCAAAATGTGGCCCTCAGTGGAAAAAGTTTGGACACCGCTGGTGTAGAGGATGTTTTTGCACTTCTACAAACTGCCACCAGCGATCTTCACTGTTCATAAACTGCAGCAGCATGTCTGCAGAGCTGTGCATGCTTACAACCTCTTTTTGTCCTGTCCATCTGATTGGCCCATAAAGACTGTGACAGAACGTTCATCCAATCACCTTTCTGAAGATTTTTGAAAATTCCTGACCTTCATTAGCACTTGGTCTGGGAGATTTCTTAAATGAGTGTGAAATAAATCCATGCAATGGAGATATGGAACAATCCATCTGGAGTTTTAAGTTCAATAAACCAAACCAGGAAGTTTAAAAACTACACAAATGTAGAAACCATGTCTGAGTAGCAGAATCTGTTCTGCACTCTTTTGTAGTAATTTATTCTAGTTTATTCACACACATTTACACTCTGTCACAGAGTTTTAAACATCTTTTCATTTAAGTTTCATTTCTGGCCCAAAGTGGACATTAAATATTCCTGGGCATGCCCAGCAGCATCAGAGTTTTAGAGAGCTGGTGCCCAGACTTTTTGTCGTTTGGCTGAGAGCACCATCAAGGTCTGCATCCAAACTAAAAAGGAAAAGTGGACTGTTTTAAAATCATAGACACTGAAGTGTTTTTGATGGAGTTTAGGAGTGCTACCTGCGTGATACGCAAGAAAAAAGATGCTGTTTAGGAGAACTCTTAATACTGTTTTCAATGGACTAAACACAGAGAACGGTACGAACAGTAGAGCAGAGACCCAGAGAGCGCTGCAGAGAGGGCCGATGTCTCGCTGAAATGTTTTCCACAAAGCCAGGAAGGATGCTGATGCTGCAACTGAAGCAACTTGGTGAGTGAGTTAATTACCAAATCAAGAAAACCATTCACCAAAGGACAGTTTCTGAAGGATCACAGGCTAACAGAAGAGTTTGTTCAGCAACATCTCTATAAATTAAAAGCTGCTTACAGCAGATTCAGTGTTGTAAAAAAAACAAAAGAAAAGTTTGTTCAGCAGGAATCCCTCTACAGGCAAACATGGAGGGGGGGCAGATTAGCAAGTTATCGAGTGACACTTACGAACAGTGATGCGAGAATTTTCACCAGATACCGGATAGATAAATTACATTTTAGTCTTGTTTTAGTCAATCTTGAGGAAAACCAAACTTTGGGCACGTTTAAAGGCCTGCAGCAGAACGAAAGAGCACTCTCTGACCCTCTCGTTCTCCTGAAATGGCTCTGATTGGTCGGTTATTTTCTGATCATGATCAGGCGTTTCAGCTCGAAGCTTTGTGACATGGATCTGCCTGAAAACAGACATGACAAACATGTTTATTTTTTTTAGTATATGAGAATCTTATCATAATAATAAAGTCCAGTCTTTCTCAACTGTGGTACGATCTGGATAAACCTGCTCCCTGGCTGGGCTGTAATGTTGTTTCATTATGAGTCCTCAGTAGATGTGCCTGTGGCAGAGTGATGTCAGAGACAACATCACGTTTTTATTCTCTGTGATAAATCACAGCAAGAATGGAAAAGAAAAGAAATCAGCTCTGGGGGTTTAGATAAAAGAGCTGCTTCCTTGAACCGCCTTGTTCATGAACAACAAAAACTCCCAAGCCCATTTCACACTGTGCATGTGAGATGCACACTATATTGCCAAAAGTATTTGCTCACCTGCCTTGACTCACATATGAACTTAGGTGACATCCCATTCTTAATCCATAGGGTTTAATATGACGTGGGTCCACCCTTTGCAGCTATAACAGCTTCAACTCTTCTTGGAAGGCTTTCCACAAGCTTTAGGAGTGTGTTTATGGGAATTTTTGACCATTCTTCCAGAAGTGCAATTGTGAGGTCACACACTGATGTTGGACGAGAAGGCCTGGCTTTCAGTCTCCTCTCTAATTCATCCCAAAGGTGTTCTATGGGGTTGAGGTCAGGACTCTGTGCGGGCCAGTCAAGTTGATCCACACCAAACTCTCTCATCCATGTCTTTATGGACCTTGCTTTGTGCACTGGTGCTCAGTCAGCCTTTGACTGGAACTAAGGGGCCAAGCCCAGCTCCTGAAAAACAAGCCCACACCATAATCCCCCCTCCACCAAACTTTACACTTGGCAGTCAGACAAGAACCGTTCTCCTGGCAACCGCCAAACCCAGACTCATCCATCAGATTGCCAGATGGAGAAGCATGATTCGTCACTCCAGAGAACACGTCTCCACTGCTCTAGAGTCCAGTGGCGGCGCGCTTTACACCACTGTATCCCACGCTTTGCATTGCACTTGGTGACGTATGGCTTGGATGCAGCTGCTCAGCCATGGAAACCCATTCCATGAAGCTCTTTACCACTGTTCTTGAGCTAATCTGAAGGCCACATGAAGTTTGGAGGTCCGTAGTGATTGACTCTGCAGAAAGTTGGCGACTTCTGCGCACTATACACCTCAGCATCCGCTGACCCCGCTCCGTCGTTTTACGTGGCCTACCACTTTGTGGCTGAGTTGCTGTCGTTTCCAATCGCTTCCACTTTGTTATAATACCACTGACAGTTGACTGTGGAATATTTAGGAGCGAGGAAATTTCACCACTGGACTTGTTGCACAGGTGGCATCCTATCACAGTACCACGCTGGAATTCACTGAGCTCCTGAGAGCGACCCATTCTTTCACAAATGTTAGTAGAAACAGTCTGCATGTCTAGGTGCTTGATTTTATACACCTGTGGCCATGGAAGTGACTGGAACACCTGATTTCAGTTATTTGGATGGATGAGTGAATACTTTTGGCAATACAGTGTATGTGTAGGCCGCTTGATTTTCATTTTTTTTTAACAGGTCAGGTCTTTCAGACTGCCTGTGTGAGTGCTGTGTATCACACACCCGGTATGCAATTCTTACATGCAGGGAATCTAGAGCAGTGGTTCTCAGCTGGTGGGTCGGGACCAAAAGGGGGTTACGAAGCCCAAAATTCTGGCAAAGCATCTGTGTATGGAAGTCCTAAGTGAACATACAATCATTTCATACTTGTATTTTTAGGTTATCCTACAATGATGAGTAATTTGAGTGTACATTTCGAGATTTCCAAATATTTATCTGCTTTTTATTGGATAACAAAGCTGAGTTTCTCTGGATAATGACAGATTTTCTTGAAAAATGACAAAAAAAAACATGCTGTCTCTGGAAAATGGAGTATTCTAAGATGTATGCATGCAAGTTCTTCTGTAATTATGTGCTTTCTAAATCGGTCTGTGCATATCAACATTTTTACATTTGGGTCGTGATTTCCTTTTAGGAGGTGGTGGGCCCTGATGCCTGGCCAGTTGAGAACCACTGATCTAGAGAACAGAGGGCTCACCTGTTGTTTCTATGGGGCAAAGTTATCGTCCAAATTGTACCATATATGTACATCCATGTTGGTAGAATATGTTTGCAATCTGTTTTTTGATGACCCTGATGAAGGCCACCAGTAAAATTGCATCTTTTTGATAGTTTTGATAGTTTTAAAGGTCATGTATGTTACCCTTTTAAGACAAGTTTTGGTCTCAGAGGTCACTAAAACATACCTGTGAAGTTTGTTGCTGAAAAAACACTCCAGTATTGGATTTTTGCATGTCTAAGAACCCCTCTGTTTCAGTCCTGCTCCGATCGAGCTGTTTCTGTGTCTGTGGCTTTAAATCTTAATGAGCTGTCTGACTCCGCCCCTCTCAGGAAATGGATGTGGCTCTCCTGATCTCAGCTGCCAGCTGAGAGGAGGTTTAGGAGAAGAGGGCGGGTTTTCTTCCAAGCAGAAGGGCCAACCGAACCAGGGGGCGGGGCTAACTCTGCTATGAATAGATTTTTCAGGTACTTAAGGGAATTGTAGACAGGAGAGAGGTGCATATTTTTGTTAGAAAAGCCTGAAGAAGTGATTTTGCATGATATGTCCCCTTTAAATGTTTTTCTCTAAACCTCTACTATTAGTAAGGCTTTCTGTCAGCTGTAGTTTTTAGAACTTTTAGGCATGTTTAGGCTCAAAATTGAGGCTGAATCAATGTGTGTAATGGCCAATACAGGTCTTTGCATACTGAGTCAGTTATTCTTGAATGCATTTTTCCCATAATCCATAAAAAATTGACTCAGTGTGCAAAGGTCCTATGCCCTAGAAGGAGGACTGACACAACCCTGATCATGCTGTGGATGTCTATGCGTATTAAAAACAATCTGTTGACGAAATAGCAAAGTCCACATCTTAAGTGTGGGGTAAGGAGTAGATGTGGCTAGTGAGCACTGCCTATGGTTCTGTCTGGGTGGTATGTAGGGTTGCTACAAGCCTCTAGTTGTTCTGTGGATGTCTCAAGGGCTTAGACCACCAGCTGTCTCTAAGGCCTGGACTTAAGAAATGCCATTCAGCTTGACCTTGACTACTGAGCGACATGTCTGGCCCCTCTCTCTCCAGTTGTTGCACATCAGGTCCCATGATAAAACGCCAGCGTCCTGCATGCCTCAAACTAACCCACATGACTGTATGTTAGGCTGACATAAACACAGTACGAGCATGCTTCCAGTTTGTGCTTTTCAGTGTAAAATCTGGTTTAGTATTTCCTTAGAGAAACTCACCTCATTTTCAGAATGCTTTTATTCTGAAATTTTCCCGGTTCATCTTGACTCTTCAATGAATCAAGTCACTTTCGCATTAGAGGATTTTATATGACTCAGAGCCTGGTTAAAATAAGACAGTGACCACGCACTGGTACCACTGCTGTCTTTACAATATTACAGAAACATCCTTTAAATTAATATGTTTATAAGTCAGTCATAGCTGAGAGCAGTCATTCTTTATGACGGTTAACATTCACCTCTGTAAACCTGAATTTCAGCAGTATATTAATGTGATATTCAGGACAGCAGTACCACTACAGCAGACGTGAATTTCACACAGAGGCGGTCTTTGATTTTAATAGCATTGCAGTAAGGAGACATTCATTTAACGCAGAGACGTGCAGACATTACTGACCATAAAGCACAGCAGAGCTGTTTATAGGAGACAGACACTACCGTATTCTTACCCTCTATAACAGGTTCACTAAATAACGTTGCACTTCCTATTTCCTTTCCACTCCTTCTGTTGTCTATAAAAGCTAGCTTTATTTCATAAGAATTTTATCGGATGTTGCTGCTGCTCTTCTGCCTAACCCAGCATGATCAAACGTGTTTGGTAAAGTTGATTTATGTAATATAAGGCAAGAAAAAAAGATTTAAATAGGTACTGTAAAGATGGACAGATGTCTAAGCATGTTTACCACCTGCTGTTTGCATGTTTTGGTATGACAAGAATAAAAATACTGGAGACACTAAAGTCACTTTTCAGATATAACTTTCTTAGAGTTCTTGAAAGCTGAGAGGCGCTCCTTTAAGACGACCATCAACAGAGGCCCCAAACCAAGCTGAGCTGAGACCCCTGATTTAGTGTAATATACAGGAGATTGGGATCTTATGGAGATCCAGATAAAGCCTTAAGCAGCATTTAGGCCTGGTGTGTGCAGCAGTCAGGCTACATTGTTATTCAAGGTGAACATTTTATGCTAAAGACAAAAGCGTTTATGCGTTAGAGACAGTCGCTCAAGCATTGTCCCTCATTTATCCTCCTGCTGGCGTTTTCACATACTCTGAATAGCTGCGAAAATTAAACTCAACCTGCTAATTAATCAGTGTGGACTGTCTTTGCAACAGTATGTGTTTATAACCTCTTATTTAACAGGAAATCATTGATTCACAGAGTGTCCGTGGTCGTCACCATGTTAACAGAAAGTGTCGGCATTCCTGTCAATAACAAAGGCTTTGTTAGAGTCGGCCTCAGCAGTCTGGTGATTACATTCTGTCCACAGGGGAAACCTCTTTAATGCTAATATTTTATCAGCTACTCACAATGGAGGAAACCGATAGATGAGAGAAATCCATTCAGGTATTATGGCAAGACTTCGCCGTCCCACCCCCTTTTTAGGTGAAAGCATTACATCTAAATTGACTGTGCTTTACCAGAAAGATGGAGTCTTTAGAAATTTACCTGGGGCCAAATATGACTAAAACCATCCCTACACACACATAATGTGTATATTTTATCCCTGCTACATTGGTATCACATTCTCCAGTTTGTGAAAGAGAAAAGGCCAGTGCAATTATGGTGGAAGACAGTAGTGTAGATGCTGCTAAAGCGCCAGTTTTATCAGAACTTACACTGTTTTCTTTTCAAAAATGACAAAAGTGGTGTACTGACATGTTTACTGTTGCCATGGTTCACGTTATGCAGCTCTCTGGAGTTTACTCCTCGGTCACAGCTACATCACGTGTTTAGTTGCTCTGATTGGCCCATAAAGATGTGACAGACTGAACCTTCATCCAATCACCCTCTGACTTTTTTTTTCAAAGGCTCTGCCCTTTCCTAAACTCTGTCTATGAGAGGTTTTCCAGATGGATGTGTGAAACAAATCCATCTGGTGTGTCAGGTTAACAGAGCTCTACTTTAGGCTCCATTGTGATGGAAAGCAAACGGTAAACTGTGTTTTTAGATCTTTTAAAGCACAACACAAGAGTGTTAAGTCACATGTCCTCAGTGTTTTCTGATCTACTGCCAGTACATTCAGGGCCCAGATGAGGACCTGGTCACTCTGGAGTGACCCTGCATCATGAATAAGGTCAGTATGATAGCAGCAGAGAGAGGAAAGGGACCCGCATGTTGTAATGTGTCAGGCATATTACAACATGTGATCCAAAATGACAGCTGCATGATGCCAAAAAGAAAGAAAAGATAAAGCAAAATCATCTTTTGGCCTTAAACCTTCAGCCGAGTATACACTGTGCTCTTTTTAGACTAGTCTGATGATTTTTGAGTCTAACTGGTTTGCGGTGTGTAGTTTGTGAGGGCACAACAGCTGACCTCGGCTTAGTTAGCGACTCCTGACATGGATGAATTTCTGGTGTAAACACTCTCAGAGTGATGAGCGGATACCCAAACATCAGGCCATTTTTCCTGTGTGAACTTTCCTCAGCTGATCAGCAGATGATCCATGAGGGTCAGAGAGAGAGAGCTACAGGTGAAGGAGAGAAACTCAAGTCAGAAAACTTCTATCACCACCTTTCTCTCATGGAACTCATCCACAGTCACTACAGCTGCACCTGCAGAGAGGAGTTCAAGTAGCTTTATTGGCATGGAAATCAACTGATTTAATTGCCAAAGCAATTTACAATTTATGATAAAAAATCATTTAAAAAAAAGAAAATATATTCACATTTTCAAAGTCCATTAAGTATGCTGGTGAAAAGAACTTTCATCAGACAGGTTAGAAACTCTCTCTCTCTCTCTATGTCCCCGATCAATAAACAATTAATAATTCATGTTAGCAACAAAAAGAGAAAATTTTCCTACAAAGAAGTTAGAGAACAGTCTTCTGCTGATAGAGCTATGGGTCTTTAGGACAGAAAATAAATCATATATTTTTGGATCGGGTCATAACAACGGCATGCTTTACTTATATTAAGTATGATTTACCAATGAATTACTATGACTCTTCAGTTGTCTCTGTCATTTCTTATTGAGTCAAACATCTCCAGGGTTGCACTGATAACATGAAGGGGAACTGATGGTTTGAACTGATATTTATAGGCCCAGGTCCTAGGTCTGGAATTTCACTCAACATTGTGAGAACTCTGGTTGTGCAAGATAATGGGACTGCAGGATGAACACAAAACATAGCTTATTTTGAATTTGATGGCAGCAACACATCTCAGAAAAGTAGGGACAGGACCGTTGTCTAGCATCCTGTCTTTTTTAAACAACAGTCTGTAAAGTGAGGAGACCAGTCCCAGAGGAATGTTTGTAGGATGAAGTAGGATTCTAGCTGTTCAATCAGTCCTGGATTTTCTTTTCCAGAGTTTTCATTTAATCTTGCTCTAAATGTTTTCTATTGGTGAAAGATCTGGACTGCAGGCAGGCCAGTTCCGTGAAGCCACGCTGTTGTGATAGATGTGGTATGTGGTTTAGCATGGTCTTGTTGAAATAGTCAAGACCTTCCCTGACAGAGATGTTGTCTGGATGGGAGTATATGTTGCTCTAAAACCTCTCTAGTTTTCAGCATTGATAGCTCCTTTCCAGATGTTAGAGCTGCCCACGCCATAGGCACTAATGCAACCCCATACCAT
The DNA here is from genome assembly GCF_018320785.1 of Cheilinus undulatus. Classification (NCBI taxonomy): domain Eukaryota; kingdom Metazoa; phylum Chordata; class Actinopteri; order Labriformes; family Labridae; genus Cheilinus; species Cheilinus undulatus. The sequence goes on from NC_054870.1 coordinate 2,707,418, forward strand.
CAGAGATGCAAGCTTTAGAGCTGAGCCAGGAGAACAAGCTGCATGCTCCCTCTCCTCTTTAATCCACAGGACAAGGCATGGTTTCCAAAATGAATTTCAAATTTTGATTCATCTGACCACAGAACAGTTTTCCATTTTTGCCCCAGAGAAGAGGGCGGTGTTTCTGGATCCTGTTCACATATGGCGTCTTCTTTGTATGATCCAGGTTTAACTGTCGTTTGTAGATGGCTACCTGTGATGACAGACGCTGATTTCTGGAAGTGTTAGCCCATGCAGTGATTTCAGCACAGAATCATTTCCTGCAGCAGAATCACATCCAGTATTGATCTTCCCTGGCTCACACAGATTTCTCCAGATTCTCTGAATCTTTCAATGGTTTTATGCACTGTAGATGGTGGGACATTCAAAGTTTTTACAATTTTACATTGAGGAACATTTTTCTGAGATTGTTCCAAAGTTGTAGACACGGTGTTTTACAGATTGGTGAACACCAGCCTATTTTTACATCTGAGAGACTCTACCTCTCTAAAATGTTTTATGCCCAGTCATGTTACTGACCTGTTTCCAGTTAAGCAAAATGGTTGCAACATGCTCCTTCAGTTGTTTTTCATTTGTACCTCTTACTTTTCCAGCCTTTTGTTGCCCTGTCCTTACTTTTTGAGATGTGTTTCTGCCATAAAATTCAAATTGAACTAATATTTTTCATGAAATGGTAAAATGGCTCAGTTTCAAGGTCTGAAATGTTGTTAGTAAAAAATGAATTTACGATATTTCCAAATCAACTGTGGTATGGGAGATTGGGGATTCAAATCCCAGTCAGGGCCAGAGTGTCCACTGTGGTCCCTTAAAGATCCTTAATCCCAGGGTCTCCTGTCCCAGATGTGAGTTGCTTTGGACACAAACGTCTGCTAAATGACAATGTAAAACTAATAATAAATGTATTTAGTTACACTTTGAGTCAGTGTTTCCCAACTATTTTTCCTCGGACCCCCCCACCCCCCCACCCCCCCCCCACACACACACACACACCCCCCCACAACCACACACACACACGCACCTAAGAAAAGCAGAGCCCCCCCAGGACCCAAGAGAGAAGAAGGAGTGACACACTGCTGCCAAAAATCAACATAGATTTTAATTGTTTCACTGATTAAACCCTAAAAAAGGCCTATGCATGCTTTTCTTATCAAAAGACCTTTGCATAACCTACCTAAACCTTTATCAAGGTTCTAGTCAATATTTGCAAATCTTATTTTGGCAGCCTCAGAGCAGTCAAAGCCAGACAGGAAGCTTTGGGGGGCCTGGTATGGCCCCGGGGCGGCCAGTTGATGATCAGTGCCTTAAGTCATGATCCCTATCAAAGTCTAAGTTAAACCAAACTCTCATGGGTCACAGAGGGGAACATCAGACCAAGCCTAAATGCTGCAGTTGCTGCCCTCTGATTGGCTGATCAGATATTTGCATTGATGAGCATTCAAACAGGTGTACCTAATGAAGTGGTTGGTATAATCCACTGAAAGTAAGATGCTTTGAAGGCTTTTCCTTACATGTTTTCATTTGCCAACATAATTTACCAGGTGTAAAAATGAACAAAAGGGGAAATAATTGAAAAGTAAATTAACCTGACAGGATCAGAAGTAAATGAGACATCAGTTTAAAGACACCCCTGAACTCCTCTCAGCGCGTGTTAATATCAAACTGATGAGGCAGGATTTCACTTTATCCTTTATTCATGACGCCAGGTATTACAGAAGCCATGATTAAAAATGATGTGGATCAATGATTGTCAGCTCCCATCCCACCACTGTTGATCACGCTGCTCTTAATGCTGCGCTAGCGTCGCCGTGATGAAACACTGATGATTTTAAAGTAAGGTTATTGGAGGTTGTGGGAGAGTTGCAGGTCGGGTGGTGTTGTTTGTCTTTACTACAGATGTTGTGTAAAATAGACAGATGTTAAGACGTCTCAGGAGCACTGCTGCATCTGCAGCGTCACATCAAAGCTTAGCTCATTAATGAAAAGGTATTGAGAGCTCATCGGGGTGTTCAATGGCACCGAAAAGGAAGGAAAAGTATTGGAAAGTTTAAAAGTTTAACTCTAAATATTTAAAAAGGAGATATAACTGAAGAAATGAAGCTTATAACCTGGTTTCCCAGTCTCTAAAGAAAGCAGAAATTTTACTTTTCAACAAGTAATCTTTGTTGTCCCTTAGCTAACAGCCCTGCCTCTCTTTACTGAGGGTTCTAACTATTGATATAAATCACAATGAAGTATTTCAGTGTTTGATACGTTCATTAAATATGCACGGGCATTATCTTGGCCTTTTCAGGCATGCAAAATCAATGCTTATGGCAGAGCACCCTGTCTCAGATGTGTTATTCAGCCTGTATGCGAGGAGACACTTGAGGAAGAGCCAGGGGAGGAAGATGAAAGTGAGAGGTATCGCTAACATCCACCCCAGACAGTTGTTCATGAATATCAAAGAACAGCTGTGAATGGAGGCAGGTTCTCATCATTTTTTACTCATTATCTCAAAGCACTGGAACACATTGCAATTAAATGGTGTCATACCCTGGAAAAGTTTGTTACCATCATTCTCTCACTGACATAAAGTTTAATTAAACCAAATTGATTATTTCAAAGAGCACCAACTCAATACGAGTCAAAGAGGAAAAGCTCCGTGTCTTTATTTTTGTATTTATTTTCTGCTTGAAGTGTTACTCGCCCACTCTACAACATATGGGTTAAAAGGCACACAGAAGTGCTGGTTGTACATTTTGAGCCGTGTATTTTCTTACAGTAGCCGCTGCTTTAAAGCAACAGTTCAGAAAAGAGTGCAGAAGACGCCTCTCCCATCTGCACCTCTACCACGGTTCCCTTCTTCTCGTCCTCTGCTCTTACAGGGTATCGCCTTGGCAACGCATGAGGAAACAAGTGGTGCTCTTCAAGATTCAGACATTAGGGTCAACACTAATCTGGGCGGGTGTGATAAACAGTCTGAACTCCAGCCAAAATCACTTCAAATAGGGCAACACAAGACATGTTAGCCTGGTTGCCAAGAGGGATAGAGACTCCTTTAAGTGAAGACAGGCGTGATTCATAAAAGGAGCCTTTGAGACGCGATGGGTTGAAAAGAAACAGATTGGAAAACACAAGTGTAGGGGAAGTTGTTTATATGCATGCGAAATGTTGTGGTTTGTCTAATTGAAGCAGCTTCCGTCTCATCCTGACAACACAGACAAGCAATAATGGAGCAAACAGAGCAAGTCTCGCTTAATAAATGCGTGTCGGCTAAACGCGCATCGCTTCAGTCCCATGCAGAAACTCTGCATCTTTGCCATCCTGCTTCACAGCAAGTTCTCCAACAATTTATTTAATTTTACAAGAAAAATGATGGAGAATTTCATGCAAATTGTCCTGCAGTGAAGTGTCTGCTATACCTCTCAAAACAAAATAATGAGCAGCACTGCTAATGCTATCTGAAATTCTGATTTAGTTGCACCTGGGCTCCCACACAGTAAGGACAGATTTATTCTAAAGCAGTGTTACTCAACCCTGCTCAACCAAAGAGCCAAATAATTGAAAAATACCTTTGCAGGAGCCACAATCTTAGTGGTGAAAAGTAGGTGAAAGTGGCAATATAAATAAGTTAAATCTGGCAAAACAGGTGAAAAAGCTGCAAAAAAAAGTGGCCAAAAATGGGTGAACTGGGATAAAATAGGCAAAAATTGGGTGAAGAGTGACAAAAATGTGGAGAAAAAGTGGCAGAAATGGATAACACGTGACAAAGAAATGACACACAGGTGGCAATAATGTAAAAAAAAAAGGGCAAAATGTGGCAAAAAAAAAAGAGTGGAAAGTGATTAAAATTGTCCAAAGCAGCAAAAAGGTGGGTATAAATAAGTGAAAAATAACTAAAATTGGCAAAAAGCAGCCAAAAGGTGGGAGAAATGAGTTAAAAAATAATTAAAATAGGCAAAAAGCAGCTAAAAGATGGGGCAAAATGAGTGAAAAGTGACTAAAATTGGCAAAAAGTTGGGGTCAAATGAGTGAGAAGTGACTAAAATTAGCAAAAAGATTGGGGGGAATGAGTGAAAAGTGACTAAAATTGACAAAAAGCAGCAAAAAATGGTGGAAATGAGTGAAAAGTGACCAAAATTGGCAAAAAGATGGGGTCAAATGAGTGAGAAGTGACCAAAAAATGGCAAAAAGCAGCAAAAAGATTGGGGGAAATGAGTGAAAAGTGATCAAAATTGGCAAAAAAGTGGGTGAGGATGAGTGAGAAGTGACTAAAATTGACAAAAAGCAGCAAAAAAATTGGGGGAAATGAGTGAAAAGTGACCAAAATTGGCAAAAAGGTGGATGAAGATGAGTGAAAGTGACCAAAATTGGCAAAAAGGTGGGTGAAAATGAGTGAGAAGTGACTAAAATTGACAAAAAGCAGCAAAAAAATTGGGGGAAATGAGTGAAAAGTGACCAAAATTGGCAAAAAGGTGGGCGAAGATGAGTGAGAAGTGACTAAAATTGGCAAAAAGGTGGGTGAAAATGAGTGAGAAGTGAGTAAAATTGGCAACAAGGTGGGTAATGAGTTAAAAAATAACTAACATTGGCAAAAAGCAGCAGAAGGGTGGGGTAAAATGAGTGAAAAAGTGACTAAAATCGGCAAAAAGCACCAAAAAATGGGAGAAAATGAGTGAAAAATAACTAAAATTGGCAAAAAGGTGGGGAAAAATGAGTGAGAGGTGACTAAAATTGGCAACAAGCAGCAAAAAGGTGAGGGGAAATAGGAAAAGTGACATGTAATGACAAGAGGCACCTTAAATGGGAAAAAAGTGGCAATAAAAGGGAAAAAATGCAACTTGCAAAATGCAGGAAATGGAAATATACAGACAAAAATTAAAGGTTGACAATTATTCTACAAATTTAAACATAAAAGAGCCTCAAATTGCCACCAAAGAGCCACGTGTGGCTGCAGAGCGTTGACTATCACTGTTCTAAAGTAAACACCACACAGCACAAATTCAGTCATTTCCCTTGCATTTGGAAATAACATCAAGTTTCTGCTGTAGGTTTTCAGCCAGCAGATAAACACACTGGTAAATGCACTCTTTGTACCCTCTCCTTATTTTTATATTTAGAAGCCAAAGATTATTTTTCCAAGTTCTTGAAAAACACGTAATCAGTAGACCTCTGTAAATGCTTCTTTAATATGAGAAAAATACAAACTTCCCCCGGCTCCTTAAAGTGACAGATTCTCAGCCAGGATTTTACAGCCAGGGTTTAGAAAACAGCTAATTAGTGATGCCATTATTGCATCCCTGTAATAACACTGAGCCTCCTGAAGAAACAAGCAGCATAATAACGATGAAAATGAAATCAGTATTAGGTGTCTCCTATGTTACATGGCTTTTGGCTGTGATGTAGTCATCAGTGAGCAGCACTGATTTCATTTTTAGGTAATTGGACAGCAGAAAGAAGGACATTTTCCATAATATATATTCACAAAAGGTTGAAATTGATTTTTAGCTCCAATTTTTCATCCTTTGAGTTAATTTGCTGCTCACACAGCTATAATTTACTATCTAAAGGCCATTTCCATTACTGGACTTTGGAGTTATGGTTACAGAAGAGAAAGGTCACAATAATGAAGGTAATGGTTAGTCACATAATGTCTTAACAATTAGAGTGCTGCTGGGTCACTAAGTGGTCAGACCTCTACCCAGGATTTTCTCTGTTTGCCTCTGAACTGAAAACTATTGTTTGTGTAACTCTCAAATATTCTTTTTATGATTCAGACCAAAAAACAAACAGAAAGGTCATCTGAACTTTTATCCACACGACTGATTCAGAGTTTAGTTGTGTAACTGTAAATTTACACAGAAGATACATCAACAATAACAGTTCTAACCAGAAGTATGATTAAATAAGAGAGAAATCATTCTTAAGGGAATATAAGAGTGTCAGATGATCATTCAGAAACAAATACACTGTAAAATAAGATGAGTTGAGCTTACCTAAAAAATATGCAAACTCAATGCCTCAGAAATAACAAGTAAACTACACTTAACTTTGTCAGTTAAAAAACTTGTTTATATTAAGTGCTCAGTATTTGTTCTGACTTAACCATTTAAGTATTCAGTACTAGTTCAGAATCAGTTATTTCAAGTGCTCAAACCTAAGATTCAGATGGTGATTTAAGTTTGCAGGACTACTTACCTTAAAAAGTGAGGTAGTACTCACTGAAAAAGCTTTTTTTAAGTCATCGGCTGTTTTCGAGTTGGCCTAGTGCATACTCCTGCCAAACGCAGTATGCAGTACGTATTGTGCACTGCGTACTGCGTTCGACAGTGGACGTTATTGTGTAGTATGCTTGGCCCGCTTCAGCTGGTTTCCGGTATACAGAAGTACGTCATACCCTGGTCAATATTAAATGAAGCTACAGTGTTTTCCATCCATTTACGTACAGAAAAAAATCTGGGAAGTGTTTTATTTGATTTTTTTGGATTTTTATAGCTGTGGTTTTTAGCTTAGCATGTATAGAGCAGTGAAAGGACACACTTGACAGCTCCTTTCCAGCCATTACGAGCCGTAACGGCAAAACAAAAACAACAGTGACCCTATTACAACTTATTTCATTATAGTACATGTTAAAAAGGTAAAGATAAAAAGTAATGGTGCTTCTATTTGTAACCATCAGCCACTCTGCCATTACGAACTCTGACCCAGCACTTTGCGTTGTGGGTTACAGTAGGCGACGCAGACTGGTCCGATGCATACTGTGAAATTTTCCAAATCAGTACGTCATCCGGGTATTTTGGCGTACTGTAACTTTTGCATTTGTTCGAATACTGCATACTACATTTGGGCAAATCAGTACGCACTGCTAGTATAGTAGGCAGATTCCTTTTTGAAATCTACAAAGTGCAATAGTGGCTCTGCTGTGAACTATATGGCTTCTCTGTGGGCGTTTTTGTAGACATGTCAAGTACTACATTTTACAAAAATGATTTCAGCCTTTTATGAAAATGTTTGATTCACACCTGGATATTACGGTCAGAATGTGACTGCAGTTATATTAATTGAACAGCATTAGTTTCCTGAGTAAGGAATCAAATAAAAAGATATGTATTTTATGATTATGACTTTTTGATCATTTAAATGAGTGCTGCTCCACATCAGTGAAGTCTAAAACTGTGATTTCAGTAAGGGACAACACCAAAGAGCTCATTCAGTCAAATACCCTGTTTAACACTGTTATACATAAAGAATAATGCAGGAGTGATGTGTCACTCACATCCAGTGTTTCCTGGTTAATGAGTCAGCATTTAGGCTTCTAGGAGTTCACTTGTAGTTGTATTTAATAACTAAGTAAGCTTTTTCCAGGAACTGACCTTTGACCTGCTTTTAATTTGTAACCTGCTTCTATTTTGAAGGAAAACAAGTAAAAACTGGTGTATTGAAAGTGACAACATAAGCTTATCTACAGAAAAAAAATATTCTGCTATGGATAGAGAAGTCAAGAAAAAATAACCAGAGGAAATGGTAAAAAAGTTAAATGTTACTATAAAAAATGACTACTGTGAGCATTCTGTGAGTTTCTAGAGTTTATTTTTTTCATGTCATTTCAGTTTTTGTTTTCAATTTTTGTTGTGTCTTCATTTGTTTTTATTTGTTGTTTTCTTTATTGCAATGGTTTTGTTCTTTTTTAAAACCTTTTTTGAGGCACGGCACATTTTTTAGATTAAGAAATATTCAAAGGCACACCACAAGCCAAAAATATTTAAAAATGACACATTAGGAGTTCAGCTACTAGGTAGCTAGCTTTGAGAGCTCTCTCAGACAGCTTTGTGGTTTCTCTCATTAAAGTTGCCTATTTCTCAGTTTGTCCCTGCAGGTCAACAACATAGTCTGTGTTCTCTGTTTGAAGTGACGGATGTTTTGTTAGGAGATGGCGTTTAAGCTTGCTTGGGACCATGGCACTGTTAGAGAGCTTCTCCCCACACAAGCTTAACGGAGTCGGTACGGTCGGATCTCCGGTGAAAGTAAATCCAAATGAAAGGTGACTTTCGCGTCAGTGTACTTCCTGGCAGATCCGTGTCCTGGTTGAAACCAGACTCAAAAAACGGGAGAAACCCTTGTTATTCAATTTTTTTTTATTTTTGACCAAAATGGAAAAAACGAGAAGAAAAGAGCCGTTATTCCATTTTTTCATTCTTGACTGAAAATGATAAAATGGAAAAACACGCTTTTCTGTTTTTTTTTCATTTTGGTCACAAAAACAGACAAATGAGTAACAAAAGGGGTTTTGTAACAAGTTTGTTTTTTTCAATTCCATTATTTGGTTTTCTTCATTAGTGGAATTCTTGAGGAACAGGAAGTCATGTGGCCACTGGGAAAGGTGAGCATTTCAAAATAAAAGCCTTCATGTCAAGACAAGAGCCATCCATTATGTTTTACAGTATAATAATAGACTAAAATGCTCTTCATACAATGTATGATTAATGATTTAAATTGTAAACTTATCGGCAATATTATGGATTGTAATTTAATTAACTTTTATTATCTTTTATTCTCAATTCAGGTCCAAAGATAGCCTTTAACAGGATGCATATAAATATATAAAACTACTATCATACTGTTAAACACAATAAATTGCTCTTGACTTGACATGAAGGCTTTTATTTTGGAAAAAACAAAAATTGGACCCTGTTTTTTGAAATGTTGTTATTCGTTTTATGTTTTTGTGACCAAAATGAAAAGGGGAAAAGAATGGCTTGTTTTTCCATTTTTTCATTTTTGGTCAGGAATGGAAAAATGGAATGACAGCTGTTTTTTTTTGTTTTTGTTTTTGTTTTTGTTTTTTGTTTTTTTTTGTTTGTTTTTTTCATTTTTTCCATCTTTGGTCAAAAAAAAAAACAAACAAAAAACAGAATGATGAGAGTTTCTCCTGTTTTAGTCTGGTTTCAAGCAGGAAGTGAATCTGGCAGAAAGTACACTGACCCTTTGGCTGTACTACCTCAGACTCACCACTGCTGGATTCTTTTGACCACCACTCACACATGGCATCTCATCCGGGTTAGAAAATTCTTCATTTTTCCTTTTCAAATATTTATCCATTGCTGTTGCACTTCTCATCACCGCCACATTTATCATGCATCACTAATTCTGTTTTCTTAAGGTAATTACTGTGCTCCCTACTGCCACCCACTGACATGGAGGAGTATTATTCTTACCAGCCACCACATTGCTGAATAATTACATGTAGTGACTAAATGATATATTTTTTGGACCTATTAAGTGAAATTGGATAATTTCCCATGGCACACCTGGTGATCTCTCGCGGTACAGTAGTGTGCCACACCACAGTGGTTGAAATCACTGCTTTATTGTAACAATCATTGCATTTTTTATTTTGCAAAAACGTTTCATATAAGTGTAGTTTTTGATAGGGTAAGAAAAATGTATTTTTTTAATCACAATACATCTCAGAGTTTCTGGAGTTAATTGCAATTAATTGCATCATTTTAATTACCATTTTAAAATTCTACTATTTAACATTTTAAGCTGTTTTGTCTCATTTTGGATTTTTCTGCCATCTTAAAATAAGAGTAATTGACTTCCTGTTGGATGCAGACCAGCTTTTATTGGTACGTCAATATTATGACATGAACTGAACCACAGAAAAAGAGAACCTGCCATGGAATAGAAACGTAAAGAAAAAACTTACAGAGAATGGTAAAAAATGAAATGTTTTATATCACATGGCGCAGATTACCTTTGACTTATCTAGTCAGCTGTCTGTGAGGTTTTGAAGTGATGTGACGGATTGATGGGAGCAGTAATGTCCTTTTTCATTTTCCAGCACAGAGAGAGAGAGTGGCATTCAGCTGCTATGGTCGCTTACCTTCAGTGCACTAATATATGGATAAAAAATCACCAGATAAAAATCATACAGCAAAATCATGATTATAAACCCATTACCATGAGTATTATGATTTTTTCATCATTGCAATATGATCTTCTTCAATCAATATCCAAAACCAGCAGTGAGCATCACATTTTTCCTCATATGATGTGTGCTTCAGGTTTAGAAATGACTGTAATACCTGTCCAGTCATATGCAATGATAAGATTCATACACTGATTGCCTAAAATCAGACTTCCTGCATTTATTTGGAATCGCTTCTCTAGAATATTTGTGTTTTCTTTTCATGAATCTAAATCAAATAAAGGTCTTCCTGTAAAGTTTATTACCTGGATCCCGCTGTGATTTCTGGCCGCGGTTTGCGGTGCCAGGCCTGTGAAGAACATTTGTAGTGACAGTCGTTCTACTTCTGTGCAGCTGGGCTGTTCAGCCACCAAGATTATCAGTGGGCACTGTTGCCAGAGACACCATATGCAAAATAAAAATTCATATGAGCTGGCAGTATGGGAAAGTAAATACTGAAAAAACACTGTGTGCAGCTTTAATGCAAGGCTGTTCATATTTTAAAGTCCGATTCTGTTTCACACAGCACCTCTTCAAGAAATTATTCATGTAATTGTTAAATCATATCTCTCCATGCAAAGTTCCTCCACCGCCAGTCTTTACAAAGCAAGGCCATTTTTATTCTGCATTTATAATGCAAATGTACTCAAGAAATGCATTAAGATGAGTGATTCCTACTATTCTTCCATTTCCATTATCCTATAATAGAGCTCTGCAGGTTTCTAAGATCTCAGAATTAAGGGTATGGTGATCTGGCTGCGTCCTCATTTTTCTGTCCATTTTCAGGCTCTGCTACAGAGCCAAAAGCCACAGGTGCTAATGGCTGTCTTTTCACACGCTGTCTACACAGACTTCAAGCATGCTGTAGTGACAGTTTTGGTCCAACTGTTCATGCACGTTCACAGTCCATTTGTCTGTGCCTCTTTGGGTGCTGTTGAAAAGCTCTTGGGGAAGCCTGATGTGCCTATAAAAACATTTTGCAGCCACAGCAAGAGTGAGAAGTAGACAAAACATGGAGTAATGGAGCAATGGGCTATGTTATGTTAATAAAGCCATGACAAAAACGGTGGTGTGATATGAATGGCAGGATAATAGGGCAACAGCGATGAGTAAGCACGCTGGCGCCGGGTCCATGCATTAATTAACTCAAATGAGTGTCATGCCACTGCAATGACTGGCTGACAGGTTGTGGTTTAATCCCAGCCCTAAGGGGACGTACTTTCCATTTATTTTGTAAAGTGCATGATTATTTTTTCCATTTTTCTCTCCAAGGATATCCTTGACATATACGTCTTTTGTGTGAGATGCTGTGTTCTAAATGCTGCTAATGATGATGAATCAGTAGCGACAGCAGCCTGGGCCACAGGATGAGTTGTTATTCAGATAGGCTGTGAGCGTGTTCATCTGAGGACTTATAAATGTGTTAGGGTTGACATTTTGACAGGCCTCGGCAAACTGTTCACATTGATTGATGTGCCAACACTCTCCTCCTGGATGCTGACATCAAATGAAACATGGAGGCTGCAAGAGAGAGACTTCCCATTTATCAGTATCTTAATTATACAACATAGTGGCTCAAGACCTTGTTAGTTTAAGGAAAGTAGCCATTGTTATGCTATACCTGATGTTGTAGAAGCAATTCCTGCAGTGTTTATATTTTGCTGTGCAGCATGGGAGATAATGGATGATTTATGAGCACTTTTTTTCAAGCTAGTTGAGGACAGAGGCACTTTCATTTGACAAAAGACCTTCACATCATAGTGAGACTGTAAGTAATTCAACAGGGACGTTTTTGGTGCTCGTTGGCTTGTCTAGAGGAATTTTTGGTAGATAAAATGTTTCACTGATTGATGGTTAGATCATGATAAGATGGGCTTCAGTGGTACTGTTCACTCCCTCATGGGGTTAAGTCCTCTGCAGATCCTTTACATCATTAAGATTCAGTTTCCTTCCAAATTAAAACTGCACAAATTCTGCCGTGTGCATTTTCAGCCTTGAGGTTAAATTTAGAGAGAGGCCACACTCAGCTACTTTCATGCTTCTCTTGTACACAATCAAATGAGTGTAGGAAAGGAAAGAAGTATTTTCCAGAGAAATATGGCTGGTTTTCGTTCTGGGGTCTAGAATTAGTCTAAGAGAATGGCCCGAATCCACTCCTAAGACTACGGATCAATCAGTGAAATCCCAGGATGCATCTCTCCCCTGGTTGAAGAAGAAAATCCTGATTTACATCAGACAAGAGAGGTCTCTCACGATGTTAAAAGGATGGTAATGATAGTAAATGAGAAAACACTTTTGAATTAAGATATAAAGCAGATTGAAAATGCACACTGGTATTCTGTGGTATTATGTCCAACCATACGTAATTATCATAACAACACAGTAACTGTAACTCAGTTAGGACCACTTTGTCAAGAAACACTCATGATGTGTGGTTATAAAAGTCTTTTTTTTTTCTTTCCCAGTTATAAATTTGAACTCATTGCTGTTAATTATATGAATGTTCTGGGATCCCTCTGCCCTTCCATACGCCTACATTGAAAGCCTGGGGCAGAGAGAGAATCAGCAAAAAAAAAACGGGCAGAGCAGGCGTCATGACAGTGGAATGGCACTGATAAAGTCAGAGGCAGAAAATAGAGGAGCTGGGATGGAGGAGGGTTGGAAAAAGTAGCAAAACGTAGCCAGGCAAGAGCAGTTTAAACATGGCAGCATGAGTGCGATTTGCCATGAATCAGCTTGCCGTCAGCTGAGGGCTTGTGTGAGATCAGCTGATCTCAGTTATATGGCAGTGCTTGACTCCGTGCATGGCCTGCCTGCTATACATTTGATTTACTGTAACGTGTTAGTGGCTATTTTGTATAGGTACGGTGCCTTGAAAATTTGGTTTGATATATGCCAAAAAAGACTGAAAACCACGGAATCATCAACCTGACACCCCAGATAGATTTGTTTCACTCATCCATCTGGAAAACCTCCTATAGACAATGTTTGGGAAAGGGCAGAGCCTTTGAAAAAAACTCAGAGGGTGATTGGATTAACGTTTTGTGTGTCACATCTTCACGAACCAATCAGAGCAACAAAGGTGCGGCGCTGCTGAGGAAGCAAACAACTCAATGCTGTTCTTTATTCTTCTTTTAACGAAGAATTATCATCAAGTTCTGATAAAACTGAGGCTTTAGCAGCATCCACGCTAAGCTCTTCCGCCACAATTGCACCAGCCTCTTGCTTACGACTCTGCTGCGCCTGAAAGTACTGCCCACATCGCTGATTGGCCTGTCCCTTTGTAACTGGGCCCAAACTGTTCAGATGGGAGCTTTGCAAGATGGATTCACCACTGAAAAACACGGAAACAGATGAATCCATCTGCTTTGCAAGGTTACTGAATCATGGCACATGAGAAGAAAGCTACATTTCATGTGTTTTTGCAAGAAGTTTGAATACTTCTATCAATGAGATAGTTACTGTATGTTTTCTATTTTCAGCTAGTCTTCAAGGATTTTTTAAATTGTACTTTAGCATCAGGACGCAACATAATGAATACACTGATATTAGAGTAACCTGACATGCCAGGTTTCATATATCCATTGCATGGATATTTCACATTCATATTGGTATCAAGCTTGCTATCAAAGCATTTTGGGAGGACATGACTTTTAAAAAATATTCTCGGAAGGTGATTGGATGAAGGCATGCACAGCTCTGCAACAAATCTACCAGTGAATGCTATTGTAGTTTAGGAAATGTGGTCGTCTTGTCAGAGAAGATGTGGGTTAAGCATCGCAGCCAGTCGGGAGAAGAGCAAAAATATCTTCTCTGACAAGAGGAGCTTACAGTGTGGCTTCTTTGCTTTTGTTTTAATAAAGAAATGTAGTTCAGTTCTGATTAAGCTGCTGCTATTCCAGTGCTACAGCTGAGCTAAGCGCTCCACCAGCTCTCACTCTATATACAGACACTCCAGCCCCGCCCCCTTAATGTAGAATTAAATTAACAATTACATTTTTTGTGAGTTACATCACATATAAATCATGATAGACAACATACACAACTTAACTTTGCAAATCCAATGGGTTGGTCAGACTCCACATCTGTCATCGGTCAAATCCATCCTGAAAAACGCTGAGGTCTGAAACACAGACCAGGTCTGAGAACAGACCGGACCAATCAGTGAATTCTGGGGAGAATAAGGCTGTAGCTACAGGTGGGGTTTAGTTAAACCCATGCACATCCTAGGATCCCATAACCTTACAAAGCAGATGTTTCCCTGTTTCTCACTGGTGAATCCATCTTGCAAAGCTCCTGTCTGCATTGTTTGGGCCTGGTTAGAAAGTGACAGGACCAATCAGCGATGAGGGGCAGTACTTTCGGGCGCGGCGGGTGACGTAAGCAAGCAGCAACAAGAGACTGGTGCCGTTAGGACGGAAGAGCTTACCGTGGATGCTGCTAAAGCGCCAGTTTTATCAGAGCTTGATGACATTTATTGGTTAAAAGAAGAACAAAGAACAGCAGTGAGTTGTTTTCTTTTCAAAAACAAAAAAAGTCATGTACTGACATGTCTACAGTTGCCATGGTTCACGTTATTCCTCGGTTGTGGCTACGTCATGTGTTTTGTTGCTCTGATTGGCCGGTAAAGATGTGACAGACAGAACGTTCATCCAATCACACTCCTATTTTTTTCAAAGCCTCTGCCCTTTTCCAAACGCTTAGTGTTGAAGGTTTCCCACACACATCCATCTGGTGTGTCAGTTTAAGGATCCCAGAGAGCATGCCCATTCTGGGACTGCTTCCAGCACAAACACAAACATGCGCTATTCCATAGGTCCATTCTTCCTCATTGTGAGAAATTTATGAATGAAAACAAAATGTTGGTTTTCTGTTCTGCTGAGCTGAGCAGTGCTGAGGCCTGTACAACAAAGCTGGATTTTCTCTTATCGAGATGACTTCAGGATTAACCCTGGATTTTCTGTATGATGACACTGGTTCACTTTTTACCGGGATAAATCACTGTGGTAACTTATGCTGAACGGCTAACCTACTCTGGAGCAGGTTATGTTCTGGATACGAGATCAGTGAGTATAAAAGCACCGCCTCCTGACCAATCAGTTCTCTTGGAAAATAGCCTTCCCATTGTTAGAAGATCCTGCAGACATTGGTGCACTGATAGTGAGAAGAGCACTTAGGAGAGAAAGAATATTCAGGGATGGATGATAGATAAATTCCGGTGATTTCATCCATACAACAGAGACAGTGTGGAGAAATAAAGCCTTGTCACTCACCGCCTTGATGTATGTTTTTATTTTTGATCTTCACCTGTTTCCAAGTCTTTTTTGCTCCACTAGGGTTGCATCTGAAAAAATGGGGTCAATAATAATGGTCACACATAGCATAACTGCAGAAACATGGATTCATGGAAAGCACAACTACTCGTGCCGTCACGGTGAGGAATTAATATCACAACACAAAATTGGCTGAGGAAGCTCTGCCCCAAACATCTGTGCCGTAATGACGTGAAACTGAGTGATCAGAGTGTTGTCTGTTTATAATGTCTGATGAATTAATATTGTATAGTCTGACGAATTTACGCATTAACAGTGTCGGTAATTTTCTGCCAGCATTCCTTCCTGGCTTTTGCTGCAGGGACAGTGTTGCTTCTGGCCTGGATGACTGCTTTAAACTCTTCATATTTTTCTCTGTTCCTCCGTTGAGAAATACGCTGCTCTGCAGGGTTTCTCCATGTTTGTGATTGGTCAGATGCTGCAAACACCACCCCTTTTGTGTGAGCGCGCACTGATCCAGATTGGAAAATGCTGGGTGCACTTACCGAGTTGATAACCAGCTTCGTCGTACAGCTGATCTGGATTGCAAATGTCTTGATAAGTCAATCCAGCTAGCAGAGAGATATCCCAAGCGTGTTAATCCAGCTTCGTCGTACAAGCCTCTGGTCTGTACTCATGATGTTGGTGTTGTTGTTTTGGTTGAGAGCCCCCTGGTGGCAGAATTTTGCAAACTGTCCATTTATGCGAAAAGCATCTACAGTGTTACTGCAGCTTAGTTTAAACAGAAGGATCATAATGCATTGAAACAACACTGAGGTATTTGATGTTTGTCAATATTTTCAGCTCTTGCAAATCTTCTGAGTCTGTTTTTAAACTGCTATCTATATGCCTTACTAGCAGAGCCTTATTTTAGTCAAAACTACTTCTTAGAATGCAAAGAAGTAAAGTTTTAGACTTTTGGACTACAGAGAATTAAACCACCTGTCTTCATACAGTCGCCAGAAAAAGTATGTGAACCCTTTGAGATTTCTTGGATTTCTGCATAAATTGGTCATCAAATGTGCTCCGATCTTCATGTAATTCACAACAATAGACAAACACAGTCTGCTTAAACTAATACTGCACAAAAAATGATTTGTTTTCATGTTTTTATTGAACAAAACGTGCAAACATTCACAGTGCAGGGTGGAAAAAGTATGTGAACCCCTAGGCTAATGACTGGTTGACCCTCCTTTGGCAGCAATAACCTCAACCAAATGTTTCCTGTAGTTGCAGATCAGACCTGCGCAAGGGTCAGGAGGAATTTTGGACCATTCCTCTTTACAAAACTGTTTCAGTTCAGCAATATTCTTGGGATGTCTGGTGTTCATCGCTCTCTTGAGGTCATGCTACAGCATCTCAATCAAGTTGAGGTCAGGACTCTGACTGGGCCACTCCAGAAGGCGTATTTTCTTCTGTTGAAGCCATTCTGTTGTTGATTTATTTCTATGCTTTGGGTGGTTGTCCTGTTGCATCCTCTGTTGAGCTTCAGTTGGCGGACAGATGGTCCTAAGTTTTCCTGTAAAATATCTTGATAAAATTGGGAATTCATTTTTCCATCAATGACAGTGATCTGTTCAGGCCCTGAGGCAGCAAAGCAGCCCCAAACCATGATGGCCCCTCCAACATATTTCACAGTTGGGATGAGTTGGGACACATAGCGTTGTGTGTTCCTTCTAAACAACTCAATTTTGGTTTCATCTATGGACAGAATATTTTACCAGTAGTGCTGTGGAACATCCAGGTGATCTCTTCTAAACTTCAAATGTGCAGCAATGTTTTTTTGGACAGCAGTGGCTTCCTCCGTGGTGTCCTCCCATGAACTCCATTCTTGTTTAATGTTTACTTATTGTAGATTTGTCAACACAAATGTTGGCATGTGCCAGAGACTTCTGTAAGTCTTTAGCTGACACTCTAGGATTCTTCTTCACCTCATTGAGCATTCTGTGCTGTGTTCTTGCAGTCATCTTTACAGGATGACCACACCTAGGGGGAGTAGCAACAGTGCTGAACCTTCTCCATTTGTAGACAGTCTGTCTTACCGTGGACACATGAACATCAAGGCTTTTAGAGATACTTTTGTAACCCTTTCCAACTTCATGCAAGTTAACAATTTTTGGTCGTAGGTCTTCTGAGAGCTCTTTTGTGCCAGGCATGGTTCTCATCAGGCAATGCTTCTTGAGAAGAGCAAACTCAAAACTGGTGTGTGTTTTTTATAGGGCAGGGCAGCTTTAATCAACACATCCAATCTCATCTCATTGATTGGACTCCAGGTTGGCTGACTCCTGGCTCCAATAAGCTCTTGGAGAAGTCGTTTGCCTAGGGGTTCACATACTTTTTCCACCCTGCACTGTGAATGTTTACATGTTTTGTTCAATAAAAACAAGAAAACAAATCATTTTTTGTGCAGTATTAGTTTAAGCAGACTGTGTTTGTCTATTGTTGTGAATTACATGAAGATCGGAGCACATTTGATGACCAATTTATGCAGAAATCCAAGAAATCTCAAAGGGTTCACATACTTTTTCTAGCGACTGTGTATAGACATTTTTTGTGAAAACAACTTCCTGTTCCACTTTGGTTTTATTCTTATCAGGTCCAGCATTTCCCAAAGAGGGCGGTTAAGTTAAAAATGCACTCCAAACAAAAGCGCACGTCTCAGGAGGTTAAGGGACCCCAGCATTGAAATGTATAATGTTAAATGGGATCAGCGTGGTCGGAGATGGCCACTGACACCAGCAGAAAACCAATCATTGTGTGTCCATTATTTCTCCTGTGCCTTTAACAACACTGTTTAAGGAAACGATGAACATAAATCCTGACTCAAGGACCCGTTTTCCACTCAGAGAAATGAAATAAAGCACATTGAGCCTGTGGCGTTCCTTCTGTCTCTCAGACCGACTACATTAAAGTTTTCTGGGATGTCATGGAGATATAGTAAAGATACAAGATGACTAACTGCAGTGAACTCCATGTGGAATCTGGTTATTGCAACAGATATGGCGTCTAAAAGTAGAAAGGAAAACAATAACTGAAGTCCTGTCCTACTTTCGAACTAGTGTCCCACTGGCCTTCATTCCACATTGTATTTGCTCATGGAGGGTTTTCTTTCATAAGACTTTGTGGAAAGCAGCAATATGCGGCAGGGTCACTCTGCTTCTTTTTCTTTTATGTGCTCTGTATATGCTCTTATATCTAGATGAATATCTGTATGAGCTCATAAAGCTCCATCACCCCGCCAGAGCATCGACCTACTTTAGCTGCAGTCAGCTAAAAGATTCAAATAATCAAGAAAACATGTATAAATACTTTTTATTGGAATGATGAGGTTCTTAGATATTACTAAGAGCATGCTGGATATTTCACTTAGCACCACATCTTTTTAGCTTTAAAAGGAAACATGAGCGGAAGAAAATATGCAGTGAAAGCCTCAAAAAGTCCTTTGACTGTGTCGGCTGTTTAACTGCTGTAAGCACAGTGAAGACTATAACATGCATGTTTGTCCAGTCACAGCGCAGCAGACACGTTTCCTGTTGGTTACAGATGGAGCCGAGCAGCTGAGGCTGTTGGTTGGTCTCTTTGGTTATGAAGCAAACAGATGGTTAATTCACTAATAAAGAACTGTCTGGGCACAGAGGTTTTTCTGACATTTAAAGAAACGACATGTTGTTAGTGATGAGGGTCATAAAGGAGGTTTGTTCAAGCTTCTAATCACTGTGAAATAAAACGTTTATAAGGCTGTCACTGTGGAAACCACTGCTCCTTCGATGACTTCTTTTAGTTTTAAAAACTTAAGGACATCTCAGTGAACAATTCTCAAGCATACTGAAACTTTAATATTAACATTTCACTTTTATATAATTCCTTTAGGTTTATAATGTTTTAATCAAGTATAGAAAGCCCTTTTCTGTGTCATTTACCAGCCAGATGTTGCCTATTCTGTTTAAAATAAAGACAGTTTTTTTAACCAATAGGAAATGATGCACCCTTGGCCTAAGTCGGTATAAATTAGAAAGTAACAGTTTCTTGTAAAAAAAAATATCTTAGCTTAATTCTGAGCAGCTAAACTTGAAGTCCTAAAAAGTGTAGAAGCTGTCACAAACCAGAACTATTGGACTGCAGTGAGGCATTTTGTACATGCACTCCTGCATATTTCTTACTGTGTAACTGGGCTAACATTATTACACAGAATAAACACATTGGAGGCTTTTCCACGCCGACTTTTGGCTGCGCTGAGCAAAACCAAGCTGTGCTGATTTTTTTTTTTTTTTTTTTAGTGCGTGCATTGATGCTGTTCATTGGTGGTAAGTCATAGGGCACTGGTGTCAAACTCATGGCCCAGGGGCCAAATCTGGGCTGTGGAACAGTTAAATCCGTCCCGCAAGATTATCTCTGTTCTAACTGGCCCACCAGTCTGAGGTCTGCAGATTTACTCAAGTATAAAAATGTGAACTTATCTATGATGATTTAAGATGTCTTTGTTAAGTCACACAATCTGAAAAAGGAGTAAAAATATTTAGATAAGAAGTCAGGAATGTGGAAAAAGAAATTAATTTGTGTTTTAATCTCACATTTCCAATTTAGCATCTCACAAATCGGACTCAAACTTAGGATTTTGACTTTTTTTTGTACTTTGAGCATTTCAACTCATAATGTTGACTTCTCATGTAATATTTTGAGCTTTAAGATTCATAATTCTAATTCTTTATTCATATTTTGACTTTATAACCAGTTATCTTGTATTTTATCTCATATTTTTAACTCCAAACTTTGACTTCATGATCTTTGACCTTTCAGACTCACAATTTAAAATTTTGAACCATATTTTGACTTTAGATTTTATGATTAAAAATTTTATTTCATATTTTGACCTTTTAAACTCATGATTTTGACTTTCTTCCTTATTCATTTGCCATTAAAAGACATTATTTTTCTATTTCAATTTCATGTTTTGAGCTTTTTGAACTAATAAATTTACTTTTCTGTGACTGTGAGCCTTTAAACTTTTCTTTTTAACTTTTAAAATGTCAAAACTTTATCATCAGTGTTTTTCATATTTTATTACTGGTGAAACAAGGTTGACAGTTTCTGGTTAAAAAGGTGACCCTGTTAGGCCCTCAGGTTAGACCTGAATCCAGAATCCAGCCCCTGCTGTGACTGAGTTTGACACCCCTGTCATAGGGTATGCCTATTACTGCCCTGTAGCATTCAGATCGGTTTATTTCATGATAATATGGGCTTCATTTTCAGTTCAAATATGATGAGTGCCATACCTCTAACTTGTGAGGATATCTAACAGCAGATGCTGCATGCTACACCTCTACACTTCTATACCTAGTGTTTCTGCCATTCAACTTCAATCAAAGCCCTACACAGAGTTTGTGGAGTCATTTTTCCCACTTTAAAGCACTGATTCAGGCATCATTCAGGCACCAGGTAAAAAACAAATGATACACAGCCCTACACTTGCTTGCTTCTTAACAACAACACTCCTTAGGTCGCCCACTCACTACAGGATTTTAAGCCCAATTTGTGGTGATTTGCCTCCTCTGATGATCGTGGAGGCGTATCCTGAGTGGAAGCTCGACGCAAACGATTATTTGTCAGAATGGTCCTCAAGTGTATGGTGTCAACAGGATTTTTACCACCCTAAAGCAGCCATAGCCCCCTAGACTGTAACTATAAAACATGTTTTATACTTATAAAACCTATTCTAGGTCGTAGTGCCTCTGATGGAGCGCTGGATGTAACGTCCTTTCACCTCTCACAAATATTAACACAACTTTAGCTTCATCCCAGCCAGGATTTCATCCTGAGTCTTTTCTTTGTTTTATGACTTTTTCTGCACCTGTAATGCCAGGACAGCCCATGGTGGAGGGACAACAAGCGGACGGTATCGATAGACATACATGTTTGTTATTCTTCTGATGTCACATGATCACCCGAGGTTGGCAGGTTTGTGGTCTCAGTGGACTTCCAGTCTGGCTGAGTGGTCTAGCGTGTACGCTCAGATTATGAGAGGAAAAATCATTTAGAATTGTCTTCTTGTCTGTGGTCTTCCACGTTTTTAAAATAGGTTAAGATGTGAATCGTCCAGTGTGTGGTCAGTACACGATTTCATTGACTTAACTTCCCTGCAGTTTTGGCAGTGAGGTTGCTGGCAATAAGAATGACTAGGGGCAGATATAGTCTCAGAGGTTATTAGTGCCCTTTTTCAGCTTTCTCTGATATTTTGTTATGAACATGAAAGAATATAAACCTTGTAGTGCATTCAAATCACAGTTCAGGTTAGACAGTGAGTCAGGAGGGAGTCCTGATGTGTCATTGGCAGATGAGTTGCTTTTTACAGCCGGCTCTTGTTGTGAGCGATGAAAGTCAGATCCGTTTTTTTCTCTCTCACATTTTTTAAGGACATAAAAACAGCATGGTATCAAATAAAGAATAATTTGGGATTTGACAGACTGACTCTCATGGCCGAGTCGGCCAAATGATCCGATCTCTAAAAAGAGCCAACACTCCCATCACTCCAAGCCTGGACATAAATAAAGCCCAGCTTATTTGTTTACCAGAGGAATACCACAGGTCACATTTTTAAAATCAGGTCATAACAGTTTGGGATTTTCCTTTTTTTCCTCTTTTTTTTTTATAGTTACGTTTTGTTTTAGTTTGTTTTCATTGCTGTTTTTTAGTTTTTATTTTTGCAAAAATGTCTCATTTAAGTAAAGTTTGATTACGTTCACTGTTTACTTTTTCAGTTATATACTTGTGAGGGGACTGATCCATAAGAGCCATAAAAAACAAACATGTTGTTTAAAAAATATTCCTATTGTTTTTGCTTCATTTTGATTTAATGTATTTTATTTGATTTTTTAGCCTAAAATGAGCCTTGTCTAAAATCTTCACCAGTCTCATCAGACTGTTTTACTCTTCTCCTTAGGCTTGAGTGGCGGGGATAAAAGCTGAAAGGCTGAACTGATTTACTTTAATGTGAGGGGATTTAGTGATTATTGGAGGTAAATACATGCTACTCACTCATGTGCTCACTTAACCTTGCAAAGCAGATGGATACGCCCGTTTCCGTGTTTCTCACTGGTGAATCCATCTTGCAAAGCTCTCGTCTGAACCGTTTGGGCCCGGTTAGAAAGTGACAGGACCAGTCAGCAACGAGGGGCAGTACTTTCAGGCACGGCAGAGCCTTGATGTAAACAAGCAGCTACAAAAGGCCGGTGCAATTATGGCAGAAGAGATTAGCACGGATTCTGCTGAAGCGCCAGTTTTATCAGAACTTGACATTTCTTGGTTAAAAGAACAAAGAACAGCAGTGAGTTGTTTTCTTTTCAAAAACGACAAGTCGTGTACTGACATTTCTACAGTCGCCATGGTTCGTGTTATTCCTCGGTAACTGTGCACATGCACCTCGGTCGCTGTTATGTCACGTGTTTTGTTGCTCTGATTGGCCTGTAAAGATGTGAAATACAGAACATATATCCAATCACATTCCAAGTTTTTTTCAAATTTGCCCTTTCCCAAACGCTTCGTATTGAAGGTTTTCCAGATGGATGTGTGTCAGGTTAGTGCTCATTCTGACTAAACGCCACTTCTGCAGAAATGCACAAGTCAGTGTACCAGATAGTTCAAAGTTCCTAGAGGAACATTAAAGAATGTTATTTAAGAGGAAAGGAGCTGTTCCTAACTTCAACAAAGAACAAGCTCATCCGAACTATAAATCAGTGAGCCTGAGACGAATCAGGGGAGGGAGTGCCGGTCAGTCTGATCGTGTCAAAGACTAAAGTAGCAAAAAAAATGCAAATAAGGGCAACAGAAATATGCCGACAAAAAAGATATTGACAAGCCTACTGTGTAAGTGTGGGAAACAAACTGATTGTTGCTTGCAATGCATAATTTCTGAGGTAAAATTTTCCTTTTTAAAGTTTTCTGGGGAAATAATATTTCAACTTAACATGAAAGAGCTACAAATCAACACAAATGAGTTATGCATGTGAGTATCACTGCTTTAAATGGTCCATAGACCACTGTGACTGATAGATTTGGTGAATTTACCTGACACTGAACAAAAAAAAACAGCATTTAACTGACAGTTAGCTTTCAATAAAGGCAGTGACATCAGCTAACAACAGGCTGGACTGAGATGAACTGCTCTGTGATTTTATATTGTAGCGTTAGAGGGGCGGGGTCATTCCTCACTGTGGGCTCGTGACATCATGAGCCAACATACTGGCCCCGCCCACATTTAACCCAGCCAAGAAAGAGGTGAAAACTTTCAAAGGGTTATAGCAACCATAATCCAACATTTCAATTTTGGATTTCACTTTCCAGGGTCTTTAAATGTAATGGCGCCTCTTAAGGCCTTCTGACTTGACAGAAAAACATTTTATTTTCATTCATAGATTTCTCTTAATGAGGGAGAATTGTTGTGGAAGCAGTCCCAGAATGCATGTGTGCTGAAAGCAAAGTGCCTTTTTTCGTGAATTTCTCCCTAATGATGAGAAACTGATGAATGAAACCAAAATACTGTTTTCTGTTTACGCCTTATGAGTTGCCTTTTGTTGATCAGAGTAGCACTGAGAGAGGCTGTTGAGGTGGGCAGCACTGAGCAGTGGTCTTACATACAGACTGCAGTGCAGAAATGCACCATACCTTTAAGGTTAACACTTTGATTCATAAGCAACTTTCTCTGACAGTGTATCAGGAATACCTTTGATCGCTTTATGCAGCCTGATTCCTCACATAAAGCTTTTTTTTATCGTTGTAGCATTACAGCAGAGGTGTCAAACTCATGGCCCGGGGGCCAAATCTGGCCCGTGGAACAGTTAAATCTGGCCCGCAAGATGATCTCATATTTCTGTTCTAACTGGCCCATCAGTCTGAGGTCTGCAGATTTCCTCAGGTATAAAAATGTGAACTTATCCTGATGATTTAAGAAATCCTTGTTAAGTCACAAAATCTGAAAAAGGAGTAAAAATATTTAGATAAGAAGTCAGGAATGTGGGAAAAGAAATTAATTTGTGTTTTAATTTCACATTTCAATTTTGCATCTCACAATCAGGACTCAAATTTAGGATTTTGACTTTTAATTTCATACTTTGAGCATTTCAACTCATAATTTTAACTTCTCATATAATATTTTGAGCTTTAAGATTCATAATTCTAATTTTTTATTCATATTTTGACCTTTTTAACCAATTATTTTGTATTTTATCTCATATTTTCAACTCCCAACTTTGACTTCAGAATCCCATAGTTTGACCTTTCAGACTCACCATTTAAAATTTTGAATCTTATTTTGACTTTTAAGTTCATGATTACAAATTTATTTCATATTTTGACCTTTTAAACTCATGATTTTGACTTTCTTTCTAATATATTTGCTATTAAAAAAAAAATTTTTTTAATATCAAATTCATGTTTTGGCCTTTTTGAACTAATAAATTTACTTTTCTCAGATTGTGAGCCTTTAAACTTTTCTTTTTAACTTCTTAAATGTCCAAATTGTTTATAATCAGTGTTAAGTTTTTTTTTTTTTTATATTAGCGGTGAAACAAGGTTTACGGTTTCAGGTTAAAAAGGTGACCCTGTTAGGCCCTCAGGTTAGCCCTGAATCCAGAATCCGGCCCCTGCCGTGGCTGAGTTTGACACCCCTGCATTATAGATTGCAAAGGTTATTGTATTTTATATATCAGCAGCACCAAGGGTGTCTCTGAATGCAAATCATTTTCTGCCAAACTGGATCCTTCAAACAGACAAAAATGAAACGTTATTCTATTATGTGCTCAGTCCTGAATCTGCATTTTCACACATTAAACATTGTTCTTCATGGGCTCATAGCAGAAATCACCAAAGAGGACTCCAACACCAATATAGGGTCCCATTTTTGATCCCTCTCTTTAGAACTAGTCTGGTTTCTAACACTGAAATATCTCTGGATCTCTCTGAGTCTCTGTTCTGTCTGCCCAGTTCCCACAGCCTATTAAATCACAGGGAAGGAGCAAATAATGTTCTTCCTCTGATTATACAATACAGCGCTGTCTACAAGAAAGAAGCAGCATAGAAAATAGCATGTGTCATTGTGAAATGCACTGAAGCACCTCTTCTCTGTTGTAACACCTACAGGACCAAATTGCTACGCGGACACGGCGGTGATACCGGCCGGTCGAGAGGTGAAGATTGATGAGTGCACAATCTGCTACTGCACATACGAGGAGGGGACGTGGCAGATCGAGCGTCAGGCCACCTGCAGTAAGAACGAGTGCCAGCGGAGCTAGAGACTGGCAGGGCGAGAGAGAGGGGACATTGGCACACCACACCAGCGCCAATCTGCATGTAAACTCTCTGGCCTTTGACCAGGTCTACCGGACATCAGGGTGGACGGCAGCCCTCCAGCATTTCAGCGTTTGTAGTCACTCCTGTATTACAGACAAAAAAAAAATACTTTTTCAAAGTTTATAATCCACACACAGAATATCTATTTATCTATGTATTATATTATTTATGAACATATATACAAATATAGGAGTCATTATTGCTGAGCTAGTAAAAAGTATTTTTTATAACCTCTGTATTTTAATAAGCAATGTATTGGACCAGAGGTCGATTATTCAACAGAATGTAGACCACACACAGCTGTCTTTGAGGTGTTTGCCTCTGCGTCTCAAACTCGTGGTGTCATCTGACAAATCCTGACACCCGTCCCTCTAACACCAAAGTGCAGACTAGACCATTTAGGAATAATGCGTAGAATTAAACGTGCTGGCAGATAGCGCAGAATCACTGAGAAAAAAACAGAATTAAAGAGGACTCGACTGTTTCCTGCTTCCTTTTATCGTTGGATGTTGACGTGTTTTAATTTGAAAGTGCTTTTTTGTATTTCTCTTGGTACTGTAAGTTTATGTTTCAAATAAAAGCCAATCTGTGCTCTGTTAATGATCAAACACTTCTTTGCAGCTCTGCTTCCACATGTTTAGTTATTGCTGAAAATGGTGAATTATATTTACCCTCTCCTAGTTTCATAAAATATTCACAACCTGAAGCAGCGAAAGGAAAAACGGATGAAAACTTTAATGTTACTGAACTGTACGACTCTAGCCTGGAGATGTGAGCTTCTCTCTGTTAGTTACATCAGAAAACATGTTTGTGGGAAGGAAGTGGGTAATTGGGAGTATAAGGATGTTTAGTAATGCAGTTGTTTCAGCTGATCAGCAATTTCCAGAGGGTTCGTGTTTGTAGTGTCCCGTCCATGCCACGCTTTTGCTCTGACTGATGACACCCCTACCCGCTGCATCCATTTCTAACCGAGCCATGGAGCTTAGCCCAGAACAGACGGACCAAGATCAGAAGTTCACTCAGGAATAAAGGGAAGGAAGTAAAGGCAGTAAGTCTGTGAGGCTGATTTTGATTGAATGCTGATATAATGATGGGATAAACAACCTTTGACCTCAGAATTGTCTATTGCAATTTGTTTCCCACACTCATACAGCAGGCTTTAGTTGTCAAACTTTGATTTTTGTCTGTATATTTCCTTTTCCCTTATTTCCTGCTTTTTGCAAATTGCATTTTTTCCCCTTTTTTTGCCACCTTTTGCCCATTTAAGGTGCCTCTCACCATTATATGTCACTTTTCTAATTTGCCCCACCTTTTTCCCATCTCATTGTTTTTCACTCATTTTCCTCCATCTTTGTGCTGCTTTTTGCCAATTTGAGTTATTTTCACTCATTTATTATTGCACTTATTTTACACTTGTTTTTTTCGCCCAGTTTCCTGGCTTCTTTACCATTGTTGCCACCTTTAAGTATTTTTTTTTGTCATGTCTCACCCATTTTTGCCACTTTTTCTCCACATTTTTGTCACTTTTCACCCTGTCTTTGCGCTTGTTTTGCCTATTTTGTCGCTGTTCACCCTTCTTTGGCCACTTATTCGCAGCTTTTTCACCTATTTTGCCAGATTTAACTCATTTTTACTGCCACTTTCACCCACTTTTCACCACTTAGACTGTGGCTCTTGCACAGGTATTTTCCAGCTATTTGGCTCTCTGGTTGAGCAGGGTGGGTCACTCTGTCCTAGTGCATCAGTCTGTGGAGCCCTGGATTGGTAAAATGTAACATGATCAGTCCATGCACTGGCATTAATGGGACAAACTGGTTCACTGGGCTTCTGCTGCTTGTTACCCAAGCTCACTCCGCCACGCTCTGGGTCAGTGTCTTCGATCTCATATGACTCGTGTTGACCTTTCACCCTTAAATGAGAGTTACATTAGCGGAAGGTGCACACAGAAGCATCACTGAAGCATCCTACAGTCGTTGTCCAATCCCTCAGAAACCCGGTCATGTGGACCGAATACGGAGGAAGGAAAACGTCTGCCCGTCCATGCACTCTGGAGAAAAGCAATTTAGTACAACGATCTGACCGCATGTAGACTTCTCACTCACAATAATAGAAATGATTAAAGTGTTAAATATTTAAAGCTGAGTTTGTTTAAGAGTTTACAATATCATTTTAACCCATTGTTCTCCTGCAGCAGACACACAGAGCTCTGTCGCTGAGTTTTTCCAAATTAAATAAATTGTCTTTGTGCTTTTTGATCATATCATTTGATCCTATGCCTCAACCAGCAGTTTCAGACTGGCTGCATGTTTTGCTGCATATATCCGCCCCGGCACGCCTCAAGCTACCAGTCATGACTTTGCTACATGTTGGCTTTGTCTCCTTGCTGTCAAAGCTCTGTCTTTCTTTCAAAAGTTATACCGCAATAAACCTCCGTAAAAGTGATTTGATTCAGTGTAGAGTGGAAGCGTGCCAGTAGCTTTTCAAAATAAAAGCATACAAAGGGAGTTTCTCCAAAGAAACGCTGATCTGGGCTTTTACTTTGAAAAGCGCAAACCAGAAGTGTTATCATACTGCATTTCTCTTTACCTGCAACATTTTGAACCATGTGGAAACAGAAAGCTTCATAATTAGCAGAAGTTTGAGGATCGGTCATGTTAAACAGATGCATTTTAGCTCGAGGCCTTCATCTGGTTCATCAAGAAGCAGATTTCAAACATATTCTACCCGTGTGGATGTAAATATTTGCTACAACGAGGTAGATATGGCTCTGTATTTATCATTTTCCTGTCTGTTTTGACTGATAACCACTCATGGTGCACAGAAAAAAATAGACAAGATGTCAAATCTCAGTTCGCCATGTGTGAGCATTTCTACAGCCTGTATGATGCAGCCTGAAAGTCTTCTTCGCTGTTTTCTTCATGTTTGTTGTTTTCTCTAAGAAAGGAAATATAGGTAGATGAAAAATATGTGACTTTTCAGACTAACGAGGATAGTGATAACATTACATTAATTTCACTAAATCAATTTATGATCCAAGTTCAAGTATCACTTTGCACAGACATAATATGCAACAGGAGATTGGCTGGCTGGAACCAGGCATTGCCGCCATGTTGCCAGAGGCAAGTCCACTACGTCATTCAATACAGTAGACAAGGACCGTGCTCGCTTTCGGAATAAAAAACTCAAACAACAAGATTACATGGATTTTAATGAATCGTTTGATAAATGATCCATATAAAAATAATTACTGACAGTGAAATATAAGTATATATAAAGTCTTAAAACGTTTTCGTGCTGACAGTCCATTTTGGCAGAAGTGGTCCGGCACAATAAACGCTGAACCGGAGGTACTTCATATAAGCGTGAAAAAGGCCTATTGTGCAAGTTATCAGAATAAAAAGCTCAAACATTTATATATATATATGAATTCAAAATTTAAAAAAATATCTATACATATACAGTGCTTAACAAATTTATTAGACCACCCTAACCCTAACCAAAGTAAGGTTTATGCCACAGCTGCCCTAAATTAACAGCATTGGTAATTACCAAAATCATTTTTTATTTCAATGGTTAATACACCAATATGTAGAAGCTCTTTAACCAAAATGATATTTTTAATGCTAAAATAGAATTATTATTGTTATCCATGAATTTTCAAATTTACTGATTTACAAAAAAAAAAAAAAAAACCTGAAGAAATAGGTTCAAGGTTCTTTATTAGTACCCTAAAGGGTAAATTTGTTGTGAAGACAGGAATACAGCGTCCAAGAGACAAAAAAACAACAACAATGGTTCACAATACAAGACACAATCCACAAAATACATTAAAAGCTGACATTAAAATGCCAAAACAAACAATGAAGATTAAAACCAAGTCATGATAAAGTGTGCTAGACAGCATCCCTTCTAAAATAATACTCTAAAAGTGCTTAACTGCTTTTGAAGGCTCTCTAAAATAATACAAATTCCTTTCTAGTTAAAGTGTATCATCTTGTGCTTATCTGGTTAAGAAGTGCAATAGCTGCAGGTACAAAAGTGTTCCTTTAGCGTTTCGTTCTCCCTTTAGGAGCAACAAAGCGACAATCTGAGCGAAGAAGTCTGAACTCTGAATTTAAAGGGTGAGAGCAGTCATGGAGAACAGAGCTGGCTTTACGCTGCAGCTGTGAGGAATACAGATCTGATAGGCTGACTTGTTGCTCACCTATAAGCTTGCTTGCCCACTTTATGATCTGGTTAAGAGCATTTTTGATTTTAAAAGACAAGTTACCAAACCATGAAACAAGAGAAAAGGACAGGACAGATTCAGTAAAAGCTCCTTAGAATAAAATCAACCAAGTTTTGTCAATGTTAAAACAAGCAAGTTTCCTGAGACAAAAAAGACGCCTCACAGTTTCTCTCAAAGGTCAGTTTAGAGTCGATTACTGTTCCAAGATATTTGTAACAGTAAATAGTAAAGCACATTATTATTTCTTGATTAATATGTCAAATTATAGTTATTTACTTGCATTCCTGAAGAGAAAAATGAGTTTTAGTGGTTGAATGTTATGCTTGATTCATTTCTGACTTCTCAGAGAAGCCCAGTGAGCTGGCTCAAATTTGGGTGAATTCAGTTTGAAATTCCTCATTCCTGTTCAAAATGGTAAAATGTGGAGAACTCACTGAATATGAAAGAGTCCACATTAAAGCACTTCATGATGCTGGATGGTCTCTGAGACAGATGGTCTAATAAATGTTAAGCACTGTATATATGAATTCAAGATAAAAAAAATATCTATACATATATGAAACTATGTTATATATAACATTATTTTGTTTTAAATCATGGAGTACATGTTTTCATTTAACTGAGAAAATGCAAGAAAGCGGATTCTGCTTTTATGTTTTCAGTTATTTTAACATGAATCCTTCGTAATAAATGATTCATTAAAATCTGTGCAATCTCATAGTTTGAGCTTTTTATTCCAAAAACCTGCTCAATCCTTGTCTGCTGTGTTGAACCACGTAGCGACTTGCCTCTGGCAACATGGCGGTGACACCGACGTCTGGCCAGCCAATCTCCTGTCATGTGTCATGTCTGTACTCAGTGATATTTGAATTTGGATCATAAATCGATTCATTAAAATAATCTAACATTATCACTGTGCTTGTTTACCCAAAAACTCACAAATTTTTCATCTACTTGTATTTCCTTACTTGAAGGACTTACCTCTATTAATATGGCGGTGACACACGGAGAAAACAACAAAGAAGACGTTCAGTTCACGTGACTTCCGGTATTTGAAGACGAGATATGGTGGTGATTTTCTGACTTACGATGTGAAGTGGAGGTCCTCTGATGCATCCAGGTACTCTTGGTCTGAACAGATACACTGAGGAGCGCTCTGGCTAAGAGGCATCTCACTACCAGTGCGAACCAAAACATGGCGGCCTCCTGATGAGTTTATAAGCACAAACTTACTTAAAATGTAGATATCTAAAAGGTTTTTTCAGTTCAATATAAATATGAGCAATACAAATATTTATCTACGTATTTATAAGGTGACTTTGTCTGATAATTCAGGGTTCCTTTTAAAGTTTAAACTTATTTGTATTTAATAATTATTTTGCACCAAATCTATAGCCTGTGAATGGAGATTGAAATTGAATCCCCCAGGTACTTGTATTTGTCCCAAACTACCATGGTTTGTGGGTCATGGTTTGATGCGTGTAGTTTCACGATAAATTTCTCAAAATTGAGAAAAAAAGCCAGTCCCACATGACGTTTTCGTGCCAGTTTAGGTGGCTCGGCTCATGACGGTTTACTTATCACTGTTAATCAACCAACAAAGAAGAGGAAGAAGCAGGTACAAGAAAACACACGAAGAAGAAAAGTTAAGGGTAGCTATAGCAGCAGAGACCCCTCTAATCCCTCTCCTCATCTTCTCAGCACTATTTTTAAAGACCTAAGGATGTAAAAGTAGAGAGGGTCAAAGACATTACTCATGTTAACACGCTTTAAAGGCCTCACAGGTATGCAGAGAATCAGAATCAGCTTTTTTGGCCAAGTAAAGGAATTTGACTCATGAATAAATTTGAAAATGAATAAAACTGGTCATTTTTCCAGTTTATACAAGTCCGCGCAGAGAACATTAGCTACAGGTGTGTAAGTAGGTGCGCTGTGTCCCAACCTGTGTCTACATGAGCTAGTCAGAACACGAGCTGTGATTTTACAGGAGAACACATGTTTCCTTGGTTCTCCTCCTTTAAATATCCACATATAGCCTTTAATGTTATTTAGGACACTAACAACTATGTGAGACAATATCAGAGATGTCAAGATCAATGGCGTCAATAGTCCACAATTAGTGAACTCATTTATTTTGATTAATCTCATGTTTTAATTGGCCCTTTCAGCTCACTGCAGTTTAGCTGCTGTAGCGTCTCCCTGCAGCCACAGTGATGTGAAATAAGTCCACCACTGCTCCTTAAAGTCTCACCTCACTTTAAAACACCCATGGACAGCTCAGTGGACAAGTCAGGAGTCATCTGCACCTTGTCTTATTACCTTTTTACTGTCCCCCGTTTTCTTTTCAGTCCATAACAAGTTCCTTTTTCCTGGTTTAGTTCATGTTAGAATCTTCTGTCTATATTAAAGCAGTTCTGTATGCAAACAGGAAGTGATTTATCCTTAGTTTAGGGCAGTAGAAAAATCTGAAGTCATGCATACAAAGCATTGAATGCAAAATAGTAGTCATAAAATCTGATCTAAATATGATGTGACTGACTGTGGTTAACCATAAATATAATAATCTGAATTTCAATAAATGCATTCCATGATTAAACACAAATGTGTGTATTTTACAACAATGCATCATGTCAATGATATAATGATCCAAAACACATGTATTTTAGCTCATATTTTACAGCTGTACTTATTCTGTCATTGCTCAGAAGATTATAGACTCTTCATTTCTGTGTTGCTTTTCATTTTTTGTCTTTTTTTATCTGAATTTCCTCTTTTTTTCACATATAATCTACCACCGTCTGCACCAACTATCGCAGGATGTCATGAATAATCCTAGATGGACAACGAGCAGCGCTACCATCAGTTTAAAGGTGTTTATTTATTTTTATTAAATCTTTTTTGATCCAGGTTTGTCCCATTGAGATCCTTTTAAGACTTAGCCAAGGAATGAATGAGGATTTTACAGTATTAATTGGGATTTAAAGCTTTTTTCCTCTGATGAACCAAACGCACACCCAACCATGTCCCAAAATCCGAGGTACCAACCTAACCTAACCTTTGTGAACCGTTGCACCCCTGATGGTTTTTGTTCTCTTTTGACAATGCCTGGATGCTGGGTGTGTGTGATGTCTGACTTGGTGTTTGGCTCAGTCTGCTCTACAGTGTTAATTTCGTCGCCTTAAACTATGACTGAAACTATCTGTCTACAGCATTTTTTTTCCATGACAAAAACTAGACTAAAACTAACAAAAATGGATCTATGATGACTAAAACTGACAAAAAGTGAGCTTAGTTTTTGCCAGAATTACTAAAACTAGACCAAAATGTAATGTAGTTTTTGTCGGACATTCAAAATCTGTGATATTTCTCCACTGTGGGAAAATCTGTCAAAATGTAATGCATCTGTATCTATTCTGCCTCTCAGCTGTAGAAAGCAGGGACCCCAGCTTTAGCAGGGTGCAGAGAACACACTACTATGCCTTGGTACCAGATTTAAGCAAGAAAATAAATGGACTAAAAGTAAAGACTAAAATGTGACTATTTATGGACTAAAACTAGACTAAAACTGAAAGACATTTCATATAAAGCATAAAAACTAAAACCAAAATTAAAAATTGCTGCCAAAATTAACACTGCTGCTCTATTACGCTTTGCACATGCCGGCTGAATGCCGCTGAAAGTAGACTTTGCCAGTGTCTTGAGTGGAGCAGAGCAGACTGACACTTCTGGTGCACATTTGAAACAGATCACAGTGTGTGCTGTGGAAACACGAAGGTTAAGAAGGCTGTGATTTGCTCTGGAGTGCACGGCATGGACAGAGAAAGCTTTATAGACTATTTGGTATAAGAATAACTACATCAAAATAGAGGTAGAAGTGAGATTGCATAATCTCCATGGATTGTCTTTAAACCTTAAATGTCAATTGGGACTTTGCCATTATATTAAGCAGCTTGGCTCTACTTGGGCTGACTTGGCATAGCAGCCAAGCATGTCAGGAATTCGCTTTTTCACCACAGCAGAGCGACCAGTTCGAGAGCGCGTCTAGAGCTGATGACCCACCGCGTCAGTCTGCATTGTTTTGTTTCGCCAGAGGGAAAAGAGTTGGCTGTTGTTTCTTCTTCTTTTATTGGTAATCAGCAGGTATTTCAAAGTTTGGTGCAGCAGTTGCTACTCAAACATGTCTGAGAGGCGCCCAAATAACAACAAACCGCTGTGATGTCACTGCTGCATGCTTGGAGGCGGGGATTGGTCCAAAGCGGGCCAGTGTATCCAAACTGGTGATGAAAAGTAAATCAGCACAGCTTGGTTTGGATCAGCACGGCCAAAGGTCTCAGTGGAAAAGCCCCAAATGACCATAAACAACTAACCTGACACGCCAGATGGATTTGTTTCACACATCCATCTGGTAAACCTCCATAGACAGCGTTTGGGAAAGGGCAGAGCCTTTGTAAAAAAAAAAAAAAAAAAAAAACTCGGAGTGTGATTGGATGAATGTTCTGTCTGTCTGCATAACATGAACCATTGGGACTGTAGACATGTCAGTACATGACTTTTGTCGTTTCCATCAGTCATGGTCAAGACTCTGTGCTGAAGTTCAAACTGAGGGTTCAAATGGGAAAGGAAGGCGATTTAAGAGCAACTTTAAAGGTGCCATGGTTGTTGGTGCCAAACAGGCTGATCTCAGTATTTTACTACCTGCTGGTTCACACAGCCATCTTTACAGAGAATAGGGAGAAAAAGAGAACCAGTGAGCTGCAGTCCTCTTTATTGATGTCAGAGGAGAATGAGCAGACTGGTTCAAGCTGATAGAAAAAAAAAAAACTCAAATAACCAGCCATGACAACCAAGACATGCAGATGATGATCTCTGAATGCACAACCTTGAAGCAGATAGGCTAGAGCAGCAGAGGGCCACACTTTGTTCCACTCTTGTAAGCTAATAAAAGGAGACTGAGGCTACAATAACATGTGATCGCTGACATTGGACAATGCACGTTTGGTAAAGTGTCTGTTCTAATGAGTCTACATTTCTGCTGCCACATTCCAATAGCTGTCGGGTCAGAATTTGGTGTAAAAAGCCACCCGAACTACCAACAACCATCTCAAGTTCAAAGTCACTTCAGCCGCCTCCCATCCTTTTTCTTCAGTT
The DNA here is from genome assembly GCF_018320785.1 of Cheilinus undulatus. Taxonomy (NCBI): domain Eukaryota; kingdom Metazoa; phylum Chordata; class Actinopteri; order Labriformes; family Labridae; genus Cheilinus; species Cheilinus undulatus. Next base: position 2,742,435 of record NC_054870.1, read on the forward strand.
TGACCTGAAGCATATCATCTTAACCATATCTGCACACCTAAATGCATCAGCTGGTGCCATGTGATCAGCTGATCTGATATTTAAAAGGTTGAGTGGTTATACCTAATGACGTGTTGAGTGAGTTTATCAGTAATCTTTATCTTTGATTTGAGGAGGAGGGAGCAATGAGGCATGAGTCACTGGGTTCCAACTGTGGGTAAAGATAATGTCTGCTAATGTTGGCTGAATTTAAGGCTCTGAACACAGTTTCCATGCTATGATACACTATATTGCCAAAAGTATTCACTCACCCATCCAATTAATCGAAGTCAGGTGTTCCAATCACTTCCATGTCCACAGGTGTATAAAATCAAGCACCTAGGCATGCAGACTGTTTCTACAAACATTTGTGAAAGAGCGGGTCGCTCTCTGCGTAGTGCGCAGATGTCACCAACTTTCTGCAGGTGAGCAAATACTTTTGGCAATATAGTGTAAATGGAAACAGGTGTTGGATTTTCTCCTGATATTGTTGTGAATTCACTGCCCATCACTCTGTTTGCCACTCTTTGCAAATGTGCTGTCCACTTTGCAACATTCTCTGAACAAGGGGTTGCCAGACAACGTTGCTGCATCTCCAGCAGAGAGACGTGCCTGTCAGCCAGCCAGCAGGATCGAGGTAAATAAGCCTAAATGCATGCACATGCTACGTGACAGGCTTCTGTCAGAGCAGCAGGGGTGCATTGGCACAGATCTATTAAGGGTTTCTGGCCAGCCTTAACACCTCACTTTCAATGACTGTAAGCGTCCTCTTAAACAAGACTCCTTCATTCAAGGAAGACAGATCTGGTGGGTCTGCATACAGAGTAAATGATAGTTTAAGACGTGGGATTTTTCCCTCCTCTCCACTCCTCACTCATAAAACAAAGTGCTCATTTTAATGTGCCTGCTTCACCACCAGCAGTTATTTTCTATAATGACGGATTACTGCTGTGCCCCTTCTATTCTTTCATTTTACAAGATAATAATCCCTCATGTGTAATTGCCCAGGCTGCTTTCCTGCTGTGTATCAGCCAGTGAAGTAATGACTGACCATGAATGTTATCAGTTACCCCTATCTGCTCCGTCAAGGTCATTAACATTAACGACTGGCTTACTATCTGTTCAAATCGAGCCGTTATTTAAGATTAGGAAGACAGGAAAATAAAGAAAGTTGTGATTAAGACTGACTTTAGCGTCTACTCATCAGAAATTAGACAAGGCTTTTCCTCTGAAATAAAATTCCCAGAGTATTGGGCATCTAACCCTCTTCAAAGACAGGCCATTAATTGGACACATCTGTTGGAGAAGCCCATAAGAGATTAGCCTGCTCTCCCAAATGCAGTTACTAAGTAATTAGGCTTCGGTCCTGTTCTGGACAATGCACACTGCTGCCTTGAGACAAGATGTTCTCATATTACAGAAGGTGATGAAATTCATTATTCATTTAAAGCAACCGTCCGGCTCTGCCATTACAAGTTAAAGCAGCATAGACTTTAAGAAACTCAGCACCGGTCAACAAGAAGTCAAAAGCTTCCAGCAAGGAGTGAGAGACTTAAAGCCTTAGTGGGTCAGATCTGACCAGTCTGGACATTTGAGAGCAGCAGAAACACTCTAAGTGTCGTTGTTTCAGCCTGAAATGTGACGGCTCTCCCTAGAGTCACTCAAATAGATGAATTCTTTGGCACAGATACAAATCTGTGCACTTTCACTCTGCAAACCTCAATGCTCTATTCCAGGGGTGTCAAAATCCATCACAGCAGGGGCCGGATTCTGGATTCAGGACTAACCTGAGGGCCTAACAGGGTCACCTTTTTATCCATAAACTGTCAGCCTTGTTTCACCAGTAATAAAATATGAAAAAAAAAAAAAACATAGCACTGATGATAAACAATTTTGACATTTTAAAAGTTAAAAAGAAAAGTTTAGAGGTTCACAATCTGAGAAAAATAAATTTATTAGTTCAAAAAGGTCAAAACATGAAATTGAAATAGAAAAATAATGTTTTTTAATGGCAAATATATTGGCAGGAAAGTCAGAATCATGAGTTTAAAAGGTCAAAATATGAAACAAAATTGTGATCATGAAATTAAAAGTCAAACTACGATTCAAAATTATAAATTGTGAGTCTAAAAGGTCAAACTATGGGGTTATGATGTCAAAGTTTGGAGTTGAAAATATGAGATAAAATACATTATAATTGGTTAAAAAGGTCAAAATATTACTTAAAAAATAGAATTATGAACCGTAAAGTTCAAAACATTATATGAGAAGTCAAAAATATGAGTTGAAATGCTTAAAGTATAAATTAAAAATCAAAATCTTAAATTTGAGCCCTAATTGTGAGATGCTGAATTAAAATGTGAAACGAAAACACAAATTAAATTCTTACCCCACATTCATGACTTCTTATCTAAATATTTTTACTCCTTACTTTTTCAGATTTTGTGACTTAACAAGGATATCTTAAATCATCAGGATAAGTTCACATTTTTATACCTGAGGAAATCTGCAGACCTCAGACTGATGGGCCAGTTACAACAGAAATATGAGATCATCTTGCGGGCCGGATTTAACTGTTCCACGGGCTGTGAGTTTGACTCCTGTGCTCTATTCTGATTTTTTTTAGATCCACTGTCTTCTTTGGCTGTTCACATTACATTTTTAATCCGGCCTGTATGCAGACAGAAACAGGTTACGGTCCTGAAAACCTGAACTGAACTGACAGCTGGGTGTTTCCCCTAAAACAGACACGTGATCTGACCGTGACCTCTATGTGGATGAAAGTCTTCAGCCTCTTTAATCTAGGGTGGCGTTTTTACATTCATTAAACAAATTAACATCAGCAACCAGGGGTGGGCTGGCAATCTGGCATACCGGCCATTTCTTGGTGGGCCGACGCACTTGGCTGGTGTGATTTATTCATTCATTTATTTCTGCAGCTGCCTTTTGTTGTTTGCTTTATAATGACAGGCTCCTGGCCCAATCACATGTCCTGAAGGTCTGTTTACACCCCGCCCCTTCCCACTTGAAAGTGAAAGTGTTCAGAGCAAACTGAACTTCACAGGAAAACGATCGTCTGGATCTGCAAATAAACATGAAATCCTAAAGAAATAATTAAATCAGGATGCTGCAAAAATTTCAAAGACTCTCTGGTCCCTACACTAGATGGTCTGATGCTGGTAGATATACAGCTCCATGATGATGATGATGAGGAGGAGAACAGGGCAGGAGAGGCTGGTGTGAGACAGGGGAGAGCAGAGATGCGTGCAGGTGAGTGAATACTTTTGGCAATGTTGTGGATCCACATTAGAATATGTTTGAAATCCTTTTTCTACATCAACCTGGTGAAGGCCACAAGCTGTTTAATAGAGTTGTTCTCCAAACCGCTACTGGTCCCACACATTACAATCAGAGGTAAAGATAAACACAGTACAAAAACACATCCGAGCTGTCCAGTTTGTGTTATTTTGAAAAGCTCCTAGACCGATTCATTCAGTCACTTTTGATACAACAATGACACTAATTATTTAAAAAATTAAATAAAAACACACTTTTCATCGAAGGCATATGGAAGTCCATTTCCGCCACTTAAAAAAGAAAAATGTGGAAGTAAGGGAATAAAAAAGAAATCCAAAATCATAATTATAAGATTAAAATTTTAAATTATGAGATTAAAAAAATCATAATTAAAAAATACGAAGTCGATATAATGAGATAAAAAGTTTTTAGTCAATTATAATTTATGTCATAATTTTGACATTTTAATTCATAATTTTGACTTTGTATCTCATTAGCATTACTTTTTCCCTCTAATTCTGACTTTTAATATCATAATTGTGACCTTTTATCTCATCATCATGACTTTTTTTATCTTATAGTTATGACCCTTTATTTCATAATTATGACTTAGAAATTTTTTTTTTTTTTTCAGTCTGAAAGGGTTAATTACTGCATAGGCATGGCCGAGTGACGTCACACTACCAGTGTGGAGCAAAACATGGCGGCATCCTGGTGAGTTTTTAAGTTCAGATTTACTCAAAATGCAGATATCTAGTGAGTTTGTCAGGATTGGTAAAAACTCAAAAGGGAAGGACTCAATTGCAAAGGCACAAAAAAAACTCTTTAATTAACTAAAAATGCAAAAACTACAACAAAGGTGCTAACAAAATCAAAATGCACAAAAAGGCCAAAATACTAAACCTAAAGATCACCAAAAGAACACGAGGGAACACTGGTTGAACATCACAAGAGGTTACACGCAGGGGAGTCACAGGCAGGATATGCAGACGAACTGACACAGACACAGGGAGACCCAGAAACTAAATAGACAGGGGGTGATTAGACACAGGGAGACAGGTGAGGCCAATGACACAGGTGAGGGAGAACAAGACGCAGGTGAAGGCAATCAGGGTGGAGGGAAAAACACAAGGGCAGGAAGAAAGCCAGAGGACACACACGAGGAGAAGAAAACTACAAAATAAAACAGGAAACACTGAACAGGAGCACGAGGAACACATTGAGGGAAACTGACACAACTTGAAACTAAAGACAAGGGAACACAGGAGGTAGAAAAACAAACACAAGGAGCACCAGAAACCCAAGGACCTAAAAATTAACACAACTAAAGCCAAACCATGACAGAGTTTTTGGTCTTGGCCTTTTAAAACGTCACCCTAAACTACTGAGGTCTCGCTGTCCCTCCACTGACTACACCTCTGCTGCTTTCTATGTTTGTTTTCACAGAGTGTAACGGGTTGCCACACGAGTTTAGGAGTGTCCATAAAAGAATTTTGACATATCGGCGTTTCATCCACACGGAAATGGCGTTTTGGGTGCCTGATAACTGGGTCACAGAGTAAACAAATCTGTCTATGCCAACCATTTTTTCTCTGTTTCATGTACAACCAAGCACTGCATCACAGCCCCTTTAACCCCCCGCGCCCAGCCATCAATAATAATAATGGCAGATTACAGGATTGTGTTTGGTTTTCTGTTCTTCCACCTCAATCGTGAGCAACAAATAACCATGGAGATCAGCACGTGTTCTCACATCCACAGCGGAGTGCCACCAGACGGGCAGCCAGGAGAAGCTTTGGTAAGAGAAAAGTCCCAAACGATACCCAACCCCAGTTTTCAGTGGTTTCCTGCTCACACAGACATTTATTGTGTTTATGGAAACTTTTTTCAAAACAAAACAGAAACATATCATTTTCATCTGCGTGTGGACGAGGCCTGAGACTCTAAGCTACCTTAACTGATTCTGTTCTGGCACAGATCTGTGTCGCCCCAGAATGACGCCCAAGTCCCATTCAGTGTGACCAGGTTGGACCGGGTTTGAATTCTAAATGCTCAGATATTTACGTAGAAGATGTAGAACCACATTAACCAATCAAAGCAGATGAATACGCCTGTCTCCGTGTTTCTCACGGGTGAATCCATCTTGCAAAGCTCCCATCTGAACTGTTTGGGCCCGGTTAGAAAGTGACAGGACCAATCAGTGTTAAGGGGCAGTACTTTCCGGTACTTTCGGTACTTTTGGTACTATCGCCCATCTCTAATTTGCCTTATGCAGTTTTGAAGTTTACTCCTCAGTAGCAGCTATGTCACGTGTTTTGTTGCTCTGAGTGGCCCGCAAAGATGTGACAGACAGAATGTTCATCCAATCACCCTCTCTGCCCTTTCCCAGTCGCTGTCTGGTTTTCCAGAGAAAGGTTTTCCAGATGGATGAGTGAAACAAATCCATCTGGTGTGACAGGTTATAACCAAATATATGAAAGTATTGTAACGGACTCAGTTGTTGTTGTTAAGTTGCTCTTTTGATGAAACAGATTCTGTTATGGCTGTTACTGAGTTTTCCATAATGTCAGTGAATGCATCAGGTTCAGCAGTGTTTTTGAGAAACTGTATACCTGTCTGTTATGAGATCTAGGCTTGTGATTGGTTGAGAGCGTGTGCAGAGGAGGTACGTTGGGTCGGTGTATGTGTGCATCTCCTGTTTTCGTGTGTGTCTCTGTGGATGAGAGTTTTTTCGGCTGCATGCAAGAGTTTGAGGTCCAGGCTGCAGATTTGTTGTGTTGGCGTCAGCTGCGGCCCACAGTAGCCTGTGTAGTTAGGAAATAAAGCCTTCCAAAGGTAAGACGTCTCATGGCTGATTTAAGACAGAGAACGCTACGGTATCCTGAATCTGATATGAATCAGTGTGACTGGTATTGTTTACACTGTCAGAAAAAATCTGCTATGAGTCACATATGAGCAGGAAAAATCTGATTTGGGTGACTATTAACTGTGGTGTGGACACTGACTACTGTGGGCAGACTTTGAACCATAAAAAATAAAGAAAATGCACCACAAAAACTAAAAGAAAAATATGTGAATTTAAGGAATTTCTCATAAAAAACCCTTTAATCCTGGTTTTAATCCACATTTAGCTGAAAATTCTCTATTAACATCATATATCAAGGTGTAAAAATTAAAGAATTAACTGAATAAGTTGTGAATTGTTGGTAATGAGGAAGAAAAAATGCAACTGAGGCAAACAAAATGTTCTTGAGTGTCTTGAAAGTTGATTTACTCATTATTATGATAATTCTCACTTCAAGGCACTTAACAAGTGTGATTTTTTCATTTTAAAAAACTCAGAGTCATTATGGCTGTTACATTTATGCATTAGCTAAAATAAGAAATGATATTAATGGATGATTTTCTCTGAAAATAAGTGGTGTAATGCCAAAATACACTGTCAGCTCTTTAACTTAGAGGGGAATGTTTCCAATTACTGATGATGTTAGATCGACTACTCAGACTTTATAAATAGAGCTGGGGTTCAAAACCACATTTGTTATGCCTGCGTAAAGTTTAGTACCTCACAAAAATAACCAAACATTTGTATTCAAATAACTCTACACAAGTGACTGTTGATCCAACAAAGGCTCTGTCCTTCCACAAACTCCACAGTACCAGCTTACTCTCTAAGACTGCCAGGAGCAGCTCTACGACTTTTAGAGAGAGCCTGGTGGCCAGACAGCCAGTCAGTCAGTCAGTCAGTCAGTCAGTCAGTCTGCCAGCCAGTCAGTCTGCCAGTCAGCCAGTCAGTCAGTCAGTCAGCCAGTCAGCCAGTCAGTCAGTCAGTCAGTCAGCCAGTCAGCCAGTCAGTCAGTCAGACAGCCAGTCAGTCAGTCAGTCAGTAAGCCAGTCAGCCAGTCAGTCAGCCCGTCTGCCAGCCAGTCAGTCTGCCAGTCAGCCAGTCAGTCAGTCAGTCAGCCAGTCAGCCAGTCAGTCTGCCAGTCAGCCAGTCAGTCAGTCAGTCAGTCAGTCTGCCAGCCAGTCAGTCTGCCAGTCAGCCAGTTAGTCAGCCAGTCAGCCAGTCAGTCAGCCAGTCAGTCAGTCAGTCAGTCAGTCAGTCAGTCAGTCAGTCAGCCAGCCAGTCAGTCTGCCAGTCAGCCAGTCAGTCAGTCAGTCAGCCAGTCAGCCAGTCAGTCAGTCAGTCAGTCAGCCAGTCAGCCAGTCAGTCAGTCAGTCAGTCAGTCAGTCAGTCGGTTGGTCCGCCAGCCAGTCGGTCCGCCAGCCAGCCAGCCAGTCAGTCAGTCAGTCAGCCAGTCAGCCAGTCAGTCAGTCAGTCAGTCAGTCAGTCAGTCAGTCAGTCAGTCAGTCAGTCAGCCAGTCAGTCAGTCAGTCAGTCAGTCAGTCAGTCAGTCAATCGGTCGGTCCGCCAGCCAGTCGGTCCGCCAGCCAGCCAGCCAGCCAGTCAGTCAGTCAGTCAGCCAGCCAGACAGTCAGTCAGTCAGTCTGCCAGCCAGTCAGTCAGTCAGTCAGTCAGTCAGTCTGCCAGCCAGTCAGTCAGTCAGTCAGTCAGTCAGTCAGTCAGTCAGTCAGTCAGTCAGTCAGTCAGTCAGTCAGTCAGTCAGTCAGTCAGTCAGTCAGTCAGTCAGTCAGTCAGTCAGTCAGTCAGTCAATCAGTCAGTCAGTCAGTCAGTCAATCAGTCAGTCAGTCAGTCAGTCAATCGGTCGGTCCGCCAGCCAGTCGGTCCGTTAGCCAGCCAGCCAGCCAGCCAGTCAGTCAGTCAGTCAGTCAGCCAGTCAGTCAGTCAGTCAGTCAGTCAGTCAGTCAGCCAGTCAGTCAGTCAGTCAGTCAGCCAGTCAGTCTGCCAGCCAGTCAGTCAGTCAGTCAGTCAGCCAGCCAGTCAGTCAGTCAGTCAGTCTGCCAGCCAGTCAGTCAGTCAGTCAGTCAGTCAGTCTGCCAGCCAGTCAGTCAGTCAGTCAGTCAGTCAGTCAGTCAGTCAGTCAGTCAGCCAGCCAGCCAGTCAGTCAGTCAGTCAGTCTGCCAGCCAGTCAGTCAGTCAGTCAGTCTGCCAGCCAGTCAGTCAGTCAGTCTGCCAGCCAGTCAGTCTGCCAGTCAGCCAGTCAGTCAGTCAGTCAGTCAGCCAGTCAGCCAGTCAGTCAGTCAGTCAGTCAGCCAGTCAGCCAGTCAGTCAGTCAGACAGCCAGTCAGTCAGTCAGTCAGTAAGCCAGTCAGCCAGTCAGTCAGCCCGTCAGTCAGTCAGTCAGTCAGCCAGTCAGTCAGTCAGTCAGTCAGTCAGTCAGTCAGTCAGCCAGCCAGTCAGACAGCCAGTCAGTCAGTCAGTCAGCCAGTCAGCCAGTCAGTCAGTCAGTCAGTCAGTCAGTCAGTCAGTCAGTCAGTCAGTCAGTCAGTCAGTCAGCCAGTCAGTCAGTCAGTCAGTCAGCCAGTCAGTCAGTCAGTCAGTCAGTCAGTCAGTCAGTCAGTCAGCCAGTCAGTCAGTCAGTCAGTCAGTCAGCCAGTCAGTCAGTCAGTCAGTCAGCCAGTCAGCCAGTCAGTCAGTCAGTCAGTCAGCCAGTCAGTCAGTCAGTCAGTCAGTCAGTCAGTCAGTCAGTCAGTCAGTCAGTCAGTCAGTCAGTCAGTCAGTCAGTCAGTCAGTCAGTCAGTCAGCCAGTCAGTCAGTCAGTCAGCCAGTCCGCCAGCCAGTCAGTAAGCCAGCAAGCCAGCCAGTCAGTCAGTCAGTCAATCAGTCAGTCAGTCAGTCAGACAGTCAGTCAATCAGCCAGTCAGACAGCCGGCCGGCCAGTCAGTCAGTCGGCCAGTCAGTCAGTCGGTCAGTCAGTCAGTCGGTCCGCCAGCCAGTCGGTCCGCCAGCCAGTCGGTCCGCCAGCCAGTAAGCCAGCCAGTCAGCCAGTCAGTCAGTCAGCCACTCAGCCAGCCAGCCAGCCAGCCAGTCAGTAAGCCAGCCAGTCAGCCAGTCAGTCAGTCAGTCAGCCAGTCTGCAGACTTGAATATGTCAGCAGACGTTTACTGCTGTCAGAGGAAGGGTTGTCGCTGACCTTTCCTCCGGCGATCTCCAAAGGTCAGAATTTTCACTGATCCTGTGAAATGCTTCTAAATCTGACAGAAGGGCAACAATTTGGTCCAGAAATTCTGCTCCAAAAATAATAAAAACACCTGAGAAGCTGAAGACATTCCCAGCAGCCTCAGCCAAGCCTAGAGTTCACTACAGAGTGACATTTACACAACACTCAGCAAGATGAATGCTTGAAGTTCTCAAGTAAGGAAGGAAAATCTAAATCTGTGAAATCAAATGAAATCAGTTCACTTTTGTTGTTAGTCAAGGAGTCAGAATCTTTATTTATTCAGTAAACAGGTGCTTTAAAACAGCAGTCATGTTACCTTTGGTTCATCTGTTCATGTGTTTATCTGTGCATCTCATGGACCGTTTGGTCACTGTGTGGGACCAGGCAAGGACTAACATTAAGCTAGGGGACATGAGATCTATTTTCACATAACAACGCCAAAGAACTAGAGGACACAGCCAAAGCAGACAACCCAAAAAAGATGGGTCAGTGTGTAAAATGTTAATAAAAACAGAATGCAAAGGTTTTCAAATCCTATAAATGCATATTTTATTCACAATAGAACATAAACAACAGATCAGATGCTGAAACTGAAACATTTTAACATTTCATGGAAAATATGAGCTCATTTTGAATTTGATTTCTGCAACTAAAAGCAGGGACAGCGCCATGTTTACCACTGTGTAGCATCCTGTCTTCTTTTAAAAACAGTCTGTAAACATCTGGGAAGTGAGGAGACCAGTTGATGGAGTCTAAGGGGAGGAATGTTGTCCCATTTTTGTGAGGGACTCTGTCATCTTTGGACGGCGCGATGAACTGTGTTGACAGTCAAGGATTTCCAGTAGAATCATGCCTGATTTTACTGCGGTGCATTTGGGCCCAGTATTGACCACTGGCCTGGTCCCTTACTCAAGGAGACTTCTCCAGAACTGTAGATTAGTGGTTGTTGACCATCAGGACCCACCACCACCCCACTGTGTGCAATCTCCACCCAAATTTTCAAAAAGATCAACTGTTCTAATGTATTTAATAAAAAATATTGCTGTTTGAACCCTAATTGGAACAAACTATGATTGAAAAGAAGAGACACAATAAAACATGCTTAATAAGCACATTATTGCAGAAGGACATGCATGCTTGTATTTCACTTCACTCAGTTTTTACATGACAACATGGAAATGTCATAACTTCTTGATGTATTTACTTCCTATTTTAGGAAAACTAGTTTTTTATCTGGGCAAAAAGGAGATAAATAAGTCAAAAACTCGAGAAAAGGACTAAAATTGTCCCAGTATTGCAGAAAAACCTAAAGCAAAATAACATGAAAGAATGGGGAGCAGGTGGCCTAGTGGTTAAAGGTGTTCCCCATGTATGAGGGCAGCCCGGGTTCGAATCCGGCCTGAGGCCCCTCACCGCACGTCTCTTCCCCACTCTTGACCCTATTTCTGACTCTATAAATTGTATAATTATTATTAATATTATCCATTGTCCTCCTCTAGCTAATAAAGGCACAAAAATGCCCAAAAATAAATCTTAAAAAAAAAAAAAATTAAAAAAACATGAAAGAATGAATGTACGTCCACAGATGTATGGACTTCTGTGCGTCATTCACTCTTTGCCGTTTTCTTTTATTCATGCAACACAGTCGTGACCCACTTGACACAGTTTCGTGACCCTCTTTTGGTTCTCGACCTGTCCTGCAATTTTACACTGAGGAATATTTTTCTGAAATTGTACCACAGTTTTTAGACACAGTTTATTACAGACTGGTGAACCCAAGCGGCAACCTCCGGTCCTAAAAAATGAAGCCAATGCAGAAGTGCAAAAAATTGCTATACCGCAACTGTCCACTTGAGGCTGGCTGCTGGAAAACCGGAAGTTTGGTCTGCACACATGTCAAACAGCTGGTTTTGACACACAAAATAAACTGGTTTACAGCCTGGTTCAAAACACCAAACGTGTCTCATTAGCTAGTGTCTTATTGTGCTCCCACTGTATGGGGGGTGAATTTTTTTGTACCACGATCATTTGGATTATATTTAGGACAAACCTCACTTCACGGTGGCGTGTCTCATTTGATTGACAGATAGCTCGGCAGGCAGAGGCTCCGTTCCTGTCAACCGGAATGCTAGCTAGCAGGCTGCCAGGAAGTCGCGCTTAGTGGGCGGGCCGTTAAGTTGATCCAAAGTTCGGTTGAGACCGCGATTTCAATATGGAAGCATTCACGGATTGGCTTCAAAAGCCGTTTTACTCCGCCTATTGTAAGCAGACGACTGACGTCACACAGGGTTTGTCCAATTCTTTCTACAGTCTATGGGTGAACCTCTGCCCATCTTTACTTCTGTGGGATTCTGCCTCTCTAAAATGCTTCTTTTATACTCGTGTTCCTGACCTGGTGACAGTTAAGCAGATGGATTTGCCTGTTTCCGTGCTTCTTACTGGCGAATCTATCTTGCAAAGCTCCCGTCTGAACTGTTTGGGCCCGGTTAGAAAGTGACAGGACCAATCAGCAACAGGGGGCAGTACTTTCGGGCACGGTGGCGTCATGATGTAAGCAAGCAACAACAAGAGGCCGGTGCAGTTAATGCGGAAGACGTTAGCGTGGGTGCTGCTACAGCGCCAGTTTTATCAGAACTTGACGACATTTTTTGGTTAAAAGAAGAAGAACAGCAGTGAGTTGTTTTCTTTTCAAAAACCACAAAAGTTGTGTACTGACATGTCTACAGTCACCATTGTTCACTTGATGTAGTTCTCTATGAAGTTTACTCCTCGGTAGCAGCTACGTCACGTGTTTTGTTGCTCTGATTGGCCCGTGATGATGTGACAGTCAGAACGTTCATCCAATCACCCTCTGATTTTTTTTTCAAAGGCTCTGCCCTTTCCCAAACGCTGTCTATGGAAGGTTTACCACTGTCAGGTTAACAGTTAATTGGTCGCTAAATTCTCCTGCAGCTGATTTTCATTGGTCCCATATACTTTTCCAGCCTTTTTCAGATGTGTTGCTGCCATCAAAATCAAAATTCGCTAATATTTTTCATGAAAAAAAAATGTCTCATTCAATCATTGCCTTCTATTTACATTTAACAGCGTCCCAACTATTTTGGAATAGGGGTTGTGCATTCTTCCACTGGTGGAAGCTAGCATACGACCTCTGGCTCTCTCTCTCTGTTGACGCTTCAGGCTTTAAGCTGATTTCATGTTGGCGTGACTGAGTATAAGTAAAGAAGATAAAACGTCCGTTGCGTTGCCTGATTTTGTTTCATGGCGCCAGTTTTTGTGTCGATCGAAAACAGTTTGAGATTCTCAGAGATTCCTCTCTCCTGACCACGGCTGACATGTTTCCGGAGCATCTCTTTATTGAGAGCTGTATAATTAGTTTACTGCACACTCTTGAGGCGGACGCAGAGATGAATATTTCTACGCTCTCCACAGTCTGGCTGACATAGTCCTATATGCACTGAGTGAAATTTATAATGAATTATTGAGTCTTTTGATATGATATGTCCCCAGTTATTGTCTTATTAAATAATAATGTCAGATTTTGATGCAAAATGTAAAAACTGGAGTGATTTCATGAAAATGTCAAGACTTACTAATATTCTGTGGCTCGGTTTGTCGTTAAAGGATAAAAATTCTGTTTGATTGAAACTTTGGAACAAACCTCCTCGGAGCAAACTTCAATCTAAAGTTTTCAAAGCACAGATTTATTTTCATGATTTTCCAAAGACAACCTTTAGCCTTTGTGGGTTGGCCTATATATTAGGCGATAAAAAGTGTTGAAAGATTTTTATCTGAAATGGAGAAAGTGTGGGAGGGGGAAATAATTTAAAGTAAAAAAGAGGAAGGAACACCTATTAATTACATCTCCAGATAGCAGCTCATGTGTCTCCTGAAGCCTTGTGTTATGTCTGCTACATGAGGAATAATCCAGCTCCAGACTTCTCTGAATACTACTGTCGGATATTGTTTTTCTGATACTCATTTATCTTCCAAAGAGAAGTGCTCGATGGATGCAATGAATATTTAATGTCACATTTGCAGCATTTATATCCGTTTCTAAGGGGGGACTGGATGTTAACCACAATCATTTGAATAAAAAAAAGGCTTGTTATCTGTAAGTGCATTTAGGCTTTTTGCTTAATATGGGGCTGTTATCAACTGCAGCACTCATTAGTAGATTTTTGATTCTTCTTCAGAGAGTGCGCTCCTTTGAATTTCTGCCGTGTGAGAACACAGAGTCAATTTCAGAGCAGCTTCTCTGATGGCGATTTTACTCCTCCAAATTCCACTGTTCTGAACGTTAATTTCTCTGGACAGCTGCTAAATGCTGCTAAAATGCTTTGAGGATTCTATTTGCACCTTCTGAAATGATTTCTAAGCACATCACCTCAAATCCATTAAATCCAGCTTTGAATCTCCTGACAGTTCTGCGAGTCCTCCTTGGAGCCACATGTAACATTCCCATGTGATTACGACGCTCCTTGATCAATCTGAGTGAATGACTTCATGATTGAGCGCCTGAGTCTCCAGAGTCTTGGGGCCTGAAATTGTCCTTTATAGATTTAGTATTATATCTCCAGCACTCCTCCTGTGCCATTAGCCAGACATTCACATTTTCAATTTCACCTCTCTGCCTCGTCTTGCCTTCAGATGAGGGTGACACTCACCATCGCGGTGTTGAATTGTCTTCTTTTCATACATCCGTATGTGACGGCTGCAGATATGCTTCGATTTAACCAGGGCTGGTGTTAGAAAGACAGGATATGGGAAGCAAACACCTAACTTGGCTTTGTATTAGTGTTAAGAAGAAATCCCAGCCTGGAGGACAGCAGGAGTCCTATTTTCTCTCGATGACACAGGTCGGATAGGTGACTACAGGTTCAATCAGGCCCTATCCATCACAGCTGGTTATAGGCCGTGCAGGTGAGTAATAATGCTTAGAGCCTGTTGGAGGACGGCGTTTCAGCATTTCATCCACAACAGACAGCCTACGCCAATGTGACCTGCTTGTTGAACACTTTTCAAGGGGGGCTCAATTCAGCAGAGCAGTGCTGAGCCGCGCACATCTGCATAAGTTGCTGTCAAGCCGGAGATAGTATTGTGGATGGTTGTGTTATCATAAAGGGAACAGCCTTTGTGTCAGCCCTGTGGAATACTAAGTGTTTGTATTTGCAACACAACATTCATCCTGGGGCATTCATTTCTTATTTTCTATGGACCTCGTATGGTAATTTATCATCCAGGTCTTGATGCATACTGCCAGATTGCCCAGTGAATGTATTAGTCACTGGCTTTCATGCCGCCGTACATTCCCGTGGGATATTTAAGTTATAGGACATGAGAGCTCAATGCAAACTTCCATGCGGAAAATGTTATTTTCCTTTTTTGCCATCCAAAATAACAAAAAAAGTCTAGAGGAAATCAAGGTTCAGACTGCTGCTGACCACTCTGTGGCTTCTTTACTATGCTTAAGCCTCAGAAGCAGGTAATTTCACTTTGGTCAGAGGGAATGGAAACAGCCTTGATGGGCAATGTGCTAGAGGTTTAATAATGGAAACCAAGGTCTCAAGGGACAAGTCCATTTTTCTGAGCAACAGACAAAGTCCATTACTCTCAGTGTTTTTTTGCCTAATGCAACCTCTTATTCGTAATTGAAAATCAGGAGGGTGTTGTTGCCATGGATCAAAAGCTCAAATGTGTGCAAATATTAAGCATTGTCATGTCACTGTTAGGCATTCTGAGCAAAAAAACCTGAGGAAGAAATAGCTGGGGTCCTCTGATATGGCTGATTCCACTTCCCTCTACACGAGAACGCCACAGCATCCCTTATCACACACATTTACACCTACAGTATTTATGTAAGTATATATTCTAGTGCTGTCAATTGATTTAAAAAATAAATCAAGTTAATCACATCACTATCTTTAGTTTTAGTAATTTTTTTTAGAATTTTAATTGTTATTATCAAGTGTTTAATTATTTTTTCATTTTAACTTAACTGTATTTCTATTATTATTTAAAAATTAACATTTAAAATACTACCATTTACTTGTATTTTTGTTTGAGATATATTAGTACATGTATGGTGTTTAAATGAAGAAATATTATTATAATATTGTGGTCAAACTTATTTTTTTTAACGCGTTAAGCTTTCCAGATTCATCACGAGCGTTAACATGTTTATATTAACAGGTCTAATATATGCATTTCTACATAAACAGTGTAAACATGCATTTATGCATCAGGCTGTCAGCATCAATGCATGGATTGCAATGCAATTAAGATCCATAATAATCCAATTAGTGCATTTAAAAAAAAAATTAATCAAGTGCTCTTTTATCCCATTTAGCACACTTTGGTTAAGAAAATGCATGGTCTCCCTGCAGCCACAGTGATGTAAAAGTCCACCGCTGCTCCTTAATCTCTCATTTCACCTTAAAAAAAAATCACAGACAGCTCAGTGTTTCCACTGAGCTAGAAGTCATCATCACCTTGTATTATCAAACATTTACTATTATACTTCTCCCTTTCCAAGCCATAACAAGCTCTATTTTCTGTGGTAGAGGTCATGCCATTATCTTCTTTCATCCATTTTTTATATTCTTTAAAAATAAAAGCTGGTCTGTGTCCAAAGCAGAATTTCAAAATGTGACCAAAAAGAGGGGATTTGTTGTAATTAGCTATAGAAATGTATGAACAGGTATGCAGGTGTTTCTTTAAAAAAAAATCATTAAAAATGATTAAAAGAAAAAGTTAATTTGCTTTGATTTTATTAAAGAAGTTTTCCATTTTTCAGATCTGGAAAAATAATCATAGCTGCGACCTTTCTTTTCTTAATTTTCCTTTATCTTTTTACCCTCTTACCTGACCAGCTTTGACAAACTCAGTGTCCTTCTCACAAAGAAAATCTGCATGCAGGCACACACACCTACACACAGAAAACAGCCCCGCTTTTGTTTTGTTTATTATGTCCCCAAAACTATAAAACCAGCCTGCTAGAATTGCATCTATCCTGTCTTGGTCTTTGTCTGTATTGTTTGTCTTACAATGAAAAAAATACATTTAAAAGGTTTTCTATATTTCTAGATTCATCATATACAAAGAGAAATATTTCAAGGCCTTTTTCTTTTTAATCCTGAAGAGTACTGCTTACATCTGACAAAAATCCACCTTTTGCAGTTTCATATTTTAAAATCTATTTTGAGATTTAGATTTGAGGGCTGCATTGAGAGTGCAGCAGTGCAAATTTCACAGGAGTGGGCAGTGGGACCGTTGCTGCAGGCAGGAGCAGACGGTCAAAACAACTTCTGTGGGTCCCAGATGGTCCCTGATAGCTAGTGTTTAAAATGATAGAATTAACAAATGAAGTAAAAAAAATTGTTGGTTTTACACCAGAAAGGCTGAGCGTGGCAAAAGTATGGCATTATGACTCCTTTTTAATGTACAAATTTAAAGCAACTGACAGAACACTAAAAACTGAGTTTCTTTTCTGTAACTGTGCAAAGTTCTGATATAACAGCATGAATCTGGCACGTCTGGAACAAGACAAAACACATGCTCTGTTCCCCCCTGATTATAGTAAGCTCATGTTGCCCATCATGAATTAAAAATCCTAGAGAGAAATGTGCCCCGTCTTTCCATGGAGACATTTTTAAGGCATGATGGTTTGAATGTTTTTTGTTTTTGTTTGGTGCAAAAGCTTCATATATGTTTATATATAGATGCTTGGCTAGCTACCTCTCCTGCCTATGGGCTTATTGATAATTTAACCATGCTAACATTTGCTTTGTTCTAAACACTTACTATGGCTTGGGCTGTCGGGTATTTCTTCAGCTTTTTCTGTATTTTGGAACAAAATTTTTGAAAAATTGGTCCATCCTTGTGTCAGATATTCTTTTGTCATGGCAAACACGACCCTGGGCAACGTAACACTGGTCTAGGGCTTCCAGGCATCTGCTTCCTGTGGCATACTACCATGTGGCTGCCAAGCTAAAGGAAAGGAAGACAGACCTTACCTGTTCCACCACAATGCGATTCTGCCTCGGCCAACTCGCGCCACTTCGGACCCTCAGAGGAGTGGCGGATGACAGTTCATCGTTGTATAACTTGAACATGCGACGAAACTCAAATATAAACTTAGAAACTGATATTAAACAAGGAAACAATCTTCTTTTTGCCCCAAACGTTCTCCACGAGGCCAACAGCTTCTCATCAGCTGTTGGCCATGAGAGCAGGAAGGCCCGCCCCCTATCAAGCTTGACCGCCATGCCATACAACCTATCAGGGAGTGTTGCCGTAACACTATCAATCTACATCAGTCTGACTTTATAACACACAGCGGTGCTGTTGCTACTGCTACGGCCTCACAACAAGCTTTCTGGTTTCTACTCCAGCTGGACGGGCCGTTCTCTGTCGAGTTTGTATGTCCTTTGTGCATGCATGGCTACTCTCCAGCTTCCTCCCACAGACCGGCCCACGGAGACGCTCTCTGGGTTAATTGGAGGTCTTAAATTGTCTTTATGTCTGCATTTGAGCGTGCCTGATTATCTCTGTATGTCAGCCCTGTGACTGACTGGTGGCCAGTCCAGGATGCACCCCGCCTCTTGCCCAGTGACAGCAGGGATCCACTCCAGCCCCCCTTCGACCATGAACAGGGTAAGTGGTGTAGGTAATGAAGGGAGGAAGGATGGACATGCTAAACAGATGCTGATCTGGACTGCACATCTAACTTTGTTCCCTGTAGATCTGCCCTTAAGCCTCAAATATATCTTTTGAGTACTTAAATATTTATAGTTTACAGCTGTTATATTCTCACAGGTTGTGTTGTGTGCAGTAGTATCTGTTCTTGATTACAGCTTATCCTTTTTATTTCCATTATGTTACACGTTATTATATTTCAATGATTGTTATCTAAATATTAATAGGTTTATATTTACTCAGTATTTCTGTGTTTCTAATGCCTTATCCATGTTTTATCACATTACACATTAAGCTGTACATCCTTGTTGGTATTAATATGAACATATGTATAGTTTCACTTATTCTAACACATTAAGTTTTTAGAAATTGTTGTATTGGGGTCATTCTCCAACTATTGCCCATTTTGGTCCAGGAAATTGTAAAAGATGTAACGCGTATCTTCAGAAATATTTTGATATGTTAAAGGGGCATATTTTACACTTTTAAGACAAGTTTATATCGATCTCAAGGGTACCAAAACCATGCCTGTGAATTCTGTCGCTGAAAACAAAAAAACATTCCAGTATTGGATTTTGGCACGTCTAAAAACCCCGTCTGTTTCTGTGTCTGTGGCTTTAAATGTTACAGAGCTGTCTGACTCCGCCCCTGACTCCGCCCCTCTCAGGGAATGAATGTGAGGCCGTTTTCAAATTCGCCTACTTTATTAGCAGTGCGTACTGATTTGCCCAAAATGTAGTATGCAGTATGCGAACAAATGCAAAAGTTGCAGTATCCCCCGGATGCCGTACTGATTCAGGAAAATTTCACAGTATGCATCGGACCAGTCTGCTTCACCTACTGTTACCCACAATGCAAGCGCCAGGTCAGAGTTCGTAATGGCAGAGAGGGGTGAAACTTTCACCAAAGCGGCTGACGGTTATAAAAACTGCCATTACCTTACCTTTTTAATATGTACTATAGCGAAATAAGTTGTAATAAGGTCACTGTTGTTTCTGGTTTGCTGAGCTAAGAACAACGGCTATAAAAATCCCATAAAATCAAATAAAACACCTCCCAGATTTTTTTCTGTTGGTAAATGGATGGAAAACACTGTAGCCTCGTTTGCAATTAACCAGGCTATGACGTACTTCTGTATACCGGAAACCAGCTAAACCGGGCCAATAACATCCGACTGGCAGTCATACTGCATACTACTGTCGAACGCAGTACGCAGTGCACAATACATACTGCATACTGCGTTTGGCAGGAATATGTAGTAGGCCAGTTGGAAAACAGCCTTACTCTCCTGACTGTCCTCTCAGCTGGCAGATGGGAGTGGGATCAGAAGAAGAGGGCGGGACTTTGTTCCAAGTGGGGAGCGCCAACTGAATCTGGGGGTGGGGCTAACTCCCCATATGACATCAGGGGGAAAAATCTGAGTACAAATAGTGTGAGTACAGGCAAGCCAGCATATTTTCTCGGCCCATTTTTAAGTAAAACTGGTTAAACTACGTGGATAAAACATTCCCATCTACAGCCCTTATGCCGCAGATCTCTCTGAGCTTGTAATAACCACAGGATCAGCTTTCACAGAAATAATTGGAGGCTAATGCCACTACTATAACCAAGCACCTAATACCACCCAAATCAAAAATGCAGAAATTTCCCTTTAAATCCTTTTGAATCCTTAACAAGTTCATTTTTACATGATTAAGGCCCCGTCCACATGGAGACGAAAACTATATATAAAATCGATAACTGTTTTGTTTTGAAAAAGTCTTCCATAAAGACGGAATTGTTTCAGGAAATATCTGCTTAAGCACAGACCCACTGAAACCGCTGTAGTGCATATGCCAAGCCTGTAAGTGGCGCTGTATTGCTGCCATGGAAATGCACCAAAAGAGAGAGAACCTGACACAAACTTTCTTCTAGTTGCTCTTCTGGTTGTTCTCCACGTTGGATTTAAAAACATCTGGTGTATGCATTTCGCGTAGGTGGTAAAGGAGCATCAGATTTTGCTGTGAACGCCATAACAAGCTCATAACCTTCTGCAGCACAAACACAACCCTTTAATCTGTCATTGTTGTTTTGGCCGGACCTGTGCAGGTGTCTTAGGAGAGCTGCGCTATGTGTGACGAAATCGTTTCAAGAAAGATGAAGTTGGCCTTCCACACTGAGCCGAAACGGTAGTCTCATGTAGATTTGTGCACTCTGGGACCCGTTTTCAAAAAGTATCATTTACAAAACGCCGTTTCCGTGTGGATGAAATCCCGATACGATAAAAAACTTTTGCATTTACTCCTGAATTCATCTCCATGTGGACGGGGCCTAAGTTAAAAAAAGGAAAAAAAAAAAACTTCAGTCTGCCTATAAAAGCAGGTCTGAATCTGGACAGGAAGTCTCTTACCCTTCGTTAACCATGGTAAATGGAAAACACTTAGGACAGAAATATCCAAAGTGACACAAAAACAGTTTAGAAAGCAAAATGGTGGAATTTTAAAATGTGATATGATGCAGTCAACTTACCGTTGATCTTCTGAGCCCTAATTCAGGAATATAATTTATCTATTGTTCACTTGAATTTAAACTGGATGTATTTCTGTTTTCAGAAGTTACATTTACATCTTTGTGTTTACATTTTTATACAGAGAGAGTCAGAGGTGAAACCAGAGGCCAGAATCTCACCGCGTCTGCAGAAATACTGTCTCAGGTTTACAGGATCCACCCGCAGATACTGTAAGTGTGTGGTGAAACTTTGCTACTCTGAGTGGCAGAAGCTAGACCCTTACACATGCATCCATCACTGGATTTGTAGTATTTCTAAATCAAATTATAATATCTTTCTGTTTTAATTAGCTGAGCAGCTCCACAGTCTTTTCACACAGCGCCTGCAGAAACCCCTCTGGTTAGAAAACACTGGTTCAAGACACAAGCTGGGCACTATATTATCAGATTCTTCCATGCGTGTTGGTAATGTTCCATACATTACATGATTTAATTATTTACAAATTAGTCCGCCTTTCTTTATTTTTTATCAATTACCATCAACTAATTAGACTGAAGCAGCCTATGTGCTTATTTGCATTTATCAATGCCATACTTAAAGTTCCCCCAATCCTGAAAGCGGATGGGTGTGTTTCCTTTTTAACAAATGAGTAACTGTTATGATATAAATCTGATTAGGTGACTCACTGCGCTGTCTTTTCAGCCCTTGTCTGTTTTAGTTATCCCAACTAACTCCTGATTTACAGCTGCTTGTATATCTGCTGTAGTCAACATATTCATCAGTGAAAGTGACATTGCATTATGCTGACTCTCCCCTGGGGAATGTTAACATTAAACATCATGCTCATGCAGCATCATGGAAGCCCTGAGGGTGCTTTGCAGGGGTGGGAGTGTGTGTGAAAACTTCCATATTAAAAGCATTATAAAGAGCAGATTTTACCCTCCCACCTCCCTCATGAAAAATGTACAGCGGCATATTCATTACTTCATTGAGCTAACTGAGTGTGACAAGCGGAGAGCTGCAGCAGCCGAGGGCAGAGAAGCAGCACTACAATAAAGCCTTCGGCCACTCTCTGAGGACATGGCTACCCCTGCCGCGCATAGGAGCTTTATCTTTGCACTGTTTGGAATTTTCCAAATGGCTGAGGGTGCCGTACACAGCACGAGACCGTGTTCACATATTTCCTGTTAATCTAATGCATGCAGTGGTCACTGGGGGTAATCATTTAATTTTCTTTACAGTGTGATGAAAATGACCCAGGGCTATGACTCAGGGCTCCTGTGCTATAAATATGGCCGTACATTTTCATCAAGACATACACATATAACAGGAGTGGATCCATGAAGCATCTTCGACATGGATTTTTATCTGACTTCCTCTTGCATACAGAGAGATGGCTTTATCCGGGCATGATTTTCAGCATATTTAGCCCTACAGGCATCTGCAGGCACCTAATGCATCAATGCTTTGTATTCGAATGGCAAGGAAAAGTAAAATGTCTCATCTTCCCTCATTGATCTGTGTACATTTCTTGTTGTGCTGATACCCTAGCACAGCTTGAGATGAAGGATGCCTTCTGTTCATATTATCTTCACCCTTGGATGATCCGTTCACTGTGCCTGGTAGCCATATATCTCTGGCCCTGTACTGTCTGATCCTGAGGTTCCGTCTTGGCTCACCCTCAGCCCTTGTTGTCTGATGAACAAAAATAAAGCCCTGCCCAGAGCTGCATCGGCCCATAATGTCTTCAGCCACAACAATTGTGACTTTGCTTTGATGACCCTCTGCAGCAGCAGAGGCAGCGGCAGCAACAACAATGCCTTTTAATCCAGAGCAACAGTTTCCCTCCAATGAATACGGCCGGCACAAATTAATGGCAGATGCACAGTAGAATTGAGCCCTGTGCCATTGGCGAAATATAAGATTTAAATAATATCTGAGAATGTGTCTGGAGAATGGCAGACAAGCTGGCTAATAACACAGAAGTCAGTAACAAGGGCTGCTCCAATGGTAATGACTTCTCACTCCAGAAATGTCTGATCCTGCAAAAATTACACTCATCTCTGGCTCAGGATGGTATTTAAATTCCTGCAACAACAAAAATCCCTGAAATAATTGGGATACAAAGCATCGTGGGAATGATATATGTTGTGTAATGGAATTACGATATGGGACTAATTATTGCTGCACAAATGCAACAAATCATGCCAACCCCTGAACCTGCATAGCATCATTAAAAAGAGATAAGGACACATTCTAAGACTGATGCCACCGATGCTCTTCGACCAATTTAAAAGGAAACGACCAAATCTCAAAATCTCACAAGTGTCATTCAATGCTCCCCTTTTGTGGAGGAACATTGAGTGGGAGTCAGGCGTATTCACCACTCAGTTTTCAGCAAAACTCTAATTAGGCTATTTTTAACACATCCTTTTCAACAGCTCTTGGGTGTTTACATTTGTTAATGACAGCCTGAGTGAAAATCATCTATCAGCAAGCATCACCATCATCACCACTGACACATTAACATGGATCCTCTGCAGAAAAATACCACAGACTTCTGCATTCAGATGCACAAATATATACGTTCAGCATGTGTGCGGGATTGTATATATTTATATGGCACATTTACATTTGCAATTTTCATCTCAGACAGCTCAAGTAAACTAATTAGTAGGCACAGAGGAGCATAGTATTTGGTGTTTTTTTTTTGCTCCATCGAACACAAGACAGCTCTTTTAAGCTGGTGCGTTCTCTAGATTACTCTCTGAGTAAAAACACATTTTGCTCCCATGTTATTTGCATAATTTTCATTTTGTTTATGCACAACTTTAAAACATGGCGTCCGTTTGAATTTTATTTGTCAACTTATGCAGCCTCTAGTTGAGAAAGTGCCTTGTTTTTCCTGCATGCTCAAATGAAGATCTTGTGTTTTCAGACGCTGCTCATATTTCTGCAGAAACAGTGTCTGAGGTATTCAGGACTATGGTCACCTTGTACAACTGTAATGCTTTTTTAATACCATAATGCATCATTATAATACTGCAGCTGGGACTTTTTATTTTAGCCACAATATTCGAGGACTGTCAGTGTATTCATAGGGGACAGGAGCAGCAAATGCTGTGACCTGTTTCCAGTTAGAATCCAACGACACAGGCTCTGTCGCTCCATCTAGTGCTTACTTAAAGGAAAAGCAGACAAATACTCTGTAAGACAAAAGGATCTTTTAAAGGAATAGTATATAAAGAAATAACCTCACCTATATTATAATAGCCTTCTCTGGGGGAAAAGGCTCACTGAACCCTAGAGCGGTGCCAAGTCTTCTAATTATTATCAGTATTTGCCCCAAAAACACATTTGTGTTAATTAATTTTGGCGACTTTAGCCGCCTCGACAAGTGACAAACATTTTTTTTCACTGTGATTAATTAGTTGTTGTATTCTCTGCCAAAATAAATCATCTTTGAGCAACATTTCCACTCCTGAACGCTCCCCTGAGGTGGATTGCTGGTGTGTGGGTGTTTATTAGATTTTTCCCTCCATTATTACAGCAAATACAGATTAAATGCTCACACATTAAATGCTGTGCCAAGGTAAGGGAGGCTACGCAGCCACACACCTCCGCAGCCTGAAGGTCATGTCGCCACTTTTTGCATGTGGGTAATATGAGGCGCGCGGCAAATAAAGACAGTCTCAGGGGCAGCCCTGACTGTCTGCATCATTATGCCTGACAGCGGATCTATGACCTGCACTGTCAACAGAACACAGCCACACGTACATTTTGTGAGTCCCTCCCCTGGCTGTAATGGCTGCACTCTTGGATCCCTTCGACGCTTTCTCTGCAGAGCTGCATGTGATCAGACCGCTGAACTGCAATCTGTGAGAAAATATAACTTGGACAAGCTAGATTGAACTTCTCTGCTGGGCTCCATCATCTTTGTTCCATCATGGCACCATGTACCTCTGCTGGGTCCCTGCTGTGCTCAGTTAAGCACAGGGGTGACAATGGGCCCCAAGGGTCAAAGGTCAAGAGAAACTTATAGAATCCTATTATATTTGTGTGGGGGTGGTCACATATACGTGTTTCATCATTGCTTGTGTTGTTCTGTGCTGTTTAGGGGTGCTTCTACAACAGTGCAGGAGACATTTAAGGTACTGAAGCGCCCCCTTCTGGCCAATTAGCAGCAACATTGTCAGAGGAAGCTGTGGGAGGACACAGTCTGCATTTCTGTATTTTATTTATTAATCAATTAATTTATTTATTTTATATCCTTTTCAGTGAAATGTAAGCATTTCCTTTTAATAAATATTTATGCAGCTGCTGTTATTTTTGTCCACTGAGCATCTGAAGTTTTGCTACATAAACATCAGCCATTTTAGACCCTTATTAGGGATGCTGAACCCCTGAAGTTATAAATAACAGGGGCAAACAGCCACCATATTTCTTTGATTTGACAGAAACTCTTTGCTTTTATCACAGTTATAGGCTGGGAGTTGGTGAAACTGAGCACTTTTTTGATTTCTAGAAGAACAGTTTACGATTCCACTGCAAAAGCTGCAAACCTGACGTATTTAAACTAGTGCTGTTACTTGTTCAAAAAATTAATAATAATTAATCACAGCATTTTTTTAATAGTTTAAGTATATTTTTATGTTTTTAAAGGTTTTTTTTGTCAAGTCTTTTATTTTTATTTTTTTAATCCTATGTACAGCACATTAAAGTACTGATCGGAGTCCTTATCGATACCACTATCAGTACTTTCTATAGTTTGGTGGAAAGACAAAATAAGGTCAAATATTTAAACTACAAGTGATCTTAGCTGAGTAGAGCTTGAGTTAAAAAGCTCTGATTCAGTCAGACACAAATATAAACGCAGACTCAAACTGGATTTATTAAAGTTTCTCATCAAAAACTACATTTTCCCATCTTTATGCGACATATCATGACATGTAGAATACAGTCTTCTAATTTACTTAAGTTACCTGAACGAATCATATTTTCTGTCTTCAGCTCATAAAGTTTGCTGATTAACTTCAATTTTGCCGATTCCACTGCAGATTTATCCTTTCAAAGCAGATGGATTCACCTGTTTCCTTGTTTCTCACTGGTGAATCCATCTTGCAAAGATCCCGTCTGAACAGTTTGGCCCCTGTCAGAAAGTGACAGGACCAATCAGCAATGAGGGGCAGTGCTTTTGGGTGCGGCAGAGTCGTGACGTAAACAAGCTGCAACAAGAGGCCATGTGAAGATGACAGTGAATGAGTGGTCGACTTCTGACCTTTAAGGTAGAGGCTAGGTAGAAAAACTTCTGTTCCTAAAACCACTGTAGTCCTGAGAAAAACAACAAGTTACACTGTGGATCATAAAGCAGAACCTTCTTTTTACTCTTCGCTGGTTTTGCCTTTCTTGTGTGTTGTTGTGTCGAGTTCTCTCTCTAAATGTTTGCAGTCTTACACAGCGCTGTTTGTGCTCTCAGGGATTTTTGTTTTTACAGAGGTGGTAACACACTGGGGCTCAATTCAGTAACCACAAAAGTAATTCAGTCTCTACAGAAGCAAAGTGTACTAATAACATCAGCTACCTTTAGAGCGCTTCGTTCTGATTGGTGCTTCAGAGCATCATCTCTCAAAGACAGTGAGATAAAATAAAGAGTCTGTGGCAGATTTTGTCTCTGGGCCTTTTCCCAGGGTTGATCTGGCAGAAAACACTTTCTACTGTCTACTATGCAGAATTATGGTTCAAGATTCTCCATAAGATGTTTAGGGCGGATCCCAAACAGGGGTGAACAAATATTGAAGGAGCCATCCAGACGAGTCTCATCCAGCTGCCAATCATACAGTTGAACGCCTGCTTAGCAGCATTACCTTTAAATCTACACTGTGTTCCAAATTATTATGCAAATTGGATTTTAGTGTCATAAACATTCAATTTATGTTTTTCAGTTAAACTCATGGATGGCATCGTGTCTCTGGGCTCTTTGGATCACTGAAATCAATCTCAGACACCTGTGATCATTAGTTTACCAGGTGAGCCCACTTAAAGGAAAACTACTGAAGAAGGACGTTCCACATTATTAAGCAGGCCACAGGTTTCAGCAATAAGGGAAAGAAAAAGGATCTCTGCTGCTGAAAAACATCAAATAGTGTAATGCCTTGGACAAGGTATGAAAACATTAGATATTTCAGGAAAACTTCAGCGTGATCATCGTACTGTGAGGAAATTTGTGGCTGATTCAGAGCACAGATGGGTTCATGCAGATAAAGGCATGAAATGAGGAAGGTTTCTGATGGAAGAGAGCAGCTGCTAAAATGTCATTACAAAGCAGCAAACAGGTATTTGAAGCTGCTGGTGCCTCTGGAGTCCCACCAACCTCAAGGTGTAGGATCCTCCAGAGGCTTGCAGTCATGTATAAACCTACTATTCAGCCCCCCTAACCAATGCTCACAAGCAGAAACAGTTGCAGTGGGCCCAGAAATACGGGAAGACTCATTTTCAAACAGTCTTGTTTACTGATGAGTGCCGTGCAACCCTGAATGGTCCAGATGGAGGAGTAGTGGGTGGTTGCTGTATGGCCACCATGTCCCAACAAGGTTGTGACATCAGCAAGGAGGGGGTGGAGTCATGTTTTGGGCTGGATTCATGAGGAGAGAGCTGGTAGGCCCCTTTAGGGTCCCTGAAGGTGTGAAAATGACCTCGGCAAAGTATATAGAGTTTCTGACTGACCATTTTCTTCCATGGTACAAAAAGAAGAACCGTGCCTTCTGTAGCAAAATTATCTCCATGCATGACAATGCCCCATCTCATGCTGCAAAGAATCCCTCTGTGTCATTGGCTGCTATGGGCATAAAAGGAGAAAAACTCATGGTGTGGCCCCCATCCTCCCCTGAACTCAACCCTACTGAGAACCTTTGGAGCATCCTCAAGCTAAAGATCTATGAGGGTGGGAGGCAGTTCACATCAAAACAGCAGCTCTGGGAGGATATTCTGACATCCTGCAAAGAAATTCAAGCAGAAACTCTCCAAAACTCACAAGTTCAATGGATGCAAGAATAGTGAAGGTGATATCAAAGAAGGGCTCCTATGTTAACATGGAACTTGTCCTGTTAAGATGTTTTTGATTGAAATAGCTTTGATTTCAGTAAATATGACCTCCTAATGCTGCAAATTCAACAAATGACCATTTTCAGTTCTTTACAACCTATAAAATGTTTTGAAACTCTTGTGTGTATAATAATTTGGAACAGTGCATTATGAGGTTTATATTTTTGAAAAAACATCATTGTCATTGGGAGGTTTGTTCAATAAAATCTGAATTATGTTCCAACAGTCGATGACTTGAAATTATACTGACTGTTTTTCCGTTGAACGTTTAGAAAAATCTAAGAAAAATATAATTTGCATAATAATCTGGAACCCCGTTGGGGGATGCTCTATGTCTTATTTGCAAAGATTTGCCTATTTCCACATAAATCAGGACTCATAGTCTAGCCTAATAAATCTCAGTTTATTAACAGAACAATTCTGAAACTAACTCATGAACTTTTAATCAATCTCTTCTGCTGAATTATTAGACTCATTAAACTCATTGTGTCTCCATGAAGTTATCATCATGTGTTGTTCTTTTTCAAATGGTCTGCTGTATTTTTGTTATATAGGCTAAAATACTGCTCTGCTTTTATTCTACTGCAGTTTTCATCATCTGCATTACACAGCAAAAAACAAAAAAACTTTTTAAATGTTAACGTGAAGGAATCCCTGAACTCTTAAAGTTTAACCCATATTTAATTTATTTTGTAGCTTCTCAGTAACCCTAAAGAGACTAAAAGCCAAGGCCTATGTAAGCCTGTTTGTAGTTTAAACATTTATTTTGCAGTGTTAATGTGTTCCATTTCTGTGGGTTTATCACAGTTTCTGTCATCTGCTCATCATAATGTTTCTGCATTTAACCACACAGTCATGGACCTGCCCCCAGACCTCCTAATGGTGTAAGGGTTCTTGCTAATAAGTCTTCACAAGTGTATTTTTGCTTTTTTTGTCCCTCTCTCATTTGCATTTATTAGAAGAGTGCACAAGCCCTACTACAAATGCATTAAAAGAAACAAAACTTAGAGAACGACAGATTAACACTGTTAGACACTCTGCTAATGCAGCGCTACAATGTTATAATGTCATTTAGCACACTTTTGTCTGAAGCAATGTACATCTAAGAGTAAATACAAGCCAAGCAAAGATCTAGACAGGAGGAAACATCAGTGAGTGCCACAGCGTGCTTCAAGTCTGATCGGACACAGGTGCAGCCGTGCAGTGATGGAGGAAATGCACACATGGTGAAAAGAAGCATTTCCCTCTAATAATGTAAGCACCATCAGCAGCAAAACAAGTCAATGATGAGACCTCGTATCATTATTGTCACTTGTACCAGATTACTAAGTGCTGGGCTGCTCACAGCTGGTCCTAAAACTTTCAGAGGGACAGTGCAAGCCAACTGTATTTTGGGAAACTGATTCTACCACAGGGGACAACAGAGGAGAAGAGAGCACAGTGTTCCCCAGAGAGCTGGGTCTTAAGCTTTCTCTGGAAAGTAGAAAGGGGCTCTGCAGATCGAGTGGAGTTGGGTAATTCATCTTACTGTCCAGGGACAATGGAGGAGAAGAGTTGAGAAAGTGACTCAGGGCCCTGATGTGGAAGTA
Organism: Cheilinus undulatus; assembly: GCF_018320785.1. Lineage (NCBI taxonomy): Eukaryota > Metazoa > Chordata > Actinopteri > Labriformes > Labridae > Cheilinus > Cheilinus undulatus. The sequence goes on from NC_054870.1 coordinate 2,771,688, forward strand.
CCAGTTTACAAAATAAACTTCATCAAAAGGTGACTGTCTAGAAAATCATGGCAGAACACAGACAGAAGATAACAGCTGACAGTGATGATAAGCTATCATTTACCATCCATCCATTTTCTATACCGCTTATCCCGTTCGGGATAAGCCAGGCACACTCACACTCACACTTACAGCCAATTTAGAGTCACCAGTTAACCTAATGAGCATGTCTTTGGTGGTGGGAGGAAGCTGGAGTGCCCAGAGAGAACCCACGCATGCATGAGGGGAACATGCAATCCCACACAGAAAGACCCTGACCTTGAAGCAAACCAGGGACCTTCTTTCTATGAGGCAACAGCGCTAACCCCTGTGCTGCAGTGCAGCCTGCTCTCATTTACCACATTGACAAAAACACACACACTATTTGCAGTTATTAAAAGTTAAACTTTATCAGCAGATATTATCATGCATTTATTTCCATCATTTCTATACGTAGAAAGCATCAAGCAAGGACCACATGAGTCGGAGAGAGAAGCAGCAAAAACCCAGGACAGAGAAAACAACAGAAAGCATCATAATAGAGGTGTCATGTCTGTTAAGTATCTGTTCATTTATTTCTCAAGTTTCATGTCTTGCATTTCCTGTTTTATTTTGAAGATCACTTACCCCTGTCTGTGTTTCAGGTACGTGTCCTGTCCCTTCCCCCGTCATGTGCGCACCTGCTCCTGATTGTGCCTTCCCTCACCTGTGTTCAATCACTCCCCATTACCTTGTGTATTTTACCTCTTGTCTCACTGTCTCGTCGCCAGTTTGTTGATCTTCATTGTCACGTTCCAGCACTTTTACCTAACTTCATAGTCTCATAGTTTTGACCCTGTTTGTTTTCGACCTTGCCTTTTGCCTCTCGTTTTGGATACCTCTGCTTGTTGGACTGCTCGCCTGTGTACTGTACCCTGATTGTTATTAAACCACGTTTTTGGAACTGCCTGGCCTCGAGTTGTGCATTTGGGTCCTGCCTCTGGTTTAGTTCATGACAGGAGGAGCTGGGGTGGAGGAGGGTTGCAAAGGTGCCTGGCAGAGCGAGCAGCAAAGAGTAGGCAGGCTAGAGCAGCTTAAATAAGGTAGCATGGGGCACAGGTGTAGAGCAGGCACCCATAAGCAGAGTAAAAAAATAATGTTAAAATAGATAAATAAATAAAGCAGCATGAGCATTTAGCAAATAGGAATCTTAGCATGGAATTAGCTGGCTTTCAGTTGATGAGGGTCTGTATGAGATCATGAGCTCTCAGCTTCTTGGCCCAAAAGAAGTCCATAAAGCTGTCTGTACTTGTGTAGACTTTAATCCTGGCAGTTCCCTATTGCAGATACACAAATACTGTATGTTAACTTTACCAAAGCAAAATTATACTCTAGACTTTTCTGTTTAATCAGTGATTTAAATCATATCCCTAAGGGCTTCATTTGACCAAAACTTTCAGTTTAAAATAATATCTGAGTTTCTTCTGTGGTTTCAGGTGATGCAAACATGCTTTGTTTTGAAAAGAGAAGGCGATAGCAGCAATACCTTTTGCCCTGCAGGCCTCCACGCAGGTCATGTGACTAAAAGCTTTGAGTGTGGAGAAATAAAACAAAGGTAGCTGCTTGGTTTGACTTTAAGCTACCAACCCTCTGCAGGTAAATGGACATATTTAACATGGTTATATGGAGACCATAACGCTGGCTTAGAAATATTAGAAAATGATGGATCAAGTGCTACCAGAAAATGTCTATGAATTCCAAGTTTAGTAGTCAAATAATTTGATTGCAAATGAGAATATGGAACAATAATTGCAAAAAAGAACATATCTAACAATTAGTTAAGGCCAGACCAACATGCAACACGGCTAATGTTGCATGATTAAGGTTGTCAGGTCACACAGAGCGGTGCAGGACAATGCAAGCAGAAAAAGGTGAAATGGGAAATGGAATTTCAGATTTTAAAAGGTTATAAATGGCTACAAATCTTTGTTCAAAGTAGAAGTAGTAGTGGAAATTATTACATCTGTCTTTGTTTTGCTTTTCACACAGAAACTTCATCCGATAATCATGCCTGTCTCCTGTGTAAAGGGATGCATGAGTTCATACAGGAGAAATTCAAGGCTGTAGGAGCTAAATGTGTCCATGGGAAACGTATTATTGTCTGCAGATATCTTCATTATAAAAGACTGAGCTTGCAAGGTATTTTTGTGTTTACATGTGCTGTTAAACTGCCTAAGAGGGTGATGACAAGGAGGATGAATCACTCATGCACCCGTATGTAATATAAATGTTAGGCACTATCATGGTGACTGGGCAGCTGTTAGAACAATGCAGAGCTGCCTTACGCAAGCAGTTGGGAGTTTGACTTGTCTTGTCAAGAATCTTTGGTCTGAACTCAGGGAAAAATACCAATTAGACCAGGACACCCCTAAAGAATTCAGTGTTTTCAGTCTCCTGCAGAGTCAATGAATCCTCTTTCTTTCAACTGCTGTTACATCAGCTGAAGAGTCTGAGCTTTGCATGCAGACAGAACATCTCCAATGTGATTAATTTTACATTCAGAAGTCTGCAGCTCTGCTGAATCAATAGAACAGGGCTGTTTAAAATGATATTCCTGCTGGGGGGCGCTGACTAACTCTGGAATCCACAACATATGTTCAGATCTGGTGGCATGGACATTTACTGTCTGCTGCCAAATCCCCACCAAGAGAGCCAAAGGTTTCACAGATATCCATTAAAATGAGCAAGAATGCTGCTTACCACAAAGGCTGAATGCAGTGGCGTGCACAGACTTTTTCAAGGGCAGGGGCGAACATTTTCAGTTAAGTAGATGCCATTTCCTGTATTCTAGTGCATTTTAACACCATATTAGCACCAGATAATCCAAACTGGTTCTGTGAGGTTTAGTTCTGGCTCAATATAGATCAAGAAAGGGCCCAACATAAAAGTCATTGCAGCAGTAATGTTTCACAGTATTTCTTGGTCCTAATGGTCTTCTGGAGTTTAGTGTGTTTTCTTTACCCAAGAGGACAGTTTATCATGTTTTAACCAGTCAAGGGGGCAGTTTAGCGTGTTTTCGAACCAGGAGGGCAGTTTAAAGTGTTTTGCCCCCCCAAGAGGGCACTTTAACACGCGTTTTGCCTCCCAAGAGGACACTTTAACACATATTTTGGCTCCCAAAGGGGCACTTTAACACACATTTTGGCTCCCAAGAGGGCACTTTAACACATATTTTGGCTCTCAGGGGCAGGTTAGCATGTGTTTTGGCTCCCAAGAGGGCACTTTAGCATCTATTTTGCCCCCCAGGAGGGCATTTTTACATGTGTTTTGCCTCCCAAGAGAGTACTTTAATATACATTTTGGTTCCCAAGAGGGCACTTATGAGTGCGTTTTGGCTCTCGAGAGTACTTAAACACGCGTTTTGGCTCCAAAGAGGGCACTTTAGAACATGTTTTGCCTCTCAAGAGGGCACTTAGAACGTGTTTTGCCTCTCAAGAGGGCACTTTAGCATATATTTTGGCTCCCAAGAGGGCACTTTAGAGTGCATTTTGGCTCTCAAGGGCACTTTAGCATGCATTTTGGCTCCCAAGAGGGCACTTTAGCATGTGTTTTGGCTCCAAAGAGGACACTTTAGAGTGTGTTTTGGCACTCAGGGGCAGGTTAGCATGTGTTTTGGCTCTTGAGGGCACTTTAGCACTCGTTATGCCTCCCAAGAGGACACTTTAATGTGTGTTTTGGCTCCCAAGAGGGCACTTTAGAGCGCGTTTTTCAGCAATTGGGCCACAAGGGGAGGGGACTGCCCCATCTGCCCCACCCTGTGCACACCTCTGGCTGAATGTTTACAGATAAATACATGGTAGCCTATCATCATGATCTATGATTATCTGTAAATAAAGCTCAGCATGATTTAGCAGATCTCTGACTCTTTATGTCAGTCATGTAGATAAACAGTTCTCTTCATTCCATCCCTCAGTGGTTCTCAAATGGTGTGCCTTGAGACGTCAGCTTGCTTTTTGGTGTGCCTTGGACAAAACAAGTTTGAAAACCATTGCCATGCCTGACTGCTGTAACCTTCATTGGTGCAAACATACAGCACCACACAGCTATAGATTTCCTCTATCTGCACTCGATCTGACCCGCTGCACAGAAAAGAATTTGTCTTCAGGTAGCCTCACAGGAACAGAAACAGCGGCGTGAAGATTTCAGTTCACAACCTTTAAACCTACACGCTCACAGTGCACAAAGTTGGAGGCAGACAATAAATAAGCTTTACTGTGCAGTGACATCTTTAGTGACAAAAGCCTTTCCACTAGAGACTACTACAGCTTATAACACAGCAGCAGTGCTGAATATGTTTCTGTAGGCGTGCTGTTTCTAAGGAATAACCAGTTTGTATTTCATATCCCTTATCACTATTATCGGTTTTAAACACCTCATACTGGTAAACATGTTTCCATTATCAACAAATCCAAAAGTGGACCCTGTTAGTCCATGTTTTGTTGTTGGATGCCAGCATCAGATCATTTTTCTTTTGCTGATTTGAGATGAGAGCAGAAATTATTATGCATTTATTTCCACTATTTCTATAGGTAGAAAGCATCAAGCTGGGACCAAGGAAAGCCTGAGGCAGGGAGAGAAGCAGCACAAAACCAGGACAGGGAACTCAGTCTCTTCTTGGCCTACAGATTTTGAAGTACCAAAGTTCACATGTGAGTCCATGTGGGTGGAAAATAGAAATGAGCTGCAGAAGGTCAGTGATGTTTATGAAGACAGTTTGAGTTTTGATAATTTCCTTTATTAGAATACTGATCATTGAAAATGCCTCCTATTATTCTTGAGCCAGTAAGAAGCACATCCACGGGCTCTATTGATCCTCTGTGCTGCTACGACCAGGGCTGGAGGCATTCAGCATGTTTTCAGGTTGTCTGTGTGTTTGTCCCTCCATCTGAGCCATTCTTGCGGACGTAATATCTCAAGAAAGCTTCGAGAGATCTTCTTCAAACCAAGCACAAACAGTCACTCTGAGTCAAGGGTAAAATAGATGCATTTAGGGGGTACAAGGTCAAGGTAAAAAAATCACCTTCCTTATCCTCCACCATGCTCTAACTGTCCACTTCATGTTTACCTTACAGAGGCACAGAACCAGTAGGCTGTAGTTCCAGTTCTTTCTCATATAAAGGACACAGCTGCAGATTTCTTTAGAAGAAATTTAATTCCAAAGCCTCTCGTAACATCTGATATAACGGCTATATATCTTGAAAATTAACATTGCAAAGCAGATGAATTTACCTGTGTCCGTGTTTCTCATCTTGCAAAGCTCCCGTCTGAACCGTCTGGGCCCGGTTAGAAAGAGACAGGACCAATCAGAGACGAGGGGCATCGTAGAGTCCTGACGTATTCAAGCAGTGAGACGAGGCCGGTGCAATTATGATGATGATATATTTACAGTGGAAAGAGGACATTTAAAAATGTATTGAGCGCCCGTGGATCCAGCTTCCTCCTGATATTTACTCTTTTTTTTTTTTTTTTTTTTGAAGAAAAGGAAAATGATGCACCTTGGACTGTGGATAATTCCTACGAGCAGAGGATCCAGATGTGCATACTTGGAAATTCAGTTTGAAGGTCCTTGGTTAAAGTTTTAAGGATCCCTGACATTGGAACAGTCCTCCATTAGCAGTCAGTGATGTAGTATCCTTCATAACCAGCTGTTCAAGGATCCTTTAAGAAACAGCATCAGTCTTTCAGATCCTGCTCCTCATGTTTCCTCGTGTGTCATACCCTCACCTGTGTCTGATTATCCCCTGATTGTCTTTAACCCAGAGAGCGCTCTCTCATGTTTGATTCTATTTTGATTCTCTTTTGCTCCTCTGGTTGCTGATTTTGTTCTGCCTCTGTGTACCAAACATGGACTGTACTGAACAACTGCCTGTTTCTGAACACCCCTCTTTGTGTGGATCTTACCTCTGGTACTGTTCATTGTGTTGAGCTTCTTGGTGAGTGGACTGTTTTGTTTCTTTAAGACAAACACAACAACATTTAATCCACTGGACATTTAGTGATTCAGTTCTATTTATAAAAGTATTTTAAAATTTCTCAAATATGATCAGAACTGTAAACCTGGTCTTTATTTCTAGCATTAAAAATGCACTCCTAGGTTTCGGAGACTCCATACCAGGTATCGTGAACTTCATTTGAAGAATCTAATCTAATGTTTCTGATGTTAACTATATTTGCTCTTTCAATCAAAGTCACAACCTATCGAGTATCTTCAGACTCAGTATGCTGTCATGTGCCGTTTTTGTTACCTCCTCCTGTCGTCCAGGTCCTGCTCTCGTGTTCTCTGCCTTCTGTGTCTGCCCCGCCCTGATTACCCACACTCCTTTTCTCCTGATTGTCTGGTTTAAACTCAGGTGTGTCTCCTCTTATTGACAGTTTGTAGTGTTACCTTTGTGTACTTGAACCTAGCATTCTATTGTGTTTTGACAGGGGCGTAGCTTGGGATTTTGGGGCCCTAGAAAGAAAATGGCGCAGGGTGTTGTTTTATGAATATCTTTGTCTTTAATGTATTTTTTAAACTATGATTTCTCTATAAAAATGAGCAATGTTTTGGTCTTGGTTGTATTACATTTACATGCATTATTAGGCATTTCCATTTTAACTGCTTGCTTCTCTCATGTTCTTGTAGTTTTCTGTTCAAGTTTTGCCATTTGATTTTTACTACCTTCAGTCCTTTCCTGTGGTTCAGCTTTGACACCCATGAGATGCAGTAAAGGGCCTCTACACTCTCACTGTAAATAAGCCTATCTCCTCCCAACCCTGAGAGAAAAACCCTCGATTTTCTCTGCTTTCCTCTCTTCCAACATCCTCATTGTCTTTCTCTCTTTCCCTACCTTCTTTTCCATCAGCTCATCCTGCTTTTTCCCTGCTCCCTTCTCCTCCATCATCCTCATCTTTCTCTCTGTCCCTGCTTTCTTCAGTTTCATTCTCCTCATCCTGCTCTCTATCCCTGCTTTCTACTAATCAATCATCTTCATCTTGCAAGCTTTTCATGACTTCTTTTCCACCATCTCATCTTGCTCTACATCCCTTCTTTTCTTCTCCTCCATCATCCTCATCCCTCTCTCTCTGTCCCTGCTTTCTACTAGTCCATCATCCTCATCCCTCTCTCTGTCCCTGCTTTCTACTAGTCCATCATCCTCATCCCTCTCTCTGTCCCTGCTTTCTTCTCCTCCATCATCCTCATCCCTCTCTCTCTGTCCCTGCTTTCTACTAATCCATCATCCTCATCCCTCTCTCTGTCCCTGCTTTCTACTAATCCATCATCCTCATCGCTCTCTCTCTGTCCCTGCTTTCCTGTCCTCCATCATCCTCATCGCTCTCTCTCTGTCCCTGCTTTCTTCTCCTCCATCATCCTCATCCCTCTCTCTCTCTGTCCCTGCTTTCTACTAATCCATCATCCTCATCGCTCTCTCTCTGTCCCTGCTTTCCTGTCCTCCATCATCCTCATCGCTCTCTCTCTGTCCCTGCTTTCTTCTCCTCCATCATCCTCATCCCTCTCTCTCTCTGTCCCTGCTTTCTTCTCCTCCATCATCCTCATCCCTCTCTCTCTCTGTCCCTGCTTTCCTGTCCTCCATCATCCTCATCCCTCTCTCTCTGTCCCTGCTTTCTACTAATCCATCATCCTCATCTTGCAATCTTTTCTTGCCTTTTTCCCCTCTTTCTTAATCTTGCTCTCTGCCCCTGCTTTTTCCACCCATGTGTTTTGACCCATGTTTTATGATTTCTTTTTGACCCAGAATTTGTCGTATCGTCTGGTTTTTGGTCTTCATGTGGACCAACTTTGGACTGATAAAGAAACCTATTTGGACACCCCTACCTCAGTCTGCTCTTGAATCCTTTGTTTGCCAATCTTTGTCATTTAAATTCGACCTCTTTCACTGTAAATGTTATTAGCAGTGACTCTATGATGATCTAGGTTCTACACAAACAATAAAAAGGGCATTTTCTCAGATTGTTGACATTCTAGAAATGTAATTACTGATGTATGAGAACTGGAAAATCTCTTTATCGTACCTGATGTTCTTAAATATCAAACATTGATGGCAGATATTTGTGATCATTCTTTAGAGAGAAAAATAAAATCTGCACCCAAACTTCAGGTGTCTGTGAACTACCTCTACGCTGTGAATATGTAAATTCCACAAAGTTGGCCATCTTGCTTCTTAAATGGACAGTTTGACATGTTCAAATGTCAGTTACCTAATTAACACAAAATGTTTAAAAGTCAGCCCTCCTGATTAAATGTTAAAGGGCTTGCCATATGAGTCAACGTTAAGCTTTCATGCTTGGCTCGTCCTGCAGGATTAGTCCGCCTGAGGATCTGAGAGCAGCTGGAAGTGCTGATATCTTCAAAAATAAACGTGAAAAAACGACTCTCAGCCAGCCTTCAAGACGTGAACGGTTAATAGACAGTATTTTCATTCACATAGCTTTCAGTTTGACTGGTTTCTTTGCTGCATATGTTGTGAATATTTTTAGCTTTCATTCAGAGAGGCTGCATTCACTAATAAAGCAGGATGTTAGGTTTACACAGCCGTCTGCTCTGAGGGTGACTGCAGGTTTCTAAGTTCGATCATATTCTCTAAAATCAGGAATCCTCATTCAGTTTCTGCTCAGTGAAATGATGCTGCTGCCTTAAAGCCTTAGCACACTGTCTCCTACTCTGTTTAAGGAAGAGTGCTGTTTGAATTATTGCATGTAATGTTTGTAGAAATTCCTTGTTCAGTCGTGATGAACATGGTTTGGATATGAAGTTACCATGGCTCCTGAAAGCACCAGGAATCGCCCTGGAGAAAATGGCAGACCCGGTGAGTGATGGTCCATCATCCAGGCCCTACAGCTTTGGCTCATGAGTCATAAGAGGGAAAGGGACAGCTGTATAAATCCACTTCATTTAAGTAAAAAAAAGCATTTTTATGGATTAATGTGAAAATAATCACATTAACATGTCTGATTCATGTGAGTCTGTGTTTTTTATTCAAAACAGTGAATCTTTACTCGTGTTTTCAGGCTTCCATGCTGTGAATTCTTTGCTTATTTCTGCAGTTTTTGTGCATCCCTGTGGCCCATAAGTTTGTGAGTTTTGACCCATGGCACCTCATGTATCTTTTAACGACATTGTTTTTAATGTCACCAATAAATCAGAAATGTTCTGGATGAGAAGAACTCCTGACCCCAGCTGGCGTCTTCTCTGAGGAGGGGGCGGAGTCTGACGGTCCAGAGGAAGACTCATCTAGAACCCTGACAGAGGGGCACTGAGGTGGTCCAAAAGGTGTGGATGAGACCTGCAACGAAACACTGAAAGCTTTAGACGCTGCTGGGCTGTCTCGGCTGTCACGACTCTTCAGTGTCACATGGAGGTCTGGGACTGTCCCTGTGGACTGGGGTGGTGGTTTTCATTTATATGAAGGAGGACAGGAGATAGGGGTTGAATTATTGGGGTGTCACACAACTCAGCCTCCATGGAAAAGCTAGTCAAGGGTGTTGGAAAGGGAACTCTAGCTGAGTGTTAAACATAAGACACAAGAGGAACAGTGCAGGTTCTGTCCTGGCTGTGGGGCCGTAGACCAGCGCTGTTGCTCCAGGTATGTGTAAATTCCAGACTAATCCCTACGTTACCTGGTTAAGGTATAACTTATGTCATTGTTTGGTGTCACCACAGACATTAAGGTTAATCTTAATTAGTGGAGCTAAACGTCAGAGTTAACCAAAATATTGTTGCAGATAGAAAAGTCTCTCCTAATTTAACCAAAACCTTTCTAACCCAGTGTTTGTTAGGTTACAGTGCAGCCTCTGTCTCTAATCCGGCTAAAGGCTCAGAATAATTTCTGCTGAATGAATCCAAGCATAAGTTCAAGGAAAACTGTTTCATTTCCATTCATCCTTTTTATTCATTAGTAATCACTCACTCACCTGTCTCCCTTTTCCCGCTCTGGTAATCAGCTGGCACGGGCGTCGCCTCACTTCAGCTCTGAGCCAATCCCTTTCAGCCATGGCCTCTCTCAGTCCAATCATCCTGCAGCTGTCGTATGTCAAATCTGTTCTCTTTCCTCCACAGTCAGTCTGTTGTTTCAGTGTGACCGCTGCAGCCCTCCTCCTCCCCAGCCACCTCCGTTACAGCTCATCAGTGTTGGGGTCAACCTCCTCTGTGCATCCTGCATCCCTTCATCTCTACTTCCAAGCATCTCAGCAGCGTCTGGGTTAGGCTCCTCGTAAATCTCTTACTCATCTTATCCTAGTCCCATCACCACCAGTGTCTAGACTCCACAGGGAGGTGTCCTATCCTGCTGTTGGCATCACTACACCCGTCATGTGTCATGTGTCACCTTTCACTTCATAAAGACATCATGGTGGAGTCTACACGCCAAAGATATTTCACAATGTCAAACTTGTAAAATAAATCATTGTTAAACTCCTATTAAGTCTCTCCAGATTGAATTGCTGTTGATTTATTTATTTATTTATTCATTTCAATAAAAAATAATAAGTAAAAACAGTTAAAAACAGTTCATATCCAACATAAAATCATTCACTTTGAATGAAAAGAAGTGGAATGAGGAATAATCTTATAATATCTGCCCTGTTTTCACAGCATTGATCAACACACCACACACATGCACAGGGCCGTAGCTAAGGATTCTGGGGCCCCTGAAAGAATATTTACACAGTCCCCCTCTTATCTGGCTAGCCGAGCAACAAATGTTGCATTCTTTTTTACACATTTATATGCGTTTTCATGTATTTTTGAAGCATAAATTTCCCATTTATGAACAATATTTTTTACTTTGGTTAAACTAAATTTATTTGCATTATTTTGGACTACACCATTTGGATGTTTTTAAGGAAGGAGCAGAGGCCCCCCAGCATTTATTTGACTCTATTTGATACACATTTCAGTCTGCAGACCCTTTCATTTTGTCACTTTTAATTCAATAATAACACTAAATACCAGTGTTGTAGTCGAGTCACCAAACCTCGAGTCCAAGTCAAGTCCCAAGTCCCTAGTGTTCAAGTCCAAGTCAAGTCCTCTTTACCTGAGTCCAAGTCCGAGTTGAGTCCTAGTCGAGTCCCCAGTAGCTAAAACCTAGAGCCAAACTGAATTAAATGATTAATGATTTTTAATCCATTAAGCTTTCCAGGTGGGCTACACTGATGTGTTTCATTAATGTATGAGTTTCTTCAGCTTTTATTCTAAAGGGCTAGAGGAGCCGTTACACTCTTCATCTATAATATTTGTTATATTAACAGGATTATTTGTGTATTTAGGGTGAAAAAAATGAGACAACATGTTATTTTAACTGCACTCATGCTCTACATCTATTTTGTACTAAATAATACTCCTTTAAAAATGACTGGATTTTTCCAGATTTCTCACTAAAACTAAAATTTTCTCCGTGGGACATTTGAACACATCATAAAAAGGTCTTAACTTTGCCCCCCTTCGATACTCTAGAGTCCGAGTTGTAATTAAACACATCATAATTTTACCGTATGTCACTGATCAGCGTTACCACGCCACGTAGATTTCAACGTTGGGTTGATATTTTTAACTAAGGGGACTCACTACAAGGTTTCAGAGTTTTTATCACTCTTAGATTGAGGAGGATTACTGTACAGCAGCAACAGCAGCTAATATGACGAGGCTGAGCAGCTGATGGAGATTTTCAGAGGCTCAAAGGTAGGCTGGCTGCATTTTAGTTTAATTTCTTGTAAAGATTACTGCAGGAATACAGAGAAGAGCCACAGGTTTAAGCTTCCTATCAACCTATCAGCTCCTCTCTCTGTCACCCAGGCTCGCCCGCTCCTCCTCCTCTCTCCTCTGGTTGATTTCACAGACAGCAGGTTAGACACACGTGAACACACATGCAGCTGAACACTCACCGGGCTGCATGAACACTGACCAGTTTTCTCACACAAAAACAACAATTATTACAGAATAAGATGGTCTTCAGCAAAACAGGTTCGAGTATTCCTCTTCATCCTCGAGTCCTGAAGCAGTTAAAGCTCGAATCCGAGTCAAAGTCTGAATCATCAATGCTCGAGTCCAAGTCGAGTCACGAGTCCTCCAAATCAGGACTCGAGTCGGAGTCCTGGACTTGAGTACTACAAGACTGCTAATTACTAAGACAAAATAGAGAAAAAGCACACTTTTCACTGCAGACTCTTCAAAGGTCCCTTCCCACTGTGGGCCCGGGTACCCTTGTCCCCCCTGTGCTACGCCCCTGTATAGCATAGTAGGATAAAATAAAACAAACAAGCTGCAGGCCAAAACAGCGTCTCATATCCTGGTACCAGTCTATACGTAAGAACTCCAATCACAAAACCAACATGACCTCACCATGACCCCAAACAAAATGTACCTTGTTCTTCGTACTTTTTCATCTTACTAGCTTTAATATACGCTTTAATATATTTTTTAAACATAATGTTTGACTTCAACTCTTTGGTTTCTCTGTCGAGATTGTTCCATAAACTGATTCCTTTCACAGAAACACAACCTTCCATCTGTTTGGTTCTAAACCCCGATTTTTTTTAAGTTCTCAGTTCCTTTTAAATTATAGCTACTTTCTCTTTTTTCAAATCTTTGCTGGATGTTGGCTGGCAATAATGTCTTATAAGCTTTATACACAATACTGTAATCAACTAATTCATTAAATTTCAAGAGTTTTATCTGAATAAATAACAGATGGATCCCTGTACTGACTTCCACTAATAATTCTTACAGCTCTTTTTTGTAAAATAAAATCCTCTGACTGCACCATAAAATGTAAATGAAATATGACAAAGCATTTGTTTAGGTAAATACCACTCAGAGACTCAGAGCCCATCTAAAATAAAAAACCCTGACATCAGGCTGGGCGATGAAACAAAAGCCAGACACAGAGAACAACGACATCTACAGTCATGTGAGGATGAAGTTACACAACCTAGATAGAAGAGAGTTTTGACTGAAGCAAAAAGGGGAAAATAATACATACACTTGTTCCAAAAAAGCTGGGGCGCTGTGTGAAATGAGAATTAAAAACAGAAACAGTCATTGCAAATCTTTTATTTAACCTATATTCACCTGAATACAACACAAAGAGGAGATATTTGATACTCAGAATAATAAACTACTTTTTTTTAATATACACACAATCTGAATCTTATGTTGTTTCCAACAAGGTTTGGGGAGGAGTGAGAAAAGTCTGGAAAAGTTTAGGAATGCTCCAGAAGCATGTATTCCTCAGGTAAGGAGGCTGATTGGTAACAGATGATAGTACTATGTTTGGGCATTAATTAAAGACTTTTGAAAGACTCAGCCATTCACAGTCATTGATAATACATGTTTTTCAACTTTGTAAAAGACTGCATGGGCAAACAATCCAACAGAATTTAGAGATTTCATCATCTACAGTCCATCCAAATATTCAGAGAGGCTGATCAAATCTGCACATGAAGGTCAAGGCTGATACTGCTAGACTGTGACCTTTGGCCCTAACAACCGGCATACCATCCATTCTGGATGTTCCAGCATGGTTCTCGGCTAACGCGGTACATCTCTGCAGACTCTACCATGCAAAGCCAAAGCCATGCATCAACAGCATCCAGAAGCACCGACTCCTCTAGGCCTGAGCTCATCTGAGATGGACTGACCAGAGATGAAAAAGTCTAGTGTGGCCTGATGAGTTTGTATTTTTTAATTGTTTTTAGAGAAAAGACGGTCAAGTCCTCTGGGATAAAAGAGAAAAACAATGCAGACTGCCACCAAAAACGTTCCAAAGCCAGCATCTATGATGGTGTATTAGTGCCCGTGTTCTGTGCCGACACCATTAACGCTGAGAGCTGCATGCATGTTTGGAGCATCATATGCTTCAGATGTCAACATGCTGGGCCACATAGAGCTGCAGATTCAACGGCATGGCGTCAGAATCAAAGAGTGTGCATGTATTCAGCCCGGATCTGACCCCATTGAAGACGTGTGGCACTTAATGTAATGTGCTCCAACTTTTTTGGAATTTGTTGCAGGTGTCTGACATGCAAATATTTCTAAAAATCAAAAAGAAGATTGGTTTTAACATTTAGTATATTGTCTTTGTGTCGTATTTAATTGAATAATAGTTGAAAAGGATTTGAAAATCCCACAAGCACAAAGACACGACCTTCAGCCTCTTCAAACCTAAAACAATGTTATGAGCTCCTGCTCGTCACTGCCCTGTCTTGTTTCCTCGTCTGTATGTTCTGCTAGTTTGTTGGCCTTCACTTCTCATGTTCTGTCTTCACATTAAAAAAAGAAAAAAGAGGATTTGCACATCACTGTATTCTGTTTTTATTCACATTTTGTAACAAAATGTTCCAACTTTTGGGGATTGCGGGTTGTTTTATGACAAAAATCTGTGAGAAATAATAAAGAAAACATATAGGGTTGATTATGTTTGTGTAATGTTGGACAATAAATTTCCTGAGAGCAAACAAATGAATAAACAAGCATAAGATAATAACAATAACAACAATACTATTATTATTATCATTATTATGATTATCATTATCATTATTATTATCATAATATTAATAATAATAATAATTATTATTATTATTATTATCATTATTGTTATTATTATTATTGTTATTATTGTTGTTGTTATTGTTTTGATAATTTAATATTTGCCTTTTCGTAGGCCGGTATGTAAAAAATGGCCCTGTGATTATCACAAGTGTCCACTAGAGGGCGCTCTAATTCCCCTCACTGACACCAGACCTGAGGAGCTCTGACGGCCTCACAGATGAGTTCAGACTGATCTGTTCAACACAAGCCAGGAGAAACATCATCTGAGTCATCACAGTCATCACAGTCATCACAGTTATCACAGTCATCACAGTTATCACAGTTTGTATTTAAAGTACTCTGACCCTCACACACCACGTGGGTTACATTTGATCTGTTTTATATCTGAGGGCAGTAAATCACACTTTATATTTGTTTTACCCTGGAAATTAAGCATTTATGTTTTTTTTTAGTGTTATACTTTAGTTTTATATTTGTTTAAACTCTGACGCTTTTGTAGATTAAATTTGTCTCTTAGCCACAAAAAAGGAAAATGCACAGAAAATATTAAAATACAAGTTTATGCCACTTTAATTCCCAGTCAAAAATATCATATAAAACTTATTTTAAGACACGTCCAGTTGAAAAAAAAAAACAATTAAATCTCTTATATTAAGGTATATAAAGACAAATAAATAAGACCTGTAAAAATGAGTTTGTTTGTTTGTTTGTTTGTTTGTTTGTTTTGACATTTTCAGTTTTAATAAATTCCATTTAAATCATTGTAGCCAATAACTATTCATGTCTTAAATCAAACAGGACAAATGTCGTAAAAGCAGATATATTTTCAGAAATGGAGTGGTGTAAAAGCTGCAAAAATATTCTCTCTGAGCGCTTTAAAAACATTAGATGAGGATTAATCCCCTATGCACTGGTTTCATGTGGCTGTTTGAATTATTCTTGTAGATCTGGAGATCAAACTTTGGTTTTACACGCTTTTACACACCAGGCCAAAAACAGACCCTACCACACTGAGAGAGAAGAATGTGAGTAGTTTGGGGGGGTTTAAACAGCTCAGTGTTATCTAAGAATTCAAGACCAGCAAGTAAGAGAAGCAGCCACACAAAACCCTAAATGACAGAAAAACTAAAACACAACCCAGAAAATCACAACAATGCCTTGACAGAAAACAGCAGTAGTGTGAGGCCTTTGTTTCCACATTATTCAGGAAACTCTTAAAGGGCCGCGGTCACCAACATCTCCCTAAGATTTTCATACTTTTGTTTTATATAAGAAACCTTTGTGGGATTTATGACATGTCTTAAACTGCTCAATTACTTACATCTGTGTTTCTCTAATTAGTGTAGAGAAACACACCTTTATTCCCATATAAGGGCACGAGACTGCAGGGCAGTGTGCAAACTTGAAAATCTGATTTTTTTAAATATGTCCAAAGAATAAACTCCTTCACATGTTAAATCTATTCTCAAAATTTAACATTTACAGTTAAAGTAAATGCTGCATATTTTAAATAAGTACTTGACCATGTTCATATAAAAAGCGTGAAACTGATTTTTTTTAAAAAAAACAGTAAAAACTCCATTATTCTAGGATAGTTCTTGGTATTTCTCTGCCTGTGCTTAGACAGGAAACACGGGGGCAGAGAGCCGGGAACCAGACCAAGACCAGGAATCAATCCTCCAACCACTGTGTGAGGACAGCAGCCTTTATATACGGACCTGCTCTACCAGCTGAGCTAAACTGATGCCCTAAAGGTAGACCCTTAGAGCTCACTGCTATTTTTTCACTTTCTGCACTTTTTTTCTCAAAAAGCTTGTAAACATCAACCCTGTGGTGCACAGTCAAGCTCTATACATCCTTTTTTTCAGGACAGCCTGGGGTTCATATATCTACTGCAGTAATGTCACTAGATTTTAAAAAGTTATTGGACTCTAAAGACAAAAGGAAATAAATCAGGATTTGAAACAGAGATTTTTATTGATAACACACAGTAAACATCAGTGACTAAGCCTTTTCTTTGCACAGACGTGTTCTCCCATCTCTTTGGGACACAACGGTGAAAAAATAAACATTCTGTGACCAAAGGTTTTCAAAATATCTACAAATATACAAAGAAAAGTCCATGCGCTCTGTTTTCAGTTAGAGTCACTTGTGCCATTCTGCAAAGCAGTAGAGACTGTAACTCCCACAATGCATTGCAGCAAACAACATTGCGATGCCCTGGGCAAAAGCGGAAGTAAGTGATTGAAAATGGATTAAAAATGGATAAAAAGACGCTCATTATCAGATCTAACAACGTGGATTCAATCTGTAAAGACCCAGAAAAGTCATAGAAGTTCTGGGCTACCTAGAATGGCGTCCTTTAGAGCTACGTAGACATCAATGGTAGCAATCGAACAACATGAAAGTCAGTTTCAGGGGGAAAAAAAGTGTGTATGACTTATGGTTCAAAGGTTATCAGTGTTTTTATAAGCTATGTCACTGCTTGTTATCTACGACTACACCGTCCTCAGAGACCCCGGATGTCAGCCTAGTCCCGGCTCACTAGAGCTACGAATGGAGAGCATAATCAGAAAGGCACAACAGAGAGCTTTCAGATAAAAACAATGAAGTGTCTGCGACCTACGGGTCAAACGTCACCAAGAGATTTATAAAGGGACGTGCCTGCAGCACGGATCCAAGCCGCCTGAGCTCTAAGGGTTAATGCCTTTATTTATAGGGACATACAGCGAATAGAGTTGGAAACTATCAGAGCAATAGCAGGGGTTTTCAAAGTGTGAGAGTGAGCCGCCCCTAGGAAGAACTGGTCCATTCAGTGGACCCCCACCCACAAAAATGATTCAAATTGAAAAAAAAATTAAACAACAACATTTCAAATATCTACGTCTAATCTGTAAACATTTTTAACATTCATATATTTGGATGTTTTGGTTTGCAAATGTCCTTAAACATCTGACTTTCCCTCTTATTCAGTTATAATGCCATCAAATACCCCTTTTTCTTATTTTTGGGCTATTTCACAACTTCTTTTTGCTTCTTTTTCCCCTTTTTTTCCACTTTATCCCATTTTGCCCTTTTTCATCTTTTTGCCCATTTAAGCTACTTTTCATCATTAAATATCCCCTTTTTCCTTTTTTTTTTTTTTTTTTTTTTTTTTCTCGATTTCGGCACTTTTCCCAAGTTTTGCCACTTTAATCCCATTTTTTGGCTTTTTTTTTTTCCTTTTTTGCCACTTTTCGTCCAATTAAGCTACCTTTTACCATTAAATACCACTTGTTTCCTTTTTTTCCCATTTTTTGCCCCTTCATTTTGCCATTTTTGCCCTTTTTCACATTTTTTGGGCCACTTCTTGTCGATTTAAACTACCAAACTGCCATTACATACTACTTGTTTCCTCTTTTTTTGTCCATTTTTGCCACTCTTGACTGCTTTTTGCCCATTTAAGTCACTTTCCACTCATTTTTTGTCACTTCTCACAAAGTTTTTGCTACTTTTTGACCATTTTTTCCACTTTTTCTCCCCATTTTAAGTCGTTTTTTGCTGGTTTTGATCATTTTGCCACCTTTAACCTATTTTTTTATTGCTACTTCAAGCTGCTTTTGCCTCTTTTTACCTCTTAGATTGTGTATTTTCAATAATATGGCTCTTTGGTTGAGTAACACTGCTCTGTAGCATAGTCCCTATAGTAACTATAAGTTTATCCATTTCGCTCCATGCACAGCAGAGGTTCGCAAATCACCTTTTTTCTGGTTTATGGTTCCACGCCCCCCTGAAGCTCTGTGGCGCCCCCCAGGGGAGGCCCGCCTCACACTTTGAAAACCACTGGACTACAGGACTGGTGAGCGTTGTTTCACATTGTCTCACTTATAGAAGGATGTAAACTATTTCATGTTAAATGACTTAAATGACTGATAAACGAACATGGTCCAGGTCCACCTCTCTCTCTCTGTTTTCTTTTATGAGGGGGGTTCTTTTATAAAGAGTTCAACCTTAACAGTAACCACAGGTTTTTAATACTAAGCACTAAAAACATGAAGGAAACTCCAACAGAGATCCTAATGAGACTGAAGTCTCCAGGAAAAAAAAGGCCTTCACATCGAACACAGAACTACAAAGTAGAAAAAAAAGAAATATTTAAAGGCTTCATTTTATTTTAATCTGCTTTATAACAGGATAAACAACTGATCAGTTCTATTTGACTGTATATCTGATAGGAGGAGGATTGCATTGCAGGATTTTTGCAGTAACAGTAAAGAAAGAACCAGAAGGAGACATCTGAATGTTTGAAAAGCCTTTCAAACAGCCACATATTTTCATGTTTCATGATAAAAAATCACACATCAGCAGATAGATGATGCAGGTAAACCTCAGTGCCCTCTCTATGGTGTGTGTGGGTGTGTGTGTGTGTTTATCTCAGAGGCAGACAGGTACTGGAGGAGAAGAGGTTCACTTATGAATTAGTGATCTTTGAGATAAAATAATGAAAATTTAAAGCACAGAGATATTTAATATGTTTTTTCATCAGATTTCTAAAGCTACTTTGGATGTGTGTGTGTGATGACACCAGAGTTATTGATCTGCATTTCTAAATCATGTTTTTAATTACGTATTTATTCTGTTATGGAGTTTACAGAACGCTTACACTGTCAGTATTCTCCACCTGATTCTGTTCATAACATTTTACAATAACTTCTGACACATGAATGAATGGATTGAACATTTTATAGAAAAGGGTGTTATTTTATATCAGGGGTGTCAAACTCAAGGCCCGGGGGCCAAATCCGGCCGGTGGTACAGTTACATCCGGAAGATCATATCCTATTTCTATTCTAACTGGCCCACCAGTTTGAGCTGAGGCCTGCAGAGTTCCTCCAGTATAAAAATGTAAACTTAACCTTTACGATTTAAAGTATCCTTGTTAAGCCATGAAAATCTGAAGCAGAGTAAAAATAATATTATTTTTATTATTTTTATAATCTGGCACGCCAGATGGATGTGTTTCACACATCCATCTGGTAAACCTCTCATATACAGCGTTTGGGAAAGGGCAGAGGATTGGAGTAAAAACAACTCGGAATGTGATTGTATGAACCATCTGTCTGTCACAATTTTATGGGCCAATCAGAGCAACAAAACACGTAAACTCCATAGAGAACTGCATAACACGAACCATGGCAACT
This sequence comes from Cheilinus undulatus, assembly GCF_018320785.1. NCBI lineage: Eukaryota > Metazoa > Chordata > Actinopteri > Labriformes > Labridae > Cheilinus > Cheilinus undulatus. The sequence continues at coordinate 2,791,470 of NC_054870.1, forward strand.
ATAGACATGCAGGTACTCGACTTTTGTGGTTGTTGAAAAGAAAACAACTCACTGCTGTTCTTTGTTCTTCTTTTAACAAAGAAATGTTGTCAAGTTCTAATAAACTGGCGCTTTGGCAGCATCCACGCTAATCTCTTCCACCATAATTGCACCGGCCTCTTGTTGCTGCTTGTTTATGCCACGACTCCGCCGTGCCTGAAAGTACTGCCCCTCGTTGCTGATTGGTCCTGTCACTTTCTAACCGGGCCCAAACTGTGCCCAAAACGGGAGTTTTGTAATATGGATTTGCCAGTGAGAAACACGGAAACGGGCGACTCCATCTGCTTTACAAGGTTAATCTAATCTATAATTTTATATATATAAAAAAAAAATATATCAGTAAAACATCCCAGAAAAGTAGGGACAGAGCATCAAAAGGCTGGAAAAGTAAGGAAAACAGCTGGAGGAGCATTTTGCAACCAGTTGGGTAAATTTGAAAACAGGTCAGCAACATGGCTGGGTATAAAAGGAGCATTTTAGAGAGGAAGGGTCTCAGAAGTAAAGATGTGCAGAGGTTCACCAATACAAAAAATAAAAATAAAAAATAAATAAATAAATAAAATTGTATTTTCCAACATTTTTGGAAATGAGGTTGTACTTATATTGTGTTTATGTGTATTTTTTTAAAGGTCTACGTAAAATGAAACCTTTCCCAGTAAATAATTTAACTTAAATAAAGAAATATGTTTTATAAACCAGTGGCTCTCAACTGGTCTAGCATTGGGATCCACCACAGGTTCCATTATGACAAATCATGACTCAGATTTCTGATTTTTGTCAACAACTTGACATGAATAAATTTAAAAAAACAACGTGCTGACAGAAATGCCACAGAAAAAAGAGAATGAAGAAAATAAGACATGTAAAGAGTTTTCAATAATCCTTTAAAGTATTCCGGAAGACTCCAGAAGGTTTCTGGAAAAAAATCCCACATATAACCAATTAGACTTCATGTGAAAATTCCCCAGAATTCCCCAACTCCTTCTTTTTAAATCCCCGAAACATTACTGGAGAGGATTCCTGAAGGATTCAGGGAAAAAAATCACAAATAATACCCGTGAGACTTCATGTAAAAATTCCTCAAGATTCCCTGATGCTTCCTTTTAAAATCCCTAAAGTATTACCAGAGAGTATTCCTGAAAGTTCCCCCTTATTATTTAGGAAAACTCTGTAAGATTTTAGGGAAATTAACTTAAGTTCTCTTAAGAAACCAGAGAGATAGATTCACAATGAAAATGCTTCAACAATTTAGGGAAAAATATAAAACTCTTTAATTTCTTTCTGCTGTCAAAAGCTTAAACAATGGAAAAAAGTACTTAAGAGACCCTTAGACAGGCCTGTGACCCACTAAAAACACCTCCCTGACCCCCTTTGGGCTCTGATCCACCAGTTGAGAACCACTGTTATAAACAATGGTATGTGGAATATTATGGAATGGCAGCAGGTTTCTGATTTTCTACAAAGAAATCTAAATACAGGAGAGTATCTGCCATCAGGGTCAGTCATTAAAAAGCTGCCTTTAACTGTGATCATGTGCCTGAATGAAAATGCTGATGTGCACACACAGTCACACACGTCTCTGTGTGGAGCTGACATCCCTCCTCTCTGGGAGAGCTGCGGTCTGACAGGGAGCTGTAAACCTGTTTCCTTGTTGGGCCTCAGTTCAGCGAACTTTACCGGCTTTTGGAACAAGCAGCTCCAGATGGCTGAATCCAGAGCAGCTCGTGGTAATCGTGGTTTCTCAACCTAGATCCATTTTCTTGGTGCCCAACACCCTCTGAGATCTGTTTCCTCTGCTGATGAGGCTGGCCTCCATATGTTTTCCCCAAAACAGAAAAAAGGCACAAACTTGGATTGATTAACTGTCTGCTGTAACGGTGAGGTCTCTGGATCCCCTCCTTCCACCTTACACTCAAGAAGCAGGGGGGATTTTTTTATATCTAACTCTGCAGCGGTCCTGGTGATTTGGTTTGCCTGTAATAATGCAAGATGGGTTTTTACATTTTAGAGATTAAAATCAGGGATGCACAGTTCATAGCATACTATCAATACTGGCAGATATGAACAACTCTGACAATTACAGCCAAGGACATATCAGCAGAATGCACGAATGTGCTGAGAGGCTTTAATTTAAATAGGTCGATGATGTATGGATGTATGTATGTATGTATGGATGGATGGATGGATGGATGGATGGATAGTTTCATGGATGCATGCATGGATGGATGGATGTTTCATGTATGGGTGGATGGTTTAATGGATAGATGGATGATGGATGATAAATGGATGGAGGTTTCATGGATGGATGCATGGTTTAATAGATGGATGGTTTCATGGATGCACGCATGGATGGATGGATGGATGAATGGATGGATGGTTTCATGGATGCATGCATGGATGGATGGATGGATGGATGAATGAATGCATGCATGCATCCATGGATTGATGGTTGCATGGATGGATGGATGGATGCATGGTTTAATGGATGCATGGTTTCATGGATGGATGGTTTCATTTATGCATGCATGGATGGATGGATGGATGGATGGATGGATGCATGCATGCATGCATGCATCCATTGATGGATGGTTTAATGTATGGATGGAAGGATGCATGCATCCATGGATGGATGGATGAATGATGAATGGATAAATGGATGCATGGTTTAATGGAAGAATGGATACATGCATGCATCCATGGATGGGTGGTTTAATGAATGGATGCAAGCATCCATGGATGGATGGTTTAATGGATGGATGGATGGATGCATGCATCCATGGATGGATGGTTTAATGGGTGGATGGATGGATGGATGGATGGATGGATGGATGGATGGATAGAAAACAGATGGACAGAGAGGTAGATAAATGCACACATGAAATTACAATCAGAATCTTCAAACACTGGGCCCATGTCTTGTTCTGCTGGTTACTATAAACTAGAATGTAATCTTGCTCACAAGATCTCTGGTTCTCTTCCCGGACAGGACCTCTCTGTGCGGAGTGTGCATGTTCTCCCCGTGCATGCATGGGTTCTCTCTGGGTACTCCGGCTTCCTCCCACCTCCAAAAAAGCATGCTCATGAGGTTAATTGGTGACAAAATTAGCCGTAGGTTTGAATGTGAACATGCCTGGTTGTCTGTCTCCATATGTCACCCCTGTGATTGACTGGTGAGCAGTCCAGGGTGCACCCTGCCTCTCTCCCAATGACAGCTGGGATAGGCTCCAGCCTAGAGTGCTGTTTGGGGCTGAAAAAGGCACATGAATCTTGGTTTTAATGTTAAAAATATTTTTCTGCACAGCCTGGAGTAATCCAAATGTAGTTCCCTTCTCCTGATCTCCTCTAGTCGTGTTACTCAACCCTGCTCAACCAAAGAGCCAATAGTTTAAAAAAAACCTTTACATGAGCCACAGTCAAAGAGGTGAAAAGTGGTGAAAGAAATGGGCTAAAGGGGCAATAAAAATAAGTTTAAGCTGGAAAAATTGGTCATAAAGCCACAACAATGTGGCAAAAACTGGGTGAAAAGGACAAAATGGAGAGAAAAAGTGGCAAAAATGTGTGAGAAGTTACACAAAAATGTGTTACAGGTTACAAAACTGGTCAAAGGGCAGCAAAAACGGGGCAAAAAATGAAAAGTGACTAACAATGGCAAAAAGCAGCAGAGTGGCAAAAATGGGCGGGGGCATTTAATGGCCACAGGCAGCTGAAATGGGCAAAAGGTGACACAAAAATAGCAAAGGGGGGGTGTTGCAAATTGCAAAAAGTAAGATAAAAGAGGAAAAAACTGGATGAAAACCAGCAAAAATGGGTGAGAAGCTGTAAAATGTGGCGGAAAATGATTGAAAAGGGACTAAAATGGGCAAGAAGCAGAAAAGATCAGCATAAATGGGAAAAACATGGCATTTAATGCCAAAAGGCAGCTTAAATGAGCAAAAATGGCAAAACAGAGAAAAATTTGCAAACTGCAAAAAACAGGATAAAAGAGGCAAAAACTGGTGAAAAGGGGCCAATAGGGATAAAAGTGCAAAAATGCAAATAAGAGCAATGAAAATATGCAGAAAAAAAGTAAAAGATGAAAATTAAGTTTGACAATTAAAGCCTACTGTGTAAATGTGGGAAACTAACTGAGTAATGTGACTTTCAATGGATAATTTCAGAGGTCAACATTTCCCTTCTTTATGGTTTTCTGTGGGAATAATATTTGAAACTAAGACATAAAAGAGCCAAAAATCATCACCAAAGAGCCACGCATTGAGGATCACTGGCCTATAGTGAGCTGTCTATGGTGGACCGAGTAGGTTCCTCATCCGCACAATGACAAAAAAGATTCCAGACACTATTCTGGCCATGGACAGAGACATGATTGCTGTCACATTAAAATATGCAGAGGCAAGACTGGGGATGCAACATGACTGTAGAACTTCACTCATAACTCATACTTGACACATTTTTACAAAAAAAGAAAAAGGCTTTTATTGATAAATTCAAAATTTCTTTGAGTTCTGACAAATATTTTATCATGCATAAATGTATTTTTGTGCTGCATCTCATTTTATTAGAGAAGTGCATACAGGTCTCATGTTTGTAATCATCATGAGGAACTAAAAGTACTCTATTTTTGTTTCTGTCTTCTTTATTCACACATTGCCATGCTCCTATCAGCTGTCTGCCGTTATATGAGAGCAGTGCTTGTTAAAGCTCAGGTGTTAAATACTGCTGTGATAGTGACCATCAGTCCTTCACTACTTCACACCATGCATCAAACATAGCAGGAGTGTCAAACTTGGTCACAACAGGGGCCCAAATCTGGATTTAGGTCTAACCTGAGGGTCTGACAGGGTCAAGATTTAACCATAAACTGTCAACTGTGTTTTCACAGGTAATGAATTATCAGTGAAATTAAACAATGATGATGAAGGATTTTAAGATTTCATAAGAAAAAGGTCAAAATGATTAAATATCACAGCATCAATAAATCTGAGATAAAAAGTCAACTTTATGTCCTAAAGGTCAAAATACAAAATTAAAAGTCAAATAGGTTTTCAAAAGGCAAATATATGAAACAGAGGGTTAAAATCGTGAGTTTAAAGGGCAAGATATGAGATAACATACAAAATCAAGAGTTTAAAAAGTCAAAATAGAAGATAAAATTCAAAATTGTGACTCTTAAAGGTCAAAATATGAGATGAAATTCTCGATCAGGAGTTTAAAAAGTGAAAACATGGGATAAAAAGTCAAAGCTAGGAGCTTTAAAGGTCAAGATTTGATTTAAAAGGAAAAATTGTAAATCTATAAGGTCACAATATGTGAAAAAAGGTCAAAATATTAAGTTTGAAACAAAAGAAAAAATCCTAAGTTTCAGTCATAACCTTGGGATGCAAAATGAAAATATGAAATGAAAACACAAATTGATTTCTTTCCCTCATTCCTGACTTTTTATCTAATTATTTCTACTCTCTACTTTCTCAGCTTTTCGTTTTTGTTAATCTTCAATGTTAATTTTATTTTTTTTTACATTTTTAAACTGGAGGAAATCTGCAGACCTCATAGCAGCAGGCCATCCTAATTAGGATATGATCTTGTGGGCCGAGTTAAACTGCACCGTGGGCCACATTTGGCCCCCGGGCCTTGAGTTTGACACCCATGATATATAGGGTATAATAATGCTGTATCAGAATTCAGACGCATTCACATATCAGGAGTGGATTTGGACACAGCCTCAGTGTTCTTAACAAATAAAAAACCCTGTGTATTTTTTTTTTTGTATCAGCTGGAATAAGTTTGGAATTATTGGTTAACCAAATGTCATCCAGTATTCTGCTTACTGTCCAAAATAATTTCTAACTTACATACGTCATGATGCATTCAAAGAAAGTGGGAGCTCTACTTCTGGTCCTGGATTGCAGCCATCAGCGCCATCCTGAGACCTTCCTGTCATAGAAAAGCACATGAGGAGGCGTTAAACAAAAAAGGAGAGAAAGTTCTTCCCTTTTCTGCCGTCTAATCTGTTTATGTGAATAGCTCTATAATGATGTGATGTCAGTGACTGATTCGGGGTGAGTGGGAGAATAATGAGATGCCCCATTATCATAATTTCCCTGATTTAGATGAGTGGTTTTCTAACTCCGGGTAGTGAGCTCTTGCATTGTCCTTTTTAAACATTCACTCCCTCGCTCACTCGCTCACACACTTCCTCCCGGTGTGTGCTTGTTTGTGTGATTCAGGCCACACATTCAGTGTCTTTCATGAAAGGCAAAATAACCGGATCAAACTCAGTTTGTTTGTAAGGAGTAATAATTTTCTGTTAAGTTGGCACACATGACATTATAAAACTACAGGGGTTTAATAGATCCAGAATTAGTAGCATGATGCTATTAACAGGAGCTAATTTGCTGGGGCAGAGGTGTTCATAGACCCTCCAGTTTATGCTGCACACATCACTCAGATGTGACTGAAGTGCAGATGAACGTCACTGAATGTCTGCCAGCTGGAGCTTCATGTCTGCGGTTTGTGCAGCTTCACGCTTAAACAGGAAGAAGGAGTTGGATTTCCTGTTTCTCTTCATCTCTATTGTATAAGATTTTATAAGGTTCACATATAACAAAGATTTTTATTGGATCATATCATTAGTTGACCACTCTAATCAATTTTTAAGTTATTCTATCTTGAATTTATTAGAACACGTAGAAAACTTCTTTTAGAGATCAGTGAAAAAGCTGGTTTCAGTCATCTTCATGAAGATAAATGTTTAAAACATTTCCTGGGCCACGGGTAGCCTAGTGGTTTAAGACACACCCCACATACGCGGACAGCCTGGGGTTCAAATCCGGCCTGAGGCCCTCTACAGCATGTCCCTCCCCCGCTCTCTTCCCTATTTCCGACTCTATCCACTGTCCTTCATCAAATAAAGGCACAAAAATCCCAAAATAAATCTTTAGAAAAAGAAAACCTTTGCCTAAAGACTCTCATTACTTATTATTACTCATTATTACTTATTACCAGGGGTGGGTAGAGTACAAGAATCTCATACTCAATTAAAGGTACAGTTACTTCAAATTTGATCTACTCAATTACAGTCATGGACAAAAGTATTGGCACCCCTGGAATTTTTCCAGAAAATACACAATTTCTCCCAGAAATTGTTGCAATCACAAATGTTTTGGTATACATGTGTTTATTTCATTCATGTGCATTGGAACAACACAAAAAATCTGAAGAAAAAAGACAAAATTGACATAATTTTACACAAAACTCAAAAAATGGGCCAGACAAAATTATTGGCACCCTCAACTTAATATTTGGTTGCACACCCTTGGGAAAAACTAACTGAAACCAATCACTTCCTCTAACCATCGACTAGCTTCTTGCACCTCTCAACTAGAATTTTGGACCATTCTTCTTTTGCAAACAGCTCCAGGTCTCTCAGATTTGAAGGGTGCCTTCTTCCACCAAGCAGTTTTGAGATCTATCCATAGGTGTTTAATGGGATTTAGATCTGGACTCATTGCTGGCAACTTCAGAACTCTCCAGCTTTGTCTCCAACCATTTCTTGGTGCTTTTTGAGGTATGTTTGGGGTCATTGTCCTGCTGGAACACCCATGACCTCTGACACAAACCCAGCTTTCTGACACTAGGCCCTACATTGCGGCCCAAAATCTTTTGATAGTCTCAGATTTCATGATTCCTTGCACACAGTCAAGGCACCCAGTGCCAGAGGCAGCAAAACAACCCCAAAACATCCTTGAACCTCCACCATGTTTGACTGTAGGTACTGTAGGCCTCATTCTGTTTTCTGTAAACAGTAGAATGACGTGCTTTTCCAAAAAGCTCTACCTTAGTCTCATCTGTCCTCAAAATGTTCTCCCAGAAGGACTGAGGCTTACTCAGGTACATTTTTGCAAACTCCAGTCTGGCTTTTTTTATGTCTCTTTGTCAGCAGTGGGGTTCTCCTCTGTCTCCTGCCATAGCGCTTCATCTCATTCAGATGACCACGTATGGTCCCAGCTGACACTTTTGCACCCTGAGTCTGCAGGACAGCCTGGATTTGTGTGGAAGTTGACTGAGGATGTTTATCCACCATTCTAGCTATCCTGCGTTGCATTTTTTTGTCAGTTTTTCTCTTCCATCCACGTCCAGGAAGATTAGCCATGGGTCCATGGGTCATAAACTTCTTGATTATATTACACACAGTGGACAAAGGAATTTCTAGATCTCTGGAGATGATCTTGTAACCTTGAGATTGTTCATATTTTTCCACAATTTTGCTTCTTAAGTCCTCAGACAATTCTGGGCTCTTCTTTCTCTTCTCCATGCTTGGTGTGACACACAGGCACACAACACAAAGGTTGAGTCAACTTTTAGACATTCTACCTGGCTTCAGGTGTGATTTCTAGATTGCAGCACCTGTTACTGCCACAGGTGAGTTTAAATGAGCATCACATTCTGGAAATAAAATGATTTACCCACAGTTTTAAAAGGGTGCCAATCATATTGTCCAGCCCATTTTTTGAGTTTTGTGTAAAATTATGTCAATTTTGGCTTTTTCTGCAGATTTTCTGTGTTGTTCCAATGCACATAAAGGAAATAAACGTGTGTACCAAAAACATTTGTGACTGCAACAATTTCTGTGAGAAATGGTGTATTTTCTGGAAAAATTCCAGGGGTGCCAATATTTTCGTCCATAACTGTACTGGTTTCAAAATTACTTAAAGTATAAAAGTAAAAGAAATGTAAGTGGGGGAAATCTAAGGACAAAAGCTTAGGCCGCACCACAGGGGCCTATAGAGCACTACCCCACCTCCCCAATAAAACATGTTTCTAAAGGCCATAATGACTATAATGTTAAGTTTAAAATTTTAATGTTAAAAAATTTGGGATGCACCTGTTTCAGCCGTATTTATGCCCATTGAAAATGAACACATTTTAGTACAATGCAAATACATTCAAGAACCGTATATATGTACTACCAACCTTCTCACTGGTGCTTGGTTGGGACATTTCGCTCCAGTTCTCTTGAGTCTCTGCCACAGACATCTTCGTACTAGGCTGCATACGTCTGCTATTTCCTGCTGGAGTGTGACGTGATTTGTGTCATGTGAGCAGGTGTGATGGGTCGCGTACAAACCAATAGGGTGTCAGAATGGTATTATGTTTATACTTCTCATCCAACCACAGTCAAATTCACTCTATCTGGATGGCGCAATTTATCCGGATAGGTTTTGGGTTTTTTATTCGTGTTCTTTTGAACAATGACAAGCTAGAATGAAAACAAGCTGAAATGAAATAGGAGTAACGAGGCTATTTTCAAAATGTAAGGAGTAGAAGTAAAAAATAGGCTGAAAAATAATTACTCCAGTAAAGTATAGATACCCAAAATTTCTACTTAAGGAAGGTAACGAAGTGTTTGTACTTAGTTACTTGACACCTCTGATGGCCAGGGGTTATAAGGCATCATCCGGGATGACCCGTACCACAGAACACCTATGAGAACTACTGCCACAAGAACCTGTGAACTGTATGACAGCTAAAAAGGCAACTAAAGTGGAGCAGCTGGCCCAAGCTACATTTATTACACTGACCAGAGACCACTGGACATCAGTCAGCTACTTCAGCTACCTCGGGGTAACAGCACACCTGATCATTCACCTTGTCTACCTGATGTGTTTGTCCGCTGGGCTCTACTGCAGTTTATAAATATTATTGCTCAGTGAATTAAGACACTCTGGTTTACAAACCACAAATAAGTTTAAAAACTCTAGTTTGTTTAATATTTCTTCATTTAAGCACCATACATGTACAAATTTATCTCAAACAAAAATGCAAGTAAATAGTAGTATTTTAAATGTTAATTTATAGATAATAACAATATTAATAATAATAATAATAATAATAATACATTTTTTAGTAAGAAGCGCTTTCAAAGGGCTGTACATAAAGTTAAAATAATGATAATAAACACTTGATAATAAGAACATTTAAAAATCTAAAAATTACTAAAACTAAAGAAATGCTGTGATTAATCATTAATCACAGCATAGTGATGAGATTTGCTTGACTGTTTTTTTTTAATCAAATGACAGCACTATTTCTAACCCTAACAATAAGTGTTGGTGACAGTAACACTGATTAGAGTTGGGAGGAGTCAACAATGACACTTTATTAGTGTTAAGGTACTAACTCTCCAAGAAGAGTTAAATCAACACTCTGTGGTGTGGACCCTTAACCTTGCAAAGCAGACGGATACGGAGTTTCCTTGTTTTTCACTGGTGAATCCATCTTGCAAAGCTCCCATCTGAACTGTTTGGGCCCGGTTAGAAAGTGACAGAACCAATCAGCGATGAGGGGCAGTACTTTCAGGGACAGCAGAGTCATGACGCAAACAAGCAGCAGCAAGAGGGGGAACAATTATGGCGGAAGAGCTTAGCGTGAATGCTGCTGAAGTGCCAGTTTTATCAGAACTTGACGACATTTCTTCATTAAAAGAAGAACAAAGAACAGCAGTGAGCTTTTTCTTTTCAAAAACTACAAAAGTCGAGTACTTACATGTCTATCATCGCCATGTTTCGCGTTATTCTCTGTAGCTGCACATGCGCAGCTCGATAGCTGCAACGTCACGTGTTTTGTTGCTCTTATTGGCCCGTAGAGATGTGACAGACTGAACGTTCATCCAATCACCCTCTAAGTTTTTTCAAAGCCTCTGCCTTTTCTCAGATGTTTCCTATTGAAGCTTTCCCAGATGGATGTGTCACACATCCATCTGGGAAAGCTTCAATAGGCATGTCAGGTTAGTGGACCCTCATATACACTGTAAAAGTGTTAGCATTAACTCTGACAGTGTTATTTTGAGTGTGCATGTGTTGCAGTGTAGATTAAAATATACACTGCAAATTTAACACCCTGTGAGATCAAATTAACACTCTGCCAGGGTTTATATCTTACTACTAAACACCATATACAGGTCTGTGTGTTTGATAGTATGGTTGCAAGATGTATAAAGGGTGCAAGATTGCTGACTAGACATGATCAGAAGTATTAAATATGTAAGGGTGTGGCAGTTTACATGAGGTACAATCATTTGACAAAGTTGATTAGTGCAAAATGTGCACATGAGGTGAGGCAGCCTCCTTACAGTGTCTGAGTAACTTCCACATCTGAGTACAGTGAAGTAGTAATTAGTAAGGTAATAGGTTAATTTGTGCAGATATGCATTTGAGATGAGCCATTTTGCCACAGTTAGGGGTTTAATAAGCACAGCACTGCATATAACATGACGCATGTCACAACAGTGATTTAAGTTACTTAAATTAGTACTTAAATGTCTAACCATGCACCTCATCTATGTTTGCAGCCGTTCTCCTCTATCTGTTGTGTTTAAAGTCCGCTAATGCTGCACTGTTTTCCATGTCACATGACTGTGGAGACCAATCAGATGAAGCCAACATGCACAAAGACACTCAAGGCATGAGCACTCGTCCTGTATTTACTCAGTATCAGATTGATATTAAATTTTGCAGTGTTGCCCATCACTAATAAATCCATCCCCCATTAAAGTACTTCAGGATTCTGAGGTGTATATGGCATTCAGAGCAATGAGACAGACACAAAGCCAGAGCGGGCCTTAAGCTGCATGTCTGCACTACCCTGATTATGGTGCGAAAAATCTCCCATTTGCATAGTCAGGGAGTGACCAACTTAGCAGACGACCACACTTGTGGTGTACAAGTGTTTAACACCAAAACAAGAATAATTCACAACACTGATGACTTTATAACTGGCAACATCTAAAAACATCTGAAAGATCTAAAACACATCTAAACAGCCTGCACAAAGCATGATGGGAAAACTCTGCACACAGATTTGACATGGCAGTGGGTGGAGCTTGGATGAATTGACTCTCTGCAGCGTTAGATTAACACTGAATGGATTAACACTGCCAGGTAACTCCAACACTGAAGGACGTTTACTCTGAAAGGAGTTAAAATCACACTTTGAATGAGAAAATCAACACTGAAACGTTACACTGAGAATTCAACACTTCAGTTTCTGCCGTGTACGTGCTGTCAAAGCATAAAGCTTTCTGGGGCCCAGAGTCACGGAGGGACCATCTGATAAATGGACCTGAGCTTAGTGCTAGTAGTCGTCTGATTACTCTAAGCACTTTCACACTGCAGTCACACCTAGTCATTCACCCTATTTACGCCACATTCACACACTGATTGCACAGGTTGCCGTGGAGACTTGGCCATCAGGATTAACTAGAGCTGTCAAGATTGATCACAGTAATCACGATCAATTACAAATCAAAATTAATGCACCAATTTTTTAAACTGCGATTCATCACAATTTGTCTCTTTCAGCACTCCTTACTTAAATCAAAGTCTCTCTGCAGCCACAATGATGTAAATTAAATCCACCACTGCTCATTAATGTCTCTTACCTTTAAAACTCACAGACAGCTCAGTGGACAAGTCAGATTTTTCTGATCCTAATGATATCATTTTTTTAAATTTTGAGGGTGGGCTCATTGCTCTAGTACAGATATCCAGTTCAATCCAATCCACTTTATTTAAATAACACATTTTACTAAACTTTACCAAAGTGCTGCAGGGGTAAGGGTTAGGGGTTAGATAAAACTATAGAATCATGGTAGGCATAAAAACATCAGAAGATAAACTTAGCACAGAAAATAAGGACATTTGTGTTTGGTGGAGTATTTCTTTGTTGTAACAATGCTTCTTGGCAATAAATCTTATACCGTTAGAAAGCCTGTTTATTTCCCTTTTAAACGGAGCCACATTTGTGAGGAACATGCATTTGTGGGATGAGCAGCAGAGCTGAGTATTAGGGTTGCACCCATGAAAAATTTGCCAAATCTTGATGGGTGTTCGTGTTTTGAGTACCTGCTAAAAGGCAAGCGGCAGCATTTTGGATTAAACATAAATGAGCTAGAGAAGCTTGGTTTAATCTGATATGAAGTGCTTTGCAGAAATGTGTGGATATGGAGCAACACTAGTCTAGTTTAGACCAATCATTTTCAGCGACACTGATGTTAATTTAGCAGTTGTTTTGAATTTAGTTTTCAGATTTAAAATTTTTTTAATGTAGATTAAAAGAAAAGAAGAAGTAGAAGAAGACAAAAACAGCTTACCTATTTGCCAGAAGACAAACCAGAAATCCATCTCCTTCACCGGCTTTTTCACCACATAAACAATGAAGCAATCACGCATAATCACACAGCTGTAAATCAGTCGGCCTTACGCCACTTCCTGCTTTTGGTTTGCAAGTTGCTCTACTTTGCTTTCACATCTCAAATGGACGGCACCAGGGTTTATTTGGAAACTGACGCCCCTGTTTAAAGAGGACCATAGTTCACTTGTTCGTTTAGAGCCAGGGTTAATTTCATCAACTAAAAATGTTCGTTGCCAGTCTTTTCTCCATGATGAAAATGTTTAGTTTTCGTCAAGATGACTTAAAGTTGACTAAAAAGTGATTTAGTTTGTGTCAGACATTCAAATCCATGATATTTCTCCTCTGTGGGTCAACCTGTCAAAAACAATGCAGCTGTATCTATTCTGCCTCTCGGCTGTAGAAAGCAGGAACCCCAGGTTAAGCAGGGTGCAGAAAACACACTACCATGATTTGGTACCAGATTTAGGCAAGAGAATAAAGGCCTGGAATAAAAGTAAAGACTATGAATGAAGAAATGGCTGAAATGTGACTAAAACTAAGAGGCATGTTGTCAAAAGACTCAAATTAAAAATATCTGTCAGAATTAAGAAACTTTCACACCACTCCAACTACTCAGGGAAACAGACCAGGGGTCTCATTTATAAACGTTGCATATGCACAGAACAGGGCCTGAAGTTGGCGTGTGCCACTTTCCACGCTAAGTATGGGATTTATAAAAAACAGACCTGACGGTGAAATGTGCGCACCTGTAAGCCAACCTTGGCCCATATGCATAAACATCTTAGTCGCAACACTTGTGCTTAATGATGAAAAGGGGAATTTTCCACAGTATGAGGAGTGCGTACAGCAGCAGTGTGGTGTCAGTCATTTTTTTCTGACCATTCCCATAACAATCAGTGTTTGCTAACGTCCATCCTTTCACAAGCACCTCAGTTTCTCTGTCAGAAAGTTTATTTACTCCAACTTCCTTCCAGTTGCCGTCATTCACAGCAAAAACCTGTGATCTGACAGCTCATTTAGATGCATTTTCATTCATGAGGATCTTTGCACGACTGTTTAAGGCAGGGGTGTCAAAGTCATTTTCACCAGCAAGGGGGGGGGGGGGGGGGGTCCGCCGCACTGATGATGAAAGGTTTTGAGATTTAAAAAAAGTAAAAATGTTAAGTTTAAAGGCTTAAAATCTGAGGTAAAAATTCAATCTTATAGCTCAAAAGGCAATTAAAGTCAAAATCATGTTTTATAAGGCAAATATATATATATATATATATATATATAAATATACATTTTGAGGTTTTTTGAGAAAGTACTATTTAAAAATTAAAACTGAGGGTTTGAGGATACAAAAGGCCAAAATATGAGATAAAAGTCAAAGTAAGGAGCTAAAAAGGTCAAAACGTGAGAAAATAAAATAAAATTGTGAGTTAAAAGGTCAAAATATTACTTGTAATTTTAAAATTGAAGATCAAAAAAGGAAGAAAATAAGATAAAAAGTCAAAAATGTGAATGTAAAAGGTCAAAATATGAAATAAAAAGTCAAACAATAACTTTGCCTGATAACTGTGAGATGCAAAATCAAGAATATGAAATGAAAACAGAAATCAAACCTGTTCTGTAAAAACGGAATAACAAAAAAATGACAGTTTTGGCGTCGGTGTGCAGACGTGATTAGGACAACATGAAATGGACTCATTGTGCAAAGGCCTGAACACTCTCTATGCCGTCCCTCTGTGACTGAGACACCTCCAGCAGCTTCTAAGAGTGCTGTCAGCATGGAAACAGAAGAGCTTTCACTAATCCACGGTGTTGAAGTCAGTGAGAGAGCCCACTGGCTACAAGATTGGTTAATAAGATTAAATAACCTCCTTGATAGTCCATGTGTACAAAATGGAAAAGGTCTATGCACCTGAAATGCAGGATCATCCTCATCATTCCAGTCTGTCAAAATGACAGACGGCCTTCAAAATTCTCCGTCAATGACAGAGAAAGACCTCCGTATACACTTAGCTTGTTCTGTCATCCAGAGTTTTTGCTGAATGTGCACCTTTACCACCTACCAAAAATCACTCCAGCTCTCTCAATGCGGTTACATGAAAAAATTGATAAAACTCCATGTTTGATGACTAAATTTGTAGCTACAGCCCTGAAAATGCTCCTTAGCTGTGCATGAAAGCTACTCTGGCTCTGTCTTCAGTGAACATAATCTGCACAGTAAAACATTTATGGGTAGAAAATGAAATTCTGAGTCTGAGTTAGCACAGCTCTGAGTTATTTTCTACAATATTATTTGGTTTGTAACACATGTTGCACATTTTCTGTTCTGCTCTAAACTATTAAAACTGTGTAAACCTTCCCATGGCAATCATTTCACTATTTGTAAAGTACCCTCCCCCTCCCCCTCACTCCCCCCCTCCCCCTCCTTAGATTTTCCAGTCTCTGGTCTGAATCTCATCACTGCTTCTTTTCGAAACAGGCTCACAAACATCATGATTGATTCAGCTGCTATCCTCCAGGATCTCTCAATGCCTGCCTGGGCCAGAGATTAATTTCCTTTTCCCCATCTTAATTTTTACTCATCGCCTCTCCATAAAAAGGCTAAATGTCAAGCATGCATGACTCCTTCTAGTGACACGTCTATTCCAGCAGATAATTACCATAAGGAAATAGATGCTTTAGTGTGCAGAGGGGAATTTAATTTACTCTGACATCCTCACAGCATAATGCATTCCTAAAGAAAGAGAGTTTTCAGTTTGCAATTGACTTTTTAGATGAATTGGACTATTTAATGTGATTATCAGTCCTGAACGTCTTTGACTTATTAAGGTGTTGAAACCAATTAAGGGTTACATGCTGCTCATGCTTCCAAATGTGAAACAGTGAATACTGCTTAAAGATCCATGAAATAAGAACCAGACGGAGTCTTTTGTTCGGTAGTCGACTGGCTACATCCCTGATGATGTTTTGAGACTTGCCAGGTAATGATATTAATTACAGAGACACGGCTTTCTGCAGGTCGCAGACTGACCTGAAAAGGTAGAGGGTTATGTTTAGTTTGATTTGTTGCCACGGATTAAAGGCTGCAGAACCCCGTTAATGTAAGAAAACCTCTGGGCTCTTTGCAGAATTCTGCTTTCATCTGAGGTGTGACCATTACAGTTTGTTGTGACCTTTTGTCGTCTATGACATCAACAGGAAGTGACCCATTTGTCAAGACCTCCCCCATTTGATGGCTGTTACGATGTTAGATAAAACCTGTGGTCACTGCGCTGCTTCCTGTTTAAAACAATCACAAATGCCCCAAATTAGACTTTTATCTGTATTTAATTGATACGATTTTTTTAACTCATCTTCAGTGAAAGAATAAAGACGAAGGTTCAGTGATGGATTTATGGGGATTACTCCAGACCTCTAAGGGGGCTCTCCTACCAGGGTCCATGGAGTTCTGAATCATACACCCCCTTCAGTCTGCTATCACAACGCTCCAGGCAATTTTTGCTCTCTCTTCTTTGCAGAATTGTTTTAATCCAGGCACATTGGAGGCTTTCTGGGAATAACACTTCAAAAACATTTTGATAGTGTGTTAATTTGAGGCAACATTATTTTGTGGCCCATTTTTATCAAAAACTTCTAAAATTCTGGTGAGAAACTGAACCCCTCTCTTACGCTGTATAGCCTTACTTTCTGGCCTTACAACCAGCAGGTCCTCTGTAAAGTCCTTCCTACAGTCCTTAGGGCTATGTGAGGGTCTTCCTTTTTGGGACCCTGTCTTTTGATATATGGAAACACAAGAAATGTGTTGCCGTAACAAACTGAACCAGACCGCTTGGTGGAAATAACCTATAAGAGACACGTGGTCTCCGATTTCCAGCCGATTCTGTAACGCACTGGTGGATTCAAAGGATGGGAGCGACTGCCCCCCTTGGTCTCCTTATGTTTAAGAAATTACAGGAAAGTGTCCTCTTGTATGCAACTATGGTAGATAAACACAATAAAATGTCCTCTTTGGTGCCTTCTGGGTGGACAAAATTTGACAAATTGCCTCTTTGGTGCCCTCCAAATGAGCTGCAGGTGGACAAACTTCCAGTGCTCTCTAAGAAAATTTGACAAAGCGCCCTCTGAATAGACACAATTTGAAGAAGTACCCTAAAGTGCCCACTGAATGGACACTCACTGGGACCCTCTAAATAGACAAAATTATACAAATTCCTTCTCAAGTGTAAAAATGTATAAAAAATGTGGCTTTGTGATCTCACTGTGGATATGTGATAAAGTGTCTGCCTTTAAATGGACAAAAACATTACAGAGTGCTCTGCAGGGTCAGCCTTTAGTGGGCAGGGTACCTCTCAGTGGATGAACCACTCTCATAGTGTTTCCAGTCTCAGGTACTGTGGCATTGAACTGGTTAAACATCCCTAGAGTGGAGATGTCAGATCAGTACCACTGAGAAGAGAGGCCCTTTAGGTTTAGACTTTGGAGACTATGTCTCCAAGAGGTCCCAATGAGGACTCTGGTCTCAGGCCATTTCTCTAAAGACTTTGTGTGCTGAACTGATGTACTTAGAATATGTTTGGGGTTTTTTTTTGTATGTGCTCTCTGGTCCCATGGTATGCAAATGTTTTAGTGTAAATCATCAAAGCCCCAGTCCCAGTAGAGGGCTCTAAATGTGTGTTTTATGTTTTCCATTTACCGTGGAATAGAGGTTAACTTCCTGTTTTAGCCTGTAGTAACAAAATATTTCACTGTGATAATAGAGTATCACTTCCTTTAATTGACGAGGGTAATTCTACTCTATTATTTTAACATTTGCATGTTTCTTCGCTTATTACTGCATGTCACAATGATGGGTTTTTCATTCAGAATTTCTGTATTTGTGGGTTTATTTTAGTAAAGCTTGTGACATTTTTCTAATATGTCATGCTTTGTAAATATTTTGCATGTGTTGTATTTTCTAACATTGGCAGAACTGTGTCACATGACTTGGCCGGGCATATATGGGGGTGTATCTGCTGTCTGCTCATGTCTGATGAAGTTTGAAACTTCACATATGTGGTGGTAATCTTCATTTAAATCAGCTTTAGAGCAGCGAAACTGATTTTTCTGTTTATCCCGCAACTTATTTCGGTTCAGCATCAGTACTTAATGTTCTGGGATGTGCATGCGCTTGAACTATTTTTGAAACAAATGTCCAACAGTGGAGAAAATGAACTGAAGTGCTATATGTTCATTGGTATAAAGGTCATTTTCTCTGACAGCCTCCCTTGTGTGTTTTTGGTAAATCACTGGTTAAATGGTTCGTAATTCCTCATCTATTTTATACATCGGCTTGGTAGCTATGATCATAATTTAAAACGGTAAATCTTAGACCAGGATTAATAAATATTTACTATAAATGTTTGACAGTCTTCTGAATGCTGGTGCCCTGCTGCTGGACACAGCGGGTGCCCTTTTCATCATTTTCGCCCCTGCCCCTCAAACATCCGGGGTCGCCCCTGCTGTCACAGAGGTGGATGTCAGTTCACACTGCAGCAGAGTCATTTATGACCATCATGCATGATTTATGTACTCAAAACTATCCCGATGGTCATGCACGACCTGATTACTCACACTGTTCCAGTGAAGTTCAGGTCACAGTTTCCTTTAAAAAAGCCACAAACCCTGGAGTTAAATCTCTTGGCTTGTTTTCACACTTCAAACAGCGACAAACTGTTTTTCACACACAAGCGGCATCACTATCTGTGTCAGCTGGAGGTCTGCAGGTTGGCCTATTTCCTGCTTGTTTGTTTTCTTTATTATAGGGGGGCGCATCAGAAAAATATTCCTGCTGTTTTCATGGAGATTAAAGGTGCTGTCTGATGGTTTACATAGGAAATGCCCCACTGAAAAAGATTCTGGGCCTTTGGAAAGTTCTGCCCTCTGGGACACTTCAAGGGATGGACTTTTTTTTTTGTTTGTTTCCTCTAAATCAGTGGTTTCAACCTTTTCAGCCTGTGCCATATAGTCGTGTGCAGACAAGGCCAACCATAAGGTGGGATAAAGGGGGGGGGGGGGGTTTGTGGGACCCAGCCAAACTGGGGCCCCATGGAGGTCACCAAAACCATGGTCCATCATGAAGTTAAACTTTTGAAACCATTTTATATTTGACCTAAATAATAACCGCTCTTATCAAAGAAACACATATCTTTGTTCATTTGTGCAGTAAATAGCCTTCTTAAAATGAAAATAACTTTTGTTAAAAATATGTTTAAAATGTGTGAAAAAACTGCTTAACCCTTGTGCCCTCCTCGGGCATTTTTGGACATTTTTATCAACTTTTTTTAAATTTGTGATCATTTTGTCAATTTTACTCCTTTTTGCATGAATTTTTTCAGGAACTTTTCTTTCTAATGAAATTTCTGAAATCCAGCATGTTTTACTCTTAGATGTTATTCATACTCTCTCAGTGAATTTTGTACCCTCTGGACACCTTCGAGGCAAAAATCTACACGTTAAGGCACCCAGAGGGTGCTTTAATGTTAAAGCTGGCACTACATAAAAAACACAAATGCAATCAAATCAATTTTGTTGCTAATCTTTGACCCATCCAAGACTCTCATCAGAACCAACGCTCCATCTTTCTACTATTTTTTATATGAAAAATAATTCACTTTTACTGTTTTTTAGTAAAAAAATAAAATATTTCAAATAATCAGACTGGCATTTACCAGGTTAAAATCTTGAAAATTATTGAATGTTTGATTTGAGCAGATCTGACGTTGTTAAAAGGATTTATGAAAAAAAAGTAGAGAAAACTATTGACGTATGCTGATTTAATGGCAGTTTTTCTGTACGTGTACATTTTTGCCTCGAAGGTGTCCAGAGGGCAGTAAATTTGAGGAGGGTACAGGGGTTCAATTAGTGGCAAGAATGATGGGAAAAGTGTTGAAATTGGATTTTTAAAGAACATAAACGGGTTAAAGATGGCAAAAAAAAAAAGATTAAAAGGGCAAGAAATAACACATCCACAAAAAGTGGTAAGAAGGGATTAAACAATGGCTAAAATGGCTTAAAGTGCAAAAAATTAGGGGAGAATGGGTGGACTGTGATGAAAAATTAATTTAAACTGGCAAAACTGGGCTAACTGTGGTTAAAATGGACAAAAAGGGATGCAAAAAGTGGTTACTAGTGGCAATAACGAGGCAACATTAGGCAGAAAGTGGCAAGAATTGGTTTAGAAGTGACAAAAACAGGCAAAAAATTGTTGGAAAGGGTATAAAATTGAAAGAAATCGGTATTAAATGGCAAAAATGTGTTAAAATTGGTGTTAAAAGTCATGAAAAAGGGTTAAAATTTGGTAGAATTGATGGATAAGGCGTGCGGGTGGCCTGGGTTCGAATCCGGCCTGAGGCCCTTTACGGCATGTCTCTCCCCACTCCCTTCCCTGTTTCCGACTCTATCCACTGTCCTCTCCTCTATCAGATAAAAGCCCAAAAAGCCCAAAAATAAACCTTTAAAAAAAAAAAAAAAAAGTAGAATTGGTGTAAAGTGACAACAGCGTAATTCTAAAATATTCTTCCTTTTTTTAGGGATCTGGTGACCCCCTCTCAGTGTCTCACAACCCCCACTGGGGTCCCGACCCCAAAGGTTGAGAACCGCTGCTCTAAATGTTCCCAGTTACTGGGGAAAATTCCCGTGGTTAAAAACACCTGATGATGAAGCGTTGTCTTCTTCTTTTTAGACTTCCTTTCAATGGAAGCATGTTCTTTCCCGGCTCATTTTACTGGTACTTTTACAACTGATGTTTCATTCCTACCTTTACTGTTCATGTTATTTTATGTAGTACGATGTGTGTCGTTTTACCCTGCCTTATTCTGTAAAGCTCTATGGTTATTAAATGTGCTAAGAATAAAGGTGAATTATCAGACATGGTGCTGGGTAAGTGTTGCTGCCTCTGCAGTGTCTTCTTGGAAACTTGAACAAATATTCTATCTCTTTCACCGCGCAGGCCCAAGCTGCTGTGTCACTGGGACGGGACCGTATCTCTGAGTCACGGAGGATCATGACTGGACCCCTCTGCACTCTGCTGAGTCACGTATCAGTCCCAGCATTCCCTCCATGTGGCCTCAGGAGCGGCTCCTCCTGCGTCTTTTTCTCACCTGTATGTGTCTAAAGCCGTTCCCCTCTGACCTCAGCGACAGAGCGGTCCTGGCCAGGAGGAAGTCAGAGGGGATTGCTGCAAGTCCTGTTTATGGTTGTGAAGACACAGCAGGCCACAGGGCTCCTGCCCGAAGTTCCTCCTTTTGCAACCAACTGCCTGAATGTTGTGCTTCTTAGGAGATAAGGGCAGCCTCCCATGAAAGGTGACTCAGCAATCCAGCACACAACCTGTCCTGAGATAAGAGTGCTCAGCAGGCTGGGGGACAGAGGGATACAGGGAAAAACAGTCACACATCCAATCAAACGGCCACTCTGAGGGGGGAAATTAACGTTAACCTCCTGTAACTTCATCAGCACAGAATACATTTATGAAAAATCCCACCACTAACACTGTTTCAGTAATTACAGCCACTTTATCAGATATTCATATGAGAGTATAATGGCAGGATGTATCTGAAAACACGCAGCTGAAGCAGAGGTGTCACTCATTATTTATTTAGAAATGTCATCAATATTAATCCACCATTTTTATTTCATTTAACGCTGCTGGACAACGCATCTGCATCCACACGCTGTGGTTCCTACATGACAGGACTAGAGATCGACATTTTGAGTTCATTACAGGACAACTGGAAGTATTTAATTTAACAGCTGAGAGGGTTTTACATAGTAGAACGTGGATTCTGCAGGGAGGCACATGTGGCGTTGAGACTACATGCAGGGGTGAAGATAAAGAGTTTCTACTCATTTCAAGTTTTAAAGTTTTCCATCGGTGTGACTGATTTAAGAACAGAGCTGATGGCTTTAGACTCAAGGAGCAGGTGGTTTTAACGCTCATCAACAACCTTTGTTCCATGACAAACACAATCATGAGCTAAAAATAGATTTTTTTTATCATAATGAAAACACTGACAAACTTTGTTTTGCTTTCTTTTGGTGAGAGGAAATTAAAATGTGCATGAGAGGTGAGCTTTAAAAAAAAAAAAAGAAAAGAAAGAAAGAAAATTTCTATCCAATAAAACCAACAAGCATTGTGCATGAAGTCAAGGCCAAGTACAGTACCTCTGACTGTCTCACGCTGCTGATAGAATCATGCAAACATGATGTGGACCGCTGCTGCTGCTACAGGACAGGTATCCTCTTCATCTGGTCAGCAGCACCTGTGGTATCTATCAGATCCATTATAATTATGTTGAGATCACTGATGCCAGATCCTGCAAGAAAAACAAGGAACCAGGTCTATAAAACAAGCTCAAGGAAGTGATGTGGTTTTCAAATTAATAAATAAAAACAGGTGACCTTATGTGTTAGAAAACTGGACAAAATCAGCAGAATCACAGACGGTCAGCTCATTCATCCAGGTGGCATATGTCAGGACATGAGCGCAGCACGGGGGGGAAGGGTAGTGATTACCCCGGCCCACAGTGGGGGGTCCTTGAGAAGTCTGGAAGAAAGTTCTTCATTTTAATTATTTTATTGTTATTGTTATGATTATTTTACAGTTTCTAATTTGTGTCATTATTGAATCAAATGCACATAAATGTCAGTGGGCACGAAAAAACAAGATAAGATGAATAAAAACCAGAACATTTGGGATCTTGTTCAAACATGAAGAGCCCGGCGTATTGTTATTTTATAAAGTACATCAGTATAAGGTGGATGAAGTTAGTGGTGAAATACATTCTGCAGTATTTTAAGCATTTTTCTAATGTGGGGCTTATTTTCTTCTACTTTTGGAACAGGCTAGTGAACACATTCACTAAAGTGAGGAAATAATACAAGAACATTTGGTTCAACCATGGCAAAAAGGAAGGCTTATTAACACAGGGACATTTTAGCTGGCCAGCTAAAAGGGGTTGTGTCATTTTCTTTCTTGGGGACCGAACACCCTCGCTACCTGGGTCAGGGGTTCCCAAACTTTCAGCCTGTAACCCCAAAATAACAGCGCCAGAGACCAGAGACCCCCAGCACCCCAGAGGAGGTTAAAACACACGATGGTGCACAATAATGTAGCAAAGGTACATTTTAAGGAATATTTTGTACACATTACAAACATTTAAGCAGAAATCACACTTATTAACTTGGTTTGATTCTAATTTGAACCCTTTTCAGAATATATTTAAGGCCTTGGCACACTGAGTCAGTTTATGTTCTGGTAGTTAGATCTGCTTAGTTCTATGTTTTCACACTGATGCCAGAATTTTCAACCATCATTTCTCTTGTTTTTGGGAACAGGTTCCATCTTTTGCCTTTTCAAATCCATCCATCCATTCAGATGTGTGACTGATGATTCAGAACATCTGCTGCTCCCTCCTTTCTCTTGCTCCTCTTCCTCCTCTCTCTTCCTCGTACTGGAACTTCACCTTTAACACCACCAGTGGGGTTTTTGGAGTGACAGAGGCACAGAATCATCTTCACTCTTTTTCCTCTTCTCAAAAATGTTTGCCATGTTCTACAAACTTTTGCAGTGAATGCAAAAAAAACACATCAGACTGAGAGTACAAGGTTCATGTGCATTACGTTTATTTTCGTATTAAAGATCCAGAAAAAACACATCCAGGGTGCCGGGTTAGTCCCGGGTACATAGGGCAGGCTCCCTCACACAGATGCTGCAGTCTGTGACTCACCGGGTAACGAAAAAGCATTGAAAACAACGGACTGAGTGTGCGAAGACCCAGGGGTGCTGACCCCCGCCCTGGTAACATAAAGATGTGTTCAAGGTCAGCTCAGTAGAATGAGTGCTGGCCGAAGATAAATAAAGCATTCAGTGAATCATTCTGTTGATAATGTTGCCGTCCTCAAACATTTCCTCTTGGTTTTGTTTTTAGGGCCACAGCCAGGCCCGTGTCTTTCTAAACGCGGACTACGCAAATCCATAGGGCCCCACGAGCCAACAGGGGGCCCCAAAGCTGAATGTTCAGCCTCATCTGAGGAGAATTAGATGACCTGTCTTTATGCCTGTAAAAATAAAGGAAGGATATCAGAATGAAATAAGCCTCAATGATAAGCTGTTGCCAGTGTTTTTGAGGCAAAATGAAGTCAAAATTGTTGAACTCCACTGTCACGTAGTGAGTGAGGTTTGCCAACAGCTAGCATGGGAATGACTGGGTCAGTGTCATTTCTGGCAGATCAGTTCACTGTTTGAAATAAAAACAAAACAAAACCAGGCCATTTTCTCGTTTGTTCATTTTGGTCACAACAATAGTTTGTCATTTGTCCTCAGCTAGCCTCACTAGCCTGAATGGTAGTGAGTGACATCAGTTGTGCTCTTGCTTTTCAAGTGAACAATTTTTAAAAACACTTGATATTTATTTTTTATTGACATTTACAGGATTTTTGTTTTAGTGGCTCAACTTAAGAAGTTTCATTTTAAAATGAGAGGTTATCATGCATGCATGCATCATTAGCATGTTTGTGGATCATCTACTGCCAGGCTATTCTATTGGAGGCCCTGGAGCCAGATCAGGTCCCCAAGAGCATTTTAGTGGCTCTTTAAAGATCCAGTATGTAGAATTTCCACCCCTAAAATTTCAAATTAACAGACTATCAAATGTTTTTGAAGTGTTATTCCCAGAAAGCCTCTGTGTTTTTATCACTATTTTGCCGTGCAAGAGCATGCAACTGGTAGTCAAAGCATGCTGGGAAACCCTCCAATGTGACTGGATTAAAACAATTCTGCAGAGAAGAGAGGGCAGAAATCCCTCCACAGTGACGTGAAACACTCATCGACATTTATCAAAAATGCTTGAACAACCGGGTTAGGGGGCAATGACTTTTTACCAAAGAATGAGGACAGGGGTGAATTCTTGTTCAAAGCATCACGCAGTGGCTCTCAGGCCCTTCTTCAGGAAGTGGCCCTCATTCCAGACTAACTGAACAGTCCTGGTCTACTGGATTAGGAACCTCTCCATCGTACTTTGGCAAACTGGGGCCCCTAAACAGCATTTGGCTTAGGGCCCCCACAAAGCTAGAAACGGCCCTGTGGGCACAGCTTGTCAAAAAAAAAGGGCCACTTTGGGTTTGAGAGCCACAGGTTGAACATCACACATCTAGATGAGAACTTTAATGTGACTAAAGAGATGCGCATTTTCACCCAAACACAAACTAAAAAAGCTGCCATCACTAACACGAAAGCTGTCCACTCCTGTGGTATGAGGTCAACACAGGTTTTGATTTTTCTTTTTTTTAATTTCAATTTATTTACTTTTTACCTTTTTTTTAAAGTTTGATTTTATGGGTTTTTTATTTATTTTTATTCGTTTTTAGTTATTTTTTCCTTTTTTATTAGTTTTTAGTTAGTTTTTGAATTATTATTACGACTTATTTATTTATTATTAGTTTTAAGTTATTTAATTATTTTATTATTATTATTATTATTTGTATTATTTGTATTAGTTTTTAGTTAATTTTATTATTATATTATTATTAATATTATTATTTATTTTTTATTTTTAGTAGTTTTTAGTTATTTTTTATTTTTATTATATTTTTATTATTTTTTTTTTTTTTTAGTAGATTTTAGGTTTGTTTTTTTGTTTTTTTTTTTTTAGTTATTAGTTTCAGTGTTATTTTTTTTCCCAGCAAAATGGGATAGCTGTCAGAGGCTAGACCCTAAAGGGCTCCTCTCTTTTTTTAATTTTCTTTGTTTAAGTTTGATGTTTGTAAACCTGGAGCCCTAAAACTACCTGTGTGTGTGAAGCCCTCTAATTTTATTTTATTTTATTTAGTTAGTTTTGTAAAGACAGAAGTCAGTTTATTTACATGTTAGTTTAATTATTTAGTTAGTTTTAGTGAACTATAATAACCTGGCTGTGGTACCAGAGAGGAAGCCCTGTTCTCTATGAAAATAATGAAGATCAGCGTAATGATGATGATGATGATGAGGAGGAGGAAGATGAGGATGATGATAAGGATGAGTCAGTTATGAAGAGGGGATACACTCCAAGTGCCGGCATCCTGCTTTAATAATAATAATAATAATAATGTAATAATACTATAATAATATTGACAATAATAATAATATTAATTATGATAGTAATACTAAGACTGACGCTCAGACAGCATCCACACACAGAAGAGTGAGGAGCTTTGACTCATTGAGGAAAATCTCTGCAGATATTAGAGCAAAGTCAAAAGTATGGAACATTGTAGAGAGGAGTCATCTATGGGGGGGTTGTGTTAATTTCATGGACTGCTTCAGTGCCTGAACAGGTGACAGAAGGGGAGCTGTCCAATATGCAAGTGAGGACCCCCCCCCCGTCAGCCTCCTCGGTGAGAATGAAATAAATAAACAATGAATGGTCCACTCTCCTCGCGCGCCTCATCCCATCTCATGCATGGCTGCCAGTAATGGTCTACTGGGTGTCAGCTTTTATTGGCACGGCACAAAGCAAGTGCCAAGGGCTCGGTGGGCTCGACTCCCCGCCGCAGACCGGGCCCGTGGATAAAAGCGAGCAAAATGCTCCTTGCTAGCTCAGAGACATAGTCATGCTGGGCTGGAACGAGGAAGTGCAGTGGAGAGGGGAGGGACTGAGGGCGCAGCTCCATGGGGCCGCCGCGGCGCTGCGACCTTCTGCACATGGAGCCGGGGAGAGTTGGAAGAACTTCATACTGCAAACTCAAGGAATAGCAGGTAAAGTGACCTCCAGCGCGCTTTTACGCTCCACACTGAGGGACAGGCTGGCGCACAGCTCTCAGCTGACTCTGCGCCTTCTCTCACACTCTTTGCACCTTTCTGGGAAAGACTCCTTGTAGTTTCGGTGCAGGTGCACGCTGCAGCATCAGATCCCGTTTAGTTCTCACAGAGTAGGAAATGTGAGGGACCGAGAAAGAAGAGGAGATTTTAGCTTTAAATACGGAGAAGGACCGCAAACACGCGTCGACTTTACTCAGAGTTAGAAACTGAAGGAAAAGTGGAATGTTCCTCATTTTCCATGCTTTTTTCCTCTTGGGATCATAAGGAAATTTTTCTGTAAATACTTCATTTTAATTTTAAATAAATGCTGATCTGAATGATTCTATTTCTCAACAGCTTTGAACAGCTTTTACATCATTTTGAACATTTAGAAGGTTTTGACATTCCTGTTTGGGCACCTGTTGCAGCACTTTTTAAACTTCAGAAGCCTCTCTGTGTTTTTAATCTCTTCACATCTTAATTCATAATTTCAAAAAGGCTTTAAAAAGCAGAAGAAAAGCAGGAAGACGCGATTCTTTTCGGGGGAAAATCGCATGTCAAATTTTCTGGTGCCGCAACAGGAAATCCTAACGCACAGAGTCAGACAGCAGGAAAGCTTTTTAAAAGTTCATCATCGATGTACCAGTGAATCCCAGCTCTGTTAGGAGTTGAATTTACCCGACTGGATCAGGCTCAGACTCCTCAGGATGATTTCTTTGTGAAGGAGAGGAAAACGCATGAAGAGAGGAGTGGTGAAACTTTAGCTGAGTGAAAATGTTCAGACAGAGAGGAGCAGTCTGTAAATGAGGAAGAATCAGGTTTGAAAATGTCACCTCTAAAAGTCCAGCTTTTTTATTTTGTCTAAAGAAGAAATAATAACAGAAGAATTTATTCACAGGAGCTGAAATATAAAAGAGGAAACCTCCTCATGTTAAAATGTTGTGTTTACTTGGAGTAGGAAATGTCAGAATGCTGCTGTAAATTCTCCCCTGACTTCACTCTCAGTTTAAAAAAGTCTGATTTTATAGAGGTGTGTTAGCATTAGTGAAGCCGATAGCTGCACTAACAGCTGAACAGAGAAGTCTGAAATCTGTCTGCAGAGATCCTACATCATCTTTCTGTCAGCCGAAACAGAAGTGTGTGTTGGGGGGGCTAAAAAAGGGCAGACAGTTATTAAAATGACTATTCTGTCTGAATAGCAGAGTAGTGAAGTGTGTCAGATGCAAATGGAGGAAACTTCTCTTCAGTGCACCTTTCCTCTCCCCTCGCTCCCTCATTAGGGTCCCGGCTAACACAATCTACCCACTTTACCCCAAAACAGGCTGAGAATGACTGATGAGAATCTTTAGGAGGATTATTTTACTGAAGAGGACGAGGAGGCGCCCACCGCTGCTGCTGATAAAACAGCAGACAGTGAAACTAGATGTTCCTGTGTTTTTATTGATTACCAGCAGGTCTGGGGAGTTCTGAGTGGGAGCTTCATGTTTATTCTGATCAGAGAAAAATGTTTGTAGAATAAGCAAACATAGATTTAAATGAGCGTATTCTAGAGCAGCCTTTTTCCTCAGAGCCCCTCGGACCCACTCAGGAAAAGCCCACATCACCTGAACTGTTTCCACTGACACAATAGATCTACAGCATATAGACTCGTTCTGGACTAAAGATCTATGTCCATCTGTCCATTATTATGACAGCGCATCAGGACCACTCCTGGAAAAAAGAAAAACAGTTTGAAAAATTAGTTCATAAGAAAAATACATTTTTATGACTTTAAAAGCAGTGAATGTCCCAGAACCCTAGGTAAGAATTTTTAAGCTTATAAAGCCCAGAAGTCCAAATCTGACCTGTTTTCTGTTTGGTTTCTTGTAAATTTTTGACTTCATATTGTTCTAAAATTAGGATATTAAAAAAATAAATTTTTGAGTTTCTAATGTAAATTTAAGTCTTTTTAAATTCTGAAATTTTGATTTTTTTCTTGTGAATTCCTGACTTTTCAAAGTCTGAAACGTTGTAAATATAAGACTTAATAATCTCATATATTTGGATTTTTTTTTTCCAAACAAATTTTTGACCTTTTTGATTAGAAATCTACAGATTCTCCTCATATTTGAATCTTATAGCTTGGCCCCTATACTCTACTGCAGGGGTTCTCAATGTTAGGGTCGGGACCCCATTGGGGGTCTCCAGATGCCTTAAAAAACAAAGAACATTTTTTAATCTCACTGTTGCCACTTAGACCAATTTTGCCTAATTTTAACCCATTTTTATCACCTTTTCCACAACAATTTTAACACATTTATGCAACTTAGAACCCATCTTTGTCAGTTTTAAACCCTTTCCACCCTTTCTTCTGTTTTTTGCCACTTCTAAACCAAATCTCGACACTCTCTGACACATTATTGCCAAAATTAACCCTTTTTACCACTTTTTTAGCCACATTTCAAAATTTAATATGCCCATTTTTGCCAGTTTCTGAATTTTTCTGCCTCAGCTCACCCTTTATTGCCAGTTTATATTCATTTTCATCCCATTTCTCCAAATTTCCACCTAATTTTGCCACTTTAACACCATTTCAGCCACTTTTGAATCCCTTTTACCACTTATGCCCATTTTGGGCAATTTAACTAATTTTTGCCATTTTTGGTTATTTTTTGCTACTTTCATCCCATTTTTGGCATTTCTAACCCATTTCTGCTTCTTTTAAAATCTGATTTCACCACCTTTCCCACCATTTTTTGCCATCATTAACCCTTTTTAATTATTTTTAACATATTTAAATTCTGTTTTTAACAAAAGGATTTACATTTTTAAGAGGGCTACTTACTACACAAATGAATTAAAATGTGTTTCTTTGATAAGAGTGGTAATTATTCAGGTTAAATATAAAATACCACAGCCTAGCTTCATAATGGACCAGGATTTTGCTGGCCCCCAGTTTGCTGTCCCATTTATCCCCCTAATGGGCGGCCTTGTCTCCACATGACTATTCTAGGACGTTCATGGCTGTGTTCAGCCACCTTCAGGTCCAGTGAGGGTCCCCGGTCTCTGGCACCTTTATTGAAAAGGTTGAGAACCCCTGCTCTACTGTACATTAGGTTTGTAATCATGATTTATTTTTAAATGAACATCTAATTTTGACAATGTCAGAGCAGGCAGGATCCCGTGCCCCCCCTAGGGGTCCCTGGACCCCAGGTTGGGAACCACTGTTCTAGAACATGTTGACTACAAAAATGATCCAGAGGAATGAAAATACTCAAAACTGGACGGAAATGTTATTATTTCATAAATTCCATCTAATTAGTGCTGAATGTTCTTTGTGTTCACAGACACTAGTGTTTATTTCGTATTATAGTATTTATTTTTTTGTGTTTGGGCCACTTTTTTTTAACTTATTTTTCTGTCGGGGATCTAAACATACCCACCCGTGTTCAAGCTTCCTCCTGGTATCCACACTGGGCTGGTGTGGTCCTCAGTATCTGTTAACGGTTTCGTTGTTGCTCATCTCCACCCTGCTCCCTAGTGTAGCGTCTGCACCTCATTTTGAGCTTCTCCACCCCACACCAAACACACACACACACACACCAACACACACACACACAGGAGGAGGATCGACTGAGAATTCTCTCAACCCACAAGCCTCTTCCTGCCTCTCCTCAATCGACACATTCACACCAAAACTTTTCCCGCCCCCCCCCCCCCCCGTTATGTGTCAAAAGTCGTGTAGGTAGTTTTACCATAAGACAGGTTTCAGGGGCCTTGTGCACCCAGGGGCCCGGCATAGGTAAAGGTGTGCATTAAATGAGAGGTGCACTTATCTTTGTAATTAAGACAATATTCTGAATGAAAATAAAAAAAAAAAAGACGTCTAGAGTGAACAAAATTTCATCAAACAGAGTCAGACCAACCTAAATTCCCTGAAGCCTCCACTCATTATGATGCCAAGCAAATTATGGCAACAAACTTTTTCTGAGTAGTTTTTTTTTTAAATCAAGTAATTTAAGTTTGATTTAAAAACAGTTAAGGGGAGTGTTGTACTATTTTAAAAGCATGGCATACTGAATAAAAGGTCCAAGCTTTACTGTGAGGAATTATAGGAGCTTGAATGGCGTTCGTAGGTGAAAACCACGACCTCTTCTAAGAGAAAAGGGGGCGGCTCAAAATCAAAATGTTAACGGTGAAAATTAGAAACGACCCAAAGTTCACACAACACCAAAATTTTCAGCTGCACTGCAGTTTATTAAAATACATGCCTTTTATTATTTTATAGGTCTCTGTTTTCTCTTGTTTTTCTGCATAAAAATAATATTTTACCTTACAACTATTTCAGATATCAAAAATAACATCTAGGTACTCAGTATTTTGAGTGAACACTAAATGAATTAATTTTATTTGAGCTGTCAAGAGTTATTGCATTAATTGCATTTATGTCCATAATCAGTGCACTGTTTTTTTAAATGGGATTAATCTCCTGTTTTATTGTCCCTCTCCTCATTCTCCACGTCAGCGTCTCTCTGCAGCAATAGTGATGTGAAATTAGTACACCCCTGCTCTTGAACATCTCATTTCACTTTAAAAACTCATGGATCGCTCAGTGGACGAATCAGAAGTCATTTATCAAACACTGACCTTTTTACCTTTCCTTAATTTCCATTGGTGCGTGCAGAAGTGGGCATGCTGTAAATGTACACTCTTTCTTTAGAAAGGGATATCTATGCATAAACCCACTGCTTATTTCCTTTTCAGTCCCTAACCTTCTTTTTTTTTTCTGGTTAAGTTCATGTTCAGATCTTCAGTCTACCAATAAAAGCAAGCCTGGATATGAACAGGAAGTCAGTTACCCTTAGTTTAAAATCCAAAATGATGCAGGCACAGTTTTAGAATAGTGGAATTTAGAAATTTGATTTAACAGGTGTGATTAATCTTGATTAAATAAGGACATTCTGAGATTAATCCTGAGTCAAAAATTGCAATCTTTTGACAGCCCTAGTTTTACTTGCTTGAGAATATTTATAAACCAGAAATTTCACTTAAACAAATTTTGATCAGAGTGACTGTGCTTGTTCTCTTTCCACCCATCCATATCCAATTGTATTAATTTATAAGATAGAGTTATGATGAAAGAACCTAAAATATCATAATTCCTGCCAGTAGATCTGATATTACGTGTGTGGCGTGTGTGTATTGCTCATGTCCGTAGGTGCAGTGCAGGATATATTCAGGTATCCAGAGTCTACCCACCTATCTCTCAGTTTCTGCAGAGTTAAACCACGTCTAAGTCCCCTCTCCTAGGCTGGCAAACAAAGATGTCATCAGAGTGCATTACTGCATTGCCCCCTGAAGGTGCTACAGTTCATTTAAAATGTATAATCATGTAGTCGGCTCAGCTTTTGTGGGGCAGCTGTGATGGTAAATTCTGCTCGTCTTTGGCTGTTAATTTCAGTGTGAACCTCACTCCCTGAAACCACGTACGAAACTAAAGGTCCAGCGTTAGCTGAACTTCATATTCACGGCGTTGTCTTTGTTTATAAGTCAGGGTGGTTGTCCTTAACGGGATGCTGCTTAAAAATGTGGGGAATAAATTCAGAGTACCAACTTCTCCAGACACCACCGTTTACTTCTGTTTGCCTTCTCTGAGGCGTTAAGACATGTCACTCATATAAGAGGTGATGAACAGGTACTCTAGGACAGGGGTTCTCAACGTTGGGGTCGGGACCCCATTGGGGGACACAAGACAATGAGAGGGGGTCTCCAGGTGCCTTAAAAAAATTAAGAACATTTTTGAATTACACCATTGCCTAATTTTAACCCATTTTTATCAATTTTTCCATGCCAATTTTAACACACTTTTGCAAATTAAAACCCATTTTTTGTCAGTTTTAAACCCTTTCCACCACTTTTTCTGCCTGTTTTTGCCACTTTTAAACCAAATCTTGTAACCCATTTTTGTCATTTTTGGTAGGGATGCACAATATTATCTGCAGGATATCGGTATAGGCAGATATCAAAATTTCTGCCAATATTTGCATCCGATATTTTGGCCATGGATATTAATATATGCGAACTATAAAATTTGGCCATTAATAAATTAGTGGAGTTTTAGGCTGGACCAACAGATCAATGTAAGTTGAGATCTTTTTCTGTATTTATCCTCATTCTTTAAACTTTAGAGAAAAACCGTTTGTTTCTTTTTTTCATCCTCAAATCTTAAATCATGTTCTAAGGACTAAATTTTTAGTTATTTGAAACATATTTAAAATCGGTATCGATATTGGTATCAGCTAAAATGAATCCGTAATTAAAGGCATATCGGATATCGGCAAAAATTCAATATCATGCATCCCTAGTTTTTGGTTATTTTTTGCTACTTTTATCTCATTTTTTGCATTTCTAACCCATTTCTGCTACTTTTAAAATCTGATTTCACCAATTTTCCCACCATTTTATTCCATTGTTAACCCATTTTAGTTATTTTTAACGTATTTAAATTCTGTTTTTCACAAAATGATTTGCATTTTTAAGAGGGTTACTTACTACACAAATGAATTAAAATGTGTTTCTTTGATAAGAGTGGTAATTATTCAGGTTAAATATAAAATACCAAAGCCTAACTTTTCAGTGTACCATGATTTTGTCGGCCCCCAGTTTGGCTGGGCCCTAGAAAGCTCTCCCATTTATCCCCCCTAATGGACGGCCTTCTCTCCACATGACTATTCTTGAATGTTCATGGCTGTGTTCAGCCACCTTCAGGTACAGTGGGGGTCCCCAGTCTCTGCCACCTTTATTTAGGGGGTCGCGGGCTGAAAAGGTTGAGAACCCCTGCTCTATGAAGTTCTGCAGTACTCTGGCTTTGTTAATTATATTTTAAAAGCTTAAAGCAATTTTTCTCACTAGCTCTGGTTTCTCTTAGCAAAATGGAGACCGGCCTCTTATTTCTCTTTGCCTGGGACTTCTAAATCACCATATTACTATTACATGAGTAATAAGAGGTCCACTATTTCCTTATAAACTGCTTTTGATTTTAAACATTACAAAAAGTTATAAAAGGTCTGTAAAAGGAAAATTTGTGTCTTACAAAGCACCTGTGCTTAAAAATATGTTCTCAAAATATGAGTAAAAAATCATCCTACGTTTACTCCTACACTACAGTGTAAAGGTTAACACCTTAAAAGACTTTTAAGACGTATAAATTTAACCAGAAACACCTGTATCTACAGAAAGCTGAAACAAAATGAAAATAGTACCACTTTGTGCTCAAAGAAAAGAGCTACTTCCTGAATTGCCTATAGGTGCACTGTATTTTCCACCTGCCTACGCAAGTGTGGCACAGTGTAGGAACTCCTCTGACTTTTGTCGAAGCCCCCCACCAACACAGCCTCCGTATTTCCCTTACACCATCTGCCTAGAAAAAGGGCACATGAGAATATACCCCCTCTCCCCCGACCTCCAAACTCCAGATGCTGAAAAGCGGCGATGCAGAGTCGTCACTTCGTCACACGCAACACCCCGGTGTTGTGCTGAAGAAATCATCTGCACCAGTGACCTCTGCCCCCCTCCTCCCTTCACACTTGCATCCTGGGCGTCTTCGAGCTCCTGACTTTGACTCCGCAGAATACTGCGCGTTGCAACACAGCGGCCCGGCAGCTTCCCACTATTTGTTCCAAATGTGTGGAGCCATCTGTCAGTAAAACAGGAAGGCCTAGGTTCCCCTTCTCCCTTGGGCTCATTTCGCTATTTTCAGGAGCTTCACTTCTCCCTGAGTGGCTGCTTGGACTGGGCAGCGGCCCCACCAAGGGCTTCTTGAAGTGGCGGAACTTGGGCTGAGGCTGTTGGGCCCATCTGCTGCAGGCTTCAGGGCCATCCATTATTAATGGGGCCACGAGCACTGGTGACTCCTCAGATATTCAGCCCTGGCCAGAGGATCGCTCTTAAAAAATAAATAAAGAGAACTTCTCTGTCCTTCGGCCTGCTTTTCTTTCTGCACCTTCCTGTTGCATTTTCTCCTCTGACACTCAGATTGCTATCTCTGCTTCTGTCTCTCTCGCTGTTTTTCCGTCTTCTTCTGCCTCTCACCCCTCTCTCTCTTCCGTCCCTTCTCTTTGTTTCTCACTGTGGCTTGCATGCGTCCATGTTCAGGCCACGGGCTCACTGATGCATGCTCAGTAAATTAGAGAGAACATGAGCGCCGATCAGCTGGGCACGGCAAACACCCGCATCCTGGTGACCTGGGGCCAGTTAATTTTCTGCTTAATTTTGCGGCAGTCAGTTTGCATTTTTGGATGATTACGTGGCAGGAAATTAACAATAAATAACAAATGTGGTCTGAAAGCCCATTTCCAACCCTGTGCCACCAGCGGGCCACATCAGCTGCAGCAGAGCCACTCTCCAAGCTCACTCCCTCTGTCAGACTTGTAATGAAAATGTCTGTAATTCTTTGTAATGTAATGTGGGGGACAGCGGTGTGTCTGCAGCGGTGACAGGAGTGATCTCACTGAGGTGATAAAGTCACGCTGAGAAGTGCACCCTTTACTCTACTCTAGCTTTTTATAATGTTGTTTCCTTGGCCTGCACTTGATTAAACTTACACACATCTACATCTCCGTTTCTCTCCTATTAGAGTACTTGCACCGCATGGAGACAGAGGAGGCCCAAGAAATGGCTCAGTTGCCAGGTAAAAGTCCACCCACTGCATGATTGAGCAGAAAGTAGATACAATAGGCCCAGGAGTAGCTCTTACCCTACCTGGAGGCAATTTTACCTCACCTGAATGAGACTCGTCGAGGGGTTGCACGGTGAGTGATGGTGTTTGCTGGCTTTTGTACCCAGGCAGGGACAGCCCTCCTGCCAACGAAGCGTCCGAGGAGGCAGAGGAGCCCATGGCCGTCCCTGAGGACCTGTCGGCCACTTCCACCCAACAGCAGAACAACAGAGGGGACAAAGGTGTATGCATCATCCCAACAAACGCACCCATAAGTCAGAACATCACTGATGCTGGTAAGAATAAATATATAAAGTGTTGAATTAAGTGTATATCCATTTGAAAGCAAAACCACTGCAGTTCCTCTCCCAATATTAATGCCAACATTCCCAAAGCATCAAAATCAGAGGCAAAGGTTAAATGAAAATGTCAGTATCAAAGTATTAAATGCGCCCACATAAGTACATAAAATGTTTAATAACTCAGTCCCTTTCACGTCTGCCGGGAGATATTTGCTGAACTAAATCCCTTGGAAATGTGAATTTATAGCTGCAGGAGACACATTTAGGTCATTGGCAGAAAAGGTGAAAAAAATAAAAATCCCTTTGATCCATGGCATGTCATTAATGAGCTGAATCTTAAGGAATAGCTAATGTGGCCTTGATTTGAGTTTGAGAACATCAAGCCAGGGAATGTCATGTTGAAAATAAGGATGAAGCATGTTAGAGCGTTTCAGATCAGCAGATCATGCCATGTCTCCTAATGTGGAGGTTTTAAAAAGAGGGAAATGATCAAGGTGGAATCATTGGCTGCCTTTAACAGGTTCTTATATGACAGCAAACAGCTTTATAAAATGCTGCTCATTACAACTACTGTTGATTTGTCCAAAAAGAGAAAAGGTGCGTTCACAATGCAGGGCTTAATTTTGCTTTTTGTGCTTAAGTCAGGTTTTTGTCTGTTTGCATTAGTTCTTCAAATGCAACCTGTTCCAGATTCCCATGAGGAATCCATGAATCTACATACGAAAGACCCTGTTTACATTTGAATTAAGATCTGTGCAGTATTCATTTCATCAACTAAAACTAAAGTAAAAATGTTCATCGACAGCCGGTTTTTTTTACACGACAAAAACTAGACTTAATCCCAATTCTCCCCTTAACCCTCAATCTTAACCCTCAGTCTAGAAATGTGCGTTCCTGCGAAGTGCGAGGGCTGTCCCAGTTCTCCCGAGAGTTGAGTTGAGGGGCTTTATCGCCCTCAATTCTGGCATGTTCCTGGAGCTCCTTTGGTATTGAGGGTTATCACTCAAAGAAAGATGGCGGTGAATGCAGGGAAGAAATCAAGCTACAAGTGTAAGTATTTCTTCATTAATAGAGATCAAAAAATTACAAAAACCACTCCAATATTCTTAGTTTAATGTTACTTTACAGAATACTTGCCTTTTTGTAGCGTAACATTTACTTTTATTTTTATGATTGTAAGCCGGTAGCCATGCCATCTCGTTCTTCTTCTTCTGACAGACTACGCAGTTTTGGCACATTACTGCCCTCTACAGTCTGAAATCATAATTGCTATTAAGGGGTGTCCTATTTCTAAGTCACGAGATGGCCCTTACACTTCCTTTTGAGGGGCGAATTAAGACCGAGGGATGAGCTTGAGGGTAAGATTGAGGGTTAAGGGGAGAATTGGAATTCAGCCTA
This sequence comes from Cheilinus undulatus, assembly GCF_018320785.1. Taxonomy (NCBI): domain Eukaryota; kingdom Metazoa; phylum Chordata; class Actinopteri; order Labriformes; family Labridae; genus Cheilinus; species Cheilinus undulatus. The sequence continues at coordinate 2,828,896 of NC_054870.1, forward strand.
AGACTAACAAAAATAGATCTTTGATGACTGAAACTGACAAAAACTAAGTTTAGTTTTCATCAAGATGACTAAAACTAGACTAAAATGTAATTTAGTTTTCATCGGACATTGTAAATCTGTGATATTTCTCCACTGTGGGTAAATCTGTCAAAAAAACAATGCAGCTGTAGCTATTCGGCCTCTCAGCTGTAGAAAGCGGAGAAATAATATGGATCTTGAATGCCCGACAAAAATGACACTACATTTTAGTCTAGTTTTAGTCATCTTGACAAAAACTAGTTTTTGTCAGTTTTGTCATCACAGATCTATTTTTATTAGTCCTAGGCCAGCCACACACTACAGGATTTTAAGCCCGATTTCAGCCAAGTTTTGACTCCCCCAGCAATTGTGGGGGTGTATACTGACTGAAGCATCATTGCAAACAATTATTTGTTCTGAGTAGTCTGCATGTGTGTGGTGTTATCATGATTGTTTTCCTGCTCCAAATCACGTCGTAGTCTCCCAAACCCGGAATCGTAAATACCAATCATGTTTGATATTTACGATTCTAGGTCGTAGTTCTGCTGACGGAGTGAATGTGGAATGAGTGTGAATGGTCATGTGTGACCAGTGGTGTAAAGTCCTTATACAAGTTCAAGACTGTTTGCCATTAAGATAATCCTTGTGGGTTGTTGGTGAGACTTAAATTAGGGCTGGAAAAATAATTGCAAATTAGATTAAATTGCAGTATGGCCTGCTGCAATGCCAAATGACAAAGGTTGCAATATTTCTTTAACTTGAAATGTGTAAAATACCAGTTTTTCTTCTCTACTAATATGGGGTTTTTCTTCATTTAAAATGAGATTGACATATAAAGGTTCATCCTTTCAGTATAGCAATTGATTTCAAATTTGCAGTATGAGCCAAAGCAATCACAATTAGATATTTGGTTTAAATCTTTTTGTCCTAGTATAGTCTAATACTGTGTAGATTGTAATATAGAAGATATTTTTGCTTGTATTTATTGAAGATGAGGAACCTAAAAATAATTGCATATTAAATCGCACTTGCAACACTGTGGAGAAAAATCACAATTAGATTATTTTTGCTAAGCGTTCAGCCCTAAATTGCCTCCTCATTTAAAGACAAGAGACATTTTTAGACAAGAGACCAGTGAGGCTGGACTGGTACCATAAAACCACTCTTTTTACTCCCTGGCGGACTACTGGAGATGACTGCAGTTGGTGGACTGAGATGAAGGCGTCCCAGACCGCTTCCATGTGCAGTCTGAGTCATCAGAGATCAAATTTTTAACATGCAAAATTCAAATCGACAATTGTCGCGCATGTTGAGACTGAGGGTTAAGATGGAGGGTTAAGGGGAGGAATGGGATTCAGCCTTTAATAAACAGTGATGGAGTTATTTTTCATCACTGTGGCTGCAGGGAGACTGCTGAAAAAGACAACCAGCAATAAATGCAATTTTAAAAATCCCAGCGCACTAATTATGAACCCTAATTAACCGCAATTAATGCAGTTAATCTAGACAGCCTTAGTGATTTGCCTGCGTGACATGAAAGCTTACCATCATTCTGTTTTTACGCCGATCAAGATTGCCATCAAAGATTAGCAGCACACTGTCAGAAATAAATGCGAGAGGAAGCTGAAATTGGATGTGTAAGAGTTTCCTAAGAACTTGACATCAGGCGGTTTCAACACTCCTGGAGATAAAGAGTTCAGGAACAGGGCCGAGCCCTGAGAGCTCAGCGCATCACTACACCACATAGGTCACACACCTGCACACATACACATGAATACACTCAGGCGCATGTTAACTCCAACTGTCCCGGTTTGACATTACGACTGCTGAGCCTTCAGGCGTAGCTCTTAACTCAGTCAGGATCTCTGAATGCTTTAAACATTTAAAAACATTTAAATCCAGAAAGGGATCATTCTTAGAGAAACAATGTATACAGCTCAGCGGCCAGATGAACTTTAGCTAAAATATTCAGAGGAAAAAGTCACAGTCAGGGATTTGATTTGAAAAGTTTGTCTTTTATCTGCTTGAATATTTAAAAAAGGGTAAGGCACAGCTGGACGCATCAACGTATGACTCCCTACACTGCATGAGTTTCTGTTCATTCCCTGTGCAGCATATTCAGTTCTCATGTGTCTATATAGGGACAGAGAGAGAGCCCAAAGAGTGAAAGAAGGGAAGTGCAAGTATCTGGTACATCTATGCATGGCTGCCTCCGTGATAAAAGCCAGCGTGAGTTATAATTATCATCCAGGATCATGCTCTGCTCAGTTCTCTGTAAAAAAAAAAAAAAAAATAGACAGAAAGTAGGGGGGGACTGCATGTGGGACAGGGGACCTCAGAGTATCAGCTTAAAACCTCAAGCCTGAGGTTGTTTCCTGTTGAAAATAAGTGTTTGAAGCCTGGGATCCACGGTGTTGCAGTGCATGAACTATGCTGCAATCAACACTGCAAAAGAGGTGTTAAAGTGGAAGTAAAACTTTATTGGTAAAACTTTACAGTAACAAAACAATCCACATAGTTACCAGGTAACACATGACTCACTTCTCATTGGCCCAGGCATGTTTAGGTTCTGAGTAACTCCGCACTATGACTTAACAATAGCGGGTACACAATAAGGACCAGATGAATGAGTAATCTAGTTATGAGTCAGTATTGAGTAACTAACCAGTATGGTGATCATCTTAACATGATCCAATCTGATGAGAAGTGACTGTCTACCATTATTTAATGGTTCACTAGCAGTGAAGTCCTCATTTGTTCTCCTATAGCTCCACAAACAGCTGTTATCTTTGAAGTACCCGGTACATTTGATGAGGAGTAATTCCACATGTACAAGTAAACAAATAGTAGACTAGCAGTCCATTCCTCAGTAAACTATGTAGAATAAAGCAGAGGTCAGTTAGCATTTAGCTGCTCATTTGTTCTCTGGCTGTTTAGTTTGCTACCTCGTTGACTTGCTCATTTGTTACCTAGCAACAATGACAAAGAAAGTGAAGTCTAATTAGCAGATAATTACACACGTGTTTACTTATTACCTGTTTTTCCACAGTTGTTTAGCTTTTTTTTTTTTTTTTTTTTTACCTGAACAATGAGTGGTAGTTTCATTCCCCTTTTATCACTAGTCATTTGTAGTTTGTTACCTAGCTAATAACCAGTAAGTTACTTATGGTTACCTGGTTATTTAGCAGGACTTTTTGACTAATTTATTGTGGTTAACAAGCAAATAGTCACTTATTTTACCTCTCTGTTTGAAGTTACTAGTTTGTTACCAAGTGACTACTAACAGTAAATGTAAGTTAATTATCATATACTATCATCTCTAACCTGGTTCATCATGATTGAGTTACTCAGATGTTAATTAACATTAATTAGCTGGTTAGTCAATAGTTAGTTGGGAAATAATTAGTAAGTTACTGACTTGTTACCTGGTTTATTAGCGTTTACTGACTTAATTGATACCCAGTTGATAAACATTAAGTCACATAGATTTCCCTTTAATGAGTATTTATCATTTGTTACCAAGTATTTTGTTATTTATTACCTGGTTAACACTAGAACCGCCGTGGATCTCTACATACCCAAAACAGCCAACAGGTCATATTTACCTGTCATTAAAGTACCTTGATTTTCATAAATAGCACTTATTGAGGACTGTTAGTTAACTACTGACTACTGACACTGAACAGCTTGTTAACCACAAACAGCAAACTAGATCACTATTAGTGGACAAGCCGTCACCTAGAAAAATCATCATTGGACTGAATCCCGAAACTTCGTCATCACCGTATTCTTCTTCATTAAAGCACTGAGATTACCTTTGATTTATCAGTGGTAAATGTCTTTGTTCCCTGTTGTATCCATGTTGAAGGTTGATTTATTAACTTCTGATTAGGCATTGCTGCACTGTGGCATCTGTTTAATGCTGGTGTGAAATTAAACAGTGGGATAATCAAGGCTTTCTTAGGGGATAGATTTGACCTGCATGCTGGTTCTAGATATAAATGTCCGTTAAAAAATTTAGGTTTAGGCAAAGATTTTTGTTATGACACCAGGTACTATTTAACAAACTTTTAGGAAAAGCCAAATACTACAGTCTTAAAAACTGTATACACATCAAGTAAGATACAATTAAAGAACAGCCTTGGGTAAATTTGACCCATTGGCAGTTCTAGTGTTAACTAGCAGGTAGTCACTTATTAATTCCCTCTAAATATGTAGGAAGTCACTGATTTACTTACAGTGTAACTAAGTGTAGGCTAAATAGCTGTTATGCAGCTGTTTTAGCTATGTTAAGACCTGTTACCTGGTTAATTAGAAGGTAGTTAGTCATTTGTGACATGGGTGATCAGTAGTGAGTCACTTATTGATTCACTTTAACTTTTATTTATTTGTCATGTGTTACCTAGTTCATTAGCAGTAAGCTACTAATCTGTTACCTGTCCCATTAGCAGGTTTACTTATTTACTAGCTAGCTCACCTGCAGTTAGCAGCAGTCAGTCATTTGTTACCTGGTTAATTAGCAGGGGGCGGGGGTTAAAACTAGTTCATCGCCTGGTTAACTAGTCGTTAGTGACTTATTGATTCTCTCCTAACATATAGTTACTAATTTGTTACTTAGTAACAATACCAGCTGAAGTGTACTAAGCAGTTTCTGGCACATTTGTTACCTGGTGAATTACTATTAGAAAACTTACCTGTTGCCTGTTTATTAAGCAGTCAGTTCCTTCCTTGTTTGTCAGACTTTGTTTTTAGCATTTACTCATCTGTCACCTGGTGAATCAGCAGTAAGTCAATCACACGTTACCTGGTAAGTCATCAGTGACTTACTCGATTACTAACTACCTGTTTTAATGGCAGCTCATTACCCACTTGTTACCTGATCAATTAGCAGTAAGTTTATTCTTTGGTTATAAGCAGTTAGTTAGTAATTCTTTACCAGGTTCACTAGCAGTTTTTTCCTTTTTTAGCTCATGTCATTAGCCTCATAGCATAAATGCCTAATTCATGTTTTTGTCTAAATTGTGATATCTGCCTCACTTCACTCTCCTAAAGCCCGTTTCAGACTGGGAGCGTGACGCGTGTGTCTCCACTGCTACACGGCTGGATTTTCAGTCTGATTGCATGTTAACAAGTCAAAGCTTTCAGACTGCCTGCATGTGCTCTGCGTCCTACGTGCCTGATACACGTTGCTTAGGCACGGGGAGTTTAGAGATTTGAAGTCTCGCCTATTTTTTGATGATAAATGGACAGCCATATTACATTGTTGTAGCACATTTGTACATAGAATATGTTTCCTATGTGTGTCTTGATAACCCTGAGGAAGGCCACAAGCTTAAATGCGCCCGTTTGATGAAATTGTTCTCTAAAGATCTGCTATTAGTGAAACTTTCTGTCTCCACACTGGTAGAATATGTCACAGAAAAGTTAGAAACAGTAAGTGCTTTTCTGGTTTGTGCTTTTCAAATTAAAAGCCCGGTTTAGCATTCCTTTCACTATTACAGAATGCTTTTTATTTTGAATAGTTCCCGACACACTTCCTTTGTACACTGAATCGCGTCGCTTATAGGGGGGTTTATTCAGGTAAACTTATGAAGAAGGACAGGGCTTTAAAAGCAGGGAAATCTGGCTGACACGCAGCAAACTCGCGCCCTGTGTGAAAGCCGCACCGGCAGGAGCCGGAGCAAACGCACAAGTAAAACACGCTCCCAGTCTGAAATGGACTTGACACTGCAGATTCATTGAGCTTTATTTTTCTGAAAACCTTAAATATAACTTAGGCTTTTATGCTACGAGGCTAACGATATCTAATCAGTTAATTACCCATTTTTCCCTGGTAACCATGTTAGTGTTTTTGTACATTTAAAGCCGGTTGTTACTGAACTGTTAGCAACTTATTTTTCCATGTCAATATTTGTGTAGGTTTAAAGCAGTTAGCTTCTCATGTGTTAACTTGTGAATGACCATTATTTAATTAGCAGTTAGTTACTCTTTTGCGTGTGTTTATTATCAAGTAATCCTTTATTAGTATTTCAGGTCAGCCTACAGTCTAAGTGACGTATATTTTCATGTGTGGCTTCATCAGAAATAACCATGTAGACATTTTGGTTGAAGTCACATGGCAGTTTGATGACCTGCTCTACACCCCGGTGAAAAAATGTCTCTTTCATTTTCAGTGACTCAGACAGAGCCTTTGCTATTTCAAGGACATGAGACTAAGAAGGAGACTGAGCCGCCTAGTTCCCGAAAACATGGAGGCGAGTTTTTTAAGAAGTGTGTGAGGGGAAAAGAGGGCTGTTTTTGGTGTTCCTGCAACTTGTGTTGAGTGTGAAGCTGGCGTGGTTTTAACACATGTGGTTCCACTATTTTGCACACAGGGTTATTTTCAGGCAGTGAGAGCAGCACACAGTCAGTAACAGGAACCTCCAGCAGGCTCCCTGCGTTTCCACACTGCAGAACTAACACGGTTACTAAACTGCTTCCTATCTGCTATCAACATCAGTCGATATAACATGGCTGTTTCTTCTTTTCATGCCAAAGCTTTTTTTGTGTCAGTCGTCTTTTTGTCTGAGGCTTTATCGGCGTGCCGGTATCAGCTGCAGTAACTGTTTTTTTCTATATCTGCTATCTGAGTGGATCCACATCAGGTTATTACCTCTTTTTTCTGCCTTTTTTGTTTGTCAGTTAACAGTGCGATCAAACAGTTGCTTCCCAAAACGAGCGAATCAGGATGTGTGACCGTGATAAACATGATATAGAGTAAAAGCCTTGTTCCTACTCCCATTTCACTCTCAACTTCCCCATATCCATGAGAAGTGAGCCCAGCCTTCATGGTTCCCTTCTGTCTGATAGCCTGTGCTGATGTATTACACGTCTCATCAGCTCACAGCTGAAGATAAACACAATGATTTATGAGGTGATCATACCAACACCTTTTCAATGTGACAAACATTATTTTAATGACAGTAATTCCCTGAATCAGGCTCTCTGTTTCACACCAATCCTGGGCAGGCAGTCGTCTTCAGTCTTCAGATTTTCCAACTACTTGACATTAAAAATCATTTAAGCTGTTTCACTGATGCCTTTTGTGGCTAAAATCCCTAATAGTCCCATAGTCCAGTGGTTCTGGACCCCCAAAAATAAAGGTGCCAGAGACTGGGGACCCCCAGTGTACCTGAAGGTGGTTGAACACAGCTGTCCACAAAGGGGGACGCTTGTTGGCACCAAGCCAAACTGGGGCCCATGGAGGTCAGCAAAACCATGGTCCATTGTAAAGTTAAGCTGTATATCCATATTTTATATATATTTATAATATATCTTATATTTTGCCTGAAAAATCACTCTTCTCAAAGAAACAAATCTCGTTTTTAATCGTGTGTAGTAAAAAACTAGGAAAAAAATATAATAATGGGTTGAAGGGGCAAAAATGGGCAGAAAAAGTGATAAAGAGGAGTTAAATGTGGCTGAATTGGTTTTAAATTGGCAAAACTGGGTGGAAATTTGGTGAAATGGGATTAAAAAATTAATATAAACTGGCAAAAAAGGGTTAACTGATAAAGAAAAAATAGGCAGATATTGGATAAATGGGCATATTAAATGGTGAAATGGGGTTGAAATGGGAAAAACTGGGTGCAAAATGTGGTTTAAAGGGTTAATAGTAGCAATAATGGGTCAACAGAGGCAGCATTAAGCTTAAGTGACAAGAACTGGTTTAGCAGTGGTAAAAACAGGCTGAAAAAAGCAGAGGAAAGAGTTTAAAACTGACAAAAATAGGTGTTAAATGTGTTAAACTGGTGGGAAAAATGATGAAAAGGGGTAAAGTTGGTGTAAAGTGTAATTTAAAAAATATTCTTAGTTTTTTTAGAGCAACTGGAGACCCCCTCTCAGTGTCTCGTGACCCCCATGGGGGTCCCGACCCCAAGGCTGAGAACCACTGCCACAGTCAACTAATCCTAATACTAATATTTATGGTTTGAAAGCTTAGAAATTATCTTTATTAACAAATAAAATGAATGGCAGTGGTTTGTGGAGTACGTTTTTCTGTCATCCTCATAAAGAACGGCGTAGTCTTTCACCTTTGCCTTTTCAGTTTTGGGGTTTTAACAGTAACTCTGGTTAGCTCGGTTCCTGCAGTAAAACTGTTGCAATAAGGATTTTATGAGACGTCTGCTTCAGATTTAAATGGTGAATTTTACTTCTCTTACCATAACACTGCTGATCTCCATTGAAATGCAGAATATAGTACAGTGGTTCGCAACTGGTCTAGTCTTGGGACCACCAGAGGCTCCATAATAAGAAATTGTGACCCAAAGTTCTGATATCTTTTAGAGCTCTTCCGTTACGACTTTTGGTTGCACCAATCCAAACAAGCCGTGCTTTTTTACTTTTCCATCACTGGCTTGGCTTTTCCGAGCCATGCCTGGAATATTCCCACATGTTTAAGAAGCAGCCGCTGCACCAAACTAAAAAAAAAAAAAAAAAAAAATGTGTACTGAAGCACAGCTATTTAGCATCATTTACCCAAAATGCCTCATCATCAGCTCTAGTTGGCCCTCAAATGAGACATGAATTCCCTGCCACACTGGAGCCAGCATGCTGAGTCAAACCACATAGTTCCTAGCCACTCAATGTAATACAATAGCCCCATTTATATTGGGTTTATATAATAAAGATGGTGTTGTTTGGACCCCAGATAGCATCTGTGACAGAACAAATAGACTGAAGAACATAAACAGTATATAATAAGTAATAAAGAATTAAATTAGTGTGAAAATATCTTAGATTTCTGAAAGATTCTGGGGAAAAAAACCCAGATAAAATCACAGGAATACTCCCAAAAAATCCCTACTGTTTCCAATGAAAATTCCTCAGATATAGTGTAGAAGATTGCTGAAAGTTTCTAGGGAAGTTCCGAGATCCTTGTGAAACTTTCTTACATGTACAGGAAGAGTCCCAGAGTAGAAGCTTCTGGGGACTCTCCACAAAAAGTTCTGAGAAAATTTCTTACCTTTGTTTCCATAAAAAACCAAAGAGAAGAGTTTGGGTACATTCACAGAGAAAATTATTAGAGAATTCAGGAGGAAACCATGGGACAACAGGACTTTATTGACTCTTAGGCACATTTATTATCCAGGTACATATTTATGACCCACTGGAAACAGCTCTTTGACCCACTTTGGGTCCAGACCCACCAGTTGAGAACCACTGGTATAGTAGGTTAAAAAGCACTGCAGCATTTCAAATTATCTAAAAGGAAATACACCAAACACTGAAAAACAAGACCAGGTTAAAACCAAGTTTATGGCTGACCCACCTTCCTGGGATGCCTGTTGAAATGCTGGACTGAAGTGTATTCTGGCAGAGTGATTGGTTTGTTTTTGGTGTGTGTAATTGTGCTGTCCAGTATGTCTGTTTAAAAGTTCAAAACATACAGCCCTGTTGGCAGTAAACGGCACAATGAGTCACAATCAAATCCATGACTAGCAGATGGATTCACCCTTTTCCGTTTCTCACTGGCAAATCCATCTTGCAAAGCTCCCTTCTGAACAATTCAGGCCCGGTTAGAAAGTGACGGGACCAATCAGCGTTGAGGGGCAGTACTTTCGGGCGTGGTGGAGTCACGAAGGTGGTCAGCCAAAAATAAATAGTAATGATAATTGCATGGACAAAAATCCCTCATACCATTATGTTGTATGGGAGGTTGAATAGAGGAGCGTTAGTTATTTTCAGAATAGCATTAATGAGCACTTAAAAGCTTTATAGATATTAATTCCATGATAGGCTAAACTTCATTATTTATTTGCGAACCTTGTAAATTTTGACATCTCCATAGATGTGGAATCAAATGATCCTAGTTTCATCAGCAGGTGTTCGAGATCGGCCCTTCAACTGAACCACCAGTTCTTTGATATTTTGGGGTCACCCTGAATACTCACAAAGAGTAGTTTGGATCAGATGCCCTCAAAAAGCTTTATTTTCTCGCCCTTAGTCTAGAATATGCTCAGTTTTTTCCTGAGGATTAATTTGCAAAAAGTAAAAATTCAATAGAAGATGTGATAGCTAAAGAACCCGAAGGTATTAACTGAAAAACAAGACCCCCAAATAGTTGCCTTCCAACCCATCTATTTTACAATTAGAACTAGAAACAGCAGCTAAACTGAAATATGACTCTGTATTTAGAGATAAAGGCTGCTTTGCCTTGCTTTTATAGCTGAAGTCTTTTTATTTGATCTGCTATGTAAAAACAGAAAAGAACACACCTGCCGAGTGTTTATCAGCGAGTAACTCAGAAAATGTTAAGCTGGGATGATCATCAGTTTTCGTGACTTTAATAAATAAAGAAAGAGAGTCAAAGCTCAAATGCATCCTATGATCCTGCTCTGTTCAGTTTATTTTCTCTCCCCCTGCTCTTATGGGAAACATTATTCTGTACGTTCTTTTCGAGGCTGTCAGTAAAAAAAAAAATAGAAAAGAAAAAACTTTCGGTTACAGGCAGTTTTACAATTCCTTCCCTGTGCTTCCCTTTCTGTCACTTCTCCATAATTCTTGGTATTTCAGTTAGACAAGCCCTCTTTCTAAAGCTTCCCCTTTTCCATAGATTCCTATATTTCATGATTTCCACCTCTTCCTCTTCGGTTGAACAAACAGAGGTAGAGACATGGGGAAATCAGGCTGCCACGGTGACATGCAAACCACAGGCTGGTAGCTGTGGGACTTGCATGATCAGTTAGTTCTCTGAAATGTTTCTAAAGATCTCGGCTGGGAAAAGAAGGAGAGCTGGTGGCACAACACAGAGGGGGCTTTGCTGTTTCACACTGGAAGCATGGAGGCTTCAAACTGAGGCGTTCTAAATAGTTATAAAAATAAAAGGTGAAAATATTCACTCATGCAGCCTTTACTTTTTGCACCCTGAAAACTCTCAAACTGACTAGGACTTCTCTAAATGATGGAAATACAAGTGCGCCTTCGGAGTGCTTTTTCGAGCTCTTGGTGCTCGGTTACTCTGACAGTCACCGCTGTCGTCCCTAGTTTCACACTTCTTCCTGTGTCTCTGTTTCCTGTTTATCTTGCTGTCATTTGTTTCACCAAAGCGTGATGGTGTGAGATGATGTGTGTTGCTTCATATCTTTGCTGACATCCTGAATCAGTAAACCTGCTATCCACCTGTCTGTAATATGAAGACAAACAGCAGAGTCTGAATGAATGAGATGAGAGTTCATATGTGATTTCTGTCGTCTTTTGTCATGTTCAGTTAAAAAGAAAAACACCTGAAAGAAGAGGAAGTGTTTGAAGTATTGATGAGAATATTATGTTGTGCACTATACAGGAAGTTTGTCACTTTAACACCATCGTAGCTGAGGATATTTTGTAGTGCAGGGTTGTCATGTTACACGCTGTGTCTTCCTGAACAGAGGAGTAGAGGAGATGTAAAACCATTCAGACTATACCGAAAATTCTAAAGAAAACAGGCAGACAGCTTTTCTGACGTGTCATGGCTGTGAGAGACTCATGCTGACTTCACTTTTATGGAGTTTAAAAAATCTTTGACTCAACTTTTGAAAAAAGGGGATGGAAAATGTCACAATCTGATGTGTCTGAAAGCAAATAGATTATTATTATTGATGAGAATAAATGTCACCTTTGTACGAACATCTCTCCAAAGTTAAAGCCAGTACCCAGTAAAACTTGGTGTACATACTCAGTAATGAATGAGGGACTAAATGGTATCTGACCGGGGGAAACAGTAGTAACTGATGGCTAGTTAACCTACACCAAATGCTAAAATGCTGCTAAAGATTGCATGGTTACTAGACAGCTGTTAGTTAGCAACAGTGTAAGCTAACGAATAAGCAGCTTCACTAGGCACTGAAAGAGTTACGAACTTTAAGTTAAGCTACACCAAATTGGTAGGAGGAAATGAGAAAGTTATTAACTGCTGGTTAACCAACACCAAAGTGGAGTAATTATGGGGTCATGATGGAAAACAGAGCTACTTAATCCACACTAAAACTGGTGCAGTAATAAATGAGTTACTAAGTGGAGGTTAATTCATATCAAACTGGCCATCACAAGGTAAGGAAAGAACGAGTGGCTGCCTCTGAACGTACACTGAAACTGAGTTCAGGGCGATAAAGCAGCAATTAACTTTCGACACTAAATAAGTAGAGTTAACAAATGCCAATACTATACAATACAATACAAACAATACATTGTATTGTATTGGAGTTAACAAATGCCAGTTAACATAACCAAATTTGGCAGTTACCATGTAGGTACTGGCAGAGTTCTGAGGTACTGAATGAGCAACTAACTGCTAGTTATCCGACATCAAAATTTGCAAAATTAGGTGGCAGTAAAAGAGTAGCTAACTGCTTGTTAACCCACACTAAAAGTGGTATATTTATAAGGTGATAGATGAGCGATTAACTGGTAGTTAATGCACACTAAAATTGGCTGAGGTAGTAGACAATAAAGGGGCAACTAACTGCTAGCCATCCTACATTAAAACTGGCAAAGGTAGTTGGCAGTGACTGCAAGTTAACCTACACAAATACAGCAGCTAGTAGGTAATGAATGACCAGCTAACTGCTAGCCAACCTGCACACAAACTGGTATAGTTAATGCACTAACTTGTAGTTAATGCACACTAAAATTGGCTAAGGTACTGCACCATTAAGGGGCAACTAACTGCTAGCTAACCCACACTAAGATTGGAGGAGTTATTCAGTAATGAGTAAGATACAATGTGCTGATTAATTAACATGGATAACCATGAATGAAAAACATCTTCATCTTAATCTACACTCTAATTAGTGGAGCTACAATGTAATGAATGAGGGATTAATTGGCAGTTAAAGTACACTAATATTGCACGATTGTTAGGTTATGAGTTTTAACTGCTGGCTAATCTATATCAAACCGGAAAAGTTACAAAGTAATAAATGAACTACTAACTGCCTCTTAATGTACACTAAAATTAATGGAGTTAGCTGATTAAGGGCCATCTAACTGGTAGTTAACCAACTCTAAATTAGTGAAGTTGGTAGGTAAGAAAATGAGCATCTAACTGCTTCGTAACTCATCGCAAATTGGGGGAGTTACTAAGCAGGAGAAGTAAATAACTAAACCTAGCGCGAAAACCAAGGAAATTTGTCTTTAGTAGATTACTTCTTAGTTGTAACAGTGCTTCTTGTCAATAAATCCTATACCTTTAAAGGTCTGTTTATTTGCCTTTTAAGTGGAGCCACATTTGTGAGCCACATTTGTGGAATAAGCAGCAGAGTTGAATGTTTGGGTTGCACCCATGAAACATGCTTTAAATCTACTCTGCCAATGCCAAACAGCTTATTCTGCCGTTGACTCTTGTTTAGTGTTGTCTGGAGGACTGGATGATTGAAGTCTGAAGAAACAGGACATATTGCCAATCAGCACCTGATTGTCAATACCTGAAGCTCAAAACCAGTCAGTAGCAATGGCAGAATCAGCTGTTTGGCATTGGCAGAAGATTTGGCAAATTTTTCATGGGTGCAACCCACATACTCAGCTCTGCTGCTCATCCTACAAAGGCATGTTCCCTACAAATATGGTACCATTTAAAAGGGTAATAAACTGGTTTTCAGGTGGCGTTAGATTTATTGGCAAGAAGCATTTTTACAACAAAGAAATACTCCGCCAAATGCAAGTGTCCTTGCTTTTAGTGCTAAGTTTACTAGTTACCCTACACTTGTAATGATTGGGTTACTAGCCAAGGATTAACATGCCATCAACACCAAACCAATATTTAACTCATCCAAACTGGCTAAATAGCTCTACCAGTAAAACTGGTGAAGCTAGAAGGTAATGAACGAGTGACTGACTGGTACTTAACATACACTGAACCTGACAGAAATACTAGACTATAAATGAGTTACTAACTAAATTTATACCAAACTGGCAATAGTTACAAACTAATGAATGAAAACTGACTTCTTCTTAACCTCCACCAAACTGGTGGAGTTCCTGTGCAACAAATTAGTAACTAACTACAGTGCTTAACAAATTTATTAGACCACCTGTCATATTTGTCTCGGTGACCATCCAGCATCATGAAGTGCTACAATGCAGACTCTTTCATTTTCACTGAGCTCTCCATGTTTTACCATTCTGAACAGGAATGAGGGATTTCAAACTGAATTCAACCAAATTTGAGCCGGCTCACTGGGCTTCTCTGAGAAGTCAGAAATGAATCAAGCATAACATTCAACCACTAAAACTCATTTCCTGTTCAGGAATACAAGTAAATAACTATCATTTGACATATTAATCAAGAAATATTAATGTGCTTTACTATTTGTTTTAGTTTTTTGTAAATCAGTAAATTGGAAAATTCATAGATAACAATAATAATTCTATTTTAGCATTAAAAATATCATTTGGGTTAAAGAGCTTCTACATATTGGTGTATTAACCATTGCAGAAACATAAAAAATGATTGTGGTAATTACCAATGCTGTTAATTTAGGGCAGCTGTGGCACAGTGGGGAAATATCACTGCTTTTGAATGTCCGATGAAAACTAAATTACATTTTATTCTAGTTTTAGTCATCACAGATCTATTTTTCTTAGTCTTAGTCTAGTTTTTGTCATAGAAATAAAGGCTGTTGACAAACATTTATTGTCATAGTTTTAGTCGACTAAATTAACACTGATATTAGCAGAGTTCCTAGGTAATGAATGAGCAACAAACTGAGAGTTAGCCTACACTAAAACTGGCAAAATGGCAAGGCAGCAAATTAAATTAAACTGGATCACAACAAATGAGAATTAACTGCTAATTAATTTACACTTAAGTTGGGCTAAACTAAGCATAAAAGCACACAGCTTGGTAACCCACAAAAAAAATGGCATAAGAACGCAATGATTGGTAACTAAATATTTGTTATCTAAGGAATAAAGGAGAATTTCACTGCCAGATTACCTTAGTTTTGCACAAAAATGGTGAGTAACTCATCATTTTTCTATTGTTTTTATTTAATCATTACTTAATAGATAGTGAGTGTCAGATAAGGTGTTTCAAATGTTGTTTATTAGGGAATTAATGAGGGCCTAACTGCTACTTAAGCATTAGATAACAAACTCGTGACTTAGTGTTAGTTACCCATTTATTTCCTGGTTAACTGCCGGTTAGTCATTTGTTAGTAATTATGAACATCAGAGAACACAGCTCTAATATCCCTAAAAAGAGCAGACAGAGGCTCATGTAATAATTTCTATAGTGTGTTTTATGAAGATCTGTTAGGTATGATGATTTAAAACATCCAAACACAACCAGTCAGTAATCGGCAGGGTTCACTAAATCATGGAGCTTGTCGATCTCAGAGGCTAAGTGTCATGTTATTATTCATGTTCAATCCAAATGTTTGAAAGAGCAGCTCTATCTGTCCTCTCATGTCATCAGCAGCACATTTAGAAAGTGCCCATATTCAGTATCTAACCTCATGAAAAGATCATGCTCGTATTCTAAACCGTGGCCCCCTTGCCCTCTTTTCCAGCCTGTAACATTAAAGTTGAGGCTCGAAGTGATGAGGAGAATGGGCTGGCCTGTGACATGAATGGCGTGGAGGAGGAGTGTGCGGAGGACTTGCGCGTGATCGATGCCTCGGGGGCCAAGGTGAACGGCTCACAGCCGAGCCCTGACTCCAAAGCCTTCACCTCAGCCGGCGGTATCCGGCTGCCCAACGGGAAGCTCAAGTGCGATATCTGTGGGATAGTTTGCATTGGCCCCAATGTGTTGATGGTGCACAAGCGAAGCCACACTGGTAAGCTCCCTGTCTTACTTCTTGCCCTTCCTTTGCACCCATGTTCACTGTTAGTGTTAGAGGATGGATGAGGGGTAGGAAGTTGTGCCCGCAGTTCTGGACAGAAATCAAGGCCTCAGACATGTTTGGTAGTATCAGAGCAGTCCGACAGTGTAAAGAGCGGCGTCTTCTCTGCATGCACACAAACATAAGTATAAGGAAGATCACCTTCAGAGCCTGCTCCTGTGTTTGCACTCGCCCTTATGCTCAGTTTAATGGCATCCTTGCGTCTGGCTGTATGTAAACCCTCCTTTGGTGCGTGAAATAGACTTTGAGCATATCATTCATTAATGTTCATCTAAAAAAAGGAATTATTACATGACAACTGATCACATTTCTATGAGATAAAGTGGCAAAGATGAACTTCTGAAAAAAAAAAAAAAAACATGCTCTCAGTTGAAAACTGGATATCAGCTGCAATTAAATGGAATCTCTATAAAGTGACAATTATCTGGCTATTAAAAGTTCTTCAAGTTTCAAAATTGATATTCTATTGTGATGAAGCCAAACCAGTGGTGGGGAACATTTTTGAAAAAGGCACTTAACTGTCAAGCTTTAGAAACTAATGAAACTCGAAGTGGAAGAAAGGAACACTAGACTAATGTAAATGCAAAAGAAAGTACAATAAAAGATATAATGAAGTGCCTCCTATTTAAATAGAAAATATTCTGTGGTGAGTCTTTGCTCCTGAAATGCATTTTTAATGAATTTCCTTTTTTATATATTTTTGCTGCTTCACTGGTGACTCTTATTTTATGGGGGGCCTTTGAAAAAAAAGCCATATTAAAACGTTCTCAGAGAATGCCACAACACTCAGAGAGGCTGGATATTGGTTTATTCCAGAAGCGCTGATCAGGAAGACTGGCTCTCAACACAAAGTGTTTCCTTCGCTTTATTCAAATGAGGCTGAATTTGCATTGTGATGTGCCGCTCTTATTTTAGAGACGAAGAAGAGGGAAAAAATGAGATTTTCAGATCAAATTGACCTAGGCAATGGTGCATTACGGAACTGGCAGGCTGAGTCTGAAAGGCTCTTGTTCGATCAGAGCGCCAGAAGTCGGTGGGGCAGGGGGAGCATGGAGAGATGGAGTGTCATTCTGCTGTGAAACCCTCCCACAGGCTGCTGGATGGGTCTCTGCCGAGCGACACTCCATCATTCGGCTTGTTCTGGCGTCTGGGATGCTTGTAGTGCGCTGACCCTGCATTCCCACCACAGAAACGCATGTTTTCATGCACACCAAAGGCTCTGTGATGTTGTCAGTGTAGAAAGCAGGAAGAGGGAGATCAGGGAGAGGAGTGCAATGGACATAGCATACTCAAAAATATTAACCTCCATGGTAGGGTGTGTAAAAATACTTAAATGGATGAGAGTCAGATGAATATGTTTTCTCTGTGTTTTCCTGCCTCTAATTTGTAATATTTGTCGTTTGTGTTCTTCTCTAGGCGAGCGTCCGTTCCAGTGTAGCCAGTGCGGGGCCTCTTTCACACAGAAGGGCAACCTGCTACGTCACATCAAACTGCATTCAGGGGAGAAACCCTTTAAGTGTCACCTGTGCAGCTACGCCTGTCGCAGAAGAGACGCTCTTACCGGCCATTTACGCACTCATTCGGGTCAGTATGCAAAAAAAAAAAAAAAATGTGACAACTGCTGTGCTAATGGTAATTGTGGGACTGATGGGTGGAAGTCTGAACAGACTACATGCTCTGCAGTACGTAGTGCTGGCACTCAGGACCGTAGAAGGGGAAGTTCGCAGGGTGTGGATGTGGTAGCATTTTTTTTTTTTTTTTTTTTTTTTGCACATGCTTTGCAGAAGCATTCTTGGGTGTAAACAATACTTGTTCAAAGCCTGTTCTGAATAGTTTTATGAGAGCTAAGGTGTACGTGTTTTTACATTTTTCTGCACCTTAATCAGCTTGCAGGCTCCCTGCCATTCCTCAGAACATCTCAATTCCCCTTTTATGTTTCTAACCTTTTTTTTAATGTATTTCTAGTGGAGACAAGTTTAAAAAAAGGTCACAGCCATAAAATGTTATTTTTGTAAAGACTGAGACAGCATGGCTGAACAAATTTGTTCACTTTTTTAGGACTATTTTTAGCCGTGGATTTAAGCACATGCTAAATTTTACTAAATTATGATCACATGATCAAATGTACACCAAAAAAAGGAATAATTTGGCCCTTTTCAATAGTTATAATGAATATAACTGTAATGGCCTTATTTCAGGTAAAACTGTGAAAATGTTAGGGTCAAGAGGCCACGATGACTCAACAGTCCCTACACCAATGTAGGCCGTTTTAACATTAGGTAGAGGTAGGCAGCTGCCTAGAGTCTTGTGCTCCAAGAGGCTTCAAAATAAAGTCATTATAGATGTAGAAGTTTGAATTATACATCTGAATGAGTTTCAATGATTATGGCATTTATTTTAAATATAAATAAAGGGGCCAAGGGTGAATAAAATAGCATCAAAATAGATTCTGTTTAGTCAAAGATGTCCTTTTGGAGGACTTCTGGCCCTGGCAGCACAGTCCCTGAAAAACCCAAACATGTCCTAAAATCACGTAGTTTACTGTTAGGTTGATCCCTGTAGACATATTGGAACGATGAATATTAAATCTGATTTGACCTGAAAAGAGATGCTGCTACGTACTTTTTTACTCACTGTAGTTTCCCTCAGCCTACTGGAGAAACGCCTCACATGAGACTTTCCCTGAGGAAACAAAACTAAAACATGTGTGCATATTTAAGATTTACATAACTTCACATTATGAGATTTAAGACTCATTTAAGGCCAGGATTACATTTGTGGTACAAAAATATTATTATATTATGTTATTATTTTATCTAACCTTTCATTATTTCTGGTAAATGTATTGGTGAGTCTACAGGGATGAAAATAAACACAAGTGTTTTTGAATAATGTAAGCCCAGTTTAATAACTTTTATGAAATATAACAGAGGCGAGATTTAAAAGAAAAAAGCGTTTTTTATTATTTTTTGTAATTTCTTGAGTGAACACAACAAACACTCATATGGAAGCATTGATAACATTAATAAACACATTCAAACAATCACAAACAACAGCTCAGTTACAGGGATCCTGGGGTGAAATTAGAACAAACTCTGTTAAAGTTTTATAAGTTGTAATAATATTATATAAGAGAGGGCAGACAGACTAACTGATCTTTTTTGCCTGTTATATACTTTTGAGATATTCTAGAGGAACAAGCCCAAATATGCTTTACCCTGTATTTTTGTAATGATTTGTTTTTTCTATTAGAAAAAGCATGAATTTTATTTTACTTTTGATTAGCCTCAGTGATTTTATTTTAACTCTAAAGTCCCAAAATCAGAATTCTGTATTAGTATTTCTGACCAACTTGTCTGCAGCTTAGATCGTGATCATAAGCAGTAAATTAAAGTACTAATTTCTCTTTTGAATTTGACACACAGAGACGAAAGTCATTGATTGTGAATTCTGTGTATAATTCTGAACTGAACGGACTTTATGGCATGGCCCCAAATACTCCCCCCTCAGTAGTCACTGATAATTCCCTCTCTTATACATGCCTTCTCCCCATGTATTTTGATAATTATTCAGTGTATTAGTAGGGGTGATGTTCGAAGATCAGCTGTCTTTAAAAAAAGGCATGACAGGTATTTCCTTATATCACCACTCTTCACCAAAATGTTTCACATCTCTAGCCTCGAGCGCTAGATTGTTAATTTTTGAGAAATCAAAATAACTGAGATTAAATTATTACCTCCTCTCTTCCTTTACTGTGCTCTGGCCCTCCCACTGAATCAGTTCTCACTTCTCATGTGAGGAGCAGAGGGAGAGCCAACAGCTACTCCAGGGCTACAGTCTGGATTTTACATTTGTTTTATTTTTATTTCTGAAGTGCCAGGGGTAGAAAAGTAAGCAGCATAGAATCAAAAAACATACTCAGGTAGGCTACTCTACTCCTGTGAAACGCTGAAATTAAGGATATTTTGTCCCTGATTTTATTTGATTTTTGTCAGTGTAGAGAGCTCATGATAAAGTTGTGGCTAGTTTTTGTTTTTAGCATCATTTTCATTTTGCTTTCAGCAAACTAAAACAATTTTAACATTTTAGTTTTAATCATGTATAAAAACCTTCATGTACTCCTGAGTGAGAGAGCTAAAGAGGATGTCAGAGAGGGAGCCGTTGGTTGATATGATGGCATCTGTGGTGTGGAAATAAGAAGCCGGACCTGGATAAATACAAACTATAAAACTTGCTGAATTTGTTACGGTTGTGGCTGCCTCTCCAGGCAACTCTGCACAATATTTAATGACTTGAAATTCATGTAAAAGTGGAATATGCATCATGATCTCAGTATCAGCCAGAATAATTTGTATTCTGATGTTTGCCATAATTGAGCAGCCTTTATTTTTAGGTATAAATGGAGAGCAAAAGAATCAATCTAGTGCAGCAATCCTGCACAGATCCTTCTTTTATACTGGGGTTTAGGCTTATTTTTAAACAGTTTTAAAGAGATGCTAATTCAATGCTATGCTTGTTCTCAACATGTGATTTATTGCATTGTTGATTCCCTGTTAAAATAGAGTGCATAAATTCTATTTTGTTGATAATTATTCTGCAGTGATCTATAATATCGTTGCGCTTTTTTTTTTGACAGTTGGAAAACCCCACAAATGTGCGTATTGTGGGCGTAGCTATAAGCAGCGCAGCTCTCTGGAGGAGCACAAGGAGAGGTGTCACAACTACCTTCAGTGCATGGGGCTGCAGAACAGCATCTACACAGGTCGGTGCCTTACAAATACACATCTGATGACCTACTTACCCTACATGCAGGCAGCAGCAGTAAACGCTGACAGTGTCGATGTTACCTAATGCTCTGCACGGGCTGGTTAAAAATACCGTGAGGTCTGTTTGAATCAAGGTTCATGCAGAAGAAGCTAATTAATTCAATCATGTCATCACTAGTAATTTCTAAATCTGTTCCGTATTTGAGCAGCTGTAAATAGAAAGAACGGTATAGATTTCTTGGAAACTTTTTGTGCTGGTTGCTGAAGATCTTCTTTATCTTCCCTTTATTTGTGAAAGTCTAAATGACACATTTATCAGCCCAGATCCGCTCAGGTCAGACTGTGCTCAGTGAGATTAAACATAGACGAGCAGTAGTCAGCACCATGCTGTGTTTTTAGCTCATCTCTTTAAGGAAGAAAAACTCAAATTCTTTGACTCTGAAATGTACTTTTCTCTCTTACTTTCCAGTAGTTAAGGAAGAAAGCAACCACACTGAGCAGAGGGAAGACTTAAGCCAGCCGGGATCTGACAGAGCCCTGGTGCTAGACAGACTAGCTAATAATGTAGCTAAACGTAAGAGCACTATGCCACAGAAGTTTGTGGGTAAGGGCTGAAATCTGCTTCTTTGTGCAAATACTATGTTCATACTCTCACATGACAAACTGACACACCTATGAGCAGTGCATAGGTGATTGTGTGATTATTTTTGCATTGTTCTTTGTCAGCCTGGCTCTGCAGAATGCATGCAGTGTGAAGAATCAAATAAAAAGCATATTTTCTGATTGGCCTTATAATGAATTGTGCCTCTGATTTTTTTTACTTTTACTAAAGACGGAGCTTAGATGTTTTTAAGTGTTCCATCTGAGTTAATTTTACATTTAGAAGATGATTGTAAAAGAGAGGAGAAGGGAGTTTTCTGAGGAAAATTCCTGCTTCATACTAAAAATACTAAAAGGAAGAAACTACTGAGTCGTTTTCAAACTCAGCAAAAAGTCAGCAGAGTATTAAGATGATGAAATGACTGAATGTATGTGAAAGTTGAAGTGGTTTAATGTGTGTCTGGCTCCTCTGTCTGCCAGGTGAAAAGCGTCTCTCAGACCTTCCTTATGTCGGAGGAGGAGGTGAGCTGATTCAGCCCCACGTCATCGACCAGGCCATCAACAGTGCCATCAGCTACCTTGGGGCCGAGTCCCTCCGTCCTCTGGTTCAGACCTCCCCAGCCTCTTCTACTGATGTGGGCCTCGGCTCCATGTACCCCCTCCACAAACCTGCACCTGAGGCGGGGACGGGCCTGTCAGCCAAAGACAGCGCAGCAGAAAACCTGCTGCTGCTCTCCAACTCCAAGTCCGCCTCCAGCGAGAAAGATGGCTCGCCGAGCCACAGCGGCCAGGACTCCACAGACACAGAGAGCAACAATGAGGATCGGCCGAGCGGAGCGGCCTCTGGCCTCATCTACCTGACCAACCACATCACCTCCAGGAACGGCGTCCTCCCTCTGGTGAAAGAGGAACAGCAGAGGCAGTACGACGCCATCCGGGCCAGCATGGAGATGGCGTCTGAAGGCTTCAAGGTGGTGGCAGCAGACGGAGAGCAGGTGAGGGCGTACAGGTGTGAACACTGTCGTGTTCTCTTCCTCGACCATGTCATGTACACCATTCACATGGGCTGCCACGGCTTCAGAGACCCCTTCGAGTGCAACCTCTGTGGCCACCGGAGCCAGGACCGATACGAGTTTTCCTCTCACATGACGCGTGGGGAGCATCGCTACTGAGCGGAGAAGACACAGCTGTACATAAGGAGAACACATAGACAGGCTCCTGAAATAAAGCAAAGACACTGTTCATGGCTGAAAGTTTTTTATTTAAAGCATGCAACTTAGAAAACACAGATAAATGTAAACAGATATTACAAAATATTTCAATTTGGATGAAAGGAAGCTCAGTAATGTTGATCAGTAAAGACGACACAGCAGAAAGTTCTCTGTAACATTACTGCTGCAAAATGTACAAATGTAAAGATGTGTCTTTGCTTTTAGATATCTATAACAACTCTTTTCTAGATTTAACAATAAAATATTCCCACATCACATCACAAACCTCTGTACTGGAGTGGTGAATAGTGTAAACAGGGTTGTTTTCAGTGCAGGAGAACCCATTTTATCACCAGTGTTAAAAACAATCATTAAAACCGTAACAATCAGTGTAGATAAACCCTTCATTCCCAGTCAGAGTTTCTTTCCTGCACTATTATTATTTATATCATATTTACACAGCTGTGTGTTTTGTATTTATTAAAGTGGTTGATGTTTGTGGATAGAGTAGTAGATAGGAGCTGCATCTTTCTGTCCAGTTGTTCTAAATGTATTTGAGATAAAACATGAATGCTGCCAGCTTTTTTTTTTTTAGTCAGAATAAACATTATCCTGGCTTTTTGTTTTATACCTGATGACTACCAGTTATTTCACTTACATTATGAAAAGGAGCTATTTGAGGTTTGACGGAGTTTGATGTATGCAAAATATCAATAAAGGATATTTTATATATGCACAAAGAGTTTGGAAGTTTTATCCTTTTATTAGAGATTCTGCTAAATAAACTGTGGCCTTGTGGAATCAGACTTATGCATGAAGAAGATGTTTTCACTGGACTGTTTTTGCCTCTGGCCAAAGAATACGTCCACAATAACTGTCAGAAGTCTTTAAATTAGAGCAAGGCTCGAAAAAATGATTCCTAGAGTTTATGCAGTTTTACTCAATAATTATACGGTCTTCATAAACAAGGAGATGACATTACACACTCCTGAACTATCCACCATAATTAAGACTGGATGTCATTCAAGATGCTGCTTACCTGAGCTGTCAAGAAAAAGCCAAGAAAGACTGAATGACTGGCATTTCAGTACAAAATAGAAAAACAACAGAGACATTAAAAGGAAGAGAAGTGAATAAGTAAATATTTATCCACATGCTTTATTTCCATGCAGGCCAAAGAGAACAGTTTAGGTTTACCCACATTTGATTTTCGTAAAATGTTGTAGCTTCTTTGGCAATACAGATTATTTTATCTGATGACAAAAAACATGTTTAATAATTTCTTAAACAATAATATTTTCTCAGTGGGGTAGATGAAACTGATATTAATGGAATAGTAACAAAATTTTTTAAAAAGTCCACATACATTCTATTGATACAGTAATCCTTAATGTTATTGACTATATCAGGGGTGTCAAACTCAGTCACAGCAGAGGCCGGATTCTGAACTTGGGTGTAACCTGAAGGCCTAACAGGGTCCATATTTAACCATAAAATGTCAGCCTTGTTTTCACCACTGATGATAAATAAGTTTGCAATAAAAGGTGAACATGACGAGTTTAAACCTCAAAAATCTGAGATAAAAAGTCAAACTTATAAGTTTAAAAGGTAAAAACAGTCAAAATAATGTTTTTAAAAGGCAAAATATGAGATAGAATACTGAAACCATGAATTTTAATAGTCAAAAACTTTGATAAAATTCAAAATCATGTTTTTTAACAGTCAGAATACGAGGTAAACATTGACCTTAATGAGTTAAAAATGTGAAATAAAATTAAAAATCATGAGTTTTTACTGTAAAAATAATTAGGTAAAAGTTAAAGTCAGGAGTTGAAAAAGGTCAACACATAAGATAAAAGTCAAAATCATGATTTTAAAGGGTAAAAAACATGAGATAAAAGCCAAAATCAGGACTTTAAAAGGTCAAAATAGGATTTAAAATTTTAAATAATAAATTTAACAGGTTAAAATATGAAATAAAAAGTCAAAACCATAAGTTTTAATCATAACTGTGAGATGCAAAATTAAAAATATAGAGAAAACACAAATTTCTTTCCTACGTTCCTGACTTTTTATCCAATTAATTTTACTTTTTACCTTTTCTATTTTTTGATGTCTCAATAAGGATTTTATAAATCATCAAGATTAGGTTTACCTTTTTATACTGGAGGAAATCTGCAGACCTCATACTGGTGGACCAGTTCTAATCAAAATATCATATGATCTGGTGGGCCAGGTATAACTGCACCACAGGCCAGTTTTGGCCCCCGGGCCTTGAGTTTGACACATCTGGACTATATTGTCAGACCTTTGACCTGTGTTTGTAATCTGTTTTTCCAAAAGAGAATCTTTCCAGAAACCATGAAGTTAGTGACGATGATCCCAGTTTTTAAAAATGGGGGTAAACACTGCATGGAAAATTACAGACCAATATCACTTCTTCCACAATTTTCTAAAATTTTAGAGAAGTTGTTTTTGAAACAACTAAATCTGTGTATTCATAAAAATAAACTGATGAAGATCAGCACGGATTTAGAGAAAACAGAACTACTGCTTAAGCTGTAATCAAGGGTGTAGCACAGGGGAAAAAGTGTGCTAATTACCTGGGCCGACCTCAGAGGGGTCCTTGAGAGGCCTGTGTTTTTATTTAGTTTTTCTTAGTAATTAGTGTCATTACTGAATCAAAAGAGACTAAATGAATCAGTTAACACAATGTTTCTCCACCAGTTTTCCCTGGCTTTATCATGTTTTTAATAAGTATTTGCAAATCTGATTTTGGTACCATCAGAACAGACAAAGCTTTACACCTTGTAGCACCACATTATGTAATAACCCTAACTACAGGACTTAGTGTGGGCTCCAGGGTATACCCTACTACCTTGCCCTAACCCTAACCGCTTAGTGGCTTACAAAATGCGGTGTTATTAAATGATGTGGCGCTACACACCTCCCCTAAAGATCTTTGCATTGTAGAAATCCACGGTGGAATCAGCAGAATTAAAGTTAATTAGTGAATTTCACAGCTGAAAGACAGAAAATATGATGCATTCAGGTAACCTCAGTAAATTAGACGACTGTATTCCATATGTTACAATGTGTTCAAATGTCACATTAAAAATGGGAAAATTTAGTTTTGGACGAGAAACCTTACTGAATACAGTTGTGAATATGAAGAATGTTTGTTTTTGAGGGATATACAATAGAGGTTACGGACTGAATTATAGCTTTTACCTCAAGCTCTGCTCAGCCAAGACCACTCGAGTGTAAATATTTGTTTCCATTTTGTTTTTAAACCATAGAAAAGTATCAATGGTGGTATCGATAAGGACTTGGATCAATGAGGAGTATCGATAAGGATATCAATATCAATAAAAATTAACAATCCCCATCCCGAGGAACCAATGGGTTAACAGATTTAAATTTGTTTAAATAGAGTAAAATACTGGGGGGCTTTACTGCTCCCTTAAAAATGTCCCAATGGTGTAGTCCAGCACTGTGAAATAATGCTAATAAATTTAGTTTAACCATAGTAAACAATGTTGCTCATAAATGGGGAAATTGTGGTTCAAAAATACATTAGAATGCATTAATATCTGTAAAAATGAGACATTTGCTGCTATGCTAGCCAGCTAAGGGGGGCCCTGGGTAATATTCTTTCTGGGGGCCCAAAATCCCTCCTACACTCCTGGCTGTAATGCAAATGGTGGAAGAAATGGCAAGCTAAAGAAAATGATGAGTTATTGGTCTGTTTATCTGCAGAAGGCTTTTGATACCATCGGTCACAGACTGTTACTAAAGAAATCAAAGATGTGTGGGATACGAGGGGTCGTTCATTCTTGGCTGGAATGTTATTTAGAAAATAGACAGCAGTGTGTACAGACGAATAATACTGTGTCAGCATTTAGAAAGATTACCTGTGGTGTACCACAAGGATCGGTGATTGGTCCAATACTGTTCATTCCTTACATCAATGATATCTGCTGCTACCGATCTCTTTAGGTGTGTAATGTTTGCAGATGAGAATTTAAAGGAACTTTTGTGGTGTAGAAAGGAAGCTGGAAAATCTCAAAACTTGGTTTGATGTCAATAAATTATCTCTAAATATTAAGACAACTTAACTTATGCTTTTGGGGAATCTAAAGGAAAGTGATGGAAATGTTAAATTAAGAATCTGTAATGTTGACACTGAAAGAGGTTTTTTAGACCACATTCCTCTGGGTTGAGATGGACCAAAAGTTAACATGGAAACAACATGTTGAATACATGAAAGAGAAAATTTTAACGTCAGTTGCAATTCTGTATAAATCAGGGTTAATTTTGGCAGCTATTTTTAATTTTAGTCTTAGTCTTAGTCTTTAGATGGAATGCATTTTAGTTTTTGTCACATTTTACTCATTTTTAGTTTTAGTCTAGTTTTAGTCCACGAAAACTCAAGAACATTTTAGTCTAGTTTTAGTCCATAAAAAGTCCTCACATTTTAGCCTTTACTTTTAGTCCAACATTTATTCTCTTGCCTAAATCTGGTACCAAATCATGGTAGTGTGTTCTCTGCACTCTGCCAAACCTGGGGTCCCTGCTTTCTACAGCTGAGAGGCAGAATAGATACAGATGCGTTGTTTTTAGACAGATATACCCACAGTGAAAAAACAGTAAGGATTTTGAATGTCTGATGAAAACTAAATTACATTTTATTCTAGTTTTAGTCATCTTGACAAAAACCTACGCTTAGTTTTTGTCAGTTTTAGTCATCACAGATCTATTTTTCTTAGTCTTAGTCTAGTTTTGTCATGGAAAAAAGGCTGTTGATGAACATTTTTAGTCATAGTTTTAGTTGAAATTAACATTGGTATAAATCCATAAATATATCAAATTCTAGGACTTTGTGTAACCAGTGGAAATATCTGTGTTGTGTTTGTGATGATGGGAAGGAGACTGCGACTCAGGATCTCTCTTTGACCTCCTTATTGGCTAGCAAGGATAACATCAAACAGAAAAACTCCCGTGAATTTCCCAGCCTGCTCAGATTCTACACAAAACAAAAATACGTACACAAAATGTTAGCTTGAAGTAACGTGCACATAAGCTAGCCCAAACAGCAAACGAACATCCATAAAAGTAATAATACAAGAAATTTAAACGATATAAACATGTAAACAGGTGGAAAAATATGTAAGGACACTGTAAGAACTAAAAATATGTAGAAGATGTGACATTTAACACAAGGATGGAAACAGATATCAACTTGAACAAAACAATGGACACCCACCTCTCCCACAGGGATTCATACAAAAGGGGAGAGGGGGCAAAAAGAATATATACAAGTAACCAACGAAGAAGAAAACAAAGGAAGGAGGGGCTACAAACAACAACACAGTGCATCATGGACCAAGGAGTTTCTCTCAGGCTAAAAAACAGCTAAATGCCAGGAAATTTTGTGTAATTATAACAATGAACTAGAAAAGCACTCGGAGAGCGCAGACCTCTGCCATTAGCCCAATCTCCCAGTAGTGAAGAACCCTTCAAAAAATTCTGTCCCCATGTGCCCCCTACCACGGCATTCGCCAATTACTCCCTCCCCGGTGGGGCTGGCAAAGCATTGGCTTCACTACGAGTGCCAACAGATGCACCCATGGTCTCACTGGACGACTGGAAGTCATGGCAGAGGGTGAATATTCCTCTATTCCTCCCAGTATTGTGAGTATTCTCGCTACAATTCGCCGTCTTTCTCTCTGTTATGCTCCGACTCGTCTCCTCAACCGTGCATCTGTAAACTCCAAAACTCCAAAACTTTGAATAGAAACACACCAAAAACTGCTGCTGGGATTGAAGTTACCCATGTCGGCCATCTCCTGGTGTAAAGTGGTAACAGCAGAGACCTCTGCCATTAGCCCTTTCTCCCAACAGTGCAGAATCCTTAAAAAAAAAATCCTGGATCCAGACGGTGATCCGGATCACTCCCAAAATCTAATCAGTTCTTCCTTATGCCATTTCTGACAATTCCTGAAAATGTCATCAAAATCCGTCCATAACTTTTTGAGTTATGTTGCTAACAAACAAACCAACAAACTAACAAACGAACAAACCCACCCGATTACATAACCTCCTTGGCGGAGGTAATAATGAACTACAGAGGTGTATTTTGAACCTGTTACAATTGTTTTCAATCTGTCACTCACTAATTGCTCCCTGTATATCTTATTATGTGGAATTGTGGGATCCATCTTTAAAATGACCATAAATTCAATAATAAAACTGCAAAAACGAGCCGTACGTATCATCAATAAGGCTGATTATTCTGCTCACTAATAATAATTTTCTAAATTCTCATGTTGTGAAATTTAATCATTTGTTTAAATACAAAATAATGCGAATAATGTTTAGAGCAAAATTTAAAAACGCCTTCTTAATCAGCACAGAGGTTCTTTTCAATTCAGGAGAGTCCGTGTAATCTCAGAGGTGTTTGTTAATTTAATGTACAAAGACATAAAAAAAAAAAAAAAAAAAGGTATGAAAAGGAGACGTGTTTCTGTTGTTGGAATTAAATTCTGGGATGATGCCAATATAAAATGAAAAACATGTAATTTACTTTTGGTTTTTAAGAAAATGGTTTGCAAAGCTTTTTTTTTTATCTTGCAAGTGTGACTGATTATCTGTCGTTTCTTTGTATTTCTGGAAGATGAAGTGTAAATAGTTGAAAATGTAGGATAGGCTTTTTGATTCTGCCTATGCCTTTTCAGTCATTACTCATCACATGACTGCTGATTTTTTTGAAATATCTATACTGTGTAAGATGTTTGGAGTAGTTATGTTATGATTAAATAAAACTAAACTAAACTAAAGCTATCATCATATTTATTTTAAGCCCCAGCTAGTGTCTGATTCACCAAACATGCCAAAGCAGCAGTGATGGACTAACACGTTACAATGGCATGTGTCTGCACAGAGATCCTGGTCTTAGACAGATTTATCAGCCTGAATATGAGCGTGGAGACCCTCCATGGACAAACAGCACACTGACATTTGCTGTTTTCAGGACCTGAAGAGTCCCACAGGACCTCTGAGGAGCAGCGGCCGAGAGCTGGGACAGCGAGGATTGGGCACTGGAGCAGAAGGCAGGGGCCGGGGCTCTGAGGGCCCAGCCTGTCTGAAGAGGCTCAGCAGAGGCCTGCAGGAGACTTCGGCGGCGTTGGGCTGCGACAGCTTCATCCAGATGGCCTCTGTGTGAATTAGCAGAAACGGGAAGCAGCTGCGGCCAGCGCTGAGCCCCCCCCCCACGCTTGAATAGGACCCAACAGGGGAGGGAGGGCATTTGCATGAGAGGGAAAATCTGGCCAACCAAGTATGGCCCTGCCAGAATCCCAAATCTCACTTCCCCTTTCAGCCAGCTGACTGACATGCTTCTTTAAAACACACCCTCCGTCACTTTCAGTCACTCTTCCTGCAGAACACAGAGGGATGGCACGACAGAAAAAAAGAAATAATTCTCAATAACAGGGCACTTTATCAGGTCCTGAAAGAAATTATTCTCAATAACCGGACACTTTATCAGCTCCTAAAACAAATGATTCTCAATAACAGGACACTTTATCAGCTCCTAAAACAAATGATTCTCAATAACAGGACACTTTATCAGCTCCTAAAACAAATGATTCTCAATAACAAGACACTTTATCAGCTCCTAAAACAAATGATTCTCAATAACAGGACACTTTATCAGCTCCTACAAGAAATGATTCTCAATAACAGGACACTATCAGCTCCTGAAAGAAATGATTCTCAATAACAGGACACTTTATCAGATCCTAAAACAAATGATTCTCAATAACAGGACACTTTATCAGCTCCTACAAGAAATGATTCTCAATAACAGGACACTATCAGCTCCTGAAAGAAATTATTCTCAATAACAGGACACTTTATCAGCTCCTGAAAGAAATTATTCTCAATAACAGGACACTTTATCAGCTCCTAAAACAAATGATTCTCAATAACAGGACAATTTATCAGCTCCTAAAACAAATGATTCTCAATAACAAGACACTTTATCAGCTCCTAAAACAAATGATTCTCAATAACAGGACACTTTATCAGCTCCTAAAACAAATGATTCTCAATAACAAGACACTTTATCAGCTCCTAAAACAAATGATTCTCAATAACAGGACACTTTATCAGCTCCTAAAACAAATGATTCTCAATAACAGGACACTTTATCAGCTCCTAAAACAAATGATTCTCAATAACAGGACACTTTATCAGCTCCTAAAACAAATGATTCTCGATAACAGGACACTTTATCAGCTCCTAAAAGAAATGATTCTCAATAACAGGACACTTTATCAGCTCCTAAAAGAAATGATTCTCAATAACAGGACACTTTATCAGGTCCTAAAACAAATGATTCTCAATAACAGGACACTTTATCAGCTCCTAAAAGAAATGATTCTCAATAACAGGACACTTTATCAGGTCCTAAAACAAATGATTCTCAATAACAGGACACTTTATCAGCTCCTTAAAGACAGGATTCTCAATAACAGGACACTTTATCAGCTCCTTAAAGACAGGATTCTCAATAACAGGACACTTTATCAGCTCCTAAAAGAAATGATTCTCATTAACAGGACACTTTATCAACTCCTAAAAGAAATGATTCTCAATAACAGGACACTTTATCAGGTCCTAAAACAAATGATTCTCAATAACAGGACACTTTATCAGCTCCTTAAAGACAGGATTCTCAATAACAGGACACTTTATCAGCTGCTTCAAGAAATGATTCTCAATAACAGGACACTTTATCAGCTCCTTCAAGAAATGATTCTCAATAACAGGACACTTTATCAGCTCCTGAAAGAAAAGATTCTCAATACCAGGACACTTTATCAGCTCCTAAAAGAAATGATTCTCAATAACAGGACACTTTATCAGCTCCTTAAAGACAGGATTCTCAATAACAGGACACTTTATCAGCTCCTGAAAGAAATGATTCTCAATAACAGGACACTTTATCAGCTCCTTCAAGAAATGATTCTCAATAACAGGACACTTTATCAGATCCTAAAACAAATGATTCTCAATAACAGGACACTTTATCAGCTCCTAAAACAAATGATTCTCAATAACAGGACACTTTATCAGCTCCTAAAACAAATGATTCTCAATAACAGGACACTTTATCAGCTCCTAAAAGAAATGATTCTCAATAACAGGACACTTTATCAACTCCTAAAAGAAATGATTCTCAATAACAGGACACTTTATCAGGTCCTGAAAGAAATGATTCTCAATAACAGGACACTTTATCAGCCCCTTAAAGACAGGATTCTCACAGACAGGACATTTTATCAGCTCCTTCAAGAAATGATTCTCAATAACAGGACACTTTATCAGCTCCTTCAAGAAATGATTCTCAATAACAGGACACTTTATCAGCTCCTTAAAGACAGGATTCTCACAGACAGGACACTTTATCAGCTGCTTCAAGAAATGATTCTCAATAACAGGACACTTTATCAGCTCCTTAAAGACAGGATTCTCACAGACAGGACACTTTATCAGCTGCTTCAAGAAATGATTCTCAATAACAGGATACTTTATCAGCTCCTAAAAGAAATGATTCTCAATAACAGGATACTTTATCAGCTCCTAAAACAAATGATTCTCAATAACAGGACGTTTTATCAGCTCCTAAAAGAAATGATTCTCAATAACAGGATACTTTATCAGCTCCTAAAACAAATGATTCTCAATAACAGGACACTTTATCAGCTCATAATAGAAATGATTCTCAATAACAGGACACTTTATCAGCTCCTAAAACAAATGATTCTCAATAACAGGACACTTTATCAGCTCCTTCAACAAATGATTCTCAATAACAAGACACTTTATCAGCTCCTAAAACAAATGATTCTCAATAACAGGACACTTTATCAGCTCCTTAAAGACAGGATTCTCAATAACAGGACACTTTATCAGCTCCTAAAACAAATGATTCTCAATAACAGGACACTTTATCAGCTCCTAAAACAAATGATTCTCAATAACAGGACACTTTATCAGCTCCTTCAAGAAATGATTCTCAATAACAGGACACTTTATCAGCTCCTTCAAGAAATGATTCTCAATAACAGGACACTTTATCAGCTCCTAAAACAAATGATTCTCAATAACAGGACACTTTATCAGCTCCTAAAACAAATGATTCTCAATAACAAGACACTTTATCAGCTCCTAAAACAAATGATTCTCAATAACAGGACACTTTATCAGCTCCTAAAACAAATGATTCTCAATAACAGGACACTTTATCAGCTCCTAAAACAAATGATTCTCAATAACAGGACACTTTATCAGCTCCTTCAAGAAATGATTCTCAATAACAGGACACTTTATCAGCTCCTAAAACAAATGATTCTCAATAACAGGACACTTTATCAGCTCCTTCAAGAAATGATTCTCAATAACAGGACACTTTATCAGCTCCTAAAACAAATGATTCTCACAGACAGGACACTTTATCAGCTCCTTCAAGAAATGATTCTCAATAACAGGACACTTTATCAGCTCCTAAAACAAATGATTCTCAATAACAGGACACTTTATCAGCTCCTAAAACAAATGATTCTCAATAACAGGACACTTTATCAGCTCCTTCAAGAAATGATTCTCAATAACAGGACACTTTATCAGCTCCTAAAACAAATGATTCTCAATAACAAGACACTTTATCAGCTCCTAAAACAAATGATTCTCAATAACAGGACACTTTATCAGCTCCTAAAAGAAATTATTCTCAGTAACAGGACACTTTATCAGCTCCTTAAAGACAGGATTCTCAATAACAGGACACTTTATCAGCTCCTGAAAGAAATGATTCTCAATAACAGGACACTTTATCAGGTCCTGAAAGAAATGATTCTCAATAACAGGACACTTTATCAGCTCCTTCAAGAAATGATTCTCAATAACAGGACACTTTATCAGCTCCTTCAAGAAATGATTCTCAATAACAGGACACTTTATCAGCTCCTTAAAGACAGGATTCTCACAGACAGGACACTTTATCAGCTGCTTCAAGAAATGATTCTCAATAACAGGACACTTTATCAGCTCCTGAAAGAAATGATTCTCAATAACAGGACACTTTATCAGCTCCTAAAAGAAATGATTCTCAATAACAGGACACTTTATCAGCTCCTTAAAGACAGGATTCTCAATAACAGGACACTTTATCAGCTCCTTCAAGAAATGATTCTCAATAACAGGACACTTTATCAGCTCCTAAAACAAATTATTCTCAATAACAGGACACTTTATCAGCTCATAATAGAAATGATTCTCAATAACAGGACACTTTATCAGCTCCAACAAGAAATTATTCTCAATAACAGGACACTTTATCAGCTCCTAAAACAAATGATTCCCAATAACAAGACACTTTATCAGCTCCTAAAACAAATGATTCTCAATAACAGGACACTTTATCAGCTCCAACAAGAAATTATTCTCAATAACAGGACACTTTATCAGCTCCTAAAACAAATGATTCTCAATAACAAGACACTTTATCAGCTCCTAAAACAAATGATTCTCAATAACAGGACACCTTATCAGCTCCTAAAACAAATGATTCTCAATAACAGGACACTTTATCAGCTCCTTCAAGAAATGATTCTCAATAACAGGACACTTTATCAGCTCCTAAAACAAATGATTCTCAATAACAGGACACTTTATCAGCTCCTAAAAGAAATGATTCTCAATAACAGGACACTTTATCAGCTCCTAAAACAAATGATTCTCAATAACAGGACACTTTATCAGCTCCTAAAACAAATGATTCTCAATAACAGGACACTTTATCAGCTCCTAAAACAAATGATTCTCAATAACAGGACACTTTATCAGCTCCTAAAAGAAATGATTCTCAATAACAGGACACTTTATCAGCTCCTTCAAGAAATGATTCTCAATAACAGGACACTTTATCAGCTCCTTCAAGAAATGATTCTCAATAACAGGACACTTTATCAGCTCCTTAAAGAAATGATTCTCAATAACAGGACACTTTATCAGCTCCTAAAACAAATGATTCTCAATAACAGGACACTTTATCAGCTCCTAAAAGAAATGATTCTCAATAACAGGACACTTTATCAGCTGCTTCAAGAAATGATTCTCAATAACAGGACACTTTATCAGCTCCTTCAAGAAATGATTCTCAATAACAGGACACTTTATCAGCTCCTTAAAGACAGGATTCTCAATAACAGGACACTTTATCAGCTCCTAAAAGAAATGATTCTCAATAACAGGACACTTTATCAGCTCCTTCAAGAAATGATTCTCAATAACAGGACACTTTATCAGATCCTAAAACAAATGATTCTCAATAACAGGACCCTTTATCAGCTCCTAAAACAAATGATTCTCAATAACAGGACACTTTATCAGCTCCTAAAAGAAATGATTCTCAATAACAGGACACTTTATCAGCTCCTTAAAGACAGGATTCTCAATAACAGGACACTTTATCAGCTCCTAAAACAAATGATTCTCAATAACAGGACACTTTATCAGCTCCTAAAACAAATGATTCTCAATAACAGGACACTTTATCAGCTCCTAAAAGAAATGATTCTCAATAACAGGACACTTTATCAGCTCCTAAAAGAAATGATTCTCAATAACAGGACACTTTATCAGCTCCTAAAACAAATGATTCTCAATAACAGGACACTTTATCAGCTCCTAAAAGAAATGATTCTCAATAACAGGACACTTTATCAGCTCCTTCAAGAAATGATTCTCAATAACAGGACACTTTATCAGCTCCTTAAAGACAGGATTCTCAATAACAGGACGTTTTATCAGCTCCTAAAAGAAATGATTCTCAATAACAGGACACTTTATCAGCTCCTTAAAGACAGGATTCTCAATAACAGGACGTTTTATCAGCTCCTAAAAGAAATGATTCTCAATAACAGGATACTTTATCAGCTCCTAAAACAAATGATTCTCAATAACAGGACACTTTATCAGGTCCTGAAAGAAATGATTCTCAATAACAGGACACTTTATCAGCTCCTAAAACAAATGATTCTCAATAACAGGACACTTTATCAGGTCCTAAAACAAATGATTCTCAATAACAAGACACTTTATCAGCGCCTAAAACAAATGATTCTCAATAACAGGACACTTTATCAGCTCCTAAAACAAATGATTCTCAATAACAAGACACTTTATCAGCTCCTAAAACAAATAATTCTCAATAACAGGACACTTTATCAGCTCCTAAAACAAATGATTCTCAATAACAGGACACTTTATCAGCTCCTTCAAGAAATGATTCTCAATAACAAGACACTTTATCAGCTCCTAAAACAAATGATTCTCAATAACAGGACACTTTATCAGCTCCTAAAACAAATGATTCTCAATAACAGGACACTTTATCAGCTCCTAAAACAAATGATTCTCGATAACAGGACACTTTATCAGCTCCTAAAAGAAATGATTCTCAATAACAGGACACTTTATCAGCTCCTAAAACAAATGATTCTCAATAACAGGACACTTTATCAGCTCCTAAAACAAATGATTCTCAATAACAGGACACTTTATCAGCTCCTTAAAGACAGGATTCTCAATAACAGGACACTTTATCAGCTCCTAAAACAAATGATTCTCAATAACAGGACACTTTATCAGCTCCAACAAGAAATTATTCTCAATAACAGGACACTTTATCAGCTCCTAAAACAAATGATTCTCAATAACAAGACACTTTATCAGCTCCTAAAACAAATGATTCTCAATAACAGGACACCTTATCAGCTCCTAAAACAAATGATTCTCAATAACAGGACACTTTATCAGCTCCTTCAAGAAATGATTCTCAATAACAAGACACTTTATCAGCTCCTAAAACAAATGATTCTCAATAACAGGACACTTTATCAGCTCCTTAAAGACAGGATTCTCAATAACAGGACACTTTATCAGCTCCTAAAACAAATGATTCTCAATAACAGGACACTTTATCAGCTCCTTAAAGACAGGATTCTCAATAACAAGACACTTTATCAGCTCCTAAAACAAATGATTCTCAATAACAGGACACTTTATCAGCTCCTAAAAGAAATGATTCTCAATAACAGGACACTTTATCAGCTGCTTCAAGAAATGATTCTCAATAACAGGACACTTTATCAGCTCCTTCAAGAAATGATTCTCAATAACAGGACACTTTATCAGCTCCTTCAAGAAATGATTCTCAATAACAGGACACTTTATCAGCTCCTAAAACAAATGATTCTCAATAACAGGACACTTTATCAGCTCCTAAAAGAAATGATTCTCAATAACAGGACACTTTATCAGCTGCTTCAAGAAATGATTCTCAATAACAGGACACTTTATCAGCTCCTTCAAGAAATGATTCTCAATAACAGGACACTTTATCAGCTCCTAAAACAAATGATTCTCAATAACAGGACACTTTATCAGCTCCTAAAACAAATGATTCTCAATAACAGGACACTTTATCAGCTCCTAAAAGAAATGATTCTCACAGACAGGACACTTTATCAGCTCCTTAAAGACAGGATTCTCAGTAACAGGACACTTTATCAGCTCCTAAAACAAATGATTCTCAATAACAGGACACTTTATCAGCTCCTTAAAGACAGGATTCTCAATAACAAGACACTTTATCAGCTCCTAAAACAAATGATTCTCAATAACAGGACACTTTATCAGCTCCTAAAAGAAATGATTCTCAATAACAGGACACTTTATCAGCTCCTTAAAGAAATGATTCTCAATAACAGGACACTTTATCAGCTCCTTCAAGAAATGATTCTCAATAACAGGACACTTTATCAGCTCCTTCAAGAAATGATTCTCAATAACAGGACACTTTATCAGCTCCTAAAACAAATGATTCTCAATAACAGGACACTTTATCAGCTCCTAAAAGAAATGATTCTCAATAACAGGACACTTTATCAGCTGCTTCAAGAAATGATTCTCAATAACAGGACACTTTATCAGCTCCTTCAAGAAATGATTCTCAATAACAGGACACTTTATCAGATCCTAAAACAAATGATTCTCAATAACAGGACCCTTTATCAGCTCCTAAAACAAATGATTCTCAATAACAGGACACTTTATCAGCTCCTAAAAGAAATGATTCTCACAGACAGGACACTTTATCAGCTCCTTAAAGACAGGATTCTCAGTAACAGGACACTTTATCAGCTCCTAAAACAAATGATTCTCAATAACAAGACACTTTATCAGCTCCTAAAACAAATGATTCTCAATAACAGGACACTTTATCAGCTCCTAAAAGAAATGATTCTCAATAACAGGACACTTTATCAGCTCCTAAAACAAATGATTCTCAATAACAGGACACTTTATCAGCTCCTTAAAGACAGGATTCTCAATAACAGGACACTTTATCAGCTCTTAAAAGAAATGATTCTCAATAACAGGACACTTTATCAGGTCCTGAAAGAAATGATTCTCAATAACAGGACACTTTATCAGCTCCTTCAAGAAATGATTCTCAATAACAGGACACTTTATCAGCTCCTTAAAGACAGGATTCTCAATAACAGGACGTTTTATCAGCTCCTAAAAGAAATGATTCTCAATAACAGGACACTTTATCAGCTCCTTAAAGACAGGATTCTCAATAACAGGACGTTTTATCAGCTCCTAAAAGAAATGATTCTCAATAACAGGATACTTTATCAGCTCCTAAAACAAATGATTCTCAATAACAGGACACTTTATCAGCTCCTAAAACAAATGATTCTCAATAACAGGACACTTTATCAGGTCCTAAAACAAATGATTCTCAATAACAAGACACTTTATCAGCGCCTAAAACAAATGATTCTCAATAACAGGACACTTTATCAGCTCCTAAAACAAATGATTCTCAATAACAAGACACTTTATCAGCTCCTAAAACAAATAATTCTCAATAACAGGACACTTTATCAGCTCCTAAAACAAATGATTCTCAATAACAGGACACTTTATCAGCTCCTTCAAGAAATGATTCTCAATAACAAGACACTTTATCAGCTCCTAAAACAAATGATTCTCAATAACAGGACACTTTATCAGCTCCTAAAACAAATGATTCTCACAGACAGGACACTTTATCAGCTCCTTAAAGACAGGATTCTCACAGACAGGACACTTTATCAGCTCCTAAAAGAAATGATTCTCAATAACAGGACACTTTATCAGCTCCTAAAACAAATGATTCTCAATAACAGGACACTTTATCAGCTCCTAAAACAAATGATTCTCAATAACAGGACACTTTATCAGCTCCTTAAAGACAGGATTCTCAATAACAGGACACTTTATCAGCTCCTTCAAGAAATGATTCTCAATAACAGGACACTTTATCAGCTCCTTAAAGACAGGATTCTCAATAACAGGACACTTTATCAGCTCCTAAAACAAATGATTCTCAATAACAGGACACTTTATCAGCTCCTTCAAGAAATGATTCTCAATAACAGGACACTTTATCAGCTCCTTCAAGAAATGATTCTCAATAACAGGACACTTTATCAGCTCCTTAAAGACAGGATTCTCACAGACAGGACACTTTATCAGCTGCTTCAAGAAATGATTCTCAATAACAGGACACTTTATCAGCTCCTGAAAGAAATGATTCTCAATACCAGGACACTTTATCAGCTCCTAAAAGAAATGATTCTCAATAACAGGACACTTTATCAGCTCCTAAAACAAATGATTCTCAATAACAGGACACTTTATCAGGTCCTGAAAGAAATGATTCTCAATAACAGGACACTTTATCAGGTCCTTAAAGAAATGATTCTCAATAACAGGACACTTTATCAGGTCCTAAAAGAAATGATTCTCAATAACAGGACACTTTATCAGCTCCTGAAAGAAATGATTCTCAATAACAGGACACTTTATCAGCTCCTTAAAGACAGGATTCTCAATAACAGGACACTTTATCAGCTCCTTCAAGAAAGGATTCTCAATAATAGGACATTTTATCAGCTCCTCAAAGAAATTGCTCCTGGGGGCGGGGCTAATTGCCCACATGACATCATGAGGTTGAAAATCTGAAAACGGTTTGTTTCAGAACACATCTCCTGAAAGGTCGAGACAGAGAGGGGGGATTTATTTGATTCTTGGGGGGGTTGTGGACACGCTAGGGACACATATTTTTGTCAGAAAAGCCTGAAAAGTGTATTTTGTATTATATGTGACCTTTAAGATTCTTTCAGTGGTTTTTTTAAACGTTACTAGTCCACTAAGTCCACACATCAGGGGGTCTTAGATGTCTCAAGGTGCAGGCCTAAAAGTGGAGGTGACAGCGTCTGCTCTGAGACTGTGGAAAACTGAAAATATTAGAGCTGCTCAATCTAGTGAACACTTTAAGTCCTTACTTAAGACCCATCTCTTTGAACTGGCTTTTAATACAAGTTGAGCTTTGACATGTTGACATTTTCTGCTCCTATCTATGCTGCTTATTATTGCTCTTTGATTTTTTTGTATTGTTGTTTAGTGGCTTCTGTGTCCTAAGCCTGTGCAGCACTTTGTGGTTGTTATAAACATGCTACAGACATACAGTTTGACTTGACTAAAGTTGTTTCACTGGGTGCAGATCAATAATCTACTAAAGAATAACAGTCAGGTCAGTGTAAGCAGCCTGTGTGAAATATGATAGGGCCTCATTTACCAGGCCTGAGGTCTAGGTACTACTCAGCAGCGATGGTCCAACAGGCAGATTACATCCTCCCTTAAACAGACTCTCCACATCCAACGTTTCCCTCATCTATAAGCAATAAAGGAGAAAAAGTATTAAATCTTTCTTTTTTGATGAACACAGACTATGTATTCTTAATGCTTGTGACCATACAGCCCCAGATGTGACCACTGCTGCACAGCCACAGTGCTACAAGCTTCCACCATATGGCCCCACATTCAGTCCGTACTCTATGGATCCCGCCGGCACCAGAGGAATTCTGTGCATCTGTTCTAGTTCAGCTGCGAGGAGTCCCCGTGTTTGGAGACGCCCGAGGGGGTGTTGTGTGACTACTTTCACCACTGGCTAAATCAACAAAGTTTCAATGCAGTGGCCAACCACACTCAGCTGAAATATTTATCAGGGACTTGACAAAAAGATGAAAAATAAATGAGTCAATTTTTTCATGGTCTTCCAGATTTTGAAAGATTGTTTCATTAAATTTACATGAGAATTTCGATTCATGTGTGCACAATCTATAATGGTCCTCTTCAATGGGACAGAGGCAGAGAAGGTCAGCTTCTTTTCCTCGACAGAACCACGACTTAGAAGTGGATTAACCAACTTTTTCCCTCATCACTCATCTAAGCAGTTTTAATTCTGATAAATAGACATACATTTACAGCAGAATCAGAAAATAAATTATTTTTATTCCACTTTCATTATTTTCATAATGTTAACTATATTAAAAGGGAAGTGTTGCTTTTAATAGAAATTAAAATTCAGCCCAAAAATGTTGATTTTAACCAGAATCTGCTGCTGCGGTAAATGTATGAACTCCTGTTAATGACTGATGTTAACTGTCAATTTATTTTATATTAAAAGAAAGGTGTTGCTAATTAGTCCTTGTGTGATTGCTTATCTGATAATCTGACTACTCAACTAACTCCATTTAATTTTTGCAACATTGCACTCCGTTCACTGATTATTTCAATGTATTTTTGTCAGTCTTTAATGTCATCCTATAACTTTAGAAGCAGATGGATTGGCCAGACACCATGTTGAAATATAATCATGCAGTAAAAATATGAAACAGTCTATCTGGGGGGGGGGGGGGGGGGGGTCCAAACCCAAGGCCCAGGGGCCAAATCCGGTCCATGGTACAGTTACACCCAGCCCACAAGATCATTCCTAATCTTATTATAACTGGCTCTAAAATGTGAGGTCTGCAGATTTCCTGTAGAATAAAAATGTAAACGTAACCTGGATGATGTGAAATATCCTGAAGTCATAAACGTGTCAAAAAAAAATAAAGAGGAAAAATAACTAGATCAAAAGAAATGTGGGAAAATAAATTATATATATTAAAAAAATATATATATATATTATACAAATAAATTCATTTGTATTTTCATTTCATATTTTCAATTTTGCATTGAAAAATTATGGCTTCAACCTAATATGTTGACTTTTATTTCATATTTTGACCATTTTTAATTTATTATTTTCACTTTTTGTCTCATGTTTTGACCTTTTCAACTAATGATTTTGACTTCCCATCTCATATTTTTAACTGTCAGTTGATTATTTTGACTTTTTATCTCACATGTTGACCTTTTCAATTGAATATTTGACTTTTTAGCCAATATTTTGACCTTTTAAATTTATGATTTTAACTTTCTATCTCATATTTTTAACTGTCAACTGATTATTATGACTTTTTATTTAATATTTTGGCCCTTTTAATTCATCATTTCAACCTTGATATCAAATTTTAACCTCTAAGGTGCACCATTTTAAATTTTAAGCCATATTTTTGCCTTGAAAATATGACTGTGACTTTATTTTTTCATATATTCGCCTACTTAAAGCACTATTTTAACATTTAATTTTGTGTTTTGACCTTTTGAAACA
This sequence comes from Cheilinus undulatus, assembly GCF_018320785.1. Taxonomy (NCBI): domain Eukaryota; kingdom Metazoa; phylum Chordata; class Actinopteri; order Labriformes; family Labridae; genus Cheilinus; species Cheilinus undulatus. The sequence continues at coordinate 2,871,035 of NC_054870.1, forward strand.
AATAAGTTTGACTTTATATCTCAGATTTTGAGCCTTAACTTATCATTTTGACTTTTTAAATCTCAGAATCATTTATCATCACTGTTAACTTTTTTTCCCCTATAGTTAATTACTGGAGAAAAATCATGCTGACAGATAAATGTGGACCCTGTTAGGCCTACAGGTCAGACCTTAACTCAGAATCCGGCCAGGTTAGAAGTCATTGTCAGATCTCAGAAACTGTATAGAGGAGTGTTTCGTGGACTCAGTAGAGAATGCTGAGGTTCTCTTTGATTGGGATATTTTACAATTCTTTTACAGAGGAGCTTTTCAGGCATACAGTTTACAATCATTAGTGTTAGGTTTGATGCATTTCTAAATGAATACATGATCAAAATGTACCCAAGAAAGTAACAATCCTGTAAGAAAATGCTAAAAAGGCAAAGAATTAGAAAAAAATAATCATGGGGGGAGGGGAAGGTATTTGTTATATTGCAATACTGCATCGGAGTTTCAACAAAATTCACTGACATAATCCACTGGTAGATCACACACTACAGGCATGTTACATCTAAATAAGCATAGATCTCATTCAGGGTGGCTGGAGCCTATCCCAGCTGGTTAGTATTCAAATATATTTGTGTTAGGGCTGTCAAAAGATTCACATTTTAATCTCAAATAATTGCAGAATTTGTGCCGCTACTCCCACCCTTTTTATTGCATTTTAAAATTCCACTTTTTTGCATTTTAACCTGTTTTTTCTTTACCACAGAAAAGGAACTTATTTTGGATTTAAAATAATAAGAAAACAGTAAAAGGTTCAGATGACTTTTACTAGTCTACTGAAAGTCTGAGTGAAAGTGGAGAAAGTCTTTTAAAGAGAAATGAGACCTTAAGGAGCAGTGGGGGACTTATTTTACAGCTCCATGGCTGCAGGGAGACGCTGATGCACCTTAGCCAGTGTGTTTGTAGGGACAATAAAACATGCGATTAATTGCAATTAAAAAATATTAGTGCATTACACTGTTAATTTTTTCAACTAAGACTATGACTAATAAAGTTTGTTGACCTTTTTCCATGAGAAAGACTAGATGGAGACAAGACAAAAATAGATCTGTTATGATTGAAACTGACTGAAGTAAGTTTAGTTTCCATCAAGATGACTAAAACTAGACTAAAAAGTCATTTAGTTTTCGTCAGACATTCAGACTCTGATATTTCTCCACTGTGGGTAAATCTGTCAACATACATCTGTAGCTATTCTGCTTCTCAGCTGTAGAAAGTAGGAACCCTGATTTGGTAGAGTGCACCAAAGACTCTACCATGATTTGGTACCAGATTTAGGCAAGAGAATAAAAGTTAAGACTAAAATCAAAGGACTTTCTACGGACTAAAACGAGACTAAAACTAGAAAGGATAGAAATGTGACTGAAATTAAAAGAGATGTAATCTAAAGACGACAACAGCTGTCCAAATTAACACTGGTGAATTAAATGTGGCCCTTACTCAGATTTAACTCAATTAATTTTGACAGCCTTAGTTTATATACAAATGGGGATGAAATTATTTGCCCCCCTAAAAATTTTCAGTTTTTCCCAAGAGCTGGCAAACAATGCCAGGAGTTTTTCCCTTTTTCCCAAACATCCATGTTTTATTTTGGACACTTACATTATTTTTCTTTGCACACAGAAACAGAATTATTTCACAGCCAAAAACTGAAATTATTAGCCCCCTTTAGAAAGGACTGTTTTGCTGAGCCATAGCACAGACCACTGTTGTTTAATGATGGTCTTTAACTTTACAAAGTTAAAAAAAGGTAGAATCACGTTAAAACTGAGTGCTATCTTCACATTTACACACTCCATATAAAAACCTGTTGATACTCAGTTTTAATGTAGAACAATTTAAGGAATTTTGCAGGGTTTGTCCCCGGAGGATAACGATAATGGGTTTTTTGTGTAACAAATCTAAGGAACCCCTGGTCTTAAACCTTGTGAGTCATGAAATTTTATTTTTAACCCTCAGGCATCACTTTAATTTGCTACCCTTTAAAGCCATTAAGGACAAAAACGTCCACTTCCAAAAAACTGCTATGAAAACTTAACAGATTCATATTTTTTATTTTTTTATTTTTTTTGCATAAGTCTCTTAAACAACTTCAGCTGTGCTCAGAACCACCAAATATTCAATCATTTTGAGGATTTTAACCTTTCAAATGCCAGTTTGATGACCTAAAGTCAATGTTGTTTTTTATGAAAAAGGTGAAAAAATGTGAAATCTTCCTAAAACCAAATCTTGGATGGCTGAGGCATTATTTCTAAATCCAGCTTGATTATGATGGAATAATTAGCCAAAATATTGACTTTGATGCATTTTTAGTTTTTGTGTAGCATCTGATTTAAAATGTCCTACCCTTTCAAATCATTAAGGACAAAAATGTCCACTTCCAAAAATGCCAATATAAACAGTATACATTAATATTTTTTTCTGCTTTTTTGGTCAAACCTTTTGATCAACTTCAGTTCTGATTAAAACAATCAATTATTGAATAGTTTTCAGGATTTTAACCCTTTAAATTCCAGTGTGATTACAGGATGGTCATATTTTTTCTAAAAAAACAAACCCACACACAAGAGTAATTATTTTCCAGATAACATAAGTCAGTGGGTGGGGGGTGTTTTTAAATCAGTCCTGGGTACGTCAAACATTAGCCCAAATATTGACTTTGATGCATTATTAGTTTTTGCGAAGCATCTGATTTAAAATGTAAAACCCTTTCAAGTCACTTGTGGATGAAAAAGGTCCCAATGACTCCCATTCAAACCATGTTTTTTGATCTCATAGCCATTGCATGATATCTGTCATTTTTTATGTTCATCACTAAAATCAGTCATTTCCCCATTATAGGCCTATGCATGAAAAGCCTGTCATTTCATTAGTTTGTGTGCTTGAGTTATTGAGCTTATTAGGCTATTTCAAGATAGTGTTTGTGTGTCTGCGTGTGTGCATGTGTGTCATGTGTCTTTGAATCAGACAGATCGACAGCTTGACCTCAAACCTTACTCAGGTCACACATGCACTTCAAGGAGTTTGCTGTGGAGAAAACCAAAACAATGCTTAGGGAGTTTATGCACCTGCTTGGATTCCTGTCAGAAACTGTGTGTGGCTTGGCTATCTGGACATTTTATTCCTTCTGCACCTTTATAGGGTAGTACATTTGTTTCAGTGATCTCCTGACCTATTAAAGCAATTGAAATTTGAATTCAAAAATTTGCCTAGAAAGGAACTTTGTTGCAAAAAATTTGATCATATGCACTAACTCAGCCAACATGGTGAGCTGAGAAAGAAGAAAAATGTGCCCAAATGGACAAAAATGTCCCTCTAGTGATGCCTAAAGGGTTAAAAGAAACATAAGTATAGGACTGCAACAGTATGTGCAAGTGTAAAAGATATTTGTTAACAGTCCAGATAGCTTGCTCACACTTAAAACTAAAGGGGTGAAGAAAACTGAGTTATGTCATGTTTTTAAGACCTACCAGCAGAGAAGGACCTGCAGGTTGGTGAGCCTTGGTTTAGAGGGCTCATTTTAAAACCCTGCAAGCTTTAAGGCCTGTAATACTCGTTTCAGCATCTTCTGTGGACATAGATCAACAAAGGTTCACTTTCAGCTTCAGGAACATTTCTGTAGAAAAATAAGTATAACAGTTAGCACACTCCTCTGTGGGTAATATAGGACATTTGCCTTGTTATTTATATTCTAAGACTAAAACAAAATGTAGTTCATTCAAAATTTTTATTTGGACAGAAAAAACTGGATTGCAATTATTAGAAACAACAAAATCAAGGGAAATTGCAATATTAGACCAACAGGTAAGAGTATATCACAGGTCAGTAACACTAAATGTACTGTTAAATTACTGCCACCATATCATTAGAAGAACGCTAACTGCAATAAATTCAAACAGAGATTAGTGCTTTGTCTGGTACACAGTCTACATTCCTAACCCACCAAGCAACAGTGAGACGAACGCCTTAACAAAACAGTTACTGCAGCACACAATGATTAGAACATTTCAGAGCAATGCAAGCTTTAGGACTCCTACTCCTTCAATTTACAGCATAAAGATAACTGTTTTTAACTATGAGTAAAAAACTGTATTTTAGACTACATAAAATCTGTTAACCAAGATTTTCTTGTCTTGTCATGTAAAAGAAGGAGCTTATGTAATAAATCAGGCTGTAAAAGGACCTTTTTTTTTTAGATTCTTGGTAAGCTTGAAACAAATGTGGGCTCTCTCTTTTAGGAGAAAAGGTTAAATACTCTTGTATTTACACACCCACTCGCTCTGTGTACAGCAAAAAAATTCTGTTGAACATTTTATCTCGACTCAGTTCAACATGACAAAAACTACATTAGAGTGGCAGAGCCAGATCTAACGTCCACATCCAAAAGTCTTATTCCACTCTTCATAAAGCTCCAAGTCTTTCGATGACACACTGGGCCGTACCGTCCTCAGGGCTTCCTGGAAGTCACTGTAGAGGATTGGTCTCACCTCATCTGCAGTAATCGTGGCGATGTCACTGAGCTGGATGCTGCGGATTGGCCCCAGTGCTGCTTCTTTACACAGATGAGTCATATCAGCTCCAGAGAAGCCCTCTGTAGCCGTCACCACACTCTCCAGCTCTGACTCTCTCAGCTGGTTCTTCTCTCGAGCCATGAGGTTGGTCACTATCTGCCATCGCGCGGTGGCTTCAGGCAGCGGGATGTATAACCTTTTAGCCAGGCGTCGCCGCGCAGCCTCATCTATCTCTTGCGGCCGGTTGGTGGCACCTACCACCAGAATGCGGTCTTCTGCAGCCGTGGCTGCCCCGTCCAGCTGGACCAGGAACTCTGTCTTTATCCTGCGTGATGAGTCATGCTCCCCGTCTGTGCGCTGGGACAACAGTGAGTCAATTTCATCGATGAAAATGACAGCAGGCTGGTGGCAGCGTGCAATGGCAAACAGGGCCCTCACCATTTTTTCTCCTTCGCCCACCCATTTGGACGTGAGCGATGAAGCGCTGATGCTAAAGAAGGTGGCACCGGACTGGCAAGCTATGCATTTTCCTATCAGAGTTTTTCCAGTACCTGGGGGTCCAAACAGCAGGATTCCTTTAGGTGGACCACGGAGGCCAGTAAAAATATCAGGTCGCAGCATGGGCCAAACCACAATCTCCTTAATTGTGGTCTTTGCAAACTCCAGGCCTGCTATGTCATCCCAAGCAACAGGGGGTCCGTGATCCATGATCTCACTCATGATGAGCTCGACAATCTTTGGCTCAAAGTTTTTCAGACGCTCATCCAGAATCTGAGGTTCCCCAGCAGAATCCCGGCTCGCCCCACCTTCTTCCTCTCCTTGTCGTGGCATAGGTGACACAAATTTAGAAAATGCCCCTCGGGGTCTGTTAGCACCCAGAGATTTCTTAACAGCTGCTGACATACCGGCGCTCTGACCTCTCTGGGGTTGCTGCGAATGCTTTTTCTGCTGATCAACGATGAACTGCTCACGAGCGGTTTTGAAACTGCTCCCACCTCGTGGCTCATTGCTTGCTTGCCCTCTGTGTTGCCCCCTTCCACCATCCCCGGCGTCTGGGCTGTAAAAATTCTTACGTTTAGCAGGGTTGGAGCTGGAAAAGACAGAGGGCTGATGATTTTGTGTGCCGTTTGCAGGGCCTGGGTTGCCCTGCGGAAGAGTCGCAGAAGGATGACTAAACACTGACTGTGGTCTAGCTGGGGGTCGGAAGAATGAATTTGAATTACCTGAGATACCCTCAGAGCTTCTCGGCCTTTCTGGCATAAAATTAGAAGCAGGATTACTGGGGGTGTTATAATCTATTTTTTTAGGCTGTGGTGTGACTGTAGGTTTAAATAACGCAGCATCTGATCTGACAGCAGTTAATGGAGCAGACAAAGGGTTTCCTTTGCTCTCTTGCCCAACACATATGTTTGCATCTTCTGATGCCACCAGGGAGCCTCCTCCCACCGCCTGAATCATCTTCTTCACACTTGGTAGCTCCATCACATTCTCCGCAGTCAGGGAGGACTCCCATTTGTCACTGTAGTTCCTCTGACTGCGGGCCAGATGCAGTGCGCTCTCTGCATAGTTGTTGAGCCCTTTGCAGGGGTCATCCGAGTCCAGGACTGCAGCATAGCGCTCCGAGTAGGTCCTAAGCAGGCTGTCCATGCCTGCCTGAGAGACCTGGGAGCTTGCCCATGCATACTGAATGGAGAGGATGTGGGCCCGGTAGGCATCGGCCGTCTGTTCAGGTGTACAGCTGCCAGATGAAATGTCAAAGGACCTCCTTTGCCACTCGTCCAGGTGTGCACCACTCATGCCTGGCCTGCTCCAGTCTGGTGAAGAAGAGGGGGCAAAAGTTATTAAAAATACATGTCCTCAGGAAAGGCAAAGGCTGACATCACCCCTGACCCATAAATAGGAAGAAAGTTACATTTTTTACTCTAAGGTCTGTTGTAGGCACTTGATACAGGAATCCAGCGGGTCAGTAAAACGGTTAATGAAGTTTGGGCTCTCCTCAGAACAGCCTTAAAAAATGGTCAACATTAAGACAGCACAGATTAAGGTCAACATTACAGCTCAAGCTTGAGAAATGCAGAACCACCTTCCTTGATTTTACTACTCAGGATCAGTGGAAAGAGTTATAAGACTGTTGTATTCAAGTCAAAGAACAGTAACTCTGCTTAAAATGTACTTAAGAAGGATTACTGGCAAATAAATCTACTTAAGAAAAAGTTAAGAGTAGCCTAATTCCTTTGAAATTTACTTGAATAGTGAGTAGCTAATGAGGAGTTGTACAGTAAAATATGATCATTTGTTTTGGAAATAACATGGAAAGCCATCCATCAGGGAGCGATAAAGGGGAAAGCTTTCTGCCAGAAAGTTTCTGGGGCCCTGCCACATTAGAGGGCATATGAAGGTTGGAAAAACTACATAATAACCACAACACTTTCACAAAACATACTTAAACATCCTTAATAAAGCAACAAAAATGCACCCTTTTTCTTCATTCCTTCAAAAATATCTACTGGAAAAGAGGACAAGAAAAGGAGCCATAAGGGTTAGGGTTAGCACAACGCTGTTTGCAGATATTTACAAATTAATTTTAGCCAATGCTAAAATTGATAGTGATATTTAAATATTGTCTAACTCTAAAACTTTAGACCTTTAAGTAGGGCTGGGCAATTAATGACATATTAGATTAACTCGCAATATGGCCTGCTGCAATTTTCAAATCGCAGAAGTTGCAATATTTCTTTAACCTGAATTTTGAGTCAGAATACCAGTTTAAAAGTTTTTTTGCAGCGTAAATGTCATGCATTACATATCATGCAATCATTCAAGACCCATTTTTAGAGAAGTCTAAAAAAATCCTACTTTCTTTTTCATTTTTGTACATTTTTCTGAATTATGAGGACGACATAAAAAATAATCATTCCCTTCAAGACAACAATTCATATCCAATTTGCAATACAAGTCAAAATCATCACAATTACATATTTTTTCAAAATTGCTCAGCCCTAGTTTTATCTAATATTGTGCTGGTTGTAACATAGAAGTAATTTATTTATTGTTTGTGTTTGCTGGAAGATACATAATATGAGTAAGGAATAACTGCATATCAAATTGAAATCACACTATTGGGGGGGGGGGGGAATCACAATTAGATTATTATCCCAAATCGTTCAGCCCTACCTTTAAGCACAATTCAAAGTTTGAGGCTGAACAAATTAACAACCTTCAGTCCTTAAAAATACATTTGAAGAATGAGGATGAACAAAGAACAAGAAATAACTGATGCATGCCTGTCTGTTCTGCCTTAAACTCCATTCTCATAATCGCCTATAATGTAGATAACATTGTCCATCCCTCATGCATTGATACTATTAAATCAGATCGAAGGAGGGCCCTTTAACTGAGTCTATGAGGAGCCCAGGATTTTCTGTGGATGGGCCTCACACCATGAGAATATAATTCTCCAACCAGGCTGTTCAGGTGAAGTCACACCTTTATGATGGAGTAAAATGCAACAGCTGTTCTGGGATTTAAGGTGGAATCACTCTCTCTCTGTGTGCTATGGACTGTCATGATAGAACGACAGATCCTCCATGTTTGGCTTAAGGACTATTTTCTAAATCAGTAATTGATGCTTTTTAAAATGTCATGAAGTGCATACTTCTCTTAGACTTTATCCAAGTGAAAGTAAAATCACTGATTTCAAAATGTACTCAAAAAGTACTAATACAAAAAAATATCCAATTTAATTAAAACGTGTCAGTGTAATTAGTTGATTTGCTCACCTGCACTTCAGCCACCTGACGGAAGTAATTGACTTTAAAACACCTCTATTTGTTACAGCTGACGAAACTGTAAATATGCAATCAATCTTAATGATGATGAGTTCATGTTAATGTGTATGAGTGTTTGGGGCGCATCTGCTGTGCAAATAGACTACTTAATGCATATTAATGACATGTGGCTGGTGTGCAAGAAGGAAATCAACTGTAGTGTCCCATAACTAAAGTCTTTTTAAACTGGTCAACAGTCCCTGGACTGGACTTTCACCAAGCTGCGGACATATGTGTGTCATCTAGATAAACAGCATGACAGGCAAAGTAACATAGTACTGGAGACGTCACTTACTATACGGTTATCTTCTTATATTGATACAAAAACATAGGTTTACAACGAAAAAAGACTCGTTTTCAAAGCTGATTCACTAACATGCCGCCTGGTCGTTCCCGCCTCTTGTTTCTTCCTCGCCCGTCATACTTCCTGCAACGTTCCAATTCGTTTTTCAAAACCCCACCTCGTATCACGATGACTTCCTGTGACAACATAAAGAGGCCTAGAAAAAACACAGACTCTACAGCTGTCCCGACTTTAACTCCTGATGAGACAGTTACGTAAAAATGCATGAAAATACGAGTAAACCACCACGCTCGGCCACAGCAAATTAACAACTTTAAAGTATTGGAACGCGACCCGTATTGGCACAACCAGGGGTGTTCCATTTACTCTCCAGTGTTGCTGAGAAAGCGGAGACTTGAGGCGCTGTTTTAGCCTACGTTGTATGAGTATTCAAAAAACACGACCCTTCACGTCGATGTAGAAACTTTTAATCAATTAAAAACTCAAATATTCACGTCGACTTTGGTTTAACAGCAGAGTCGCAGCTAATGATATCATCGGAGGTCTTGGACGCCACCTTGTGGCCTCCACTGGCGTAAAAAATTAAAAAGGCAGTATGTCGTTTTATCGTGTTGCAATCTGGGAAGTGAAGTAAAATTGGAAATGGAAAGTTGTCGTTTATTGAATTCCATCGTACAATCTCTTCAAATACATTGTATGCTGAAATTACTTGCATGTAAAGATGTGATAATTAAGTTTACAATTTAATGAAAGCCCTGAAAATATAAATACGCTTCATTTGATCACACATAAACTACAATAACCACAACCGTTGAGCTTTTTGTTTATGCTGTCGACAGTGGATGACAGCGGCTGCTAAGCCTCTGAAAAGCATACGCCGCCGGTGTGCTTGTAAGGTGCTTGTATGCAATAGCTGTTAAACTATCTGGTTATTTTATTAACTTCTTTAATCCGCCATACTTGATTTTGGTCTTTGTCTCGAGGGAGGAACACCGGAAAAGTTTTCTTCATAACGGTTCACAGTTGTCGCAGTCCTTTAGCTCACGCTAAAACGGAGACGGGATGTAAATTAATCCAGACGGGACTAGCCCCTGGAGCCGCTAGCAGCAGTCAGTCACACCCTAGTCTGGGATTTTCGACTGATGTTGTCGGAATAACATAAAAACGCATGTTATGATGTTTCATGTAAATTAATACTTGTGTAAGCCTTCTGTTTTGAGGCTCCAGGGCAATAGTTTGACTTTGCTAACTAAAAAGTGTGAGCTGTATATGACTGACTCATCATCATGGCTCGGACAGAGGTGATGACCCTAGCCAGTCTGTCTGCTGCAGTTTCATCAAGATAGCCTCATAACTTGCTACAAAGCTAAGCTATTCAGCTCCAGTTGTTTTTATTCTACTATACCTAATAGTAAGTGTGGCATTATGAATTCCCCAACCTACACATTTGTCACGCGTGACGACAACAGTACTGTTTATGCGGAAGTTTCCAAAATCCTTCTTGGAACTGGACAGTGGAAGAAGCTAAAAAAGGACAATCCAAGGTTCAACTTGATGCTTGGTGAACGGAACAGACTGCCCTTTGGACGTCTAGGTAAATTATTATTATTATTATTAATATTAATATTTTTATATGCCGCTGCAGACTAATAGTCTACTTTTCTGAGCTCTTCCTGATAAAAGAGCTGCTTGATTGTGGCAAAAAATCATCATGATAGTGCAGTTTTTCTTAAAACTACATTTATTGGGAATTTTAAGTTATCAAATTTGTCATTTTGCCTTAAGAGGTGAACACAACCTGAAACAAATGCTTTAGGTCTGTCTCTTTAAACCCAAAGTGGCTCCATATGACTGTAGTCCTTTAACCTTTCCTTTCTTATTCCTTTCCTTTCCTACTTATTCTTTACTTTTTCTTATTGAAGTAAATGGGGTGCTGTGGCTCTCTGCTCCTCACTTAAAATAAAGTGAGAGCCATTGATGTGGGAGGGCAGAGTGCATGCAGGGTTTTATTTAATTGATATCAGCCTCTCCTTACGTTCCTAACTCTTCTCAGTGGGGAGTGTGTGGAAGAGACACAGGACGTTGGAGGATAATTTACTGAATGAGAAATCCTTCATTTCACAGCGTCAGTCTGAGTGACGTCATGTAGGAGAGAGTGGAGCAAGATGAGCCAGTTTTTAAGTTATGCAGTCTTCAAGGTCAGACAGAGATGGGACCACTGTAGAATGAAAACTTGAACCTTTATTTCAGGATCTTTGCTATCAAATGGAGTTTTCAGAATGAATCTATAAAAAGCTGTCTGCTGTAGTCCCCCTGTGGCTCAAGGTGTCCCAGGTAAGGGGTAAATTGATTGGGGGGTAAATGGAGCCATCATGGGGTAAACTAAACACCTTAGCATAAATGCAGTAATAAATATTTTTTCAGTTATGAACCTGTCAGAAAAAAAAACAACTGGTAAGTCTAAGGACCACTGACCAATCAAAACACTCATATAATGTTCTAGTCATCAAGTTTGTGGGGAAATATGAGCTGTTGCTTCCTCCTTGCAGTAGAGGTCGCTTCTCCACTTGGATGCAAAATTTACAGAGACAAATTCACCAACTAACAGATCTGAGGTGTTTGAATCTGATTAAAGGACAGATCATGGAAATGAAAACAGGAGGGTAGAGTTTACATTTCTATTCTGGTTGGTGGTCAACAGGTAATAAAAAATCATTTGCATAATAAAGCAGAAGACTCATTCATCTTGCTGTGAGATCCTTCTAATCAAATTATTTGTAAGAAAACAAAAAAGAATAAAATACTTTGTCTTCTTTTGCATACAGAGGGAAATTTAGCCTTAATTTGCTTGGGCAAAAATGTTGAAGACTTAAATTTTATTAGTGTATTTGTCTAGTATAAAGAAGAAGCAACTCATTACATGTAATGGGCCTCATTCACTGGACAAGTCCAGTTAAGACTCTCATTTCAAGAAGTACAAGGCAAAAGCAAAGCCTCATAAGTACAGAAATATCTGCAAATGCAGCAATGAAAAGATTAACTTGTTAAGTGTATTAAATTAGTATTGTTCCTGTAATTTCATTAGAAACGTCTGATCTTAAAAACCTTCTGGTGTTGGCTCATTTTACCCCATAGCCTTTGGCCCCATTGATACCATTTTGTAAAACATGGCTGTGTTGGAAACCACGCGCTCGTTCCCTACTCCCTATGCACTATGCAGTGAGCAGCATATGGACTACATAGTGGACTCATCTGCAAAACACAAAAATGATTTTTGGACACTACTCTGACCAGTGATGATGATGTCATCGTCTCAGAATTAAAACAACGGCTGGTAGATATCCATGACAACGGCTGAGGATCAAAATTGATGGTAGAATTTTCACTTCAAAAAAACTGATACCAAATGTAACGTATTTTCACAAAAAATAATAATACTAATAGATACAAAGTCTTTTATAGCAAAAAGTCTTCAGTGTTTTTGTGTTATCACTTACTTTTGCACATAGATTATGGTCTCATGTCTTGTAATCCGGTGGTTCTCAAACTGGGGTCTGGGGACCTCTGGGGGTCCACGAGCCACAGCTTGGGGGTCTGTGAAATAATTTGAAATAGGTTGTTAAAGTTAAGCCATGTCATTAAAACTCAAATAAATACATACAGCAAGGGTCATCAAGTACATTTGCACAAGGGCCAGATTTAGTCTCGACAGAGACTCTGTGACTTTTCAATGAACAAAAATAAAAAGTTCATATTTTGGCCTAATAAACATATTATTGTAATAATGTTTTCTTTCAAACCTCAGGGAATGGGCCTTCCCCAATGGTAATTTAGCACCAGTATTAACTAATTTTTTACACTTTTTAACCCTTTTTCACTACTTCATTTGGCCATTTCTGCCATTTTTTTTGCCATTATTTACCCATTTTAAAATGTGCCACTTTTTAACCCTTATTTTTTCACTTTTTGACCATTTTTTACTTCTTTTAGCCACTTTCCTGCCAATTATTGCCCCTGGAAGCCACTTTTAAACCCATTTTCATGATTTTGCCAAGGTATTTTTGCTATATGTTCTCTTCTTTCACTCACTTTTTATACTTTTTGCTACTGTTTGCCTCTTAAACCAAAATTTTCAATTCTTGAATCCCTTTTTACCACTTTTCCTTCATGTTTTATCCCCTTTGTGCCACTCTTTTAGTCTATTTTTTCTCATTTTATTCTTCATTTTATTGTTTTTCATTACTTTTTTGAACAATTATTACTCCCTTCGAACACATTTTTGATACTTTTTCTCCCATTTTTGCCCTTTTACCCATTTTTGCTACATTTTATCCTCTTTTTACCACTTTCCCTGCCAATGTTTGCCCCTTTGTGCCACTCCACAACCCATTTTGACAGTTTTCATACATTTTCACCACTTTATGTAGCCATTTTTGCAACATTTCCACCTGTCTGAATTTTTGTAAAAACAGATCAGATTTCAAGACATTCTCAAACAATTTCAATTTCAGTCATTTTGGGTGGATTTAATAGCCGCAGCCTAAAGATACCCTGAAAACCGCAACATCTTTTCTAAATTTAATGACCTCCTGGGGGCCGGATAGGAAGCTTCGGGGGGCCTGATGTGGCCCTCGGGCCGCCAGTTGATGACCAATGACATACAGGGACCACAGCGCCATAAAACAACCATACTGAACCAGTGACTCTCACATAATTCAGCTTTGGGCCAATAACTCTGATATGATTGTGAGATATCACGTAAATTTATCACTCATCACACACCAGTCACTTTGCTCAGGTTACATTTGGTGTGCAGGTCCAGCTAGCAACGATAGATAAATATTAAAGCACGTCCACTTCATCAAGTGATGCTCAGCCCATACCAGCTAAACTGAGAAAATATGATGACAGCTGCCTGGAGTTTGGTTTTATTAAGAACAGCAACGGAAGACCAAAATGTGTTGTGTGTCTTCATGTGTTTGCAAATGAAGCCATGAAGCCTGCCAAGCTAAAGTCTCATCTGATAACAAAGCATGCTTAGTGTAAGGACAAGACTAAAGATTTTTTCCAAAGAAAGGGTGAAGAATATATCAGCCAGAAAATACAAAAAGTGAACCTGACCACAAAAAAGCACAGAGGGATTCTTATTTGGCTGCTTGATTGGACAAGAGCTTGTATTTAGGTTTAAGAGTTTAAAATACAGCATCTAGGAGTACAAATGGCAGTTAACATGTTTAATCAGCGTGAGGGTGATGTGGGTGTCCTTGGAACATTTTTTGTATCTGTAAGGGTTCCCTAGCCCTGAAAAGTTTGAGAACCCCTGTTCTTATCATGAATCCTTAACACTTTCTTACAGATTCTATACTGTTGTTAAAACCAACCAACCAAAAAAAAGAAAAAGCCTAAAAAACTGTACTGATATGCGATCCTGTGCTCCTCTCGTTCATCTGTCATGTTTGAGGGCAGCAAAAGCAATGCATGATGGTAAATACTGCTGGGCTAGAGACCATGGGTTGTTCACTACTTTTCACAATGCATTGTGGGATAGAATAGTGCACTATTTAGTGTATAACAATGCATTCAAGACACCACTACAAAATGTCGTATTCGTTATATAGGCCACTATGTAGTGATTATGCCATTGTGCACCATAGAGTGAATAGGGAGTGATTTTGGACACAGCCAGTGTCTACTTTAGCAATTCAGGCTAATGTAAAGCTAAGTGATCTACATGGTTTTACATGGACATAAACCGCCAAAAGGTTTAACTTATGTTTCATTTAGACCTGCATGAATTTGTTTGATATAAACTTCATTATTCCTGACATCAACAAAGACAGTTTTTTTATATTAAAAAAAAGTACTAACTACATCTCCCATGTACTCTGCTCCAACATAGCAAGACAGAAATGATGGATACGTCCTGAATTTATGGTCACATGACAAAATATTCACACAGTTGCCAAGATGCAGCATGTGGTTAACTTACCCACTGGCTCACCTTTTCTTCATCACTGCTGCGTGTTCAACTTGCATTTCAAGCAGATCATAGCTGTGAGGATAAACTGTGAAAGAAAAGTCCAGATCTGTACAGAGGTGCCGCGCCTCCAAACCAATCTTTTTACGTCTTTGGTCAAAAGAGTTCTGTAGATTAAACACTGATGTTCCTGACTCAGGACTCTCCAGAAGCCTCCTCTCTCCTCGAGCCCTGTCTCCTCTCGGAGCATTTAAGGAATTGGGAGATCCTTCATCATGGCAGAGAGTGAACGACTTCAGGGCAGTCGAGCAGAGAGGGAGCAAGGATGTGCAAAGTGATGAAACTAGAAGAACTATTGTAAAGGAAGGGAGGGGGTACTCCATTTACCACACATGACAAAACACATGGACAGTTCAGTGCAGTATAGCATGAAGTGCAGTAACCCTGTTTCCTTTATCATGACTGCAGGAAGACAAACTGTATCGTATTGAAATTGCTGTAGAACACAAAGTAAACTCCAGACTGTTTCCGTGTGCAGGGCTTGTTCCAGCTTCCTGTTAAAGGATTTTGTCTGTCGTAGAAATGTGCAAGGCTGTCTCAGTGCCTACATGTGGGTAATCCTTTTCTCCACTTTGCTCTTACAGGTCATGAGCCAGGACTGGTGCAGCTGGTGAATTACTACAGAGGAGCAGATAAACTGTGCAGAAAGGCTTCCTTGGTCAAGTATGTTACTATTTCTTTAAATTAATGATATGTATTTTTCTCCGTTTTGCTACCGTCTATGCTTCTAATGCATCTTCTGGAAGTGAATTATTCAAAAGGGGTTACATTAGCCGACCATTTCCGTTCTTCACCATTAGGCTTATAAAGACGAGCCCGGAACTGTCCGACTCTCAGAACTGGTTCCCAGAATCCTATATCATTTATCCCACTAACCTCAACACCCCAGTTGCTCCAGCTACCAACGGCATTAGCCATTTAAAGAGCAACCCTAAGACGGATGAGCGAGAGGTTTTTTTGGTTTCCTATCAAAATAAAAAAGACAGTGGGGAAGGCTCAGTATGGATTGCCAAGTCTTCTGCTGGAGCTAAAGGTAACATTTATTATCTTTTCATTTGTTAAAACCTAAAATAGATTAGCTCAAACTATTGTCTGATTACATCTGCTGCTTGTATGGTTTACGATTGGTTCACAAATAATACTAGGGGTGTGGCTAATGATATCAGCAGTTGCTTATAATATTGGTTTTACTGGAACAGGTGCTGGCATTTTGATATCTCATGATGCTAATGAGCTGCTGGAGCACATCGATAATCAGGGACAGGTTCATGTTATTCAGAAGTACCTGGAGAAACCTCTGCTTCTGGAGCCAGGACATCGGAAGTTTGACATAAGGTCAGTCCTTTTAGTGTAACACAAACCTATAGAAAATATGCTTGTTTGTCTTATCACTTTAAATAAGGGTCTAATGGGGTCTAATGAGTCATGATCTGTTATTGACAGGAGCTGGGTGCTAGTGGACCATCAGTACAACATCTATTTGTACCGGGAGGGAGTGCTGCGTACTTCCTCAGAGCCCTACAATAGCTCTGACCTCCAGGACATGACCAGCCACTTAACCAATCACTGCATCCAGAAGGAGCACTCCCAGAACTACGGCCGATACGAAGAGGGGAATGAGATGTTCTTTGATGAATTCAGGCTGTACCTGCTCAACACTCACAACGTCACCCTGGAGGCTACGATATTACCTCAGATCAAGCAGATCATTAAGTAGGTCCTCTGTGATTTTGCAGATGCTTTTACTTTAAGATCTTATCTAAAAGAAAGTATATCCTTCACACCATAAGCTCAAGAAGTTCATTCATAGTCTCGGCTTTTTCTTATCCCAAACACAAAAGCTCTAGTTACATTATAAATTGCACTTTAATGAGTTTTCACAATCATTTTGCCTTTATGTAGTGACACATTATGACGTATCATCACACAGCAGGAGCTTCACATACACAGACTCAGACATGCACACACTCAGCAGAGTTCTGGCCTGCCAGCTCTGATGTTAAACATTGCCACTGTCCTGCTCCTGTTGTGCCCCTGTTACTAACTCCAGTGCCTGCTCAGGGGCTAAATCACTTCACTAAACCTTTCCACATCGATGTGTTGCATGTCGAAGATGAGGTGTAACCAAGTGACTGCAGAACCGCTGGAAGGCACACACATACCCCATGTTAAAATGTCCTTATTAGTAGAAATGAGAGTGTTACAGCCTGGTTCAAAAATAGATGGAATAGTTTCTATAGATGTATACACACTCCTGATCAAAATTTTAAGACCAGCTGAAAAATTGCAAGAATTTACATTTTGCACTGTTGGATCTTAGGATGGAGATCTTCAAAATGCACAAAGAAGAAATGGGAGTGAGACAAAAAAAATTCAGTAAGCAATTTATTGAAAACAACAATTAAACTGAAATAAGCTGTTCATCAGCTGATCAAAAGTTTAAGACCACAGCTATAAATGAAACAAAAACCCCTTCTAAAACAGAAATAAAAGAGGACTCAGTAATGAGGAGCTCCACCATTCTTGTTGATCACTACAAAAATTAGTTTGGGCATGCTTGATGCGAGTATTTCCAGGAGGCTGGTGGGAGTGTTGCTCTAGGTGTTGAAGATGGCTTCATGAAGGTCATCCACTGTCAGGACCTGATGTCCATTTTTGTAAACCTCCCTTGCCACCCATCCCCAAATGCTCTCAGCTGAATTTGGATCAGGGAAACATGCAGGATGGTCCAAAAGAGTGAGGTTCTTCTCCTGGTAGAAGTCCTTTGTCAGGCATCCATTGTGAACTGCAGCGTTGTCCTGTTGAAAAACCCAGTCATTAGCACACAGACGAGGGCCCTCAGTCATGAGGGATGCCCTCTGCAACATCTCCACATAGCCAGCCGCTGTTTGACGCCCCTGCTAACCTGAAGCTCCACTGTTCCATTGAAGGAAAAAGCACCCCACATCATGATGACGCCCCCTTCAATGTGCTGCGTAGAAAACATCTCCAGTGGGATCTCCTTGGTATGCCAGGAACGTTGGAAGCCATCAGGACCATCAAGGTTACATTTTTTCTCATCAGAGAGTAAAACTTTCTTCCACCTTTCAGTGTCCCATGTTTGGTGCTCCCTTGCAAAGTCCAAATAGGCAGTTTTATGGCGTTGAAGGAGACCTTTGAAGATGTTGTTTGTTTTTTAAGCCCTTCCCTCGCAGATGCCGTCTGATAATTATTGGGCTGCAGTCAGCACCTGCGTGTTGATGGACAGCCAGTCGGATTCTCTGGCTCAGCGCTGGTGAAATTTTATTGGGTCTACCACTTGACTTTTTTGTTCCATAACCCTCAGGATCTCTGAAGAAATTCAAAATGACTGACTTACTGCATCCAACCTCAGCAGTGATGGTGCGAGAGGCCTCTCTTATGCAGCTCAACAACCCGACCACGTTCAAAGACAGGAAGCTTTTTTGCCTTTGCCATCAGGACGTCATGACAACGTGAATAACTGACAGAAAATGACATTGCATCCACATTTTTGCGCAGATTTTGGCTTTTAAAGCCTGTGATCTTAAACTTTGGATCAGCTGATGAACAGCCTATTTCAGTTTAATTGTTGTTTTCAATAAATTGCTTACTCAAATTTTTTTTTTTTTTTTTGTCTCACTTCCATTTTTTCTTTTTGCATTTTGCAGCTCTAATTAGAACCTTCTGAAGATTCAACAGTGTAAAAAGTAAATTCTTGCAATTTTTCAACTGGTCTTAAAAGACGATCAGGAATGTTTTGGTATATTGACTCTGTGGTTTCCTGATTCCTTCTCTAGAACTTAGGTGTTTAATGTCTCAACAATTGGGACATTTTCCTTTCTTTAATAGATTACTTCAAATAACTTGGTTGATCACAAATCTGTGGTGGTCAAAATGGCAACCAGCCTGATATGACCCAAACGGTTTACATCAGGATAAATGTTCTGCAAATGCAGAAATCAAGCAAACTCAAGATCACATGCAAAAATCCAAATAAACACAAACACTGTGCCTATAAAAGTTGAAAAAATTGCCATAAAATCAGATGCTTTTTTAATTAGGAATGAGTATCCAAATCCAAGTACCAACATATCTGATGCGGAACTGAATTACCGTACAGATTTTAGTGCTTCATTTCCAGAGTCGCCATCCCCATGCAATGCCCCACCACTCCAAATTAAATTGTTGTCTCTGCTTGTGTACCTATCAAGGACACGGTCACACTGACTGGCCCATTTCCTTCGTTTTTCTCTGGTGTACCACGAGTATATGAATTTTGCTTGAGCCTCTTACATAAAGAAGCTATACCTGCTACCTTTACTTATATATTCTATTTGCATCTTTTAAAGATACTTCTCTGAGTTATTTATGATACCAGGATGGCTTTTAGGCTCCTGCTGACTTTTGACCAATTTTTTCTCCTAAAAGTTTTAAGTCAGGCAATGTTTAGGCACCAGCGTCATTTCAAAAGTTTTCATTTAGTTCCAGTATCAGGAAAAAAACATACAACGCCCAACCCTAAATTCAGTTACAGATGCAAAGTAAACAAATGCAAATTCATCAAACCACTGCCAAGAAAAACTGCAGCTTTTCCTGTCATTGCAGTGGGAGTGGAATATGATGTTGAGTTGTTTTGGTGTTTGTTATCAAGAGCCAGATTACCATAAAATCTGTGTTTTCACAGGACCTGTCTGACATGTATTGAGCCGACAATCAGCACCAAGCACCTGTCCTACCACAGCTTCCAGCTCTTTGGATTTGATTTCATGGTGGACCAGAGCTTCAAAGTTTGGCTCATTGAGATCAACGGGGCTCCAGCCTGTGCACAGTTAGTAATACTCAGCAGATCGTTCATGTTCACTCTTTCTCTCTGAGCCTCTCTTCAAGTTAAACTTACTCTTTAATACAGTTTTCACCCTCTACTCTGTCTTATCATTATCGATGTCATTGTCTCTATTCCACATTTTGACAGATTTTTCACTTTTATCACTAGGGTTTTTTATTAGGGCTGGGCAACTAATCGAATTTTAGATTAAATCGCAATATTACACACTGCAGTTTTCAAACCACAGAAATTTACCTCTTTTGTATGTTTGTTTGATTCAGAATGAGAAAAATTACTCCTGTCAATACAAAGGTGTCTTAAAATATCACAATTAAATTGTTTAGTCTTTGTTTAATCTACCAAACATTGTGGTGATTATAAAATACAATGATGTATTTCTTGTATGTTTAAAAATACAAAAGATGAGGAACTTAAAATATAAGCGTGCTTTAAATTGCAATCGCAATATTGGGGGAAAATATGGCAATTAGATAATTTTTCCAAATCGTTCAGCCCTAGTTTTAAATCTTTTTTTCCAGGTTATATAAAACATTCTTAAGGTTATATTTTAAGGCATTGATTATGATTGATCACTGATTAATTTTCTTTAAGAAAAATGATCATTAAAAAAAAAGTCATACAAAATAAAATGGCAAGCTTAATGTAATGTCACCTAGGGTTGGGGGATGTGGACCAAAAATCCTGTATAGAAAAACTAAAGCAACTTGTAGGTCAAAAACATATTGGCATATACAAAAAGTCACACAGGCCGATTTTTATACATTTTCTTCTCAATTTATTGGGCAAATTTTTCAAAACTCTCAACATTCACTAAACTTTAAACAGTTTCATGTTACTTCATATTCCTGTGGCATGTTTGCAAAAGGTAGGAAGTCACCTCAGACATTTCATTGACATTTCTAAACTGTTTTTGTGTCAGTGGTATCGGCTAATTCCACCAAAATGAAACAATGTTTTGTTATCTTTGGAACCATATGGTTAAAAATGTACGGATGCTTTCTCACCATGATCGCCTCAAACTGCATCAAGATTAGTGGTGCAGATATTAGAATTTTGCAAATATACTGTTATTTGCGAAACATTTTCAGCATTTTCAGCACCAGTGTAATTAAACATTCTCTGTTGTTTATCATTAAGAACACTGTGTGTCTGCTGTATTAGGATCGAGCTTTCACTGTTATTGTGACTATGCAACCTGTGACTATGTGTCTAGAATCTAATGTAAAACAAGACTAAATTTGATTCTTAAAATTATAAATGTATTCTTCCTCAAAGGTAGACATTCACTATGCAAAACTGCAAGACATTTCTTTGGATGAACATTTTCCTGAAAATGTTTTTTTAGCATTAATATTAAAGCATTATCTGCCTTTTTCAGAGCTACAAACAGCACTGTGACAACCTGCTGACAGACCGTGAGTGATGTTGAGCACTAAATAGAAGTGTGGCACTTTTTTAATGGAGTTTATTCTTTCAAATTAAAATAAATTCTCCCACCACCTCTGCCAGTGTGTATGCTGGTATATAAACAGATATAATGGATGTAAATATCAGCAGAAACGCTCATATCTTCAGATCCTGATATTGTGCAGATACAGTGTTATACCAGTTAACATGTTTTTCTTGGATCGGTATGAACATAAACTTTATCAAAATGGATAATAGTCCCTAACCCCATATTATATTTTGAATTATATTGACTTATATTTTATAAAAACGGATGCATACTCCTCAGCCCTAATCACACTTGGTTGTATGTTGTTAATATAAATTATAACAGATTTATTATCATAAAACTGTTAGCAATGGGGCGCAGATGGCCTAGTGCAGTGGTTCTCAACTGGCAGAGCTTCAGGACCTGCCAACACCTCCTCCATAAGAACTTGTAACCCAAACGTGTGATATTTTTAGAAAAATCAGATTTATTTAGAGAAAAAAAAGTTTAGACCCCAGAAAATTCAACACATGTAACAAATCAAAGATTCAGGACAAAACAAATGTGTTTCAAGAGAATTTCCTACACATTTTGGCAAATTTTGTTTCTAGACATACCTTTGCGACCCACTGAAAAGGTCTCTTGGACCAACTTTTGGGCCCCGACCCACCAGTTGAAAAGCAGTGGCCTAGTGGATTAAGGCCCGCTCCATCAACGTGGATGGACTGGGTTCAAATCCGGCCTGTGGCCCTTTCCCGCATGTCTCTCCCCAGCTCTCTCATCCTTGTTTCCAATTCTATCCACTGTGCTCCTCTATCATTAAAGGCACTAAAAGCCCAAAAATAAATATTACAAAACAACAACAACAACAAAAAAACATTAGCGATAGCCGCCTCAATATTATGGTGAATAACATCTAGACAGCATGCTGCATTGGTTTGTTTACTGAGGTTGGAAGACAAAATAAAATCCACAGGTGATCACAGGGAGACATGGCTGTCTCTCTCCTCTGCTTTCTTGCCTGTATCTCATGTCACTGAAGTACAAAGACACGGACTAACAAGTAGGCCTGGAAGAACTTAAGCTGTAGGTTAATCAGTTCAGAAACTCAATACACATCAGCATTATGTCTCAAATTAAACAGAAACACAGTAGCCTACCTTCTACTGTAAGCTCGGGGAGTCCCATTTGTTAAAAATATTATTTCAATGTTAAAAATGGTAGAAGTTCATTAGCTCACAAGCTAACGAGCCAACTGAAGGTTATATTATGATGCATTCAATGATAGTTAAAAAAAAAAAAAAAGATTTCTCAAGCCTAAATTAAATGTCATGACGTGTTCGAATGTTAGGAAGACAATTCAGTTTTTGATGAGAAACTTGAATAGATCTAGCTGTTAGGATGACAAATGTGTTTGCTTTTCAGCATTATAAGATAGATATAGCAGATTTATAACTATAACTCAGGATCTTCTCTTCTTCTACCACTGCTGTTAAAAATGGATTGCAGGAAGAGGTTGTTTGACTCTGGAAGTGTTGTTTAAAGGATGAAATATCAAAAAACTGTATCAAAAATGTTGACAACATTTTTTAACAAAGTGCCTTTGTCAGTGCATGTTTGATACGGTTTGGAATTTTATACAAACAAAAAGATCCAGAGCTACTTTTTTTGTTTTTAGTGTTTCAATATCTTTAATGAAATGATGAACCAGTACTTTCTGTAGATTTTCAGGACATTATATGGAAATTATGAGATTACTAATAACTGTGAAATTATGGGCCATGGTAATTGTGCTTTAAAATGTTGATATCCTTACACTTCTAGTTGTCAGCGTGTCCAATAGCCCTCATTTTTACTCACTCACTCAGTAACACAAATGTGACGGTCTGCTTTCCTCTCTCTCCCAGGAAACTTTATTCCGAGCTCTGTCAAGGTATCGTGGACGTGGCAGTTTCCAGTGTCTTTACTCTCAACAGTGGCTGTGACTCCTCATCGGCTTCCTCATCGCCATACTCTTCCTCCCCGTCCTCCACGTTCACCACCAACTCCTGCTCCTCTCCCAAACTGAGAGGGCCTCTTCACGTGGGTCCTTTCACTCGCCTGTAAGCGTACCAAGTTTTCCCCCGTCTCCTTCTTAGAGGCTTCTTCTATGCTCTGCCCTCACTCCTAAACTCTAGCTGCAAGTAGCACATGCTGGCCAGCCAAGCCTTTATTTGTACTGTTCCTTTTATGCTTGGAGGGGTCTTCTTTCTTTTACTGAACTGTGTGTAATGCTTATTATGATTGTGAGGATGGTTATGCACCAATCGTCAAAGTTTGTGGGAGTTTCTGCAGATGCTCTACCATCTCAGTTCCACTAGAAGATCAGTGGAGGGCTTAAGGATGTGTAGACCCTCCTAATGAGACTGTAGTGCCTTACATTTCCAGCCACGCTCACTTTAAAAGACTGCCATTTAGCGAACTCTTTTTGGTGACGTTTACCTACTATAAGCCTTTGCACTGTTGCTAAAAAAAAAGAAAGCCAATGCTGTTATGGTCCACAGGAATTAGAATAAAAAAAAGGTTGATATTCGAGATCTAAGTAAATTGGTGTTTAATTTTTTTCTCATCAGACACTATAAAACTTTCTTTTTCTAAAATCCAGCCATCTGCATCTATTAGTTTCAGAGATGTGCACCAACAGTGAACAGGAAGCTCAATAGACGGCCATTCTAATGTCTCATTTATCAACTCAGTGTGTCTGATGAGATGGATATTAAAAATATCAATCCTGGCCTTTAGATCGGTTTACTCTGAGCTTAAAATAAAATAAAATAAAATATTACATCCATGGCAGCTTGGTAGCATACATGATACAAGGAGACCGTCCATCATGTGGTAAACTCAGGTTTTAGTCCGTCCCAACAAGTTCTGCTCAAGGTTTCCTGCAAAGAGAAAAGAGAACTCTAAAAAGGGATCAAGGAATAAGTATTGGCTTCAGTATTCCTCTCTTTAAAATTCTTTGCAAAACAGTTTTTTTCTTTACAAGTTGATGTTTTTTTAAAATTTCAGAGCATGTTTGTCTGAAAGCATGTCGTGGTATGCATCTTAATACAAGTCCCCGGAGCACCTTTTGCCTTAGGGGCCATTTATACTTTGCATTAACATCAGTTTTTGGCATTCGGATAACCTTACCTTGAGCAGCATTATCCTAAATGCTGGTTTTGAACACATCTTAATTACTGAAGATGACAGAAATACCTGGTAGCTCAGACTGCATACAGTGGATGCCTTCATCCAGACTGGTTTGATGGTGTAGACACTGTGCGCTGGCCCGCATTGAAGACCATCCTTTAAACTAACGTGACCTGTGGCTATCTAGCAGTAAAGCAAACAGCTGTGTGACTATGACAATGCAGACTCTTTTAAAGATCTTGATCATTTGGCTCAGCTCAGCAATAGGGGTAGGTTTTGCAGCTCCTAAAAGGCATTTGTTTTGGTAGCATTTAGGCTTTTTTCATATCTATTAATGAGAGATAGACAAGTGTTTAAGAGACACCCAAAGCTGCTTTTTAATCTGTTTTGTTAATGCATAGTAAGTGCAGCCATGTTGGTGTCTGAATGCCCAGAGCAGATGTTCATGAAGGATATAAACGACCCCGTAGTTTGTAAAGAGCTGCCCTAATTTCTGTGTTTAGTGGTGATGATGTTCTGTAGTATTATTGGGGATGAATGAAACTCTAGACTGACATTTTAAAGTGTTACCAGTAAGTGTGCCCCTTGTGTTTTTAAATTGTTAAATGAAAGAAGAATACAAATCAGTTATTACTGATTATGTATAACGTTTCAGTCCCCACATTCAACCCTCATACAACAGTCTCTAGTGAAATATCTGTTTTTATTTATATTTTTTATCTGTATACATCCTAATTATGACAAAAGTGACCTGATCACACAACATGTGAAGCATCCTAGACTGAACTCTTTACAATAATGAATAATTTTGTGTTAAATGTGTTATTGCCAGAGAGCAGTCAGTCTCAGGTCTTCATCTCATCACTGCCTCTTCTTCAGTTACTGCTGCTGTTGGATCATGTCACTGTTTGGCCCACTTTCTAAACTCCTGATTTTTTTTTCTCTGAGTCAAACTACATTTATTTAAACTATAAATTATCATTTTTTATTTGGTCCTTAGAGTGTTTTCATTTCTCTTTATGTTTGGTTGACTTAACCTCTTGTTAGTAGTAAAGTAGGGATGCACAATGGAGCCTACATGTGAATTTTTAACCTGTTTTCCCATAAGCCAATCCATCCAAGCTCAAATGGATGCTAATATTAACAATACGTTAAGAACATCAGGTCTCCCATAAATTAGAATTGACATTACTCTTATAGTAACTCTGTTTCTTTACGAGAAGGACACATAAAAAGACATCATAAATGTTACATTTATTATTTTTTAGAATATTCAGAAATGTAAAAACTTTTTTTGGACTCCATGTACATTATGTGCAAAATGTAATTTAACACTAAAGGCCTTTGCACAGTGAGTTGGTTTTTCATCCAGATTGCCACATTTACAAAACAAATGATTTAATTTTTGACTGTTTGCTCAATGACATCAAAACTTTAATTCTTTGTTTTTGTTTTGTTTTCTGATTTGTTTTTTCACATCCATCCAAGTCATTTAAATGTGTCATTGACTTTTCAGTGGAGCTGCTGCAGCTCCCTATCTCTCTCTCTCCATGGCACTGAAACTTTAAATATGCTCTGTCCATGCGGATATCAACTGTAGTAGATCACATTTGTACTCGCAGCTATGTAAAAAAGAGACTGAATTTAAAAGGTAGCACTCCATCTGTCCAACTTTACACAGCATCATGAGCTTTCACAAAGAAACCCAAATATACAAAGGTCTAAATCTGGACAAACAGAGCCCCTTTTTTTTCTTTGTTTCAAGGAGTTAAAACCACCTTCACTGTTTTTTTTTCTCTTTACATTATAAGACCATTCTTGTTTTCTGATTTTTGTAATGAATAGAAAAAACAGAAGCATCAGTGTTGGTGTGCATTGTTTGAGAACTCAGTGCGTAAAGACCTTCACAGTAAATCCAAGCATCACCTGCCTTTGTGAGCGCCTGCTGACAGACAGTAAGCTCTACAGGGCACTAGATAAAAGTCTGACCTTTATTGTGGAGTTTATGCTAATAGATGTTTATCCTATATCTGCAGAGTGACTCCCTCACATCAAAAATCGAGCTAGCTGTAGTTCAGACCCAAAACTTCAATCTTTAAAACACAATTAAAATGTATGAAATAAGGATTAGAAAAGAGAAAAACTAGCTGAGCTGGGTCTGTCAGTTCTGCTTAAATTCCTCAAACTAAATGCTTTACTTTATAAGATGAGTTGTTAGGCTGGATGTAGACCTGCTGTTTACTACACTGATGCACGTTCAACGTTCAGTGACCACGTAATCTGGTGACTTTCAGCTAAGAGGCTCCCGCCTGTGTTTAGTTTTCCATTAAATTCATATCTGATGAGAACATTTTGAAAGTACAATGACAGAGAGATTCATGAGGACTTCTTCTGTTTTCATCAGCTGCTGTAACAACATCCATGAACGCAGTAAGCCGAGAGTCACCAGTTAACACTGTAATTACAAAAACCAATACACCGGCTGCAGACGATGTTCATCAGTGTGAGCTGTTTTAATGTTAATATCTTGCTAGCATTGAAGTAACCTCTTTTAGCTTGTTCCCACCAAGTGGTCTGGCTCAGTTTGGTGCGGAATGGCACACATTTTTTTGCGTTTCCATAGAGCAAAAGTTAGAAAGGGTCCCAAGAAACGACCCATACTATCCCACTTTTCGGCACCCTACCGTAGGGGTACCAATCTTACCTATCCGTCCCAAAAATCCGTCCCACACAACAATAGGAGGTTGCACTGATATCACATGAGCCCGCAACACAGCTGCTTGGCTCTGGGCTGCAAAACACAGAAGTCTGCTGTGTGAGGACCAGCAAAAACAGGAGAAAAACAGACTAATATCTGCCTAAATGGAAAATATTTAGACTCGACGGAGATCCACACTGTTTCTAGTCTATGGATATTGATATCTGCCACAAAGCAAGTTTATCTGGACCTGATTTTAAGGACACAGAGCAGAGCCTAAAGGCTCACATCAGCCTGATCTATCCGCAATGGATGTGAAACTAATGCTTAAGTTTTGTGAATATGAAGCTTTTGATCAGCTGATTCTCTGTACTGTAACTAGTTACTCATCTACTTCTTACTTTAGGTAACCTGTGAAAACATCGCTCTGTGGTTGTTGGATGTGTTTGTACAACTTCAGGCTGCAGCCTATTTTAAAAATGAGATCAGAGCCCCCAGGATTTCTGACTTCATCTAGTTTGATTTTAACACCAGCTGAACTTTTACTTTATTTTTAATCTGGCAAACTCTCACAGCTCTAAAATTTCATATGTTGTTGTATAAACTGTTCTAGACTTGATATATTCGCATATTAACGTACAGTTACGACTCAAAACGTTTCTGTACACGTATTCCATCAGCTGAGGATCTGTGCTGAAAGCGTTTAACATTATTAAGATGTAGTTATTTTTTAAAAAAGCATTTTCAGCTGAAATAAAGCAGTTTAATGCTTATTCCATACTAATTTCTGTGACTCATCCTTTCTAAAACTCTGCAGCTGGACCAGCTGACCCACGCTGACTGTGACGTCACATTCATAGCCTTTACAGCCAGCCCACCAAGTGAGGGTACGTGTGCCTGTGGTTACGCAAACTATTTTGGGGTTCATACTAAACCATACTCAATCAAAATGGACCACCTGGTGGAAACACGGCTTTTGAGTGTCTCCATGTTTGTAGTTTACATCTCACACAAAAGCTAGTTGTACTGATCACTCAGGTGTAGAGGCACCTGGCTGCAGAAATCCAGCATCGAAATCTGCATTTACCAACAACTCCTGCTGCTCTCAGCTATAACTCTAACTAGAAGAGGAGCGGTAGAAAGAGAGAGACGTTTAAAGAAGAAAAAAACAAACAGATGTAAACAGAGCAAGAAGGACCATGCTAGCTGTAAATGTGAGATTTACAGGATTACGTTAGCGGTTTAGGAGCCAAACAAAAGCTGGAAAATGCAAGCATCTAAATAATTGGCAAGAAGTATGTTGAAATTCTTCCTTTTTTAAGATCTGTAACTGCTATTTCTGTTCAAACATCCAAATTGATCACAAGTGTTGCACCCCATAATTTTGAATTAACTCTTAGTGTATCTATCGATCTATTGATATACCGATCAGAAGCTGAGACTTTAATGTGCATGCTCTTACAGATGTCTGCAGCTCTGTTCCTTTGCTCTGGTGTGATCTCTACAGTTTCTTCCACTGACGTGTAGGCAAGTACAAAAAAAAAGCTTATGGTGCAACTGGATGCAAACACAAGGTGAAACAGCAGGTATATCTTCAGCCTTATGGCACAGTCACATTTCCATTTTTCAATATCTGCTGACACGGATGATTCACGGTTTCAGCCATTATCTGCCCATAATATTGTGCATCCCTGCTTAGCATAAAGTTTGAAGTAACTTGTTGAAGAGCGTTGTGTCTGAGCTGGTTAATTGTAACTGTTTTTGCTTGTTTTCTGATTCTACCACAGAAAAGATTTTAGGTTAACAAAGTTTAAAAAAGATGACAGCTGCATGTTTTGTGGTGTTTTTAAACTGTGATGTGTTCGGGGGGGTTAGATGCTAATAGTCTAAAGTATTTCCCCCCCTGCTGTTCCTCTATTTGAAGCAAAGAACCCGTTTGCGAGGCTTTGCTTCCTTGTGATGACTAGCATCAGTTTAGGGAAATCATTATGGATTTGTTTTCTGTTTTTTGCTAACCATATATTAGTCTCTACCAGACAACTGTGGGAAAGAAAGGATATGTAAGTGACTGAGGGTCAGACAGATGAGGAGGTTATGGAGCAGGTTAAAAGCAACCCTTTCACCTTAACAGTGAAGTAGATTGATCCCTGTAGCCGAGGTCAATGAAGGTTGGGTTCCTCTGATGAACAGAGCCCTGCTGTGGCTGAAATGAAGTCTAAACATTTAGAAAGGTATCAGTGTTTGTAGAAAAACTGTCATGATTGTACAGGTAATTAGCTAACAAGTGTTTGCTGATTTTTGAAGTATAAAAACTGTCAGTATTTGTTTAAATTTCTAGGGAAAATGTCTTTCTGTCAAAGGGAAGGGTGCCTTAGAGGGAATTGCATATTGATAACAGGAAGCAATGACCCTCCTGCATTTAAATGCACCTTTATTCATTTACTGTAGTGAATATGCCTCATTCCTTGTTTACCTTTTATTCATTCAATGATGTCATTTCCTGTCATCCAGAATAATTTGCACACCAGACTTTATTTCAGATTTTGTCAGTGTTTCCTTACCTTTACCAAAGACCAAATTCATGCTGTATGATCCTTGTCAAATAACCATGTTTGTTGTTAAGATCTGGACATTTATCTGAAATTGTACAAGGTCTAAAAGCAGAAGTAACATTCAGAGGGATGTCTGTGCTGTTTCTGTAGCTGATGTGTTTTTTTTTTTCCAGAAGTCTTGCATGAATATTTGTTTCTATCAGAAACTAGATTAAAAAGGAGTCTTACTATTAACAAACTTCTACTGTGTATATTTGATGTGTAACCTGCTTCATTCCCTTACATTTATATACACTGTTATAAGACAATAAAGATAATTATAACTGAGTTAACAGATTCAGCAAACACTCTGAATATTTAAAACAAAAACACGCTCAGAAAACAAACTTGATGTTACAGAATGTGACATGCTCTAGGCATGTAAAGGGTGCTATGATGAGTAGCTTCATTGTCCAGTGGAGAGATGCAGCACATTCTGGAAGTACCCAGACCCCTTCACTTTTTTAGTTTTGTTATGATGCAGTCTGATGTTACAATTGGAAAAATAATTCTCACCAATCTACAGTGCTTAACAAATTTATTAGACCACCTGTCATATTTGTCTCAGAGAACATCCAGCATCGTGAAGTGCTTTTATGCAGACTCTTACATTTTCAGTGAGCTCTCCACATTTTACCATTTTGAACAGGAATGAGGAATTTCAAACTGAATTCACCCAAATTTGAGCCGGCTCAATGGGCTTCTCTGAGAAGTCAGAAATGAATCCAGCTTAACATTCAACTATTAAAACTTATTTTTCTGTTCAGGAATGCAAGTAAATAACTATAATTTGACATATTAATCAAGAAATATTAATGTGCATTACTATTTTTTCAGTTTTTTTATGAATCAGTCAATTTGAAAATTCATGGATTACAATAATAATTAAAGCTGCAAGCAGCATTGGACGGTCCTCGGTCTGTCGCACGTCCCTCATGCCCGTTAGACCTCCACTTTGAGGGTTTCATCCCTCTTTGACCCTTTGACCTGCTCAAAGTTAGACTGAGGTGTGTCCCTGCAGCTCTGTCAGGAGCCCCAGACATTATAATGGGTGGGTATTAGACATTCCATTTTCCCGCCTTCAGTGAGTCACATAACCAGCTGCATGGTAAGCTTATTGAAATGTTCAACAAAGCTGCATCTGTAAGACACACAAACACACACTCATGCACGCTTCGCACGCTTACACACACACAAATGCACCATCTCTCCCATTTACTTCATATGGGATATATGTATGGCTGTCTTTATGGGGGACTGTATGTGGATGAGAAGCCACCCTGAGTCCCAACCATCCCGTTACAGCATTGCTTAAATGGGCAGCTTTATTGGAACAGCTCCATGTGTGTGCGTGATCAGAGCTCATTAGGGGGCTTCCCCTGGTTGCCATGGTAACTAATGCCTGCATTCTGGGTGTTTTCATCTGTCAATCAGTGGATGACATCATCACTAACTGCTCTCTTGATCAGGAGTGAAATTGACTGAAATCTTTTTGAATCTCACCTCACAGATGCCACAATTTTGACCAAATCTCTCTAAAAATAAGATATTTTTGTAGTAAATTTTGTCAGGAATCCATCCATGTCATTTTCAAAGCTGTAGGACCTTTGGTTTTTTGTGTAGAGGCCCAACTGCCACAGCTTATGCAGAGCCCTCCCTGCTGCTCCCATTCAAATGAATGGGGGCAGCAGGGAGGGCTTCTTCGGGGG
Source organism: Cheilinus undulatus (assembly GCF_018320785.1). NCBI lineage: Eukaryota > Metazoa > Chordata > Actinopteri > Labriformes > Labridae > Cheilinus > Cheilinus undulatus. Next base: position 2,902,212 of record NC_054870.1, read on the forward strand.
TTGACCAACTTTGAGGGCTTGGTTTTTGGAAACCGTTTGAGAAACAACAAATTCCCAAATAACTTTTGATCAGCATGGCCTAGTGTGTCTTCTCTGCGAGGTCCAAGCTGATACGATTTACAGCCTAGGACAAGATACATTTTGTTCGGAGCCCTTTTTTCCTGGAAAATTTTATTTTGAAAGGCAAATTGCCAGCTTCCTGTTTGAGATAGGTTAGGGGTGTCAGCATGTAATTTGTGGGTCTCGATGAGATGAGCATTTTAACGTTTGTCTGATCTCTCTACGACATTCCTACTGGCTGTGAGGGCCGTTTTAGTGTGCCTAGGTGGCGCTAGAGAGCACATTTTGGCATGTTTGGGGATAATTTTTTCATTTTATCAAATTTTTCACCGATTCGGAGGTGTGTGCCAATTTTGGTGAGTTTTTGAGCGTGTTAAGGGGATCAAATTAAGGTTCAAAGAGACGAGGGAATAATAAGAAGAAAGAAACGGATGAATAACAATATTCTAGCTCCTGCTAGAAGGGGTCCTCAGACCCTAATTATATTTTAGCATTAAAAATATCATTTGGGTTAAAGAGCTTCTACACATTGGTGTATTAATCATTGCAGAAACATAAAAAATGAAATTTATTTAAAAGCAAATTTCTTCTTTTTTTTTTTAAATGATTTAATTTATTTGTTTATATATTTCTACTTTTATTAGCCCTTTCTTTTATGGATTCATTTTTTGATTAATATTGCTTTATATAGCCACATTTTTTATTTTTTATTTTATTCATTCGTCTGTGATCGCCACACACATTTAAAGGGATGAGATACACTTTTTGACCCTCTCCCCCCTGGCAGGCGGCTGCGGAGTATTCGGAGCCACCAGCCTCAGGAACAGCTTCTTCCCGGAAGCTGTTAGACTGTTGAACTCGATCATCGGTATCGGCGGCGTAACCAATGGAGGAAAAACCACCCTCACCAATAGACTGATCAAAAACCTGCCCAACTGTTGTGTGGTCCATCAGGATGACTTCTTTAAGCCCCACGATCAGATTGAAGTCAGTGAAGATGGCTTTAAGCAGTACGATGCCTTGATGAGTGTGATCTACGCATGGTTGGATAACCCGGTGAAGTTTGAGAAATCTCATGGCGTTAATAACACCCTGGACACTGAGATTGTCCCAAAGTCTGACACTATGGAGGAGGAGACTCAGATCCTTATTGTGGAAGGCTTTCTGCTTTACACCTACGAACCTTTGATCGACGTGCTGAACCAACGTTACTTTATTTCCATCCCATATGAAGAATGCAAAAAGAGGAGGTGCTCAAGGAACTACAGGGTGCCAGATCCACCTGGCCTGTTTGATGGCCACGTCTGGCCCATGTGTTTGAAACACAAGAACACAAGTGCTCTGTAGCCCCCCACACACATACACACATGGACAAAATTGTTGGTACCCCTCTGTTAATCGAAGAAAAACCCACTTGAACTTGAATCTGACAAAAGTGATAAACAAAAATTCAATGAAAATTAATGGATGAAAATCAGACATTGCTTTTGAACTGTGGTTCAAGTTCAAGTTATTTCTGTGACCATTGTGGGATTTTCTTTCATTAACAGAGGGTACCAACAATTTTGTCCACGTGTGTATCTGCACTATGATCACTTGCAGTTGCTGGACTTCCTCACATATTTAACAGTGCTAAATTCGGCTGCCTCCGTTTTAGTTTTACTTTGTACTTGTACTTGTATTTTTATATTTATATATTTATGGTTGTCAAACCTATTTTTATATATTGTTTTCTTAGATATTTATCAAGCTTTAAAACAGGACCTTGAGGGTGAAATTTCATGCTATCCACATGTAAACGTGTGCAAGTATGACAATAAAACTTCTTGAATCTTGTATTTCCACTTTTATTTGCTTATTCTTTTGTAGATTTATTTTTTTAATTTGGCACTCTCACTCCTCCATGTCTATCTTTTTGTTTACAGTTTCTGTTTTTCACAAAATTCACATGGGGGCGGGCTTTCCTGGGGTGTTTCCCTATTGGCCAACGAGTTTTTGAGTGACAGCTCAGTCACATTAGATCAGGAATCACCACCTAGGTTTGCACAGGGGCCAGATTTTTTTGCTTGGCATTGTGACATTGTGGGACGCCAGACTGTTAATTAAGAAAATAAGATCTATTGAGATGTTTGGATTTACTTTGTAATGAACCTTCTTTTTAGGCATTTCCCCCAAAACATTTACTTTTTTTCTGTATTTAAAGGTTTCAAATCAGAATTCAATTTAACACAAATCAGCAGCAGATGAGGGGCAGGTTCTGATGTCATCTACGGTTTTAGCATGTCTCATTCTTAGTACTGGGGGTAAATCCTTTTTTAGTTTAGGCCATCTGAATGCCATTTCGGGCTCCTCCTCTTTTGTCTGTTCCGGCAATCTTGGTGGTTGACTGAATGAGCTAATATCAAATGTATAATCCTCCAACTGGATCAGGCTCCCTTTGGTCTGGGGTCTAACTGCTTTGTTGCCTACTTCGTCTGGAGAATTCTTTTTGGCCTTGGATTTTGGCCCTGATCTGTCTAAAGGTCTTGGAACCTGCTTTACATTAGTCCTGGGTCTATCTGTTAATTTCTGTTTCCCATGTGTAAATTTCCTTAAATTTTTGGAGGACAAATCAGTTTTCTTTAATCTTGACCGTGATCCACTTTCAGATGTTGGACCCTTTTTCTGGATCTGGGCCACTCTAGGCAGAGGTCTCTCTTTGGTTTTTTGTGTCCTATCCGTAAATTTCTCTGACAGCTTGGAGGGCGGGGTGACTGTTGATTTAAGCACCGATCCAGTTTGAGGTCTTGTGGCCTTGTGAACCTGAATGGCTTTGACCTTGGGTCTGTCAATGTCTATTGATTTTGCCAGGGGCTTGGGGGGTCTTTTGGGCCCTGGTCTAGTCGAGGGTGTTGAATCTTTCCTCAGAGGCGGAGCAACCTTGGTCTCTGGTCTCTCTGTATTTTTTTGTGTAGTGTCCGGGGCTTTCTCTGATAGCTTGGAGGACAGAGTGACTGTTGATTTACACCCTGATCCAGTTTGAGGTCTTGTGACCTTGTAAACCGGGATGGCTTTGACCTGGGTTCTGTCAATGTCTGTTGATCTTGCCAGGGGCTCGGGGGGTCTTTTGGGCCCTGGTCCAGTCGAGGGTGTTGAATCTTTCCTCAGAGGTGGAGCAACCTTGGTCTCAGGTCTCTCTGTATATTTCTGTGTAGTGCCCGGGGCTTTCTCTGACAGCTTGGAGGACAGAGTGACTGTTGATTTACACCCTGATCCAGTTTGAGGTCTTGTTGCCTTGTGAACCGGGATGGCTTTGACCTGGGTTCTGTCAATGTCTGTTGATTTTGTCAGGGGCTTGGGAGGTCTTTTGGGCCCTGGTCCAGTTGAGGGTGTTGAATCTTTCCTTAGAGGCAGGGCAACCTTGGACTCTGGTCTACCTGTAATTTTTTGTGTAGTGTCCAGGGATTTCTCTGATAGCTTGCAGGGCGGAGTGACTGTTGATTTAAGCCCTGATCCAGTTCGAGGTCTTGTGGCCTCTTGAACCAGGGTGGCATTGACCTGGGGTCTGTCAATGTCAGTTGATTTTGCCAGGAGCCTTGGGGGGCTTTTTGGCCCTGGTTCAGTTAAGGGTGTTGGGACCTCCTGCCTTGGTGGGGTAACTTTGGTCTCTGGTCTCTCTGTAATTTTTTGTGTAGAGTCCAGGGATTTCTCTGATAGCTTGCAGGGCGGAGTGACTGTTGATTTAAGCCCTGATCCAGTTGTAGGTCTTGTGGCCTCTTGAACCAGGGTGGCATTGACCTGGGGTCTGTCAATGTCAGTTGATTTTGCCAGGAGCCTTGGGGGGCTTTTTGGCCCTGGTTCAGTCAAGGGTGTTGGGACCTCCTGCCTTGGTGGGGTAACTTTGGTCTCTGGTCTCTCTGTAATTTTTTGTGTAGAGTCCAGGGATTTCTCTGATAGCTTGCAGGGCGGAGTGACTGTTGAATCTGGCCCTGATCCAGTTGTAGGTCTTGTGGCCTCTTGAACCAGGGTGGCATTGACCTGGGGTCTGTCACTGTCAGTTGATTTTGCCAGGGGCTTGGGGGCCGTTTTGGGCCCTGGTCCAGCTGAGGGTGTTGGGACCTCCTGCCTAGGTGGGGTAACCTTGGCCTGGGGTCTCTCTGTAATTTTTTGTGTGCTGTCAGGGGATTTCTCCGGGGATGGAGTGACTGTAGCGCTGCACTTAAGTCTTTGACATATTTTCCCTAGACGGCCTGTTAATGACTTCCAAATTTTGGAAAATTTACATGTTTTAGATTTCAGAACTGATGCACTAGGAGTAAATGATTCCCTGTTCTCAGTTTTTTCTAAAATTACTTGGGGTCTTATTTGTGTAGTGTCCGAGGATTTTTCTGACAGCTTGTAGGACGGAGTGACTGTTGATTCTGGCCCTGATCCGGTTTGTGGTCTTGTGGCCTTGTGAACCGGGGTGGCACTGACCTGGGGTCTGTCACTGTCAGTTGATTTTGCCAGGGGCTTGGGGCGCGTTTTGGGCCCTGGTCCAGTTGAGGGTGTTGGGACCTCCTGCCTAGGTGGGGTAACCTTGGCCTGGGGTCTGTCACTGTCTGTTGATTTTGCCAGGGGCTTGGGGGATCTTTTGGGCCCTGGTCCAGTAGAGGATGTTGGGACCTTCTTCGGAGGCAGGGCAACCTCGGCCTCGGGTCTCTCTGTAATTTTTTGTGTGCTGTCTGTAAATTTCTCTGACAGCTTGGAGGATGGAGTGACTGTTGCTCTGCTCTTACGTCTTTCACATATTATCTGTAGACTGTCTACTACTGAGTTCAAAATTTTGGAGGACTTACATGTTTTAGATTTTGGAACTGATGCACTAGGAGTAAATGATACCCTGTTTTCAGTTTTTTCTAAAATTACTTGGGGTCTTATTTGTGTAGAGTCCGGGGATTTCTCTGACAGCTTGTAGGACGGAGTGACTGTTGATTCTGGCCCTGATCCGGTTTGTGGTCTTGTGGCCTTGTGAACCGGGGTGGCATTGACCTGGGGTCTGTCACTGTCAGTTGATTTTGTCAGGGGCTTGGGGGGCGTTCTGGGCCCTGGTCCAGTTGAGGGTGTTGGGACCTCCTGCCTAGGTGGGGTAACCTTGGCCTGGGGTCTCTCTGTAACTTTTTCTGTGCTTTCCGGGCCTTTCTCCGGGGATGGAGTGACTGTGGCTCTGCACTTAATTTTTTGAAATATTTTCCCTAGCCCACCTGTTATTGTTTTCCAAATTCTGGAGAACTTACATGTTTCAGATTTCGGGGGCTGGCCCTGGGAACCCACTGTTTCTGACATGTCTTTATTGGTTGTAAAGATAGCTTGGCTCTAATATCTCCAGCCAGAATACTCTAAATCATAAAATTATCAATTCATAAAAACTACTACTATCCGGTACTACTATTATTTATGTTTTTTTAATTAGCAGTGGTTCTGGGATCCAAGCAATTAAAGCTTTTATCTTGGGGCTCTGGGGGAATCCCCACTCATGACGTCATCAATGACATGCGCGCGCATTTCAGCAACGTAAGTGGCTCTCTGCTCCATCTACTGCGCGTTAGCGAAACTTTGTTCTAAAAATAAAGTTATCAGAAAATTAAAAATATGTGGTTGTTGCGCGGTCAGTTGTCAGAATCGGTATTCCAACCGTGGACTAAAGTTCTGCAGAATTCCGACAGGATCCCGACGTTTCAGAGCATCCGGAAGCGTCTGTGGCTGCAGGCTATCAGACCAGTCGACTGGACCGAAGGTACCATCAGAGATGCTCGCGTTTGCCGCACCCACTTCATATCAGGTAAGTTCTAACTACACCTTCATAAAGCTAGAAAACAGTTTGATGAACTGTACATGAAAAAACATCATCACGTTTTAACGCCGCCAACTATTAATGTTAATGTTAACGTTAGCTAACGTTAGCTAGTAAACAAACAGAGGTGAGGCGTCATTGAACTCAAGTAGTCCGCTGTGTTTGTTTATAAGAGACAAAGCCAGAAACTCCAGGCAAAGATGGAAAGACACTAATAATTTGACTTTCTACTGAAATTTTCTTTGCATTGCTATGATTTTTTTGCCTAAGCGTTTACAGTGTTTAAATCAGTGGTTTTCAAACTGTTTTCACCCAAGGCACACCTAAGCTTAAAGCCAAAATCTCAAGGCACACCATATTCATATCAGTACCAAATAGACTTTTTAAATAATAGAACAGTCAAGGCGGCTGTAAGGGGGATAAAGGGGAGAGCTTTCTGGGGCTCAGACTACTGGGGGTGGCAAAGGTGGTAAAAATTGATTAAAGTGATGATAAAACATGGCAAAATTGGGCAAAAAGTCGCAAGACAAAGTCAAAAATGGTTAACAATTGGCATTGGCAAAAATGGGTTACAAGTGGCCTAAGGGGTTATATGTAGTAAAAATGTGGTTTAAAAGTGGTTAAAAATTGGGCAAAAAAGTGGCCAAACAAAGGCAAAGTGAGTGAAAATTGGCAGGAAGGTGGCAAAAATAGGCTGATAGTGTCAAAAAGGTGGCAAAATAGGTTGCAAGTGGCAGAAAAGTGTCAAAAAGGGTTGAAGTTGCTTAAAGGTGGTCAAAAATGGCCAAAATGGCAAAATATTAACAAAAACTGGCAAAAGGTAGGAAAAATTGGTTTAATGTGGCAGATGTTCCAAAAAAGTTGCAGGAATGGACCAAAAATATTTTTAAAAGTTTCACAAGTACAAAAAAGCAGAAAACATGGTTTAGGTTGACAAAATAAGTGGCAAAATGGGTAGAAAAATTGGTTAATTTGGTTAAAAGTAGCATGAATAATAATAATTTCAACTCATTAATAGCTTACTTAATGAGGTAATTGTTAGCCAGGATGCTAGCATCAATGCTACTGATCCAACACATATACTCATCAATAAATCATAACTGGGGAGGACCCATTCTCTGGGTTTTTTCCAGGGCCCAGCCAGATCCCCAAAGCACTAGTGATGGGAAGTTCAGCTCTTTTCAGAGAGCCGGCTCTTTTGGCTCGGCTCCCAAAGAAGAGCCAGCTCTTTTGACTCCCTGACAGCTCTTTATTTATGATCTTTTGTAGCAGGCTTAGCAGGTCCGTCCCTAATAACGGCCCCACTTCCGTTGTGTTGTGAGTTTTTATTTGCATCTGCTGCACCAAGTTTTTGTATTTTTGTGCTGTTGTGGAATCTGGTTGCCTCCGCGCTGTGCCGAGTTTATGTATCCTTGCACGGCGCTGAGTGTTTGTATTCATGTGCCGCAGCAAGTTTTTGTGTTTGTGTTTTTCTCAAATGTCGTCGTTTTCTTTCTTTTTGCAAAGCGTTTTGAATTTGCATTCGTGTGAGACTTCTCGGCCACCGTACCGAGCAGATGTAGACCCGTATTTGCACATGCGCAGTACAAATCGGGTTTCCGGGACGTATTGGGTATCGACACCTCCCCTCTCTTTTCACATAATGGTATAATTCTTTATCCTCACATGTGATTGACCACATGGTCGCCATGCTGGCCAATCAAAACAAAGTTCTGACCAGAGCTGGGGCTGAGCACTGTGAGCGCTAAGCAGTGGAAGGGAAAAACACTGGGAGCCGGCTCTCACTTTATGCGAGCCGGCTCTTCTGATTCACTACAAAGCATTGGCTCTCAGCGCCGCAGCTTTTGAGCATGACCCATCACTACAAGGCACCCCTTGACTTGCCTCAAGGCACACTAGTGTGCCTTGCCACACCATTTGAGAACCACTGGTTTAAATAATAAAGCCACAAAACAACAGAGTGATTTTGAAAGAGGAATTTGTTGTTAAAACAGTTAGGGTATACATTCATCAATCCCTTTATAATCACATACAGCGTCATGAAATAGTATTTGCCCCTTCCTGATTCCTAAATTTTGTTTGTATTTTTTTTTGCATATTTATCACACTTAAATGTTTCAGATCATCAAACCAATTTTATTATCTCACAAAGACAAAATGCAGTGTCTAAATGAAGGTTTTATTTATTAATGGGAAAACAATCTTAACCTATCTGGCCCATGTGAAAAAGTAATTGCCCCTTGAACCTAATAACTGGTTGTGCCCCCCTAGGCCAAGAGTGTATGGCTGCAGCCCAGAGACCTCTGAAATACAGACCTCTAGGAGGTGACAGCGATTGTTTATATATAGTTTTTAATATTAAATGAAGAGGAAATACCTTCTTTTCTTAAAATGAAAGATAACGTCTGGTCCTGTCTATTTCGTTTATATAAACGAAGAGGAAATACTTCTAACTTTCAAAGTCAAATGTCATAACTGGTCGCATTGTATGAATAGTTTTATCATGTATTTTAATATTTTTATTTCAGTTTGAATTCAGAGGACATACTTATAATTTTCAAAGAAAAGGATAGCGTACGAGGAGCTCTTGGACTTCTTGTCTTGTATGTTATTTTTTTTATGTAGACTTTTTTTAAATTAAGAGGAATATGGGACAATATTCTTCATTATCTATGCATTTATGGATATTGGTGTTTTAATATTTCATAGTTAATTCAGATAAACTATGTGATCTATTATTCATATACTTCTGATTTTGTTATCTTTACCTTTGCGAGGATTTATCTTTATAATTTATGAGAATATTAGAGCCTTTTTAAAGAATACTCCCACCCTTTCCAAGCTTCTCTCTTCTAGTTTTAGGCATAAAGTACTAGCCTGTAAACAATAAGAACAGAACATTTCCATCATGATTTATTTATAACAGGGGTTTTCAAAGTGTATGAGAGTGAGCCTCCCCTAAGAAGAAATTATCCATTCGGTGGAGCCCCACCCACAAAAATGATTCAAATTGAAAAAAGAATTAAACAACAACATTTCAAACATATATGTCTAATCTTAAAACATTTTCAACATTAATATATTTGGATGTTTTGGTTTGCAAATGTCCTTAAACACCCCCTTTTCATATTGTTTTGGCCATTTTACAACTTCTTTCTGCCTCTTTTCCCCCATTTTTTCCCACCTTTATCCCATTTTTGCCCATTTAAGCTACCTTTCATCATTAGATATCCCTATTTTCCACTTTTTTTGCTCATTTTTGCTATGTCTTTTTGCCACTTTTTCCCAGTTTTTGCCACTATTTATCCATTTAAGCTACCCAGCGCCATTAAATACCCCTTGTTTCCTTTTTTCACAATTTTTGCCTCTTCTCTTGGCCATTTTTTCCCACTTTTTTCCCTTTTTCACAATTTTTTCCACTTTATGCCCATTTAAACTACCCTTTGCCATTACATACCACTTATTTCCTCTTTTTTTGCCCATTTTTTCCACTCTTGACTGCTTGTTGCCCATTTAGGTCATTTTCCATTCATTTTTTTTGTCACTTCTCACCCATTTCTGCTACTTTTTGACAATTTTTCCACTTTTTCTCCCCATTTTCACCCATTTTTTGCTGCTTTTTGATCATTTTGCCACCTTTAACTTATTTTTACTACTACTTCAAGCTGTTTTTGCCACTTTTCACCTCTTAGATTGTGGCTCTTGCAAAGGTATCTTTTTCCAACAGTTTGGCTCTTTGGTTGAGTAACACTGCTCTATAGCGTAGTCCCTATAGTAACTATAAGTTTATCCATTTTGCTCAATGCACAGCAGAGGTTCGCAAAGCAAATCACCTTTTTTCTGGTTTATGGTTCCATGCCTCCCCTGAAGCTCTGTGGGGCCCCCCAGGGGAGGCCTGCCTCGCATTTTGAAAACCACTGTTGCCATGTGCCTAAATAAGAAGGAGGGATAACATATCTGCCTGTCTGTATGCTTTAGCGAAAAGCGATTACAGACAACTAGGGATGCATGATATTATCGGTTTGGTATCGGTATCGGCAGATATTAGCTTAAAAAGGCAAATGTCGATATTGGCAGATATCAAACCTTGTGCCAATATTTACATCCGATATTTTGCCTGTGTATTTTAGCATACATCAACTGTAAATTTTGTTCATACTGATAAATGGGAGGAGTTTTAGGTTGAACCAACAGACCTATGCCAGTTGAGATCTTTTTTTTTTTCGTATATCCTCATTCTTTAAACTTTAAAGTGTTTTAGAGGATTAAAGTTTGCTTCCGTGGTCATCCTCAAACCTTAACGTGTGTCAAAAAGGGCCAAAATTTCTTGCCTGAAAGCATAATTGAATATCGGTATTGATATCAGTATCGGCTAAAAGGAATCTGTAAATATCAGCATATCGGATATCAGCAAAAATCCAATATTGTACATCCCTACAGACAACGGCAAAATGTAAATCTCATCAGTTGTGATGGCAGAGCTAAAGTATAGCTAGCATGCTAACGCTATACGTAGCACAAACAGACCCAAACATAGACACTTATCTGAGTCAAAAACTCAGGGAAATCTTCAGTTATCACCTTGACAACAGCCCCTTTATTCACAACAATACTTAGAACTAAAATCCATTACCTGTCGACTGTGGAAAGCAATATACAACACGTCTTTCCTAAGAAAACTGTATTTATTAGCTATGTGTTAGCCCACTGAAAATTACATTTAACTTTGTACAGATCAGTGCAATGTGAAAGCTGCACCAGGTTGTTTTCTGGAGAAATTCAAAATCAGGAATTTCATATTTACAATACTAATAAGGTAATAATACCAACTCAGACATATTTTTTTCGTCACTGATGAAACCAGCTATTCTCAGAGGAAAATGAGGTCAGCAAAACACTGACACTAGAGAGGTGGCGGGGTCTGTTACATATGCACCAAGTATAAAATGGTGCTTTTCTTCTATTTTTATTTGGTTTATTCATCATGAAATTGAAGAAATTTTGCCAACATGTGAAAATCCACCAATTAAGATTTTTCTTGTTTGATTAAAAATGCCTTCCCCAGAATTACAGAGTGCCCCTTTAAAGTGCTGTTTCACAGTTCCACCGTGTAACTGTAACAGTTAGACCAGTGGTACTCAACCTTATTTTACCAAAGAGCCACATTGTCTAAAAAACACTTTAGAAATACTTTAGAGAGAGCCACAGTACAAACCAGGAACGTAAGGTAGATAATAGATCAGTTAATCAGTAGTTGAAATGAGATAAAACATTGAACTGGTGGATAATTATGAGGTTAATGGGATACAAATGTCTGTATAATGTCAGATGAAACAATATGTCACTGATTTTTATTTTATTTTTACATTTTATTTATCATTGACATCAGGCTAAAACCTTGTATCTCAATTTTTCATGATTTTAATTTGTTTTTATAAATCAGTGCGATTGGTCACCCTTTACATCTACCAGTGGTTTTAACTAATTTCAAATCAATGAAATATGTCAAAGGATACTTTTTTTCATTCCCTGTAAAGTGGTCATTTTGGAGATACCAATCTTTGGCCCAACACCGGCGTTATGAAAGTTCCACCTGGACTAAAGATTTTTTAAGATATTAGAATGTGCTGAGTTTGAGCTCTGAGATGCTTTTCAAAGAAAATGATGAATGATGGTTGGCTATTGGGACAATTGGGAGCTTTGGTTTTATATTTCTGCTCTTTTGACAATATTTATGATCATTAGTGCATTAAAGATCAAATAAGACGCCCACATTTGGACAACTTTCACGTGATATTACATTATCTCCACGTGTGATCCGTGATCTGTGTGTTATGTTCGTTGATGACGCGCATCGGCGGACAGCCGGCAGACTTCCTCTGCACTTTTCTCTTACGCACACTCCTCGGTCGAGCGCATCCAATGGTAAAAATACACTACTTGCCTTCTCTCAGCAGCTGTCTGCATGTCAGTAGACACACTGCATCTCAGAGGCTCCGTAGTAACAGAAACGAGAGAGGAAAATGATAAAATTAACAAATAGAAAAGCTCAGGCAAGTCCTTACACGTTTTGCTTACGTGTCGGCCTTTTGAAGTTGTCCAAGGCATTCGGGCAACCATTAATGTCGGACCCTGTAAAATGTTTATTACATCTCTAAAACCAACATGTAGCCAAAATATATGTGTAGTAAATGAATGTACTTGAAAAACAAAACCAAAACAGCCTAAATTACAGCTCTCATTAATGTCTACCAAAGCAAACAGCTAATGACAGAGAAGAGAGACGCTGGTGGTTCATCTCCACATTCAGACACAAAACAAGAGCAAACTGCTGGAACCTGACTAAATTTACAGAAGTGTGGTGCTTGAAGATGATTAGAGCAGTATGATTTGGAAACCAGACTTTGAGATCAGACAGAGGAGCAGATGAGCTCAGTTAGTGCCGCTATTTGCTGCTAGAATCCTTTTGTTTGTATTCGTCAATTTTTTAAACTTTTGTGTGGACCAGCAGACAGCTGAAGTCTTTTTTTTTTGTTCATCCTTAAACTGTTTCAAGGACTGAAGTGTTAGGTCTATAATCTACATTTATATATTGGTATTGATAGGGGTGCACGATAACTATCGGGTCGATAGTTATCGGGCCAATAACAGGAAATTATTATGTCATACTTCTCGGTCCGATACCATGACGACGAGTCCCGATAACATATATATTTTTGTCAGCACAGCAGTGCTGGCGTTTGTTTTCTTTCTCAGGAGACTAAAAACTCCGAAACAGCAGGTGGCGCCGCAGTACACGACCCGCTGTTAAAGCACCAGAGAAGAAGAGGAAGTAGCAGCCCTGTGCTAAAATGCTAACAACACGGTGGCGTTATTCAGTATTTACGGGGAGGATAACACAACCGTGTGTGTAGAATTTGCCCTGCAAAGGTCACAAAGAGTACAAAGAAGTCCTCGACTGATCTTATAAGTCACTTACAGTCATCATCCTAACGACATTAAAACGAAGCGGCAGCAGCCACTAGCCTCAGCCGCAGGCATCAGGACCAAGTCAGCGGAGCTCTGATCCTAAGCAGGCATTGAAAACTGCAGAAAGCTTGTCAGAGCCAAAAGGCGCAACCTTATAATAACAAAATCAGTCTGACAGTCTCCTGATCCATTGCTACTTTCATAGACGTGTACCTGCCTGCTCTGTTTGACGTGGTTTCAGTCAGTTAGACCACAGTGGACTTTACATTCTTAACCTATCTCTGATATGATTTATGTCTGCATATTTCTTTTTTAGTCAAGGTCTTTTTATTTTTTTTCGACAATTATACAAAACAAACATATAAACAACAATGGTGTCTCATTTTGAACAGTTGAAACACCCCCACACTTCCACCCTAACCCAAAGCTCCAGCAGAGCGCCTTCCCCAATGTACCCTGCTTATTAAGGAAGACGTGCCAGGAGAGAACCAAAGGCTATCATAATTTTTGCCCGGCGGCTGAGATGTAGATCAGGTGGCGCAACTCCAAAGATTGCTATTATAGACATCTGTAAAGGTTATGAATATCAATTTCCAAAACCTGTCTCGTTTTGGGCAAGACAAAAACATACGTGAGAGGGTGCCTGGTGCTTGTCTGCATCAGTCACATATGGGATCAAAAGTGGGAAGCATTTTACATAACCTGACTTTGGACCAGTGGAGGCGATGCAAAACCTTGAATTGAATCACAGCAAGTCTTAAGCAAATAGAAGAAGAATGTATTTTTTCTAAAGCTTCTTCCCAGATTTTCTCAGAAAACCTTGTCCCCTGTTCTCCTTCCCAACAGGTCTTTAACCGAGTCAAAGGTTTCAAATCATGAGAATTTATTAAGAAATAAACAAGCCCGATGGACCCTTTGGAGGATGGATTAAGTTTTAAAATAGAGTTGAGGAGACAGCTGGTCGGTTTAGATGGAAAACAGGAGATAGCTGTTGATATAAAGTTACGAATTTGAAGATATCTAAAAAGATGTGAGCGGGGAATGTTAAACTTTAATGTTAGCTGATCGAAAGATGCAAAAGAATTGTTAATAAATAGATTTTCTATTGTATTGACTCCTCCTTTAACCCAAATATCAAAAGCTCTGTCCATGATTGATGGTTCAAATAGGTGGTTTTTCATTGTGGGTGCATGGACTGAGATATCTCTTAATGAAAATAATCTTCTGAATTGTGTCCATATCTTAAAGGAGTGTTTTACCATTGGGTTTGAAGAGTATTTGGACATAGGTTCAAGTAAAGGGAGTTTTGTACTAAGTAATGCACTTAAAGAAGTAGAGTCACAAGACATATTTAGGGCCTTAGCACTGAGTGGTGCAAGGACCTAATTGTATCTGCTAGGATTATTCAACATATCATTTGCCGTCATTGCATGGCATTTTGAGGCCCTTAACATTTATGAATTCGCAGGAAACTTTGCACATACATCTGGTCTTGTGAAAATTTTGATATTTTTTTGGGTCTCCAACATGAAAATTTAGAATTGCAAAAATAGCGCCCCCTAACAGTTTTCAAAGTTAAAGCCCCCTCCTTTGACTTTGTTGTAGATTCATCAAATTTTGTGTGCAGGTGCGGCTTGGGGAGATCTACAAAAAAGCCTCTTGGGCCGACACTCTATCTCCAACAGGAATTCTGCCATTTTGAATAAATAAGAAAAAAGGGCTATTTTTGGCCTTTTCCAGGGGTCATAACTGAATGAACTCGTTCGAGGGATTTCATCAGATCGACTTGTACTTCAGCACAGAGCTATATGAGACATGGCTGATGAAAAGTTATTCGGGGTTTTCTCATTACGTGCATTGCCCGATTGGACTTATATTGCTCAGGTATATTGATGGTCATGGCCTGCACCCATTCATATGGTCAGATTTTATACAGATCAAAGCACCACCTAGTGGTGACAGGAAATGTCAAGGTTTATGGTGCAAGCTACAGTTAAAAAAACTATCCAAGATATCCACTTCAAATTTGTGTCAGGAAGGACTAAAGAAGTGGATTTAGCTTTGTGAAAAATAAAATTGACTTTTCGTCAGAGGGCGTGGCCTCTATGGGGCGACAAAGTCAAGAGTTGCCATTTTGTCTCATCAAAAATATTTAAACAGTCAGAACTCTAGTATACATGGTCATATTTGAAACAGATTTCATGTGCTTGGTAACAGTCCAGGCCAGAACACATCCATACTTGAAATTTTGAAAAATTGTACAGCACCACCCTCTGGCAACAGAAAGTCACTTCTCCTGAATTTCACGTTGCAGAATCTACATGGTTGGACAGATCATTCTGAAAATTCACTCAGGCTGTTCCCAAGGAGTTGGCCTTTCACATATATAATGGTCAAAGATCTATGTTAAAGGGCGGGGCCATGGTGATTTTTTGTTCGCCATGAAAGAGGAAGTAGATTTTTCAAATGGTTATAAGACACCGAGAGCAATGAAACTTGACAAAAAAAATCTCATTGGCATTTTGAGATGATTGATGCTCATTTTGTAGGTGGGCGTGGCCTATTGGCTCAATGGTGCCCCCTAGAACATTTCAAAAATTTGGCCTCCCCAGCAGGCTTAACCCAGGCTTATGAATTTTGGTACTCATATCAGGTCATCATCAGACCTACAAAAAAAGCTATTTGGACCCATGCCGAAATCTCAACAGGAAGTCCGCTAGCTTCATTGGATGAAAGAGAAAGTAGAATTCTCAGGGGCTTGTGATATGTGTAGAGCAACAAAATTTGGCAAAAACGTTCTCACTAGAATGCTGAGATAACTGATGTGATGTTTTTAGGTGGGCGTGGCCTATTGGCTGAATGGCGCCCCCTAGAACATTTCAAAAATTCAGCCCCCCCCAGCAGGTTTGACCTAGGAGCTCGAAACATGTGGGCAGATGCGTCATGTCAGGACACACAAAAAAGCCTCTTGGACCCATATCGTAAGTCAAACAGGAAATCAGCCATTTTTTTTTTTTTTTTTGGTCAAACGAGCCATATTTTAGGATTCATAGTTGAATGAACTCGTCCTAGGGCGCTCATCCAAACTACTTCATCTTTGGTGGAGAGCAAGAAAAGATGTCTTAGGTCAAAAGTTATTCAGGGTTTTCTCATTAGTTGAAAGCCGTGGCCATGGCGGCCCCTTAAATTTAAATGCCTCATCATGTGATAAAAGTGGCTGGTGCTCACAGAAAAATTTCCATTTATTACAAGATTGGCCAAATCCTGCTGAAATTAGCCCAGGGACATCCTCAAGGTTAATATTATTAAAATTTGAAGATCAAGACTCCTTACCTAAAATGGTGTGGCAGTGACAATTTTTCATTCGCCATGTAACAGGAAGTAGAATTATCTAGTGCTTACAAAACTTGTAAAGCCATGAAACTTGGCAGGAAAAAACTTAGTAGCAACACAAGATGATTGATAATATAATTGTTGGTGGGCGTTGCTTTTTGGCTCAGTGGTGCCCCCTGTAATTTTTGGAAAATTCAGCCCCTGCAGCAGGTTTAACCTAGGATTTTGAAAATTCTTGAGCTTATACATCATTTTAAGTTCTACAAAAAAGCCTCTTGGACCCATGCCACAAAACAAACAGGAAGTCCGCCATTTTGATTTTTGTGGTCAAAAAGCAGCACATTGCAGACTTCACAATTTTCAAAATTTCTCATGAGGAATTCATCCAAACACATCATGTTAGGGATATTGTAAGAAGACATGTCAAAGTTGAAAATTTCATTAGAAATCTTTCATTACTCAAAGGGGCGTGGCCATGGAGAATTTTTCTTCCTCATGAAAAGGAAGTAGAATTATCCTAGGCTTACAAAACTTACGAAGCCATGAGACTTGGCAGAAAAATACCAAATTAGGAAATGAGCAGATAGATAGGATGATTGTTGTTGGGTTTGGCTATTTGGCTCAGTGGTGCCCCCTACAATATTTCAAAAAATCAGCCCCTGCAGTTCATACTACCTAGGTGTTTGAAAATGCTTCAGCATATCTGTCATCTCAGGATCTCTTGGACCCAAATTGTAAAACAAAAGCAAGTCTATTTCTGTCATTTTCCATGTTGAAATGTTCAAAACTCTGTCCTCTCTTAATGGAACCGAAATTAAGGCTTTGCTGCCATCTTTTGATGATACACTGCACCATATTTAAGGACAGGGTCCAAACAGCAAACAACACATTACAAAGTATACTTCTGTCCATCTGTCCATGAATATAAGGTAAATTGCCAAAATGAGATAAGATATAAAAGCACTGAATAAAATAATGAAACAAACATGTACGCATCTGTACCTCTGTATTTTATGCATCTATATCTGTTTATTTTACACATCTGTCGCCGTGGCAAAACATTAAAAGTCATGAAAAAAAAGGTGGGGGTAACTAAAAGAACTGGAAAAATATCTTCAAAAATGAATGATTTAGCGAGAGCAACAGCCTGGATATAAAAGAATTAGGTTTATTATAAAGTGTCTGTATTCAAGATCTTTTAGACTGTGATCAATAGTTCCATGTATGCATAGACAATTCTGAATCCTGCGTTTCAATCGTGTCATCATGTCAATCCAAGCCCTCTTTTTACAGCTACAGGAATGTATAATATAAAGGTCAAAACCTTCAGTGACACACCAGATGGCAGAAAAGACCATGTTTTTGTAGCTGTGAGGCTCTGAAGGGTCAAAGTGATGGGAAGACATTGGGGTATCAGCTACAGGTGGATTTATTTGACTAGAACTACCTTTAATTTAAAAAAAAACTTTAAACTTAGGATGAAATTTATTGTTCTGATTATCAAATGGGATTTTTGCTTGGTCTGGTTGTCTGCTGTATACTCCTTGAGTTTTGATCATAGAGTGACAAGAAGGATACTGTTGGAATCTGAGGAGTCTCGGCTTGTGTCGCAGGCATGAAATATAAAATACTGAGGGTGCTTGATTTGCAGTCAAGTACTGTTTGTATCTGTCTGTTTATCCATAAATACATCGTAAGAAAAAATCTGAAAGGAGATATCAAAGCATTGAAGATAATAATGAAACAAACTTGTACACATCTTCACACATATTTTCTTCTCTATCTTCCACACTGATGATTGCAACAATCTAAGAACAGCTAATGCTTTCAGCCACTCAGTCATTTTTCTCCTGTGGAGTGAGCGTGAACAAGAGGAAAAGGGAATGAGGCTGCAAGCATGCAAAAGAGAAAGAGAGAGAGAGAGAGTAACTGAGCCAAGCAGAGCAGAAAGAGGAGCTGTGAGCTGACAATCCAGTGATTTGTTCATTTTTTTGGAGCAGCTTTCCAAACTTTCAGGCCTCATACCTCCTGCTCATTTTGTTTTACTGCCAATGTAATGGCAAGCTCTGGAAATTCATGAGGGGGATCACTTTCTGTTTCTGTTAAACTGTAAGTGTGGCAAACCCACATCCCCCATGTGGCAGCACGCTCTGTTGCTAGCACTCAATGGGTTGCCATACACCCGTGGTCGCAGCACATCCCGACATGCAACGGGTTGTGAGGACCCGTCATCGCTGCTTGCAGCTTTAATTTCTAATTGTATCCATTTAGGGATTGTATTCAAATCTGGGGATTCTTTCCAGTAAAGTATGTTCCGTATGTTAACAGCCCAGTAGTAATATTGAAAGTTAGGGAAGGAAAATCCACCATATTGGCGATGGCGCTGTAACATATTCTTACGTATTCTAGGTGTTTTCTTATTCCAAATAAACTCTGATATTAGTTTTTCTATTGATGTGAAAAAAGATTTTGACAAAAACACAGGAATACTCTGAAAAACATACAAAAATTTGGGCAGCGCATTCATTTTGATTGCATTAAATTTCCCTCCTAATGACAAAGGCAGCAAACTCCAGCGTTCCAGATCCTGTCATATTAATGGGGAAATTAGCTTTAAAAATGTCTTTAAATTCATGTGTAATCCAGATTCCTAAATATTTAAATTTGTGTGTATTTATTTTGAGGGACAAACGGTCGAAATTACGTGTTTTGGCAGCAGTGTTAACTGGCATGATTTCACTTTTTTGTAAATTAACTTTGAATCCTGATACTTTGCCAAACTCTCCCAATATATTTAGTAAAATTGACAGACTAGTTGATGGGTCAAATAAAAATAAAAGAATATCATCAGCGTAAAGAGATATCCCATTCTCTGAACCATTTCACCATATTCCCTTTATGCCACCATCACCACGTAATGCAACAGCTAATGGCTCAACTGCTATAGCAAATAATAGGGGTGACAGCGGACATCCCAGTCTAGTGCCGCACAGAAGTGGAAAATAAGCAGAGAGGCTATTGTTTGTACGGACAGCTGCTGTTGGAGAGGAGTATAAGACTTTTATCCAGGAGACAAATTTTGAACCGAAGCCAAATTGTTTGAGGGTATAGAAGAGATAATCCCTCTCCACCCTATCGAATGCTTTTCGGCGTCAAGGGATATTAATATCTCTGGGGTGTCGGGTAGAGTGGGGTCATAGAGGATATTAACTAGGCGTCGTATGTTAAAAAAAGAGTGATGGTTTAATGAACCCCGTTTGATCATCGGATATGATGGAAGGAAGAATAGTTTCTAAACAATGTGCTAACATCTTCGCTTGAATTTTACTGTCCAAATTTAGAAGGGCGATACAAACTGCACTCCAGGGGACTTTTATCTTTTTTGTGAATGAGTGAAATAACCACCTGGCGCATTGTCGGGGGGAGGGAGGAAGTATTAAAAGATTCCTCAAATATAGAAAGCAAAACAGGGGCAAGATGGGTGGCAAACTTCTTGTAGAATTCACTTGGAAATCCGTCAGGACCGGGAGATTTTCCGTTTTGCATAGTTTGTCGCGTTTATGAATTCTGCTGTGGAAAATGGCCTTTCCAGATTGGTGGCGACCTCATTATCAATTGTAGGGATCTTTAATTTTTCAAAAAACGAACGCAGCAAAGACTCATTCTCAGGAGATTGTGTAGTATATAATTTTGAGTAAAATTTGTGAAAACATGAATAAATTTCTAAATGGTCTGTGTGTCTGGATCTAAATTCATCATTTATCTCCGCTATGATTCAGTCTGAGGATTTCTGATGGAGCTGATGCGCAAGGATTTTTCCAGCTTTCTCACCAAATTCAAAATGTTTGCTCTGTGTTTTGGAAATGAGATTTTCAATATGTTTTCTTGACAGAAGATTAAATTCTGTTTGGAGAACTAATCTTTGTTTAAATAAGTCATTGGTTGGGTTAGAAGCGAGGACTTTATCTAAATCTAAAATATCATTTGTTAATTGTTTGAGTCTTGCATTGTGACTTTTTCTAAGTTTTGCACTATATGAGATAATTTGTCCCCTGAGATAAGCCTTCATTGACTCCCAGACTGTTGATTCAGGCATTTCTGGGGTTTGATTATATTTGAGAAATGAAGTTATTTCAGATGATATGAAATTAACAAAGTTTTCATCAGAAAGTAACAGAGTTAAAACGCCAAGGACGATAGTTGGTAAGAGAGGTCAGCACTCATAAAGTCATCAATAAAGGAGCATGGTCTGATATGATAATAGCTTGATATTCACATTTAGTTATCCAAGAAAGGAGCCTGTTGTCTAAAAAAAAATAGTCGATGCAAGAATATGTTCCATGAACAGGTGAGAAAAAAGAGTAACTTTTAGATTTGGGGTTCAAGAAGCGCCAAGCGTCAGCTATTCCATTTGTATTGAGGAATGATTGAATAGTAAGAGCTGTTTTGGATTTGATTGAAACATTAGATGAGCTGAGATCTACATCAGGTGACATAGCACAGTTCATATCTCCACCTAAAACGAGATGGTGTGTATCCATGTTTGGAAGTTGGGAAAAAAGTTTGTAAAAAAAAGAGCTGTCGTGCCAGTATGGGGCATAGACATTAGCCAGGATGACTGGTGTATTATATAGTCTGCCTACCACAACTATGTAGCGACCTGATGAGTCCGTTTCAACCTTTGACATAACAAATGGGATGTTTTTATTGATGAGGATGGCTGCCCCTCTGGACTTAGGGTGGAAATTTGAATGATATGACTGACCAATCCATCCCCCTCTGAGTCTTGAATGATTGAAAGTACTCAAATGTGTTTCCTGGAGGAAGGCTATACCTACATTAAGTTTTCCCAGGTGAGATAATACTTTTTTGCATTTAATAGGGTGATTTAAGGATTTCACATTCCAACTAACAAAGGTTACATTGCAACCAACTGGTCCATTTGAAAAGTTTAGTGTAGTCATTATCTTAAGTGATAACAGAAAGTATCATTGCCATTCTGTTGCAGGATGAACTGAAGTTTTGACGGAGCTGATAAGATACCCATGGAGGGAGAAAAGAAAAAAAAGAAAAGGGAAAAATAAATTGGAAAAAACAATAAGGAGTTAGGTATATTTGTTTCCCATACCCTTACACCTATTAGAACGAGGTGTGTTCAAAACCCTTTGCAGTGGTATCCACACATTTAAGTGTTTATAGGGGGAATAAACTAACCTTACTGGGTAAGCTCTACTGAATCCAAAGAATAGCTTAATATAAGGCACACTGAACAAAATACTGATACATCTATATACGAACCTTTCTGCTTACAGGCATATTTCCTTTTGCAGGTATTAAAATAAAAAACTCTATTAGGAGAGTTGTAGTAGTAATAACTATAAGAGCTGTGTAATAAAGAACTTAGATTTGAGCTATGAACTGAGAACATATGAAGAAAGGTATGAAGAAAAATATCCCATCATAGCTCTGTGTAATGAAAAATTGGGAGTCACTTAGTGACTAGCCAAATAATATATCTAAGTATTTATAAATGTGATAAAAGAGTTAAAGCATTAGAAACATAAGTAATACAGTTGACTAAAAAGTAAAGAATATATATTCAAAACTATAAGGTGTTCTTTGACTTGTGTTTTTCCCTTCAAATATTCTTCTGGCATTATTTTGGATTATTAACTATGAATTTATGCCAGCTAGAAATATATCAGCATCTTCATCTTGAGTCCTTGCAATGACAGTCACTGTGTGTATTTATTACTCATCGGGAGTAATAATAGCATCAACATAATTTACATGATAAACAGCTCACTCTTACTTGTGATCCGTTCAATTTTATGGTGTCTCTGGTAGAATTTTGGCCTTCACATATGTCAGGGCTTCTTCCAGGTTTATAAACTGCTTCTCAGTCCCGTTGTGTGTGACTCGTAGTCTCACCAGATGAATGAGGCCATAGCGGACGTTTGCCTGTCCTCGTAGCAGTCGTTTGACCTCCGTGAATGCTGATCTGGCTTGTACCATGCTCGGGGGGTAATCCGGGAATATGTAGATGGGAACCCCGTTGATTTGAAGTGGTCCAGATTCTCAAGCGCGGCAGAGAACTTCCACACAGTCCTGATAATAATGTAACTTCGCCACAATGGCGCGAGGCTTATCTGATCTCCTTGCCTGGAGGCCCCGGTGAGATCTGTCAATCAGAATGTTTTTGTCCATGTTCAGCACTTTTCTCAGCAAACTGAAAACAGCAGATGGAGTGCTCGAACCGGGGGTCTCCGGCACATTCAGAATCTGAATATTAGAACGTCTCATCCTTCTTTCAATGTCAAGGCATTTTTCTTTCAGACTGGTTACCTCGGTCTCGAGCTTACCGTCAGTGCATATTTTTAATCTTTATGTAAAACATCAACTCGCTTTAATTCTGGCTTAAGCAAAAAAAAAAAAAAAAATCCCAGACCCCCAAATATCTCAATTTGTTAAGCATAACAGCCTGTTATCATTTGGTTTTATGGAGGAGAACCTATGTCAGTTGTTTGTGTATGCTGTACTTGGTACACAAATGTTTAACTAAACAAAAGTTAACTATAATAACAGCTATACAGTCAGAATAGTTCTTTGTTTTTTGAAAAACCCGAGTGATATTAGTTAAAATTAGTTATAAATATCTTTGCCCACTACATAGTAACCCCTTCTTACCCCCAGATGTGCATAAACACATCAAATAAACTTATTTTGTTAAATCAACAATTGAAAAAAATGTATTGGTTATTATCAGTTATCGGCCATCAGGAGTAGGAAATTATGGGTTATCGGTATCGGTTCCAAAAAAGTTATCGTGCATCACTAGGTAGTGATATCAGCTAAATTTAATTTGTAAATATCCCCATAATGTATAAACCCCAATATTGTGCATTCCTAGTCAAACTAAGAAATATAGTAAAGTTTTATGTTCCTATGTGGGTCTTTATTAATGGATTTCTTGCAGGCCAATTCAAAAGGACCAAGGGCCACAGTTGGCCCACAGGCCATAGTTTGGACACCCCTTATATATTTACTGATACTCAGAGTATAGGAAAATATTCCTAACATTAGTAGAAATTCATTAAACACTGTTAGTGTTTGGTCCATATTGTTGTGTCACACTGGGTTCTGGGTTCGTCTGTGCGTAATTGGAGAGGACGAGGCTAACGTAGTACACGTTTTTAACATGGTCTAGCCTATGTGCCTTAAAATAAAACTTGGGATTATAGCAGCGCTCCTCTTCAACATAATGACACCTGTACCTCATCTGCCCTGGGCCTGCCCCGTCTGTAAGAGCAGCAGCTGGTCCCTCTCTCAGCATTGTGGAGCGTGGCCACTAGCGCTCCAGACGCACAGAATTGCACATGACGACAGCAAAAAACATTCCGCTTGAGTCTGAAATTTACCAAAAATAAGAAATAAATGGACTGGGCATGAAATTAAAATCTCAAATCAAAGTGGAGTGAAGTTTTTGGGGCAACAAGTCAAACCTTAAGTGTTATCTGCACATCTGGCATGCACATGCCTCTCTCACCTTGTCATAGCACCCGTGCGATGAGGAGTAAAAACCCCTTAGCATAGACCAATTTTCTCGTAGCATTTGAGACATATATATTGCACTGTACACCCTTGTTTTGGACCCATATCGTAAGTCAAACAGGAAGTCGGCCATTTTGAATTTTTTGGGTCAAACGAGGCATATTTTAGGGGTCGTACTTGAACAAACTAGTCCGAGGGCGTTCATCCTTTGGTGTAGAGCAAGAAGAGATGTCTTAGGTCAAGTTATTTGGGATTTTCTCATTAGTTGAAAGGCGTGGCCATGGCGACCCCTTAAATTGAAATGCTCCATCATGTGCTAAAAGTGGCTGGTGCTCACAAAAAAATTTCCATTTATTACAAGATTGGCCAAATCCTGCTGAAATTAGCCCAGAGACATCCCTCAAGGTTGGTATTACTCAAATTTGAAGGTTAAGAGTCCTTACCTAAAATGGTGTGGCGGTGACAAATTTTCATTCGCCATGTAACAGGATGTGAATTATCTAGTGCTTACAAAACATGTAAAGCCATTAAACTTAGCAGAAAAACACCCAGTAGCAAAACGAGGTGAGGTGATAGGATGACTGTCGGTGGGCATGGCTTTTTGGCTCAGTAACGCCCCCTACAGTAATTTGAAAATTCAGCCCCTGCAGCAGGATTATCCGAGAATTTTGAAAATTTCTTGAGTTTATACAACATTTTAAGTTCTACAAAGAAAAAGCCTTTCGGACCCATGCCATAAAAAAATAGAAAGTCTGCCATTTTTATTTTTGTGGTCAAATAGCAGCACATTTAGCATAATTATCACTACAGCCATTTTTACACAAAAACTATCCTCTGAGAACAGAATCCCCTTTCTTTGTTTTTTTTAAGGTTTGGTGTTTAAATGTCATTCAGATCCACTAATGTGCCTGAAACTGCTGTAGTATGCATGCCAGGCCAATAGTTGGCAGTGTGACTGACAATGAAACACATGCATGCTCACCTTTCCTTCCTCCTGGTGGAAGTCTTTAAACAAGTTTGGCTTTGGTGACTACTTTTCTTCAGCAATGAAAACTCTTCATAAAAACAGTAATAGTTCTATAAAATTAGTAGATTGATCAGGCAGCAACATCACTGCCCGATCAGTAACTGCCGTAAAATGCTTCGATAGGCCGCCGAGCGGATGCAGACACGTGTTTGCACATGTGCAGTACAAATTGGGTTTCCAGGTGCTGACAGTGTCAGCAGACAAACATGGCTGACACTCAAATGTTTGTGTGGACAGATGAAGTCACAAACCATGGGTTTGGTCTGCAGGATTGCCACATGGGGGAGTTTCCCACCAAACAAACTAACACACAAACATGGCACCTATCACTGAGGACCTGCATGAGCTCTCCCATGAGTTAATAACAGATATTTTAGTCCTGTCAGAGAATGTTGACACTGGAATTTCAGACCCTGAGCATGTGGCTAGCAAAGCAGAGGGATTTATTGAAGTTCTTGGAGTTATTTCTGCTCTGCCTGACCAAGATATTGACCGAAGAGTGTTCGCAAAGTGTTGGTTAACTGGTTTATTTGTCAGCGCAGTAGTAGATGTTGTATTGTTTCGTACACATACATGTTTTGTCAAGTTTTCCAGGCACTTCAGGTTTCGTCTTTGCTTTGTACGTAAACTACGCCTGTGTCATCAAATGGTCCACTAGCTCAGTGCTAGGATAGATCTCTGTCACTTGGGAGACCAGGGTTCAAATCCCTCCGTGTAATAATTATTGATGTCTCTATGGTTCATATAGTTTTTAATTTTTTTAATGATTTTATGGAATAAAAAAGTATATGAACCCCTCTCTGTGTCTTTACTGGGCTCTGTTAACGTAGTGCACAGATCCTAGATCAGGTAAAATAACCCTGATGCCAGATCATCTATCATAAAAATCAACAATATTTAGTGTATTATTAGGCTGTTAGGTAATATTAGGTAATATATTCTGTGATGACATGTGATGTATCAGTAGTCTGGCTTGGATACGTTGGACAGTGTGAATGCAGGCCAAGGGGGGGACAGGGGAGGTTAACAGAGCCCAGTAAGGACACAGAGAGGGGTTCATATCGTTTTTTATTCCATAAAAATCATTAAAAACAAATAAAAGAAACCATAGAGACATCAATAATTATGACTCTAGGGGGATTTGAACCCCGGTCTCCCAAGTGACAGAGATCTATCCTAGCACTGAGATAGTGGACCAGTTGATGACAGAGGCGTAGTTTATGTACAAAGCAAAGACGACACCTGAAGTGCCTGGAAAACTTGGCAAAACATGTATGTGTACGAAACAATACAACATCTACTACTGCGCTGACAAATAAACCAGTTAATCAACACTTTGTGAACACTCTTCGGTCAATATCTTGGTCAGACAGAGCGGAAATAACTCCAAGAACTTCAATAAATCCCTCTGCTTTGCTAGCCACATGCTCAGGGTCCGAAATTCCAGCGTCAGCGTGTTCTGACAGGACTAAAATATCTGTTATTAACTCATGGGAGAGCTCATGCAGGTCCTCAGTGATAGGTGCCATGTTTGTGTGTTAGTTTGTTTGGTGGGAAACGCCCTCGTCTGGCAGCCCTGCAGACCAAACCCATGGTTTGTGACTGTTCAGCATTAGTCCCGCCCACTGAGTTTGATGGGAGAGGATGACAGATAAAATTAATTCATGATGCACTATGTGCTCCAGCAGTGTATCATGAATTTAATTTTCTGAACACTTTTCTGATAGGGGCCATGTTTGTGTGTTAGTTTGTTTGGTGGGAAGTGCCCCCATGTGGCAATCCTGCAGACCAAACCAATGGTTTGTGACTGGTCAACGTTAGTCCCGCCCACTGAGTTTGATGGGAGAGGATGACAGATAAAATAAATTCATGATGCACTGCTGGAGCAGGAACCATGAATTGATTAAATGTGTCATGAATTAATTAAATGTGTAATTCACATTTAATTAATTCATGACACATTTAATTGATTCATAAATTACACATTTAATTATTTCATGACACATTTAATTAATTCATAAATTACACATTTAATTAATTCATAAATTACACATTTAATTAATTCATGATACATTTAATTAATTCATAAATTACACATTTAATTAATTCATGACACATTTAATTAATTTATAAATTACACATTTAATTAATTTATGACACATTTAATTAATTCATGGCACATTTAATTAATTCATTACACATTTAATTAGTTAATTGCACATTTAATTAATTAATGGCACATTTAATTAATTCATTACACATTTAATTAATTCATTGCACATTTAATTAATTTATGACACATTTGATTAATTAATGGCACATTTAATTAATTAATGGCAAATTTAATTAATTAATGAATTATATATTTCATTTTGGCACTCTCAGTCCTCCATATAAATGGTCAAAAAGCGAAAAAAAAATGATTCAAAGGTTCAAAATTGGTATAAAATCGCAAAAATTGGGTGAAAAGTGTCAAAAAAGGAGTTAGAGATAACAAAGATGTCAGAAAGCAGCAAAAAATGTGCTAAATATAGTGAAAATTAAGGCTGTCAGTATTTATCTACAGTCACATTCGAGGGGAGAGACTTGAGAACGATTAAAAACATCTAAATATATATATAAAAAACACAGTCGAATAGTGATTTAAGCATTCGAATCTCAGGAAGTCTCTAATATTCGAATTATATTCAAGCCCCGAATTTCATTCCAACAGCCTTAGTGAAAAGTGACTAAAATGGCCAAAAAGCGGAAACAGAATTGGTGAAAAGGTGAAAAATAGGCATTAAATGGCAAAAACTAGGTGACAAGTAGCAAAAATCAGGGAAAATTGATATAAAAAAGGAGTTATGGATGATAAAAATAGTCAGAAGCTGCAAAAATCTGGTAAAAAAATAGTAACAAGTGACTTAAACGGGCAAAAGGCAGCAAAAATGTGGTGAAAATTAATGAAAGTGACTAAAATGGTCAAAAAGGTGAAAAAATGTGGTATTAAATAGTGAAAAGTGACTTAAATGGCAAAAAGCTGAAAAAATGTGGTTAAAAAATAGTGAATGGTGACTAAAATGGGCAAAAATATGCAGGAATATGGTAAAAAGGAAAAAATATTGGGAGTGCAGATGGTCGAGTGGTTTAAGGCGCTGCCCAAGGGCCTGTGGCCCTTTTTCCGCATGTCTCTCCCCACTTTCTTCCCTGTTTCCGAGTCTATCCACTGTCCGTCCTCTATCAAATAGAGGTATTAAAAGGCCCAAAAATAAATCTTAAAAAAAAAAGAATGAATAGTTATTAAAATGACCAAAAGCAGCAAAAATGGTGAAAAGGTGCAAAATTCGAATAAAATGGCAAAAAACTGGTGTAAAGTGGCAAAAATGGGTGAGAAGTGACAATGAAAAAGGAGTTACAAATGATAAAAATGGTCAGAAAGTGGCAAAAATGTAGTAAAAATTAATGAAAAGTGACTGAAATGGTCAAAAAGTGGCAAAAATGTGGTAAAAAAAATAGTGAGAGGTGACTAAGAAGGTCAAAAGCAGCAAAAATATTGGTGAGAAGGTGTAAAATTGGAATTTAAATTGCAAAAAATGTTTGAGAAGCAACATCAAAAAGTAGTTACAAATGATAAAAATGGTCAGAAAGTGGCAAAAATGTACTAAAAAATAGATAAAAGTGAGTAAGTTGGTCAAAAACCTGCAAAAATGTGTTAAAAAAAGTGAAAAAAGTGACTAAAATTGGCAAAAAGATGCAAAAATGAATGAAAAGTGACTAAAATGGGAAAAATTTAATGGGAAAAACTATGTGAACAGTAGCAACAATGGGTGAGAAGCGACATAAAAAAGGAGTTAAGGATGATAAAAATGGTCAGAAAGTGGTAAAAATGTGGTAAAATAATGAAAAGCGACAAAAATGCAAAATGAAAATTGAGTTGAATTGTCAAAAAGTGGCAAAAATGTGGTAAATTATTGGTGAAATGTGACGAAATGGGCAAAATGCTGCAAAGAGTGACAAAAACGTAGAAAGTGTCATCTAATGGCTAAAAGCAGCTCAAATTGGGTGAAAAATGGCCAAAAAATTGCCAAAAAGGGAAAGAATTACAAATAGCAAAAAGCAGGATGAAAGTGGCAAAAACTACAAAACTGGCAAGAAGAAGTGGCACAAATGGGCTAAAAGCAGCAAAATGGATTAAAAGTGTCAACAAAAGGAAAAAAGGGAGAAGAATTAGAAATTAGGGTAATGAAAAAAACTAAGAGAAAAAATAAAGGTTGACAATCCTCCTGTATAAGAGTGGGAAAAAACTGATAATTCCTGAGGTGAAAGTTTTTTAAGGTTTTCTGGGGAAAAATGTTTGAAGTGAAGGCATAAAAGGGCCACAAACCATCCTAATGAAGCCACACGTTGAGTTTTACTCATTTAGACTAATAACTGTCTGTGACAAGACTTAAACTGGATCTGGAATTTAGTCAAAGATTGTCTAAACCAGGCCTAAAATTTTGATTTTAAGTCCACAGAGATGAATGAAGCATGATGATTTGTTTCCAGAATTGAAGAACGAGTGAAGTTGTCCATTTTCTTGATTTCCGTACGTTCAAATGCCTTTTCAAAATAAATGATACTTTGGTACTCTGACCCTGGAGGAGAGCGTAGTAAGCATTTCCTGTTTCTACAGCAAAGGAGATGAAGTCCCCGTGAGGGACTCAGTGATCATCCATGCATGCAAATAAAGACTCTATCCTGTAAAACTCCAGCTGTGTCTGCGTTTTTGTTGCATAACCCCCTACTTACATCTCTGACGGCTCCCCAGGGGGGCACCGTGGCGCGTTCCCCTTCCCCATCATGCCTTGATCCAGGTACTGGCCACAGTGGGGTTTGAACCCCAGCAGAACTGGTCTAGTCCAGTCCTCTGTGCCACCGCCGCCATACCTTTCACACTACCATCTCTTCTCCTGGAGCATTTCTCCTCATGTTTTGTGGCTTTAAAATTCACAGAGACCAGGATGGGGGTTGAACCTGGAACCTCCAGACTCTGAGTCAGTCCACTATCTCTTTAGGCTACAGAGCCAGACCTGCAGCAAAGCCTCAGAGGGGCTTTTCCTTCTTTATTTGGACTCAAATCTTGAAAACTTAAAGACATTGGTTAGGTTTGAAAAGCTAACTCCTGTCCAGGTCTCCCGAAGTCTATATTTGGACTCAGAATTTTAAAGTAGATAAACCCATGGTAAGATTTGAACCTATAACCTCCTGATGTATAGTCAATTGGCTTTTCCACTAATCCACTGAGACACACACCTGTTCATGGTTCTCAGAGGATCTGTTCTCTGCTTTTGGAAACTGGACTTAAAAATGCACCAAGAATCAAACCCACAACCTTATGGCAGTCCTCTATACTCCTGAGTCAGCGATTTACACCAGCAGCTTCAAAAATCCACTGAAGATTTGAACCAATAACCTCATGATTCCAGGGAAGTTACCTGTCCAACTGAGCTAACACACAGGCTAGAGCTAGCTGCACTTTCTCTGAGACTTCACATCTGGAGTAGAACATCTCTACGATCCACAGTCTTTGCTGCTGGAGACCATTTTCACATCTTGAGTTGCACATCTCCATGAGTGATAATCTTTGCTGCTGAAGACCATTTTCACATCTTGAGAGGAGATATAAATAGATATAAAAGTATTGACGAAAATGATGTAACAAACTTGTACACATCTTGAGCTCTCTATGTGCTCCTCTGGTCGGTCTTCATCACTAATGATTGGAACATTCAGTTAATGTATTTAGCCACTTGGTCAGAGGGAATGAGGCTGCGAGCATGCAGGAGAGAGAGAGAGGGAAACAGTGGCTGAGCCCAGCAGAGCAGAAAGGGGAGCTGTGAAAATGACAGTACAGTGATTTGTTCATAATCTGGAGCTGCATTAGAAATTTTCAGGGCGCATGCCTCCTCATTAGTTTTACTGCCTAAATAATGGCAACCTCTGGAAATTAATGACGGGTATCACCCTCTGTTTCTGTGACAGTGTGAGTGTTGCAAAGCTCACATAACCCATGGGTGCAGTGCGCCTTGTCGCTGGCATGCGACGGTTGCTATGTATCCACTTTCATGTAACACCTCGACATGCAACAGGTTGCGAGGGCCCGTTATTGCTGCTTGCAGCTTTAGTTTCAAAATTGTTAACTTTCCCAAAGGTCACATGATTTCCTTTTCCTCAAATATTTCATTAAATGAAGAAAACAAAATATTGGAATTGAAAAACAAAAATTGGACCCCCTTCTTTAAAATGTTATTTGTTTTTCCATTTTTGTGACCAAAATGGAATTCAGTTTAACCTTTGAGACATTACCTTGACCTTTCCTAATTTATAAATTATTTTATTTAACTATTCCTGGATTCACTGTTTGTTTTCTTTTAAAAGAGTTTAAAAGATTAAATTATTTAGATATAGTTAAACTCTTAAGTTATTTTTGTCTCTCAGACTTCAACATTTATTGTCTTGTTTTTATAATCATGGAGAGCCAAGATTTAAAATCTGTTAAAACACCCTGCACTGATAGGAATGCCCATGCATAGGAACTTTAAATGTATGTAACCAACATGAGGTTATGAAATCCTTTTGGCTCAAAATAAACACTGAACAACCTTATGTCCCCATGTGCAATCATGACTCGGCAGAAGTGCCAGTGCTTTCCAGGCTAATGTCAAGTCATGACTCAGCAGAAATTAGCTAAAGACAAGCTGTGATGAAAAACAGGAACAAAAACAGACATACGGTCATCATTCAGGACTTGAGGTCAGTTCAGTTTGTTTCCAGATAAGATATCAGTGTGTATGATAGTATGTGTGTGTGTGTGTGTGTGTGAGAGAGAGAGAGAGAGAGAGAGAGAGTGTGTGTGTTCAGAGTATAAAGTCAGATAAGTTTTGCCTGCTCTCATTTTTTGCTGATAGTTGAAACGAAACACGGCAAACCAGAAACATGAAGGCCTACCTGCTGTTGCTGCTGCTGCTGCCTCTCTGCTCAGGTACAATCCCAAAACTCACACAACACCATGGATAGACCACTACTGAAGAGTTTTACTCAAGTATGAGACAGACTGCTTACTGAAGAGTTTTACTGAAGTACAAGTATGAGAAACTGTGTTGAAAAGAACTTAATCTCTGTCAGAGTAAAGTTGTTGGTTTATGTAATGCTATCATTGAAAACATACACTAAAGGTTGAAATAAACACAAAAACCTGGATTTCTTATATAAACATATACTTAAAAATCAAACTGTTTATGTAAATGTAAATGGCAGTGCCATTTTCCAACAGTGCCAACAGTTATCAAGAATTCCAGCCATTCAGAACGACAGGACATTAGCTATATAGATAGCCATGAGAGACCAATAACCTGCATTTAACAGCAATCGAACGCAACAGAAACACTATCACGTCTGCACTTAGCAGGACTGGGGACATGTTTTTACTTCCAAACCTGACCCAACACCGAGACAGTAGAAAAAGAGCTTGACAGTGAAGCTTAGTAATTGGTACTCTGTTGTTACAGCTTGCTTTTTTATACATATTAAACGTGACCAGACCTGGAAATGACAGTGGAAAGACATTACATGACACACATGCAGTCAGTTGCCCAATATAAGCCTGTGTTTAACACTTAAACAACAGCAGCTCTTAGCCTTATATTAGCACTACATTACATTATGTTACATACACCTACATTAGCATATTGGCTGCTACTATAACGTAGCAGCTAACAACACCCAAATACCATCCTCTACTGAAAACACCAACAAATCATCCAAGTAACTAAGCCATTGTTAAGGACACCACCTTAAAACAATGCATTTAAAACAAAAGAGTCTCACGGCCACTTATCCCATATTAGTCTCCATAAACTGATGATCTCAACTGTAAACTCTGAAACAGAAAAATCCAACCATCATGGTATCTTTGCAGTAGTCCTGAAGAAAGACAAAAGTGTCCACTGTGGATAGTTCAGTCCAGTCCTCCCCTCATCCATGGTTCTTCCCACACTGCTGCTGATTAGCCAGGACGTCCTGAGCATGAACACCCACAGGAAAGTGACATGGGGCCCTCGCTGTCAGCCCTAATGGCTCATGTCTTTCTGCATGGCATTATTCTGTGTTGAATACAGTTCCACTTCATGTGAGAATTGGTCATAGGTAGATTTATCTAAACTCTGCCTGTAAGTATCGCAAACTCATGCTAAAGCAGGCCCACCCATCTGGTTTGCAAGGTTACGCTGGATGTCCAAACTATGGCCTGGGGGCCAAATGCAGCCCATTTTCCATTCTTAGTCCATTTTTATTGGCCCACAGCACATTCTAAGAAAAAAATAAATAAAATTGCATGACTGTATTGTACTTCTTAGTTTCAGCACAAGGTGGTGCTACCTTGCTAATTCTGTAAACAAACACTGATAAGACGAACTTATTGAGTTCATTTTGTCACTAAATTGAGACAACACTGTAAACGACAAACAGTTAAGTTATAAGTTATCTAAATAATGATATCGTGATTTATAATTCCCTTATTTATAACAGCAGCAAATATAGCCAGGGCTGACCAGGACCTCCTCAAAACCCGTAAAATGATTTGCTGTTGGCCTTGTAAGGCATTAGCTAGCAATTTGAGCAAACTCAGTCACTTAACAAATCTTAAACAATTGATTGGTTGTCCCGACCTTAATATTCTCAAGGTAAGAATGAAAGTGGCCCTTATATATTTTTGAATGTGGCCCTCAGTGGAAAATGTTTGGACACCCCCTACTTTGGGGATTCCCTTCCAAATTTGCTCAAACATCCATTCTAAGCCAAGAATTACAGTGTTTACATTTCGTGAGCTGTTGGTCAAAGGTCAAGGTTTTTGGGTACCATTATTATCCCTCATTTGTGAATGTGAAATCTCAATAATACTTTGATGGGGTTTCTTCGAACTTTACTCTGCAATAAATTAGCATTCTCACTTGGGTGTGATGTGTTTGTGTTACAGCTAAAAAGTTTAACATTGAG
Source organism: Cheilinus undulatus (assembly GCF_018320785.1). Taxonomy (NCBI): domain Eukaryota; kingdom Metazoa; phylum Chordata; class Actinopteri; order Labriformes; family Labridae; genus Cheilinus; species Cheilinus undulatus. Next base: position 2,935,982 of record NC_054870.1, read on the forward strand.
TGCTATGGCCAGGACTTCGTGTGGGTCAACAACATGCTGCTGCAGTGCTCCAGTGATGTGGAACAGGCCTGCTACACAAGAGGTGAGTCCTCTGCATGTTTACTCAGACTTCAGGATGAAACTGTCCCTGCAGCCTAAGATACAGATGAGGAACACTACAGAACTGCTGTGTTCTTTATGTGTGTTTGTTAAGTGTGCTCTTCAAGTGTGCCTTTTACTGTGTCCATAAATGTCTTTAATGGTCAGGTACAAGGAGCGTTATCTCAACCAGATGACACCTAAAATTTATGACCGCCTCACATGAAATATTTGCGTCTGGATTTGTAGATCACTGCATGATCACTGTAAGGGGGCAGTAGTGTGGGACTAAGGCTGATGACATGTTTTCTTTTTTGCAGATAATGGAGAAAAGGGCTGTACTGAGCTGCATAACTGCTCACATGCAGGCTGGAACTGCTGCTACACCGACCGCTGCAACCAGTGAGCCAACCACGGCGGAGGATTCACTGAAATTCACAAAACAAATGATCTGAATAAAAAGTTGAGACAGATTTCCTAGAATGCAGTTTAATCTCTGCCTCCGTAAAATGTACTTTTTGTTACTTACTATGGGTCTGCCCCTGGACTTTGAATCCTGTCTGAGTATTGTTTGTCTAAACTTAATGAAGCCAATATCATCTGAGGTTACGCAAATACTGTTCAGGAATAAAGTGCAGTCGGATAGTTCAAAACAGCAGTAAGTAACAAGCATCAAAGATCACATGGATTCATGTTTGTGTAGTTTTATATTAACTGAAAAATAATTTTAACTGTTTTAAGAATCACATTAAAACTACTCACCTTTATCTAGGGTCAAAACATTGGAATATAACTCTAATTTTGAAAGGTGCTTTCTAAACAGAGGTAAAAGCTCCCTCACAGGCAGGCAAGAAAATACACCCTGATAAACAGTAACTTAGAGTTGCATGAAGAGAAGTGGAAACGGATGATAAACACAGAGTTGGAAAAGCTTTGGGGCCCAAATACACACCACACAACAGGAGTAATGTTAGTGTTTGATACGTGCAGTAAGAAACATGTTCAATGACAGATGACCACTCTAATATTAGCATTGGCAACTATAATGTAAGGATAAAAGGCTGGAATTAAAGCAGTTAAATACACAACTTTACAAATACTTTAAGTTTTGAACTGTTATTCTGATTAATTTTAAATATTTTGATACTTCATGGTCTGCTGCAGAAAGGATTAGGCTGAATTCACACACTACACAAGGGTGTCCAGACTTTTTCACTGAGGGCCACATGCAGAAAGACATAGGGATGACTGGGCCCCTTTGATACCTTTATCCTACAACCTTGCAAAGCAGACTGATCCCCGACTCCGTGTCTGTCATCAGGCAAATCCATCCTGCAAATTTTGCAGATCTCCGACTAAGATTTGGCATGAATTTTAGCCACTGACAAGCTAAACCATTCAGATACTACAGAAGCGCTAGCCTGTATAGCTCTGGCTAGAACCAAAGACTGTAAAAAAACTGGACAAAGCCTGTGTGAGGTCAGCCATCTGCTTACAATAGGCAGACTCAAACTGATTTTGAAGTGGGCGGGCTCCATACTGAAATGACTGTCTGAACCAAACTTTGGATCAACCTAACCTGATGAAACTGTCTATCTGGCATGTCAGGTATTTAGTTTATTCAAGTTATTAAAAATCCTTCAATATAGGTTAGGATACATTTCGAAATTAAAAATATTTAAAGAATAAAAAAATAGCCCAGATCATTGCTTTTTATTCAGGACAGATAAGACAAACATCCAATTACTGTTGAGGATTTAAGGGTGGCCAATCAGATTTCAAGCGCACCTACTACAGCAGCCAATAGGAATGCTTCCTCTGACTTGAGCATTGATTGGCTGCGAGTACTGGGCCAAATCCGGCCCATTGAACGATTATATCCGGCCCGAGAGATCATATCATATTTGTATTATTACTGGCCCACCAGTATGAGGTCTTTAAAAAGTAAGAAAGGTTTCATAAAAAGTCAAGAATGTGGGGGGGGGGTAATTTGTGTTTTATTTCATATTTTCAATTTTGCATCTCAAGATTACATCTCAAACTTATGATTTTGACTTTTCATTTCATGCTTTGAGCCTTTGAACTCATAATTTGGACTTAATGTCACAATTTTATCTTTCAGATTCCCAATTTTAAATTTTAAGTCATATTTTGACATTTTCAACTCCTTACTTTGGCCTTTTAATCCCATATTTTGACTATTTAACACATGATTTCAATTTTTTCTCACATTTTGACATTTTGAATCATAGTTTTTACTTTTTATATCATATCTTGAACTTTTACACTCCCAATTTTGAATTAAAGTCATATTTTTAACTTTTTAAGTCATCATTTTGAATTGTAGCTCATATTTCGACATTTTCATCTCCTAATTTTGGCTTTTCCATCCCAAATTTTGAACTATGAGACTCACAATTTAATATTTTAAGGCATATTTTGACTTTTAAACTCATCATTTCAAATTTTTCTCATATTTTGACATTTTAAATTCATAATTTTTACTTTTTATATCATATTTTGATCTTTTACAGCAACTTAAAGTTATGATGTCAACTTTCTCCTCGTATATTCGCTCTATAAAAATGTTATTTTTCTATTTTTAATATCCTGTTCTAATTTTTTGAACTGATAAACTGGAATTTTTTATCTCAGATTTGAGCCTTTAAACTTATCATTTTTACTTTTTTGAATTTCCAAATGATTTATCATCAGTGCTGTTTTTTCATAATTTATCACTAGTGAAAATGAGGTTGACAGTTGTGGTTAAAAGTTGACCCTGTTAGGCCCTCAGGTTAGACCTTAATCCAGAATCTGGCCCCTGCTGATATTGAGTTTGACACCCCTGGTCTAAGGTTTTACCAACAGAAGAGTTGATTCAATAAATAAGTTAAGATAACTGAATGTTTGGTTCAGAGAATGGGAAAAAGTTTTTAAGCAACTGTGAAAAACTTTAAAAATGGATCAAGGGCCATAGTAGGCCCTTTAACCACAGTTTGGACACCCCTAAATATAACTAAATAATGAAGCTATAAAACAATCTAATCCTAGACCGGGGCTCACCAACTACATTAATCCAAACCAGCTTTTTTCTCACTGTGGGATAAAATAAAAGGAAAATATTTGGTATTATGCAACATATTTGTATTTAAACATTTTCTTCCTAACTTCTCACCTATACTGCACACAGCCGCAAGGGGGCGACTGAGATGTTCCATCATTCTTCATACCACCAGTCCTGTCTGGGGTCAGGAGGGCTGCCCTAACCCTAACCCCTAACCCTAACCCTAACCCCTGACCCCCACTGTCATTTCAATGATCTTTACATTAAACTTTAACTTTAAAAGCAAAACCAGAAATGAATCAAAGGGCCATCAGTTTCAAAAACTTTTATTTTTGCATTTTTTTGTCGAAATCTTCAATACAGTCTGTCATCTGACAGGAATGCATGAAAGAAGACATGATTGGCTCAAAACAGTCACATGAACATTTTCATAATCATTAATCAGTATCAATGTCTTATCTGAATGCTGAAACACTTAAATCCAGAACCTCCTCTCTACCGTTGCCCCCCCTCCCAGGACCCAATCCCACCCCCACCCCTCCCTGAACATCCAGGTGTGTCCCTGAACTCTGTACAAGCCCTTCAGAAAGACGAGCATAGAAAAGACTAATGTTAAAGATTAACAGTATTAAAAAGGCAAAAACATGAATGCCCCCTCCCCCTTATAAGGCCCTGCCCCCAGAATGACATCATCATGACATCATGACATTCAGAAAACATTTTGAACAGAAATGGTCCAGAAGAGACAAAAAAACTAACATCATCAGCAGTCATCCAGTGAGTCACTGAAAACCAATCAGAGGAGAGGATTTCATGTATATCCTGCAACCTTATTGGCTGAGAGATGCGAGTGTTGGATGTGAAGGGTGGATGGGTATTTTACAGTGTAGCTGAGGAGCTGCTGCCCCCTGGTTGTGAGCAGAAATATACACACAGGTATCTGCAGTATATACAAACAGAGCTGCAGCGCCCTCCTGTGAGAGAAGGGTCTCACTCCGGTCCAATTCTGTCACCTCTGCATTCAAATCCTTTAAAATACTTTAGTCACAGTTTCTTCCTGGAGGTCAACTTTAAACTTCCCTTACTTCCTGGTTACTTCCCATTCACATCCTGTTTAACTTCCAATTTACTTCTCATTTCCATCAGTGAGGTTGATTCAGTTTCGATGTGTTGACACTCTGGTCTAAAGCTTAAAGATCTCAGGAGAGGAGCTCCTGAAGCAGGCCCAGGATCAGCAACCTCATTTGAGATAAAAGAATTAGAAGCACTGTGATTGGCTATGAGAAAACCTCCCTACGTTTGAAGACTCCCCTTCGTGTTGTATACGTTTCGATTCTAGGCCCTCCATCTTTTTCCTGAGGGGCTTTTAATATGAAACATCTCTTTAGTGGGAAGCTTGGCTGATTTACAAATGAAAGCTACACAAAACTCAGTGGCTTGAATAATCAAATTTTTAACGTCTCTGACAGTAAAATTTTCAGCTTATGTACTTTGATCAACAATCATCTGGAATCAATAATCTTTGAGATGTTTTTTTTATCCATACAACACAAATAGAGGAAGTTTTATGAAGTTAAAATGGTTTTAAAATACACTTAAGACTTCTTAACTGCAGACACCTTCTCCTCACCTGCTGTACTCTGATTGGAGGAGAAAGTCACCTGAGCAGTTAGCTTACATCCTGTTAGTCAGTACGTTTACATGCACTGGAAAGTCGAGCTACAGTCCTGGTTCCATTCAGCTGTCTAACTGGACTCTCTTGTGGGTGAACTGATTTATTAACAGCAGCACGCCTCTCCTGATGGAGATAGGCTTCTTTCAGCTTGTTAATAACATGAAAAAATTTCATAGAGGCCTCTCGCTCAGGGATCATCAACTTCATTTGTACAAGGCCAGCTTTATTCTCGACAGAAACGGAGGGGGCAGATATTAAAATAAATACATATAGAGTAATTCATTTGTTCTAATTAACATACTTTTTAAATTTGTTAATTTTCTTCAGAGTGCGTGGATTTTTTTGGCCTTCAACATTATTGGTCCCCATCACCTATACTGCAGACAGCCACAAGGGGGCGATTGAGATATTGAAGCTACTTATTCTGAGGGTGTCATGTTGCCCATTACACAGTTTCATGCAAATATGCTGTGTCATCTTTGTTTCCAGCTGTAGAGCTTTATAAAAAATGTTTTACCCTTCATAACACAACATAACCACCCCCTGCCCCAATAGGTTATTCGAAGTCACGTGATTCTGATGATGCAGGAATGAAAGAAAATCAAGCAAAGTTAGTACTTCCTAGCTATTAATGGGCCCCTATGCTGAAGCTATCATCAGAATATTTCTAAATATGAGTATGATCCCTACATTCTACAAAGTTTTAACCGACTTACCTGGCATGGAGGTCAACAACATTATAATTCTCTCAGTCCTGCTTACCTCCTCATGTCATCTTGCCAGATGAAGGGAGGTGAAATTTGAGGAGCCTTGTACTGAGCTATGAGGCAAGTTGAACCCCTTTAATAAATTCCAAAAAATCCTCACTTTGTCACAAACCTGCTTTCATTGAAACCATGATGTACTGTCAACCGAATAAACCTTGCGGGGCAAACGACTGAGCAATGATGTGTCGCTCACCAACGAGTCTGTTCTACGAAACGGCTCTTAAATGCAGTGTTAATTTTGACATCTATTTTTAATTTTAGTCTCAGTCATGTCTTTTAGTCTTAGTAACATTTTAGTCATGTATATCCTTTTTAGTTTTAGTCTAGTTTTAGTTAACAAAAACTCCAAAACATTTCAGTCTTTACTTGTAGTCCAAGCATTTATTCTCTTGCTTAAATCTGGTACCAAGTCATGGTATTGTGTTCTCTGCACTCTGCCAAACCTGGGGTCCCTGCTTTCTACAGCTGAGAGGCAGAACAGATACAGCTGTATTTTGACAAATTCACCCACAGTGGAGAAATATCATGGATTCTGAATGTCCGACAAAAACTCAATTACATTTTTAGTTTAATTTTAGTCATCTTGACGAAAACTAAACTTACTTTTAATCAGTTTTTGTCATCACAGATCTATCTTTGGCTAGTCTTAGTCTAGTTTTCATCATGGAAAAAATGGCTGTTGACAAACATTTTTAGTCGTAGTTTTAGTCAACGAAATTATCACTGCTTTAATGTTAGCCACTGTAGCTAGCTCCTGTTTAAAAGCCAGATTTCTTTTTGCCATTTTTTGTCGTTATTTAACGACGGGGGGGGGGGGCAAAGATCTGAAAGGGGGCGCAAGGCTTTGTCTGCTCTGAGGGTGCTAAAATTTGATGATTTGCAAATAATGACTAAAACCATGATAAAGCAGTTATTAAGTCATGTATACAAAGGTCCTTTGATAAGAAAAGCATGCATGGGCCTTTTTTAGGGGTTTGTCAGTGAAACAATTAAAATCTGATGATTTTTGACAGCAGTGTCATTCTTCTTCTCGTGTGGGTCCTGGGGGGGCTCTGCTTTTTTAGGTTCATGTAGGCTCCAAGGAAAATGGTTGGGAAACACTGTTTTAGATCACAACAACACTAAACTGCACCATTCCCTGGAGATGTTATAGGTACTCCAGCAGCTGGCAGTTGTTTCAATCAGAGTAAATTGTGGCGGCGAGGCAGTCGTCATTAATAACAGCTACAGGGATTACTAATGACAGGCAGCTGCGTTACAGTTAGACCGGGACTGTGGGCCTGATCTGATAAAAAAAAAGTTAATATCTAGTTTAACCAACTTGTAAATCTAATGCAAAAGGATCAGAATGTAACTCGTTAGCAGGCTAATTGTGCTCATCCCTAGGTTTGAGCCCATATCATGCAGTGGGGCACGGCAGAATGCCAAGGCTAGTTTGGACTGGACTGAGATCTGAATATGACAGAGAAAATTGATCTCCAACCGCATTATCTCAGTCCGGCTTTGATTTATGCATTGAATGACAGTTTCACATTCACGTGTATTTTAAAGGCCAGTTTAACTCAGACTAATGAGTCTTCAACATTCTCTAGTTACATGTAAACGTACTGAGTCACTTCAGCTGAGTGCAGGTGCTCTTACCTGCCCAGTTGTGACACATGAGTAAAAGGAAAACCTGGCAAGAACCTACCACTCAGCATTTCTACAATGTTCAAACATAAAGGTCACTTCCAGATGTGTTTGTTTAGGCCAGGTAAGCACTCTCTTCTAGTCTCAATCACACTCTGCAGCTGTTTCTAACTACAACACCATGATTTCTATCCTGATCTCTGAGTGATGAGAAAACATGCATCTCTCCTGCCAAAGGCTCGAGTTCTGATGTACACATACATTTAAACAGCTGTACTTCTACCCTTAATGATGCATGAACGCCCTACGCCCTCAAATAACACTAAACTCTCAGAGCTGGGCTCACGTCCATCAATCCTTTACTTTTCCTTTTTTGTTTTGTTTTGTTTTTTTTTTTCCCCAGCATGGATGCTACCTTGCAAACGATTATCAAAATCGTTAAATTCTTTTTCTGTTCATTGCCATTTTTAAATGAAAGCATACAGCCTCCTGTACTCTAGAGAGCTTATTGAAAACCAGCTAAAATGCCCTTCTCTGCCCTGGGTGCTTTTATTGTGAAATGCTGTTTGACCTACATAATTACATACTTCTGAAATCTACTAGAATGGATCAAAAAAGTTGATTTTTGTAGATTTGAATTAATCTATAGATTTCTAAATCATTGCAGGACTGGGATATTTTCAACCCTTCATGATGCAGCAGGGCTGTTTTTGCTGGATTGTCATGATGAGGAGAGCACAGTAAATGTCAAGATCAATGACGGATGCGTAGATTACACGATCTGTGCCGGTTGGATCTTGAAATGTTCGGAATCACAAGAATCATAACTTTCTAATGACATATGGCATGATATTTAACACTGCAGTTTTGTAAATAACTCTTAAAAATGAGGAAAATTTTAGCGTTAAGGCTAATTTCCATTAGCTTTCAGCTAAATGAAAGGATTGCTAGGCAATATCTTTAACAGATTAACGTATCAATTTTGGATTAAATGTGCCTACCTCTGTCCTCCACCTTCACTGAGAATTCTTGATTTCTATTTCACATTTAGTCACTGCTTATTTCCATCATCAGCTTGTGAAATGAGCCATCAGCAGCTCCTGTTTACCATAAAAACAGAAAACTAACATAACATTTCTTTGACATGGAGAGAATTGAAAGCTTAATGATTCTCTACACTGATTTATGGAGGATTTTTTTCTGGATGCACATCAGAGCTGATGATATCCTCTTCACGTGGAGTATGAGCTGTATTTGTGTTAAGCCTGTGTGTTCACATTTTAATCATATTTGCGTTGTTATAATCTCTACTTTACGTTTGCAGCGACATGCCAAACCCATAATCCAGAACTGAAAACACCTGATCCTGAAGACTAAAAGCGACACTTACAGAGGACCGTAGGAAAGGACCTCAGTCTGCCAAAATGTCTTCAAAGGTATAAAAGACCTGGTCCTGACAGGGATAACCCCTCCTTCTAGGAGGGGGGAGTGAGGGGAGGCAGCCCCTCGTCACTTGGCGTGGCCGTGTCGTCGCTCGGCTCCAGGCTGTCCTTCAGACTCACGGTGCTGTCTGAGGGGGGAGGAGTGGACTCTGAGTGGGGTGGGGTCAACTCTGTAATGGGTGGGGGTAGCTCTGTGGGGGGTGTGGTGCCCCAGGAGGGTTCTTGGGTGCCGTTGGCTGTAGGGGGCTCGGCAGGTTCCTGTGTGGGTGTAGCTGGGGCAGGAGGGGGCGGGGTGAAGACTGGGTCTGCCCGATGGGGGACGGAGTTAGAGAGGAGGCCATCAGTGAGGGACAGCGACGTTTTCTCCACCAAACGCCATTGCATGATGCTGGTGTCCTTCCCTCCCGTGGAAATCAGGTGACTGTCGTTATACAGGAAGCTGACGTTTGTCACGTGACTGCTGTGGGCGCTGTATTTATGACTGGGAGCCTGCAGAAACACACGGATGAGTGATTCCTGATTAATTATCTATGACAAGTGTTTTGGTTAGAGATGAAACAACCTTTTTGTATATAATTAAACCATGGATGCCATAATGAATGGTCAACATTGTTGAGCTTTGGTAATGCTGGCCCCCAATCAGTCTGGTGTAGAAACCAGCACAGGCTTGAGGCCAGAAATCATCTTCTGACAGGTCGAATACAGGGCGTTGGTTTGTGTGGAAACTGTTAACAATTTTATTTAGGCATCACACCTCTACATAATCACAGTTCAGCCGGTCTCACTGCCAGAGTTTTCCACAGAAGGGTGTGTAATTGGCTACAGCATAGAGGAAAACCTGCTTTTAATGAACATTTAATCTTTACACTGGGAGCCCTGCACCAATGACAGTCAGTGGATCTGTGTGAGAGAAAAATAGAGCTTATGAGATTGAAAGAAAGAGGGAGAAGGAGGTTTTTGTTCTTTACCTTGAAGGTTGAGCACGGGTAGGCAAACAGGTGAACTTTACAGAAGTCATCAGCCAAGGCGATCACCTTTCTGTTGTGGGATCTAATCAGAGCGTTGATGTCGGTGCCATCAGAACCCTCTGGCCACACACCTAGCAAACAAAGACAGGTAGAGATCCACATAAGAATACAAAGATACCAGCACAGGGAGGTGTGTAGACACAGCATTTAGGCACAAATGCATGGACACAGGTAAGCCCACTGTTATACATGTGTAGAGCTCAGTAGAACTACAAATGCATACCTGTACAGGTGTGCTGGCAAAGAGATGTCTATGAAGTCGTTAACAGACAAACTTACCAAACACGTGGTATCCCAGTACGCAGGTGTAAGTTGCCCAGTCAATGTCTTTACACTCGGAGCGATTTCGGATCAGCTTACATCCATTTGGAACATCCCCTAAAAACACTGCAGCGTTAGCACCAATGTTTCAGCAACACAGAAGTGTGCAGATCTACATCTGAGTACTCACAGTAGAGGATCTCATAGTCTCCAGAGTTGGACATGATGAAGTTGTTGTCAGGTGACCAGTCCAGGTGAGTGATGTAACTGGAATGTCCCTGTGGAAATGTTGAGATCGTTACAAAAATAAACCTGATCACACAGTGGGGAATGCTGACCAGGGCTACTTTGTTTGGATTTACACAAAAAAAGAATTACAATTTATGTTAATTTTGGCCCCAACTTATCACTATTTTTTCTCATGACGGTCCTGAGGGGGCTCAAGTTTTCTTATATACAAGTAGAGGGGGTTTAAAGGAAAAGAGGTTGGGAACCACTGAACTAGAGCTGTGGTTTTCAAGCTTTTCACCCAAGACACACCTGAAATTGCATTAAAACTTAAGGCACATCAGATATTTTTCCTTGCAAAATAACCGCTTTAATTCATGTTGAGTCATGAACACTCGTCATTCATTTAACCGTTTCATTGCAAAATGAATATACAGTTTTATTTGGCAATTCAAGCTGCATGCTTTGAATTTCCAGGGAGTGCATGGCTAGAAACCTCCATGTGGATAGATACATTTGTTGTAATATTGAATAAAATAAAATTAGTTCAAAAACAATTAAACCATAGTAGCATGAATCTGAATATGAAATTGCAATAAGCTGTAAGGTGTAAAGGAGTTGCAGCAACGTGGTGTTTTAGTAATAATGCAAGCAGTGATTAATGAGAAGTACATAATTTAAATGCACTGCCGTGTCAAGAGAAAGAGCTGTGATTGGCTGTGGGAGCTGGGAGGTGATAATTAGGTAATTTATAGTATCTTTAGTCACTGTAGAGTTGAACTAACGATGCATTGTTATAGAATCCCAAAGGCACACCAAGACTTGCCTCAAGACACACCAGTGTGCCTTGCCTCACCATTTGAGAACCACTGATCTAGAGCAGGGGGGGTCAAACTCAAGGCATGCAAACCAAATCCGGCCTGCCAGGAAGTCTCATCAAGTCTGTGGGACGTTTTGGGTAAGAGAGTGAAAATTTCTAGAAACTCTGTTCACAGCATTTATGTAGATGGGGAAAACAAAGGTTTGGGGGTTTGGGCTCTGCTTTTCCCTCTTTGAGTGCTTTCAGACAGACACAGTCCTGGTTCTGTTCTGGAGTCTTAGAACCTTAGTGCTTTCTGGCAAACCAGCCCGCGCTCACACGTTTAAGCAGAACAAACGTTTAAGCTGGACTGCCTCAACATCACACAGCATGTCCAAGGACCCACCCACTCCAAAGGTCACACACTGGATCTAGTGTGCTCCACTGGTCTCACCCCATTCATTCCACAATGCCTGGACCTAGCCATCTCAGATCACCATGCTGTTTTCTTCTCTATCCCCACCCCCCTCCCCAGACAGCTTACAAAACGCAAAATCACTTTCCGTAACCTCAAGTCAATTAGCATCCCAGCCCTCATGAACATGTTAGCTACCAACCTGACCACTACACACCCTATAACCATAGTTGATGCCCTGGCGAATCACTACAATACAGCACTATCCCTCAGCCTGGATTCTCTTGCCCCTCTGAAGACTCGCTCAGTCTCCTTTACCCACCCAGCCCCCAGTACACTGCTGAACTCCACTCCATGAAGGCTTCTGGCCGACAGCTGGAGAGACTTTCCAAAAATTCTGGCCTCACCGTCCATCTGGAGGCCTATAAAGAGCATGTGAGCTCCTACAAAGAAGCTCTCTCCAGAGCAAAGTCCAGCTACTACTCATCCCTCATCAGTGATCAGCAAAACCATCCCTGGATGCTCTTCTCCACAATAAATCGCCTTCTCTGCCCCATTGACAACCTTCATCCACCAGCCAACTTCGACCGCTGCACTAGGCACCTGCAGTTTTTCCAGGATAAAGTTGCCTCCATCCAGCAGCAACTTTCATCTGGACCCCCACCTCAGGATTTCACTTCACACCAGGACACTGCTCCTCTGCCTCACTGCCGTCTTTCCTGCTTCACACCCGTGGACACTCTCCAAGTGACCGAATGGGTCAAGAAGGCCAAGGCATCCACCTGCTCTCTCGACCCCATGCCCACACCACTGGTGAAAGCATCTCTGTCTGTTCTGTGCCCCATCATGGTAGACATCATCAACACCTCATTATCATCTGGAATTGTCCCCTTATCCTTCAAAACTGCCTCAGTAACCCCCATCATCAAGAAGCCCGGCTCAGACCCCAAGGACCTCTCCAACTATCGACCGATCTCCAACCTTCCCTTCATCAGCAAAATTCTCGAAAAAGCAGTCGCTGCCCAACTCCAGCAACACATTTCCAACCATGAGCTCCATGAACCTCTTCAATCAGGATTTCACACTCACCCCAGCACTGAGACCGCCCTTATCAAAATAACCAACACAGCTGCAGATTCTGGACACATCAGCCTCCTCATTCTCCTTGACCTAACCGCTGCCTTCGACACAATATCCCACACCATCCTCCTCAACCACCTGTCTCACCATCTTGGCATCACTGTTACAGCTCTCTCCTGGTTTCACTCATATCTCTCACAAAGAAAACAGTTTGTTACCATCGGCACCTCTCACTCATCCCCCACCCCAGTTAACCAGGGCATGCCTCAAGGCTCTGTTCTTGGACCTCTCCTTTTCACCATCTACATGCTTCCCCTTGGACAGATTATTCACAAACACGGTCTCAGCTTCCACCTTTTATGCAGATGACACCCAACTCTATCTCAGCACCAAACCATCCACTCAGCTCCCTCCCCACTCCCTGGTAAACTGCCTCCATGACATCAAAGCCTGGATGACATCTAACCAACTCAAACTCAACAGCAATAAAACAGAGCTCATGGTTGTGGCCCCCAAAGTGCTGCTGCAGAAGGTTGGAGATCTCATGCTCGATGTGGACGGGACCTCCATCTGTCCGTCCTCTGAGGTTCGAAACCTGGGCGTCATCGTGGACTCCACGCTCTCCTTCCAGTCCCACATAAAGTCTGTCACCAAATCTGCCTTTATCATCTCAAGAACATATCCAGACTCCAACCATCACTCCCTGATTCTGTGGCTGAAACACTCATTCATGCTTTCATAACGTCCCGCCTGGACTACTGTAATGGAGTCCTGTCTGGAGTTCCCAGCAAAACCCTGGACAGGCTTCAGTACATCCAAAACTCTGCAGCTAGAGTTCTCACCTGCACTAGACCCTGGCAACACATCACTCCGACCCTCATCCACCTCCATTGGCTCCCTATCAAGTCCCGTATCAACTACAAAGTCCTCCTCCTCACATACAAATCTCTCCATGCTCTGGCTCCTCAGTACCTTTCTGATCTCCTCCATCCATACACACCATCCTGCAACCTTCGATCTTCAGACACCGGCCTACTTTCCATGCCAAACCAAACCCCGAACCTATGGAGACAGAGCCTTCAGTGCTGCAGCTCCCACCCTCTGGAACACTCTTCCTGCAGACATCCGTAGCGCTCCATCTCTGGACATTTTTAAAAAAATGTCTCAAGCACCACCTGTTCACCACAGCCTACAGTCTTCACTAAACCACCCCTTACACTCATCCTACCCCTCACATAGTTTGTCCATGTCTATGTGTTCCTGTAAAGTGTCCTTGGGTTTCTTGAAAGGCACTATATAAATTCAAGACATTATTATTATTATTATTATTATTATAACAAACAAATTTAGGATGTTACTCTGTTACTCAGGCAGCTTCTTGAGTTTATTAATGACTTGGTTTGGAGTTTGAGTGAATCCAGCCTTTGTTATCTCCTCCACAAGTTCGGCGTGTCACTCACTCTTCCCTGTGCTACTCTCCAGCTTTTTTTGGAATCCTGTCCATGCCCAGATAGCAACCAAACATTTTATCTCTTCAGCAGACCACTTTTCTCCATTTTCTGCTCGTCTTCACAAGCTAGAATGTGGCACGCCCAGTGATGTCTTTACATGGTTCTTGAGGAAGAACCAATTTTTTTTTTTGTTCCAGATGAGAACCAACTCTTCAGGTTTTCAACCGTTTTTTTGGTTTGTTTTTTGTTTTGAACATGCAGGTCAGTTCAAAGTAAGGTTCAGGGACCGGAACCGTCCTGGAGCCCTGCCGGTCTAAAAGGTCTAATTGTGATGTCACTGTGGTGCAACGTCAACACTTTTATTCAGGCCAACAGTGGATAGAGCCAAACTTGTGCTGGTGTTAACATTGCTAATTGGACATTTGACATGCTTGCTCTCTCACTATGTCGATGAACAGAGATGTGTAAAAAAGGACAATGAAGCTCACTGCTGCTTCATAAATCAGTCAGGAGACGCAAACTCCACTGCCAATGTCAGCAGCTTTGGATGAGACCTTGTTCAGGTTGGGGGGACGATTTTAAAAATGAAATGAGCTGCTTCACCCACACAGTTAAGAACAGACTACTGTTTACATGGCGTGCTCTTTACAGCATATAACGTCTTTTAAGTTTCCATGTGGACAAAGGTGTTTTTTAAAAACCAATTATTTATAGATGGGATAATTTTTGTAAAAAAGGAGGAAAACTTCAACTCAAAAATACTTGCCTATACGCGGACTAGACCTTTAACAACACAGCCTGATAACAGAAGAAAATGCTTTATAATGGCAAAAAAAAAAAAAAGAAATGAAAAGAGGAACAAATATACTCACTGTGCACTTCCCATATCTGCTGTACTTTCGTCCTTTGTCAGAGACGGTGTACAGGTAAATAAAGTTGTCATGAGATCCAACAGCCAGCAGAGAGCCGTCTGCAGACACACAGAGAGGAGCAGTATTTAACATGTTGTTTACTTCCAATTCATGAGTACAATCCTACTGGGCATATTTATAGTGTAACTAAAGCAGTTTTACAGGCTGCTGTAGGGATACAGATTTTTTGATATCATTAGTCTGCTTCACAATAACGCTTAGTCAGTGGTTTGGTGTTCTATCAAGCATCAACATGTTCTAAATAGTTACAGCAGAAAGCTAACTGTATCCCAAGCACTGATTGTAGAGTGATTATAAGCTTTTTACCCCTTGATCTGAGAATCTGTTATTTGCTGGTCTTTGGCCAGTTTCACAGTTGGAAATCTGGCAGATAAACATCCAAACGGTCAAAATGTCGGGTTGAAAAATATGCCAATTACCAGATGAACAGTGAATAATTATATATTATATACTGTGTAACCAGGAAGATAAGTAGCAGGAATCCTTTAATTTAAACTCAGGGGATTTTCGTGCAGATGTGGGGTTGTTTATTCACTCAGACAGCAAGCACATGGCCCATGAATATCCTCCTGAGACCTGAGCTTTTGTTTGGAATGCATTTAGTTTATCCCACTTATTCTGGATGAGTAAAAGTTCTGAATTGTTAGAAATTTTCATTTCCAACATCCACACAAATTCTCCAAAAATTCTGCAAATATTCTCAAACATGTTTCAAAATAGCCCAAAAGAGAGCCCATTTTCTATAATAATTTTCCTTAACTATTAGTTTAACTATGAAGTAAATAAACCCAAAATTTAAAGAAAAATCCATCCAAAAGTTCTTGGAAAATCCCTCAAAATTGACCAGTAAGCCACACAAAATTCCATAAAAATGGTAGAAAATTCCCTGAAACATCAACAAAAATTCCTACTTAAATCAACATCCCCAAAATTACAAATACATTTACCAAATATCCATAAAAATGGCATATTGCAAATTGTATATGAATTATCGCATTAAAGGGTTTTTGTCATTCTCATATTAGAAAAAGTACAAAAAATGAAGAAAGTAGCCTTTTTTGTTGACTATTCTAAAAAAATGGCACCTGAATGATTGCATGATATTTCATGCATAACATCTCTGTTGCCAAAATAAGTCTAAAACTGCTATTTTGACACAAATTTGCAATGCAAACAATCTCTGCAGCTACAAAAAAATAGGATTTATTTAACTGGCATTTTGACACATTTCAAGTTGAAGAAATATTGCACCTTTTGCGATTTGAAAATTGCAGCAG
The DNA here is from genome assembly GCF_018320785.1 of Cheilinus undulatus. Classification (NCBI taxonomy): domain Eukaryota; kingdom Metazoa; phylum Chordata; class Actinopteri; order Labriformes; family Labridae; genus Cheilinus; species Cheilinus undulatus. The sequence continues at coordinate 2,952,108 of NC_054870.1, forward strand.
TCCTTATTGCGATTTAATCTAATTTTCGATTAATTGCCCAGCCCTAGTTGATACTCATCCAGATAATTTTCTTCACTGAAACCAGCTTGAGGATTCATTTGTTGATTATACATAAAGATAAGGGAAATAGGATTACATATTCACTTTAGAAAATAATTAGTTATAATAGTCATTACCCGTTTGGTTTCCTGAGTACTGATCATTTGATTTCAGAGACAGCAGACTCCGTGATAGTTTGAGGCAGATTAAATGTGGTACATGAGAGTCACTGCTCCTTTTATGGTAAAACATCAAAATTTTGATGTAAAAAAAAATAAACCAACAGAGTTGACATCCAGCAGGTCTCTGGACCCGGGTCCATCAATCTTCCTGATAAAAAACAAATGTTTTAACTTGGCTCCACCCACCTACAGAGAAGCGCATCACTGACAGCTGCTCGTTTCCATCCGTGTGAATCGCCACGAGGTCTGTGGTCTCAGCGTCCAGAACGTACCACCTGAGACAGGCAGACTCGTTAAACCATCGTAAGACGGGTGGACCAGTTACACCCTTATAAGACTGTTAAGACTGGTTAAATCGCCACGAAGAACAGCGACACCATCAACACAAATGTAGAACACAATCAATGACATGTACTGACTTTCCTGAGTGTGTTCCTATGGCGACCACAGATCCGCTCGGGTGAAAGTCTGCACAGTGTCCGTGTTCCTGAGGGAGAGACAGAGCTGTCAGCCGTGGATTAAATAATCAAACTACCGATCAGCTGACAGGCACCGACACAACAGTCTTACCTCCAGAGTTCGGTTCCACAGAAGACTGTGATCCACAGAATTCCAGACGCACACCATTCGATCCTGGGCACAGGTGAGGAACATGTCTCTGGAGGGATGGGACGCCAAACCCCAGAGCTCATCGGTGTGACCCTGAACACAACAACAGAAAACATAAACATAAAACATAAAACAGAACAGCTAAAACTAATCTGAGAGCAATAATACTTTACTGCTGTAATTCTTACTACTACTTCCTTCTATTTCATTACCATGCTAGTCACTAATGCGAATATTGCAATGTTCTGCTTTCGATCAATCAAAGCTGCTATTTTTTTACATACTGCTACAATCATCAATAAAGCAATTTCCTACAAAATGGGAGGTAAGTTTACAGAAGGGACAGCCTCACTTTTTTTTTTACCCCAACCCCTCCAACTAGCCCCCTCCAACCCCAATGCAGCTTCAGCAGAGGGCTACCAACATGAGTCTGGTCTGCTTGACAGTCCTGCCCAATAATAAGGGAAGGTTTATGCCACTTCTGTAACAGGGCTAAGTGTTGCTAGTGCTGTGCTCAAGGGGATTAATGCTGGTCTTAATGGTGGTAGAGAGCACAGTCTAGGCCAGCTCTCTTGTAAAGAGCTGTTGGATAACTTGGGTTATTAATTGGTGCTGCACAAACAAAGAATGGTTGTTTGATCAAAGTACCCTGACAATGGACAACATGACCCAGAACAAAACTAAGATCCTGAAGCCCTGACACACAGCCTACCTAAGTAAGTCCATTATTTCACCTTGTCGCTGTGTGAATAAGGTACTGAGACAGAAAACTAGGGTGAAAATGGGCTGCTTGTAGCCATAAGCATGATGGGACAGCACTGTTAGTGGCTGTATGAAAGCAGTGCAGTTATTTAACCAGTTGAGTCTATTTTGCTCTCACATTACTGAAATGCTGTGTCATATCACACAAATCAGAGCCCTGTCTGCTTTGTACATGCTGAAGTTATGAGTCATGTCATGTAATCTCACCTGGACCTCCACCAGGAAGCCATCGTTGAAGGTTCCTCTAAGGATGAAGTTACGAGATGTCCCGACCAGGAACTCTTCCCCCTTCCCCTCAGACACTGCTCTGATTGCTCCGTACTGATCTGGGACCTGTAGACACAAAAGCGACCTCAGGAACATGTGACCATGGCTCAATGACAAACATTAACAGCTACAATATTTTAAGTTTTTCAAAAATCATGTTTAAAGTCTCAACTAGAGTGACTAATAACTTTTATAAGAAGGACTCAAAATGAGCAGCTTTTTGGTGTTCTTTTATGAGTAAAGGTGAAAGATTCCACACTATAATGAAAATTATCGTTAGCATTTCCCTTCATAGTTTTTATCAAAGTTATTGACTGTGATTGACCTCAATGTCCCGGTCCGCTCGTAGCTCGTGGTCCCACAGGATGATTTTACGGTCCTTTCCTCCTCCTGTCAGTATCGTGCCGCTCCTCATCTCGCACATACAGAACACACTGCCCTCGTGACCTTTGACCTGCCGACTGATCTGGAAGGCTGCACAGACACAGAAGCTGGTTAAACATATCAGCCAACACTGGTGTGATCATGGTGATAGGTAATGAATGGAGTCGAATGATTAAAACCATTTGTTTATGTTAGATGACTGAACTTCATCATAGTGATGTCAGGGGCCAGCAGGGGGCAGCAGATCACACAGACAACACTTCCTGTTAGGAAAGGGGTTTTTTTTCTGTCTTCCTGATGAAACAAATTTTCTGACAAATTTCACTCAGACTTCACTGACTGTGAAAAGTCTGTCTCATTCTGAGACTTCTGTCTGATTCAGAGAGAATCTGATGAACTCTGAACTCCATCAGGAATCTCCTTGGCATAAGCTCGGCTTCATGTTGATGATTAATGGTGATTTTTCTATGATACTATTAGAAAAATATCATTATCAGCAGATAACATCTTCTAAAGTTACTTATTGTATCAGTAAATGTGTAAATGTTAGCTTTTATCAGTCATACATATCTGCAGAATATACACATTTTAATACAGTGTTTAATCTCATTAGATGAAGACTTTAACTTATGAAGTTTTAAGCAGATCTAACAGACCTGCCCCTGTTTAAGATTCCCCTTTTTCATCTCTATTCCATAAACTTCAAACTAGGTTCTGAGAACTGAAGTTTTAGGTCTGAACTGGGGCTGGGCAATACGGACTAAAAATCATACACTGATGATTTTTTTTAGATTAAAGGTGATAACATAGATATTTAAATATTTTATCTGTAAAGAAATATCAAACAGCTGTCACTAAGAATTGGCGATATGGAAAAGAAATTGCAATTTTTTCCATGGTTGGATCAGGATCTTGATTTATCATTATTCTTTTTCATTTGAATTTTTAAGGCTGATTTTTAATTACTGAGCAAAAATCAAACTCATATCCTATACAAGTTTATTTTTAAATGCACAAATACTGTGTTTAAAAGTAAATTCTATTTATTTTATCCTCTTCAGTAACAACCTGTTGACCAAAGCATAAAATGCTTAAATATTTGCCATTTACAGCCAACACCACCAGATAACGGAGGCAAACATTTTTATCTCTTTACCATGATATCTCTTATTTCATCTGTATTCTAAAACTCCTTTAGTATTCATGAGGTGCATTTCTATGGTGATATCTATCTTAAAATATGGACTAAAAGCAGAATTCATACGGTTGCAGTTTTATACAGGTGTTATGTTCATATGCAGGATTATATCAGTCAGTATGTTAGGGTTACTTTAGCTGTGTTTATAGACTAGTAAGAATTTGAAAAGTGAAAAATAATCCAGAATGGGATTATTTTCTTCAATACACTGTCATGCAGTAAAGACGTGGCCTTATTTTTATCTTAACCCAGTTAGACCTAACCCTGGCTAAAAGAACAGCCTCTAAAAATGGAGTATTTTTAAACAACCTCAAAAACCAGATGCTTTTCTGCAAAACTGCACAGAATATAAACATTTACTAAAATGCTTATTTCTCTTCCTAATTAGCAATCACAGTCATGAAATAAAATACATTTAAAAGCAATAATAATTGGCTTTGAATGTTGATAAAAGCCTTTGCCCTAAAGTTTAACATTTTATTAATTATTGATCAAATCAAAGTATTCAGTGTCCTCTGCTTCACTGAGCCTGGGCTTTATTCACATAGTAATCTGGGTTGTTGTCAAATCTACTGTTGTTTTTGAAGTCTAAAAAGATTTATGTAGTCTGCCTCTGAGTCTCCTGAGTTGTCACTGCTCAACTTTAAATATTATCCATCCATCACCTTTTCCATATGGTGGCTAAAAGGCTAAAACATCATCTCATCTCCCTTCGACCCTAAATTTAAGTGAATCATGTTGCAGTTTGTCAGCTACATGTCTAAAGAGCAATAAGATCATCCAAATGATAGTAATTCTGCATCAGGTATTAAAGGTATAAACGTCTCCTCTACTGACTACAGTGTGTCTGGTCCCTAACCTGTTTGACTCTCAGGATGTAGTTTCTTTGAGATTTTTGCAAACTTTATGCAGTGTGCAAATAACTAATCCTTGCACCCTGATAGTTTAGAAAACCCCAGTTCCATAAAGCCCAACTGGAGCCCTTTCAGAAGGTCTAAATCTTAAGTTTAAGTTTTATTTTGAGCCATGAATCCTCCATGAATCCAGGCTCCAAAGGGAAACTGCAGGGGAGGGGTGAGTGGACGTAGACAGGTGAAACTAGAATGAGATTCTCTCATTTCTCAGCTTTAGCAGATTGTTGATACATTCTATTTCTTCATGATCTAAGATCATCCTATCACACATCCCTAATAGACACAACACCAGGAGTATAATCTCTGATATGATTCCAGTAAAAATCTCATGATATTAAAACATAGCAGAAACAAAACAGAAGTCCTACACTCCAACATTGGCCGATTCTTTATGTTCAATCATCAAAAACTGCAGGAAAATTCAAAAACTGTAGACTATAGACTGTCAAATCTCTGGTCTCCCCTGTCTGTATAACATTTACAGGCATAAAAACCAGTCTAAGCCCCAGTCTCCTCCTCACCTCTTGGTCCCTTTCCGGTGGGTGTCTCTGCCGTGTTCCTGGTCCAGACCAGCAGGATTCCTCCTGAGTCTCCAGTCAGGATGTCTCCAGTACTCAAAAAGGCAAGACACTGAACAAACTTTGGCTTCTCATATTTCTGAAAAAAAAATTAAAAATAAATAAATAAATAAATAAATATTTAGGAAACCACATTAAAGTTAGACCAGAGCAGGGCCTGTATTCACAAACAGTCTAAAGAAAGGCACTGAGAAAAGAAAAAGAAACACTACCACCACTGTCAGAGAGAAGATAACGATAAAACTAAATATTTTTACATCTACACTCTCACAGACAAAGACTGGGATTTCTGAGTTTGGTCCCTCTGTCACAGATAGTGCATTTATTCTATTCATTTCAATTCAAAGAAGCAAAATCAAAAAGTTTCCTCACCCCGAAGATTCCCTGTTTTCGAGCCAGTGACGTCCCGTTCCATGCCCAGAAGAAGATGTGGGACTTCCCACAGGTGACGATGGTGTTTGCGTCCGTGGGGTGGAACTCCACTGCCAGGACCACCTCGTTGGTGGTCTGAAACACAGATTCACTTTATCAGTAACCAGAGGCACTTGAGATCAGGTGAGAATCAGCTAAAAAAGTTGAAATCAGGAACTGGAGAGATTTTCTACTCATCGCTGTGACTTGTACAGCTCTACTGGCTGGCTCTCTTAAAGTGAACATAGAAGCAGCACAGAATTCTGATTATTTAAAGAGTGCTCATTGGTAAGCTCCTTTTACTAATTAAAGTGGCTGCAACTGCTTCAAAACATGACTTATTAATGCGGGCATGGGTCTGATGAACTATTGTGTGTTTATAACCTAACACGCCAGATAGACTGTTGTACATATCCATTTCATGAGATATACTACAACATTAATCTGGGAAACCTCCCATACAAAGTGCTTGGGAAGGGCAAGACTGCAGTAACTACTGCAGTAGTTAACGAAAGGCAGAGAATGTTGGTGGATAAAACTGAAGCTGAGGCCGGTCAAGAGAAGTGCAAAAACATCTACGCTACCATGGAAAGCTTTCAGTGTGGTTCTTTGGTCCTCTTTGAATAAAAAAATACTGTCCAGATCTGATAAAATGTGCTGCTAAAGCTACAGTCAAGCTAATAACTTCACCAGCAGCCATTACTAGCAAACAGTAGAGCCAAACCCTGCCTGTAATTATCACAAACTTATGCCGAAGGAGACGAGCAAAAACATGTTTTATTCCGTGTGAAGCTGCCAGTGCATTTCAGTGCTCTTCTTTTAAAGAAATGTGGTTGAGTTATGATAAAACTGCTGCTACACTAATAGCTTTAACAGAGGTAATTACTACAACAACAGCAGCAGCCATAATTTTTGGCTACCAGTAGAGCTAAACCCCACCCACAGCTATCACCTCATTCTTAAACGATACAGATTGGTCAGGTCCACTTTCAGACCAGGAAGAATCCTCTAAGACTGGAGCTTTGTGAACAGGATCCACCTGATGACAGCAGTGTAAATTTTGGCAGCTATTTTTAATCTTAGTCTTTAGATGAAATGTCTTTTAGTTTTAGTCACATTTTAGTAATTTATACCCTTTTTAGTTTTAGTCTAGTTTTAGTCCGCAAAAAGTCCTCACATTTTAGTCTTTACTTTTAGTTCAAGCATTTATTTTCTTGCCTAAATCTGGTACCAAATCATGGTAGTGTGTTCTCTGCACTCTGCCAAACCTGGGGTCCCTGCTTTCTACAGGTGAGAGGTAGAATAGATACTGCTGCATTGTTTTTTGACAGATTTACCCACAGTGGACAAATATCACTGATTTTGAATGTCTGGTGAAAACTGCATTACATTTTAGTCTAGTTTTAGTCATCTTGACAAAAAAACTAAACTTACTTTAAGTCAGTTTTGTCATCACAGATCTATTTTTTTAGCTAGTTGAGTTTTTGTAATTGGAAAAAAGGCTGTCGACAAATAGTTTTAGTCATAGTTTTAGTCGATGAAATTAACACTGGATGACAGGCATGGAACCTGGACCATCCATCCACTCTGCAAGGTTAATGTGTTTAAAAATGGAATTATTTTATTTGTGTATTGTTTTATTGTTTTGCTGCAGGGCATCCCTGGTCTGGTCCAGTCTGTTCTCCTTGCTAAAATAAAGGGTAAATAAATAAAATTAAATATCTTTTATTCATTATTCATAGTTTAAATTCATTTTTTCATTAGTTTTAAAGATGGATGATAATCTGTAAAAACAACTCACGAAGCCTTTAATATCAGTCAAATGTAGTTTCTGTTGAGGTCCTTAATTTGACCTGAATCCACTCCCACTGATAAAACTGTCATCCTTATTTAGCTGACCTCATTTGTTCCTGACTCTCAAGAGACATAAAGGCAGACTCTGCTGGAATTGTATCATTTTCCATATAAATTTAAAAAGAATCCAGTAATTCTATTGTTAAGGCAGAAACTGCCAGTTATTCTGGATATCCTGGTCATGGCCCAAGTCTGCTCATAAAGAGGCATGCTACATCAGAGTTTATTTAGTTAATATATATTTGAATTCATAGATCTTTACAAATATACTGTGTTTGGATTAAATCTTTCACTTGATCTGGATCTCGAGGACCCTCTCTGATGCAGCAGGACTGTTCTGTTTGAATATTGTGATCTGGAGAGTGGAGAGCTTCAGATGGTACATTTAACTGACTCTTTAAACCCTGTTTTATCATTAAGGCGTTGTCTGACAGATGGTGGCTGATGTTGGTTGCATTCACACAAATTTAAGCTGAAAAGGGATGTATGGCACGAGGAATACTTCTATAACTTTAACAATGAGAAAACAAGACCATTAACCATGTCTACTTCTGTTAGAATCCAACCAGCATAAAAAACTTTAAAAATTCCTCCATCTATGGCCTGCACTAGATAACAGTCCAAGATTCTATGAATAAAGAACTGTTGTGAATCCCTGTGAACATTTGTCCAATTGTAATACCAAGTATAAGTATATAATTCTTCTGTGAAACAAAATAACTAAATATTTTACATTATGACAAGATAAAACTTAACAGAGAATAGTGTCATATATTATGTATGCAAAATAATTACCTTGATCTCAGCAATCTTTGACTTCTTCTGCCAATCCCAGACTGTCAGCATGTGATCGTTACAGTCGTCGATGACACTCAGGTGCTGACCGGAGTCCTGATAAAGAGACGGAGATTTAATACAAGATGTAAGACAGAGACTCAAAAATAAAGGCGCAAGCATCATCCAGAAGAACAACTTAATCATCTCTGACTGCTGCTTTTGTTAGCATACATATGCCTGATGTTTGAAGTTGGTAATTTATTGATTTATTATAGTTAAAATATCCTGGAATAAGCACAATAGGATAATTTCTCCCATTGTCCAAAGGCAAAGAAACTGACACATTTTACAGAGATTTTTCATGGATATGGATGTGATGTGCCTTGGGATTTTAAACTAATCTTATGTTTGCCTTGGAAAAAAACAACCACAGGTCTGCACATCATGTAAGTATTCAAGTGTCATTCATTTAGAAAGGTTTGCAAAAAAAAATCCTACTTTCGTTATCTTTGTATGTGTTCTCTTATTGAAGAGGAGGATAACATAAAAAACTAGAATGGTCGTCTGAGGAGACCCACGCCTAAGCAGCGCCACCGAGGAACTTACGCTCCCATTGTTTATTATATTGTTCAAAATTTCAAAGTCAGACAAAAACCGAACAGGTGCGTGGATCATCACCAAAATCTAATCGATTCTTCCCTGTCACCATCCCAATATTCCCTAAAAGTTTGGTGAAGATCCGACTTTCCGTTCTCGAGTTATCTTGTACACATACAAACAAAGAAACGAAAAACAACACAAAGATACGGAACCCTTTACATAACCCCCTAATAATAATTAATAGTAATAATTTGCCCCAATACAGCAATCCAAATTGATTTTGGAAGGAGTCAAAATAATCACAATTAGATATTTTTCCAAAGTTGTCCAGCTCTATCCCATCCAACAGCAATGTCACTGCAGTAAATGTTGGAGGTTTAAGCAGAAGAAGTAAATGCTGCTCATATTTGACAAGACAGAAAAAAAGATTCTGAATTTAACTTTTATTTTTTGAATTAAAAAATGTTTTTGTTGCATTCTTAACTTCTCACCTCATTTTTCTACTTTAATGTAAAGATTTGTGATCATAATTTGAATCTAATAATAAACTGCGTGGGAGGTTTGATCAATGTGGCAAACATGAACTAGCATGCACCTGGGTGATACTCACAGCTTTGGAAAAAGCCAGGGAGCCGACGCCTCGCTCAAATGTTCCCAAACCAATAACCTGCAGAGTCGATAAACTGACGCTGTCCCAGATACGAACATGGGGCTGCAGCGGCTGAAAAGATCAGAAAAAAGTATAATTTTAAAAGATGAATCGGCAGCTATTATTAGAAAACATGAAAATATGGCTTTAAAAATGTCTTATAACCCTACCCGCCCATCTTTGTCCACTCCTGCAATCTGTCCTGTAGCAATCCGGATCTTATCAGGATGAATGGCTAAACTGAAAAAGAGACGAACAATGATATTAGACACATGTCAACACAGTCCCACCAGTAGGAAAGCAGCAGATGATTAATGTGTGTTTTCATACCACTTGACACAGTCCGTGTGTCCGAGGTAATGTCTCTGAGTTCGCTCTTCGTAGTTAAAAAGAACCACAACAGAGGCAATGAAGTAAACAATCTCCCCAGTTGGAAGGAGGTAGATGTTAGCTCTGCAGTCTCTGCCACGGTAACCATAACTGCAGGCAGTCAAGGAGGAAAACACCTCAAAAGAACCTAAACCTGATCACCTATGTGGTATCTGATGAGTCATCTGAACTCATTTCAGTTCACTCTGCTGCGACTGAAGACTTGAACCAATGACTCTCACAGTCACTGAACTTAAAGAGAAATATGTCTGAAGTTACTCAAGTTAAATCTCTTTCTACAAGACGGACGGTACCGCACATTCAAGATTTTTTCCTGCATTGTCATCGTATTAATAAAGTGTAACATCCAGCTCTTTTATTCATGCTTTAATGACTAAGGCATTTTTTTCCTCATTACAGCACCCTTCTTTTATTTATTTTTATTTCATTTTAATTTACTTTTTATTTTATTCTATAGTATTTTATTCCACACTTTAATCTAAGCTTCAGTGTTTACTCATTTTAAACCATTGAGATGGCGTTTCCTCAGTGCGTACATGAGTTTCCTGTTCTTATGGAGCTCTTATTTATGATGCACTTTGCCAATATTGTGTATAGAATGCAGGGTGGGTGGGTTAGAGGGTTGGGTGGAGTGGGTTTGGGTCATATTTCCTTTTATCTTCTTTAAATTACTTGCCTTTTTGTAAAGCACTTTGTGCCACATTGTCTTGTATGAAAAGTGCTACATAAATAAAGTTTTATTGATTGTCATCATCATCGCAGCGGGGCAGCGAAATTTCACAGCACAAATAAACACAAAATTGCTTTTCTAGCTCAGTCTTGTCACATCCAAGATACTTGATGAAAATAATTTTCCCCACACAGATTTAGCTCCTACAGCCTTTAATTTCTCATGTATTAGCTCATTTAGCACCATGCATCCTGCATATGTGCACAGCTGATGAAGAGGAGTGAAAGTAAATTATCTTCTTGCAACGTTTTAAAACCAGTCATCTGCAACTTGATGAGAATGATCACAGGCATCATCAGATGACTTGAAACAAGCTGCAACAGCTCGGTTCAGACCGCTGCAACTGTTGCCAGCAACGCTCTAACACGGTCTCACTGCATCGCAAATCTTTGGTGGAGTTTTAAAGACTCTTGGGGGTTTTAAGGCGGTACTCCTCCTAAACATGACGACCACCTGTGTCTTAAAGTCTTATATCAGCTGCAGCAGGTGACTTTCTGTTGAGTGCTGCTCTCACTTCCATTACAAAAGGCTATGCATGGTGTGAGGAGGTGACATTCAGTTTGTATTTGAAGTGCACCAGAAATACATAATATAATGTCTGGGCTCAGGTCTCAAACCTAGAATCCACTTTAAGTCTGAAGTCAAATCTGCGCATGCGTGTTCTCTTGTTTGGTGCTACAGTATGATGAGGTTAAGTAATTTTGTGCAACATACAGCCCTGAGGTTTTTAGTATTCCTGCTTACAATGTTGGTTTAGTAAATCTTCTGATTAATACAAGAAGCACTTCTTTAATTCAGAGTAACATCGCCCCCTTTAAGCAGCATAAAGGATACACCCATTCCAGCTTGAGTCTTTCCGGGGGGAGTTCTGTCCGAACTTCGTCGTAGTTCTCCACATCTGAAGGGATGAACATGGTGATCGGCCGACCACGCATGAACATCTTGATGGCATTTCCCTCTGCAAAAAGCACACAAACAGGCAGCAATTAAAACACGCTGACTTGAAGAGATGACGAGGTGACATTTATGAGCATGTCAGCTAAGACATGCAGGAACTCAATTGACCCTTTGTTGGCTCTGACTGGTCAACTGGCCCACCAATCAGAGAGCCCCCTCTCAAAGAAACCATAGGTGAGCTACTTCAGTAGGGCAAGCTTTCACTCTTTTCTGTGTCCTGTGGTGAGATTGTGTCCTTCATTTCTTTACTTCAACATGGTTAAAGGGTGTGTTTGGGAGTCTGCAAGAGCAAACTAAGATATCCATGTCATAATCTGGAGTACTTTTTATCCTGTTTCTTCAATTAATACTTCCTATAGTTTCAACTCTGGAAAACTGTGCTGAAAATTTAGCGCCCTGACGAACACTAAGAGTAGTTCCTGCTTAAAGGTAAGAGAAACATTTATAATGCCGATAATATGGCATGTTAAGGTAGTTATTACTCTAAACAAAGGTATTTCATATTGTTTCAAATGGGAAGGAGCTTTGGGACAAGAGATTTTCTACCAATGGAGAGCAGGGCTTCACAAAGGGTCAACTGTTGTCATTTAAACAGGATCTCTAAGCCTGGGACCTCATCAGGTTTCCATCATTAGCTGACATTCTTTAAACATACATGAGGACATTATGTGAATAAACATCAAAATGGTTGTGTCTAGTGAGGGGACTTTGTAGTTAAATAAAGTTAAAAATCTCAGCCTGATTGACAGTCAGATCAACAGTGTGAGACCTTAAAAGTTTGTTAAACCAAAGCACAGATCCAAAAACACTAAACGTTAGTCAGACAGAGGGTGAGAGAAATGTGAGGGACGAGACCAGGACACATTAGGGGCAGCTCAGGTACAGGTGATAGACGGGTGAGGGATATTTAAAGGACAGGTAAGGAACAGAAGAGGAGCAAGTGAAGCAGCACCGATGACATTCAGGTGAAGCAGGTGAAGCAGTAGAAGCAGATCAGACAGAAACACCTGCCCTGTCTTTGTTTACCTCCTTACAATCACAGATGGATACGAACGAGAAAATCTCAATTTAAGTTGATGTTAAAAAGCAACAGAACCCCCAGACCACTTTTTCAGCTCTGTGGATAGTGCTATCGTTGATCAATCTGGGTCCAAAGCTCAGCATTTGTGAATTAAGTATTTGAATTTCACATTTTGTGTAAGAAACTTAAATAGTCGCCGTCCTCTACAGGTTGAAACCTGGCTACTGCGGATGGATTTTTCTATTTGCTGATATGGAAGCAGGCGACTTAGGTGGTTCTAGCTTTCACACAGTTCTTCCATAGCTGTGGTTTCAGAAGTAAATTTCCCCATTCAAATCCTTTTGTGTACAAACCACAATTCCAAAAATGTTGGGATATTGTTTAAAATGTGACCAAAGCAGAAAACATTGATTTGCAAATCATTTCAACCTATATTCAATTGAATACATGCGAAAACAAGACATTTCAGGCGAAAACTGAGAAACTTTGTTGGTTTTTTGGAAATAACACATTCCATAAAAGTTGGAACAGGAGCATGACTACCACTGTGTTGCACCACTGTTCCTTCCACCGACAATCTGTTAATGTCTTGGGACTAAAGATACAGATTGTTTGAATATTAAACTGCTGCTTCTTGCAGCCCAGATCATGGAGGCCACTTTGAAAGTGGCACTCTTTCACTCTGAAGCCATGCTGTTGTAATTTGAGTAGAATGTGGCTTGGCATTATGTTGCTGAAATAAGCAGGAATGTCCCTATAATAAAATGTCTGAACAGAAGCATATGCTTTGCCAAAACTTACTATACTTCTCAGTATTTATGGTGCCTTCAGAGCTATGCAAGTAACCCATGGGCACTAAAACACCCCAACACCACCACAGATGCTGGCTTTTGAACTTTGCATTGATTACAGCACACTTAGTGTACTTAGGCCGGCCTTACACCTAACAACTTTCCCTCCGATTTCAAAGTCGCAGACAAAATTCCAAAGGCGGAGTAAAATCCTGGGAGTCCTGCTAAAACTGCAGCTCGCTCCCATCGTCTCAGTTGTGAGGTGGTCATAAGACTCGTTTTAGCCGTTTTAAGGCGGTCTTTATTCCGTCTTATTTATTCTTTATTCTGGGAAATAATCTCAGAAAGAATTGTGTTCCAGTCTTGTAGTTAGTGACCCACAGTCATTGTAAAATCTTAGTCTGGAGATTAAAAACTCAGCAGCGTTGCCGACAAATTGTCTTTAGATGTGAGAGGGTCTCAGGTGTCAGTCTTTTTAGAGTTTTAGCATAGACCTCTGTTGTTAGGTCAGCATTACACACTAGCTTTTGGCTTTTAAAGTGCAGTGACACACTATGTTAGCTGACAGAGGTCTTCAAAAATTTTCCAGAGCCAACATTGTAATATCCATCAAAGAATGATGGATGCAGATTCCTCTAGATTTTCCGAGTCTGTTTATGATACAATGGAATGTAGATGGTGAAATGCCACCATTGTTTGAGAATAACTGAGTCTTATGGGGTGCTTCTTTATACCCAATCATGGTATAATCACCTGGTAACAATTAACCTACTTACCTATGGAATGTTCCAGGCGATTTTTTTTAACTTTTGTCTAGATTTTTTTTGGAAAATGGTCAAGGTATCAAATTCAGAATGTGTGTATATTGCCCCAAATAAAAATGTTTACATTCAAACATCACATATCTTGTCTTTGTGCTGGGCTGTATTTGTTTGAATGTGGGTTGAAAAGGATTTACAAATCAGTGTACTCTCTTTTAAGTCACATTTTACAAAACGTCCCAGTGTTGTTGGCATTGGGGTTTGTAGAAGCTTACAGCAAAGGTTTGGTGGTGAAAGCAGGCTCCATCAATCAGTGAGATCACTGTGACTCTCTAGGATCGAAGGTAAAGTCATTTTTTTCTCCTCAGGATCCCAAATTAGCCTTTAGCCTAGATCCACCTCAGCTGAGCCTCTGGGGTTTAGTTGCTCTTTGAATTACTTGCCAATCAGTATGAAAGCAACATCAGAGTCAAACGGCATAATTCATGTTAGGCGCTGAGTCAGGCTTCTTTTGTGCCATTGAATGGACTACTAATAAATTATTGCATCTGACAGCTTAATACATTTACAGGTAGCACCGGTTCCACCTTAAATGGAGGTAAAGGAGAGCAGGGGGCGGAGCCACAGTCAGGTGTGACATCACCTGATCAATCTGAAGGAGAGCGAGAGCAGTTGAGTGAGCGAGGCTGACGATGTAGAGCAGAGAGAGACAGAAAGACGAGATTGATTCAGGGCAGGAGAAAATCAATCAGCTGCTGTTAGCATCACGTTAGCCTGTTGTTAGCCTGTTGTTAGCCTGCTAGCTCACTGCAGCAACAGTTCAGGACTTACCAGCTTGGCTGTTTTTCTCTCTTGTTGACATTTTCGCTGGTTTGAGACAAAGACAATATCACTCAACAACACCAACAACACAAATAAAAACACAAACAGAAAAAAAGCTTTTACGACTCAAACAAAAACAACTAAAGAAATAAAAACAACACAAACAACAACAACATCAGCATCAGCTCTGTCAAAATGAGGGAGCACTGAGACCAGGGGGATATTTCATCAACATAGCATAAGAAAGCCTCACTCGAATTATTTAGGGCATTCATGTTGGTTTTGACTGGTTCACAGAATATCTGTGGCCGTTTTTAATGAGAGATAAATACAGTAAATCTGAGAACAACAGCACTAATAGATGGTAATTATTTAACTAGTTTTAAACTCTACATTTATTTAAATTTAAGAATGTCAGATATAGTATGACTATGGTTTTAGTAAGTAATACACATTATTGCATGTTTAAAATAATGCTCTAAGGCAGGGATGCTCAACGTGTGGCTCTTGTTGGTTGTTTTCAGTGCTAAAGTAGGCGGAGCCTTTATGCTTCCTTTACGGCTGAACAGAGCTCAACATTGATTTATGGCTGATCTCTATCACACGGATCATTTCTTCACATCACTAGATCCTGTCTGGTAATGGTTTGGGGTTATTTTTCCTCATACTTCCTCTAAATGAAGGGGAAAAGGGAGCGTCTATATTACACAGACAGAGGAAGAAAAGAAAGAATTAATGTGATCTTCTGTCCTGATGTAACTCAGTCTGCCTGCGAGGTGTGAGAACAATGCTCCAACTATGAACCACTTCCAGCACCTCTGTGATAAACCGTCTCTCTTTTTTCTAAGACTTGAAGCATTTTTGTAAAAGAACTGACTGAAATGCCTGGTCCAGCTGCTTCTTCTATTGCAGGCTTATTCAATTGGAGGCCCAGGGGCCACATGCAGCCCAGAACCAAACCCTGAGTGGCCCAACCTGTGGTCATGCTAGAGATGCAGAGGGAAACCTGTTTCGCAAGTCTTCATAAATACCCACAGTATTACAGACCATGAACACAACACTGCGTTAGCAGTAGTCTACCTACAATGCACTGCATTGTTTTGAAGCGAGGCTAGCGATGCTGACAGAAGAAGCCGCAAAAAATTGAGTATAAAACTTCCTTTTCAACTGTAGCTAAAACTGTGCAAATTTAGTTGTTTTATACACTTTAAGATATGCCTGTGTAAGATGTGCCCAAAATAATTATTTACAGAAGTTCATCTATTTTTCATTCTATTTATTTTATTTCTATTTAAGTGAAAAAAAAAACATTTCTACTGCCTCAGATTGTGTTCAAATACAGCTCTGTTGTGTTTTTTTCAATCACTTTTTCATGTGCTTTTGTCATGTTGCCAAATTTAAAAGGGAAACTATGAATGAAAAGTGGAGATTTTTCATCAAATTGATCTGTAAAGGTTAAAAATTTGACATTATCAGCTGCTTACTGTGCGCTGAACATGTCCAGCCCGACTAAATTTCTTGATTTTAAAATTTGGCCCAGCTGAATTTGTAGTTGAATAGCGCTGTTCTATTGTGTGGCTTTTTAACACCTGGTAGTAAAACCACTAGGGCTGTCAATATTACATTACAGATAGCAAGGAAGAAATAATGAGCTGAAAGCATAAGTAGTTAATGTTAATTTTAATGTAATCTTAATTAGAGGCCTTAGAAATTAAATGTCAGACAAAATAAATTAAATTGTGCCACTTATAGTAGTGATGACATGTTTATAATGAACAACACATTTTTAAAAATGTTGGTACTATCTTGTTCCTACATGTTTTTAGCCAAAATCACGAGGTGATCCACGTTTTCTGAATCCATGGTTTTTGTTCACTATCGTCCAGCCATGGAGAAAACCCTCTCTGCCCTCACAGAGGTGCCTGGGATGCACAGGTAACAGCGTGCCAGCTGAGACAGGAGAGGATACCTGGACCAGAATGTTTTCACCACGACAGCGGGTAACTGTCGGCGGGCATCGCAGTTTTACTCTTGTGCATCAGCATCTCTTGATGTAGCGAAGCCTCACTTGCCAAATCCCCACCAGTGTGTGCACCACCTTGGTGATAAACATCCCCAATGGCAGCCATTGCTGCGCCTCTGTGTTTTGGTGTGTTATTGTTCAACATGTCACGTGTGATGTGACGAAACATTTGGTTCCTATTTTACGTATAGGTGAAGCAGAGGCCAAGGATAAAGCGTAGAGACTCGAAAGCGATTATAAACAGCAAAAATATTTTCAAAACAAGCTCAATAGTAACTTCACCTTTCAAATATTAATGAATTTTTAAATATTTAGAATTATATTCGAACCCTGAAATTTGTTCCAACAGAGGTACCAGAGGAAAATCTGTGAAGGTTTAATGGTTTTAAAAAATGGATACTGCTTAATCCTTGTGAACAGAATGTGTGCAGTTTCCTCAATGAAGCCTCAGATGTTTACAGTATTATGCAGTCTGTAAGGAATCCTGCCTTCTCAAGATAAGTTCATTTGCTTAGACAGTGCCAGGGAAGGAATTTGATCAAGGATAGCACCCACGTTGGTATCAAACTTGAACACTCTCTCCAAAGTGAAATTTAATTATAATAATTATGTTAACAATTAAACTATGACAAGGAGAAGATACTGTAAACAGGTGGCATCTTTTTAAATCAATTTTAATTTTTTTTGGTCTCTTTTATGTCCAACATTTAAATTTTAATTTCTTGTATCCTACTCTTTACAAAGTAAAGTTAACAGAGGGATTTTAGTTCTTTAACTGAAAAAATATTTGATTGACAAAAACAAACTTTTCATGAACGCCAGTGGTCACAATATAAGAAAATGTCCAACATGTTTGTTTACTCAAATATTAGTGATACATTGTTTAAAAAAAACCTACGGGCAGTTTACACTTTTTTGATCCATAACTAAATGAAGCTTATTTATTACTATATTTTGCCATCGGGGCACTTTGACTTTGGAAAGGCTTTCCTGAGGAGAAGAAGTCTGCAGAATCAGCTAACTTCTTTGAAACAACTTGCTAATAGCAACTTTTCCATTCTCAGTTTTGTAATGATGTCTTTTAATTTGTCCCCATCACTTATCTGATTTCTTATCTGATTTCCTGCTTTTAGCTTCCTTTCTTGCTTTCATTTATCTACTAATTTAGTTTTCATACATGTGTTTCAGACTTTATTTTTGTTTAATATCCTGTGATGTGCTGTTGTCTCATGATTATAATTTTTCTGAACTAATCATCATTCTTTACTGCTTTTCATCCTCTTCAATTGCATTTCTTTATCTTAATGGCAGGACCTCTCTCTCTATCTTATTACAATATTTAAATTCATTCTGCTTTAGTTTTTCACATTTTGCTCTTGCCTTTGAATTTCTCTCTGTTGGCCTGGACGCTGATGGCTATTATGTTACCTTCCTGACTTTGCCATCTGTCAGAACACTTTGCAGACATCTGTTTTTAAAGGTACTACATAAAAAAGATATTATTTATCTTGACAGTCAACCTGCTGCAGAACAGGCTGGCTCTGTGTTGTGTTTTAATGATTTTAAAGCAGTAAAACAAAAACTGAATGGACTGAACTGTCTTTTGACTTATCAAAATAAGCCTGGCGTTCCCTTCATCTATCTTGATGAAATTCTCCTCAGAGGTCTGAACAGTGACGCTGAAGATGATCTTAGTCTGTCTCTATTTGTGTTTCCTGTCTTTAGGCAGGAATGAGGGGCTGTTTCATGAAGCTAAAACTAACCGACTCGCTTCACTCTGAGTTTATTAATCAGAAAAAAAAACATGAACAATGAAGAAAGAACTTAAAATTATGCCAGATGAAATGTGACTCACGTAAATCAACAAGATGAAACATATAAAACATGACACAATTGCAGAGTTTTGATGGCAAGCAGCTACAGATAAACTACAAGCACTTTTTCAATATTCATTTTTACAAGGATGCATGAACAAATATCTAGGTCCTCTGATATTAACCTCGGTATCCTTGTCAGATGTCATCATGGGGATTTTATAAAGATCTGATACATGGGGCAGATCTCTGAGCCACCATGCTGAAATCATCATCATCATCCTCATCATCATCCTCATCCTCATTATCCCTGAGTCATGACAGGAGATGTTTGAATTTTTGAACAGGAACCGTAAATGCCTGTGAAGTGCTGTATATCACATCATCAGTGCTGATGCTATTTTCTATCAACCATCACTGATGATGATGATGATGATGATGACGACAGCCTTTTACCTTCTAAAAAAACAAAAAATTAAATAACTGCATTTACCTTGATTTACCACCGGATCTTTGTGTCTAAAAGAAGAAAAAAGGAAACAAACTTGTTACATTTCCAGCAAAAAAAAGAGAAATAAATAAAATGAAAAACACAAAAATTAAAAAACTAGACAAAATTGATGACAAGGTGACAATGAAGTTAAATCTGTCATTGTTGTTTTTTTGTTCTTGTAAGTAATATAAAACTGTCATCAAGTATTTAACCATCATTTAAATTGTGATTTCAATTTAAAAAAAATTCTGTTTATGGTTTTGATTTATTGTAAATGTGCTCTCGCTTGCAGCCCACCTGCAGAACCCCTGAGGTCTACCTGGGGGCTACAAGCCACACTTTAGGAGGCAGTGGTCACAGATTTATTTCACGACTCTTTACAGAACAAACTGTATTTAGCACACAGTAACATACTGTAACTCATCTGGGTAGAATTATCAGTCTTTGGGATGTTTTTACCTGTCAGCATTCTTCACCATTTTACTGAGTAGTTTAGAGGTGGACGCAGCTTTCACCAGCTTGTTCCTGGTTTCATCTGAACTGTCCCAGGTGCTGCTCTGGGAGCGCTCCATCCCGGAGGATCTCTTCACACTTGGCCCTCTGAAAACACACAATCAAACACACAGACAGTCCAAATCTGCACAGAGCTGCAACAGCAGGAGGATGACAGTAGTAATGGAGGAGGAAAGGAGTCACTGATATCCGATTTATAATTTTCGGACTGAACGATGGATGAGTGTTTCTGCTTCACAGACAGAGAAGTGCTGATGTTATATAAACCACAGAGATAAATCAGAAATAAGGACCCGGTTCTCTGGGATGCTCCCATCACTAGTCTTTCTGCCTTAACCAATCATCTGTGAGTGAGATCAGCTGATCCAAAGAGAGTTGCTGAGCATGTTTTGTTTTGACAAAGCAGCTGGTTTATTGGCTGGTCAGTGAACTCGAGGTTTTCAAAGCTAAGAGCAAATCTCCCATCAACTTTATTCTTATGAAAACATACATTTCCTTTTCAGAAAGTCACATTTGGTAACATAATGATGACATTTATTCACCTTCACCATAATGTAAAATGTCACCTGGTTTAATTAGCTAAGTAGCTTTCATCCTAACGACTTACATGTGGATTTCAGCACAGGATTAATATTCTAATGAAAGGGACTTAAAAGATTTGAGGGATTTTACCACGGCTGCTTTGAGAAGCAGAGATTAATTGGATTCACAATGTTGATGATTATTAGCTGGCAATTCAATTAGCCTATATGATTACTGTACACCAAAAGCATAGCGCTTCACTTGAAGTATTAGAAGCAGGAAATTCAATCTACTGATTGCTTATTTTTAATAAAAATGGCCAAAATTATCTATTTCTGAGCTATCTGGGCATCTCCATTAGAAACTGTAGTTTTGAAAAAAGATTCAAAGATTTACTTTAATTGATACTGATATTTAAAATATGTGTCTCAGACCCAAACTTCAGTCTTCAAAACATACCTGAAAGTTTAAGGACTGAGGATGAACAAGGAAAAAGGCTTCACCTGGTGTAAGTTTGTGGGTCCAATCTTAAACTCTACACCAGTGATACTCAACATGTGGCTCTTTTGTGATGATTTGTGGCTCTTTTACGTCGTAATTTTAAATATTATTTTCCCAGAAAACCTTAAAAAAGGGAAACCTTTTTCCCATTTTCACCATTTTGTTCCAGTTTTGGCTTTTATCCCATTTTTGCCCTTTAAAGATATCAGTTGCCATTAAATACCACTTTTTTCCTACGTTTTTGCCCACTTTGACACCTTTTATTTTGTAACGTTTTACCCATTTTTGTCACTTTTATCCCATTTTCACCACTTTTCACCCATTTATCTTATGCCACGAAATACCACTTGTTTCCTATTTTTTGCCTATTTTTGCCACTTTTCACTAATTTTTACTGGCACGTTTTTGACACTATAGGACCATTTTATGACAACTGTAACTTATTTTTTGTTACTTCTCACACATTTTTTCTACTTTCTGGCCCCTTTTCCACTTTTCCTCCCGATTTTTACCCCTTTTCACCCATTTTTGTTTCTTTTTGACCATTTCTGCCACCTTTAACTTATTTTTATTGCTACTTCAAGCTGTTTTTGCCACTTTTCACCACTTAGATTGTGGCTCTTGCAAAGGTATTTTTCAACAATTTGGCTCTTTGGTTGAGCAGGGTTGAGTAACACTGCTTTACATTCTAAATTGTATATAGAGCCAATATTCAAAGCCCGAATTACAATTGCACATTATTAACGAATGGTGCAGCATGCATCGATATTATAACAAAATCATTTTTTGTAAAAACACCTGATCAGAGCTCTCCCCGCCTGCACCACCCCTGAGGCAGCAGAGTTCATGGCAGCCTCAAATTAACAAACATCCTAAGAATTTACTGAGTGAAAAACCTCAAGTTTTCATGATTAGCTTCACGGCTGACAGACAAGTTCAGAATCGAGTGATGTGACATGAACCAACAAGTCAAAACCACCAGTGGGGAGTCATGTCAGGCTATGCTCGAATTCATTAAATAACCAAGCTCTCCCTCTCTCTCTCAGTGGCACAGTCTGCTCTTAGTCCATGCCAAGGTGTGTTACAGTGAATGAGGAGCCTGACCTTTGATTGGAGACTGAGCAAAGTGGGTGTGGCTGACCAGTGGAGGCAGGAAAATCTAATTACCTGTTAAAGATGGAGTCAATAAAATCTGTTAAGGTTTAGGCTGTTCAGAGCAGTGCTGGCTCGATAAACATTTCTGAATTAATCTAATTCAAATCTAACCTGACACGCCAGATGGATTTGTTTCACACATCCATCTGGGAAAGCTTCAATAGGAAACATTTGAGAAAAGGCAGAGGATTTGAAAAAAACTTGGAGTGTGATTGGATGAACGTTCTATCTGTCACATCTCCATGGGCCAAACAGAGCAACAAAACACATGACGTAGCAGCTATCGAGCGGCGCTTGCGCTGCTACCAAGGATTTAACGCGAAACATGGCAACTGTAGACATGTTAATACTTGACTTTTGTCGTTTTTGAAAAGAAACCAACTCACTGCTGATCTTTGTTCTTCTTTTCATGAAGACATGTCATCAAGTTCTGATAAAACTGGTGCTTTAGCAGAGACGCCAGAATGGATAAGGCGCCCGTGTGCGCCCCATGTAAGCGGGCGGCCCGGGTTCGAATCTGGCCCGAGGCCCTTTAGCGCATGTCTCTCCCTGCTCTCTTCCCTGTTTCCGACTCTATCCACTGTCCTCTCCTCTATCAAATAAAGGCACAAAATGCCCAAAAATAAACCTTAAAAAAAAAAAAAAACTGGTGCTTTAGCAGCATCCACGCTAATCTCTTCCTCCATAACTGCACCAGCTCTTGCTGCTGCTTGTTTGTCACGACACTGCCGTGCCTGAAAGTACTGCCCCTCGTTGCTGATTGGTCCTGTCACTGGCTAACCGGGCCCAAACGGTTCAGACGGGAGCTTAACAAGATGGATTCGCCAGTGAAAAACAAGGAAATGGGCATCCATCTGCCTTGCAAGGTTTATTCCAATCTGTAAAAGTCAATCTTTTTGTCTATCAGAGAAAACTGATTTATTAAAACCTGCTGTAAACTCAGACAATGAGATTGGGTTTTTAAGGGTTTAACATACATCAGTATAATCTCAAACATGATAAAAAAATAAGAAAATATCATTTATGATGTTTCATAAAATAAAAGGATGCGAGGCCTGATGCTCAGTTAAAGTGATATTAACAGTAAGAACCACTAACAGCATTATTCTTATCAACCAAAAACACAATTAAAAATGGTAGACCAAAATGCATTTTTGATCACTCCTTTTACTCTTTATTTTAATGCTATTATAACGAACATGTTGATAACGTGCAGCTGACTGTTAATAAAAGTCCCTGTGTGACATTTTGCAATTGGTCCATACAGGTTAGATTTTTTTTTTTTTTTTTTTAACAAAAAAATATCATATCGAATACTTTTTTAGTCCTAAATGCTGTAGATTCAGTCTGTGGTGCTAAACAAACACCTCAATGACTCATTTCATCCTCCAAAGATATAAAACCCAGCAGACAGAAGTTCAACACACAACCCAGAAAGAGGTTAGTGAGCTGGAATACATCAAAACATGAAGCCCCAGGATGCAGAAGGCCTGCTGAGGAAGAGGAAGAAGAGGAAGAGGAGGAGGAAAGGGAGGAGAAGTTCCTTAGGTGAGGCTGGGAGGAGAAAATATTAGTAGCCTTTAAAAGTCCAGACTGAGTCATCTATCAGCAAAAAGAGGAGGGAAGGAGGGGGGCTTTGGAGATTCTGTGATCTCCAGAAAAGTCACAGCGAATCCCCATTAGAGAAGAGCAGGTCCAGAGGATTCACAGAGGACAACAGAAGTTTAAAACACACAAACACAAACAAAGCCAAGTCTGAGCATTCAGCCAGCAAAGTTTAAACCTCAAGGATGAGTCGGGACACAGCATGATCTCAGGGAGGTCAGGGGAGACTCCATGATCTCAACGAGGCCTTTAAAGACTGCAGGAAAACTCAGCACTGGGCCTTAATCAACAAGCTTTCTTTGGATATCATTTGTTCTTAAAAAAAACCCTAGAGTCCAAGAGGAGTCTGACATTCACCACAGTTTGCTTCATAAAATACAGAAATATAAATAAAAACACTAAAGAGCATTGATGTGAGAGCTGATATGCCAGTGCAGAACTAGTGCATTTTCATTAGTATTATTATGTAATGCACATAAACAGCTAAATATCATCAGCGTTTTATCCTTTAAAACCTACAGGATTGCCAGCACTTCCGTTTGCATAACTATTTTTAACCACGGGTAGAATTGTAACCAAAGGAGGTGGAGCAATAATTCTTTTTGCATATAAAACTGGAGGAGTAACACTAACACATCACACATTCAGTGTGTTCCAGAGTACTGTTTCCTTCTAGCAATATCCTTCCTTCTCTTGCAGAAATGTAGTATGAAGCACACACATCAAAAACAATGTAATATGATATAATCCGGGCTATAATTGTGTTGTTTTCTTGCAGGTCACAAGGAACACTAATTATTGTTTCAGCATGCTCTTCTGCAAACACATGCATGCTCAGAAGTATCTGGCACACTGAGAGATTTGACTGCACTACTGTACATAGTTTATTCTTTAAAGAAGATGCTGTCTTTTTGCAAATTGAGCACAGTTTTATTTTATTTTCATTTTTGCCACAGTTTCTAAAGATGAGTGTATGTCAAAAATGAAGTTATGAACATACTCAAAATATTAATTTTTTGGTTCGAAATGATCTTGTGCAACTTTTTTATAACCATATTTTTGAGGGATACAGCTTTTAAGCAATTTAATTTGTTACTATAGACTTATCACATACATATCATTAAAACTTGGGTTCTAATGGTTATATTGATGTATAGCCAATTCAAATATTCCAAAAAACAGCACTACAGCATGTAAAAATGTAAAGATATGCTCTGGCGGACTTGTTTTATTGTAGACCATAAAGGGTTAATTCAACAATACAATGCTTGTTCTAAACTGCAAAATGAAAGATTTAATGTATGAAGCCAAGCAAGTGTTTAGTGGTCGATCGAAGCATAAAATAATGAGCTTTAAGCTTCAAAATGTAATCAGACCATCCGAGAGTCAGGGTGGACATTTGTGCAAAATTCCTCAACGTTGTTCTTGAGATAACACATTCATAAGAAAAGCAAACACAAAGTCTGGAAACCTTTAATCCTCAATGGAGTGGCATGTATCGGTGCCAATTAGACACAACTGGCATGACCCTCCAGCTTATGAGGACACGGCATTTATCAGTTTAAGAATGCAGATGACACTGCAGGGTCATGAATCAGACTCCTCTTAGACATCAAATGTAGAGAAACTCTCAGAGATGTTGGTGAAGAAGGCCCTGTGATCTCCTAAGGGCCTCAGATTTCCAGGGGACTCATTTTCTCTCAGACATCGCGGAGGCCTGATGGGATGCCCAGACCTCCTGGACCCGGTAGTTCAAAACTAATCCAGCAGGTTTAAAGCTATCGAGGAATAATTCTTTTAGAGTCACAGTTCAAATTTTTAAAAAAGGATTAAACATGGTTGAGTAATCCAATCCAGGTTTAATCTGGATTAAACCAGCTTGTGTTCAAAAGTTTTTAGCTGGATTGCGATAATCAAAATCCAAAATATTAAGGATCATCCTGATCCTAGCAGAGGACTGGACTCAGACTGGAATAAGGAAAAAATCTAAAATAACTTTTACTGTTAAACCAAAATGGATTTTTGACAATATATTTTATACTTTAAAACACTTTTATTAGAAATCTATTCTGCTTGAATGACACAAAATAGGGCGATAAAATGATAAAGGAATTTCCTCATAGAGAGCATCAACACTAAAAATTAAATTTTATCTAATGCTTTGAGGATATTTCAGTTTGTGTGGATTTTGGCGACCTTGCGGACAAAGTCTACATCATGATGTCCCCTTTAAAGCCCTGGTAGTCTGGATTGAAAATTCCTAAAACGTACAATACTGAATGAAAATTCCACCGCCAGAGGGCTTTCAATGAAAACGATTACTAAAGCTGTTGAACACGATCAGTTTTACGGTAAAGCTGATCCGAGCGGTTTCATTCTCCAGTCGTGAACAAGAGAACAGCTCAGTCTGGAGACAGAGAACGACCAATCATGCTCAGAGACGTACAGAGAGCTGAAGATCACTCTGTGACATCAGATATGCAGCCTACCTGTCAATCCCTGACCCTAATGTAAATCAAAAATTATATCATTTTATAAAAGTCCGACACCCATAACAGCAACAAAAATTATGGATTTCTCTGGCGTCCAAAAACATTTTTGGGGTAAAATAAGTAGCATCTGATACCACCTGGACCAAGTTACAACAAAGTTTTCTGTGCTTCACTTGAACCCTGGTACTGTTTGGGTTTTTTCTTACACCAATGCTAAGCACTTGGCTCAGCTGTGGCTATAGTGGCAGTCTTATCACAACTAGACCACATTTATTCATGAAATAAAGAGCAAAGAACAGCATGTCTGACAGAAAAGATGTGTCTGCTCTTCCCCTGATCTTTAGTCATACTGTGACCCATAATTTCTACATGCCATGGATGCGCTGTGCTACGCTGCACCGTGGTTTTGCTCTGACAGAACACTGGTGACCTCACACTGGAAGTGTGTCTAGAGCACTGATTCCCAACCTGGGGTCCAGGACCCCCCAGGGGGTGGCGCCAAAGATCTTAGGGGGGTCAAAAATTGACCAAAACCTTGACAAAGCAGTTATGAACTAGTTTATAAAAACCCCGTCTGGGGTTGATTTGCCTTTAATTTTGACATGATTCCATAATTTTATTATTTCCACTGTGGGTGAGGACTTTTTGAAGTTAATGCTAAATATTTGCTACAAAGAATCTGTGGTTTCATGTAATATTTCATTTAATATATTTTACCTCAAAAGTAAAAAGTAAAGTAGCTTTGACCTCCGGACGACCTTTTGTTTGTGCTGCAGGATGAGGTGTAACATTGGAAAATTGATGATTTACTATCTGGAGTTTGTGCATTGTATTTTATTTTGAAGCTGACCGATTACTTTCCAAGTTTTTCCAGCTGTGTTGATCAATCCGCTCTGCGTGGACTGACGCCGTTTGGCAGCGGCCAGCACTGGAAATAGACCTGCAGCATATCGGCGATGAAGCAGAGCTGAGTGGCACGTACAATGGCTGCTGCTTTATTTTCTCTGAGGCAGAATGAAATTAGTTTGAGGCTCTTAAATAAAGACCTTAGACCTGTTTCATTGACTTCTGCTGGGTTCTATTTACATCTATTTGATATTTTCTTATAAAATTAAAGCGACAGCTACACGTTATACCTTTAAATGTCAGTGCCTAGATTAGGTTGATCTAATAAAGTTTTTTAGTTTTTAGTTTTTGAAAATCTGACAAAATGAGCTGGATTATGTGATCATAGTAGGGATTATATGAGGGGGATGTTGAAACCAAATTTGGTTCATCTAAAATCTTTTGAACAACCTGGCCCTGGAGGTCTGAGGAGGCTGTCTCTAGAAGGTCTGAGAAGAGTTTTATCTCCAGGAGATCTGAGGAGACTCTATGATGTCCATAAAATCAACAGGCCGCCTACTGAGGAGCCACAGTCCTGCTGGGTATGGCTCTGTCTATCCACACCTAGAGGGACTGTTATGCACACCAGGAGCCCCCAGACTGGATCTGGGGCAAGTCATTAGGTGTTGGCAAAGCAGGAGAACTGTGGGTCCTCAGGGGTAGGGTTAGTAACCAAAGCCAGAGAGATGTCAGAGCAGCATCAGCAAGAAGGGAGCTTAGATCCAGCTGACAGAATACAAAGTAAAACCTTTTAGGAGGGGTGTGGCCTTTACTGGTGTCAGCGCACTGGGCCGCTCTCTGCGGCTGGGGGTTCTGGGGGGTCTGAGGGGTCTGAGGAGTCTGGGGGGTCTGGGGAGGGTGGGGGGAGGAGGGAGAGGGGGATGAGTTCTTTAGGCGAGGAGGCTCCTCACGTTCCTGGATCTCCTCCATCTGAGACCGCTGGCTGCTGCTCTCCTTCTTCTTGTCTGTTCCACTGTGGACAAAACCAGGACCGTATGACACCACAAACAACAGACTGGACTTTCTCTACTGGTTCTATTCTACATCTATGTGTTCTACTTTACATCTACTGCCTACGCTACTTCTACTGCAGTGACTCAAACCACCAAAATCCTTCTGAGACCGCCGGCTGTTGACCTCCTCCTTCCTGTCTGCTCCACTGTGGACAAAACCAGGACTGTGTGAGGCCAGGACACTCTGGTTCTACAGTTCATGACAGAAGTCTAATCATTTCCTCAGTACGTTTACATGCAAACTCAAGTTTAGCTACAGTGGTGGCCCAATCAGGCCATTTAACTGGACTACTGTCCTTGTCCCACATGCACAGGGGTGAATCTATTCATTAAGGAGAGTACGTCTACCTGCCTCTGCTGATGGTGATATGCCCCCTTTCAGCAACTTCCTATGGACCTTTTTCTACTTGGCATTTACACAAAGGTAGCCAGTGGTAAACTTGAGCTGTGTATTATGGAAAAAACAGCTCTGTGTGTTTTCTTCAGACTTTTTATTTTTATTTTTAGCATAAATAAGACACAGGCCATCTCTGTTACAATGATATTGAAAGACAGACAGGTGCATGGCTTCTGTTATTCTTTGTATTTCTGATCATCAACCTATGAGGTAAAGTCCAGCATGGAAACCATGGAGCATGAGTAGAACATTAGTCCATCCTGGGTCTGATTAAGGGTGTAAATATGCAAGAATAAATCTAGTTCCAGGTGCATTAGTCTGACAATTTTAGCTGGTCTAACAAGTTTGTATGCATTTTTAGTTGGACTCACACAATGCTCTTTCTGCATGTAAACGTACTGACTGATTTCCCCCCACATGTGGAACATGAAATAAACCCATTCATTCTGCTGCAGTCCAAGAAGTAATCTCAGGTTGTCCACTGATATCTGTATTGCCAGCTATTTTTGACTGTATCAGTAACATCTATCAGATTTGTTCAGCAGGCATTCTGGAGGCTTAAATCAAAAAGCCTGAAGGAAAATCATCAACAGTTAACAGAACAGTGAGACAGTGCAAACAGAGAAGAAATCTTGAAACCAACAACAATGTTTGCGTGTGAGTGTGTTTAACCTCTTGGCGGCAGATGACACCGTCTCCTTCCTGGTGACAGAGGTGGAGTCTCTCTTTCGTCCAGAATTTCCTCCATTAGCGATACAGGACATGGAGTAAGCTTCACGCAGGGCAGCACCGCCTGGGGGCAGAGCACTGCTGTTAACACAAGCAGTTCAACAGCTAACTGGCAACACAACATCTAGTTTAGAGAGGAACCTGATCGGGTAAAGTCTAACCACAAGTATCCAGAAACGTGACCATTTTTTCCTGAGTTCATTTTCCACCGTGTGCATGGCGTAAAATAAAACGGCTCACATGTGTCTGGAGAAAATAAAATAAACAGGGAATATAGGAGAGGATCAGCTGATCATCATTCATGGCCAAGCAGGCCGCAGGCTGGTCTATGCTTGCAGCTTTAGCTGTTCATCACTTGGTCGACTTAAGCTTGTGCTTTATTCACACATTTTCATTTATTAATATCATGGTTACAGAAACTGCTGTTTCATGACAGACATGAGAGACATTTGCAAGCTGAGAATAATTCTGTGATTGGAAAACTGATGAACTTGATGAGGAGAAAGATGTGTGTGCACTAGCTAGAGAAGCAATAGCTGAGGTGTGTGCACAGGTTTATGTACCACTAAATAAAAGCAACAGAGATGGAGAGCTGACCTACAGAACACACATATGGCCATATGATGGATTGACCAATCAGGAAGTGACCATGATGTGTGCCAAAAATCTTCACATGCAAAGGCTTCCCTTTTTAAAAATGTGCAAAAAAGCTGTTTGATTTGTTGCTTTTCTGTGATAAAATATTGTTTTCCAGGGGTAGTAGTTAAATGACTCTTGCTGCACTATGAAAGGATCTCTCACAAATCCATCATTCAGGATAAATCAGTGATTTCATCTAAATAATCCTGAAGTGTGTGTGTTTGTACATGAGGAGTGAGGTGGAGCAATTGTTTTGCTTTTTTTCTGAGTGTGACTCCATTGGCTTCATACCCTATTTGATGTAGCACAGCCTTCCATCATTTAATTTTAAATAATAATCCTTAAATCCAGTGTTTAAGACAGTTTCAAAAGCTTTTTCCCTTACTAAAAAGTTGGCTGCACCCTGAACACCGAAGTCATGACCACAAATGCATGCTGCTGTCACTATATCACACGCAGCACGAGACCTGATGCATTTTGTTTTGCAAGCAGCCACTTCACTGCTCCAGGTGTGCAGGAATGCATGTGGAAACAGACCAGGCTTTGAGGCCACTTTTTAAATCTCATTCATTGCTTAGTTGGGGGCAGGGCACTGAATTGATTATTAACATAGCTGTTAGTTGCAGCCCTAATTTATTTCTAGATAGCACACATTGATTTAGTACAAAGAACTGAAATTTTTGACATTACCTTTCCCTCCATGTTGTTTCTTTGTTGAGGACGACGCAGACACTTCAGAGGCAGCAAGGCGGCGAAGGACATCAGCAAGAGCAGCTTTCATCACCGTCAGCTCGTCCTCCTGCTGCTGAACCCGAAGCTCCAGAGCAGAAAGACGGTCGTTGACATCAGAAACACTTGCTCCAGACATACTGTCATCTGTAGGAGGGCAGAGACACTGGATCTCAGTGAACTGGCATCTATACAGAGGCAAACACTGATATTCATTAAAATGTGAACTACAGGAGGCAGAAACGTTGGACCTCAGAACAGTGCCATCTGACAGGAAGTAGAGAAGTGCTCCTAATACTTTCACATCTATAGATGCACAATCCAGTCTCTAAATAGAGTCACAGTGAAGGAAAGAAAACATTGGATTTACATTCTCATCTATAATAAGGCCCAAATATGGACTAAACTATACTGTTGTTCTGTATTGAAATACACTGGATGTCTTATGATCTTCCAGACTGGAAAATAAATGAATCATTCTATGCTACATAGTGAGGCGTAGTACGTATAGTGGGGCTGGGCAATATAAATCAAAAATTCTTATCATAATTTAACAATATCATACAAGACAGAGGTGCAGATGACACTGACATAGTTTACAACGCATTCCAAACTAGTATGCAAATGATTTTTTTCTCTAATTTTCCTAAATATTCGATGCAAATGACAGTCAGTATAACTTTAAGTCATCAACCATCACAGCATAATTCAAATTTTATTAAACAAACCGCCCAATGATAACTATTTTTTAAATAAAAAAACTCACTGCACTGTTCACATTATTATTCACAACAGAGTTTCAAAACATTTTATAGGTTGTAAAGAACTGAAAATGGTCATTTGTTGAGTTTGCAGCATTAGGTCATATTTACTGAAATCAAAGCTATTTCAATCAAAAACATCTTAACAGGACAAGTTCCATGTTAACACAGGAGCCCTTCTTTGATATCACCTTCACTATTCTTGCATCCATTGAACTTGTGAGTTTTTGAAGAGTTTCTGCTTGAATTTCTTTGCAGTATGTCAGAATATCCTTCCAGAGCTGCTGTTTTGATATGAACTGCCTCCCACCCTCATAGATCTTTAGCTTGAGGATGCTCCAAAGGTTCTCAACAGGGTTGAGGTCAGGGAGGATGGGGGCCACACCATGAGTTTCTCTCCTTTTATTCCCATAGCAGCCAATGACAGAGGTATTCTTTGCAGCACGAGATGGTGCATTGCCATGCATGGAGATAATTTTGCTACAGAAGGCACGGTTCTTCTTTTTGTACCATGGAAGAAAGTGGTCGGTCAGAAACTCTATGCTTTGCCGAGGTCATTTTCACACCTTCAGGGGCCTACCAGCTCTCTCCTCATAATTCCAGCCCAAAACATGACCCAGACACAAAAACTTACATCTAAACAACAAAAAACAAAAACATCACGTAGAAGACAGTCAACTATTTTGTCATCATTACAAGAAACGTCAGTAGCATTCATTGTTTAGCGGAGGACATGATATAACTACAAGCAGCAACCTCCGGTCCCGAAAAATGAAGCCAGTAAGGATGTGCAAAAAATTGCAATACAGCGAGTGACCACTTGAGGCTGGCTGCAGGAACACCAGAAGTCCATCTGAACACCTTTTAATAAGCTGTTTTTTGACACTAGAAATAAACTGGTTTACAGCCTGGTTCAAAAAAACAAACTTGTCTCATTAGATAATGTTGTCATGTGCTCTCACTGTACTGTGGGGGGGGGTAACAACAATCGTTTAGATTATATTTAGGAAAAACCTCACTGTAAACTGATTGGCCAGTCTCATTTGATTGACAGATACCTCAACAGGCAGAAGCTATGAGCTATGTTTCTGTCAGAGCGCTAGCAGCTAGCTGACAGGAAGTTGAGCTCAGTGGGCGAGCTGTAAGGTTGATCCAAAGTTCGACTGAGACCACAATTTCAATATGGATGCTACTGGGGATTGGCTTCAAGAGGAGTTTGAGTCTATTGTAAGCAGACGGCTCACGTCACACACGCTTAGTCCAATTTTTTCTACAGTCTATGTCAAAATGCAGTGATTTTACAGGTGATTTACCTGAGGACATGATATAAATATGTGATTTTACAGGGGATTTACCTGAGGACATGATATAAATATGTGATTTTACAGGGGATTTACCTGAGGACATGATATAAATATGTGATTTTACAGGGGATTTACCTGAGCACATGATATAAATATGTGATTTTACAGGGGATTTAGCTGAGGACATGATATAAATGTGTGATTTTACAGGGGATTTACCTGAGCACATGATATAAATATGTGATTTTACAGGGGATTTAGCTGAGGACATGATATAAATATGTGATTTTACAGGTGATTTACCTGAGCACATGATATAAATATGTGATTTTACAGGGGATTTAGCTGAGGACATGATATAAATATGTGATTTTACAGGTGATCTAGCTGGGCACATGATATAAATATGTGATTTTACAGGTGATCTAGCTGGGCACATGATATAAATATGTGATTTTACAGGTGATTTACCTGAGGACATGATATAAATATGTGATTTTACAGGTGATTTACCTGAGAACATGATATAAATATGTGATTTTACAGGTGATTTACCTGAGGACATGATATAAATATGTGATTTTACAGGTGATTTAGCTGAGGACATGATATAAATATGTGATTTTACAGGTGATCTAGCTGGGCACATGATATAAATATGTGATTTTACAGGTGATCTAGCTGGGCACATGATATAAATATGTGATTTTACAGGTGATTTACCTGAGGACATGAAGTCTGTAAACAGAGATCATAGATGGTGGACCAGAGTCTGACTCTGCTCATGAAGTGGACTGATCTAAAGCTCTTCTGCCGTAGTGTCCATACTTTTTTATCTCCTCATAACACCAAACAGTTGTTTATCAATCTGTGCTCCCGGTTTCCATTTGTAGTTCTGCAGACTGCTAATCAGATGGATGTGTGCTGTTTGCTTCTGATAATGTAGTGTGCTAAATAAAACACGCACAGAGGAACATGTTTGTTTGTTTAACAGTTTATCATAACTGCAATTTTGAACAGTGATATTGCACGTTGTATATTTTCCTCCTATTGTGCAGACCTGGTATGCACCATCAAATGTTTATCTCTTATATCACATCTGTTTACTGCTAATGTACCTTACTGCCAATTCAAAGAAGAGGTGTTTAATTGGGCAGAACTTATCTGCTACCTTCTCTGATTTGCTTTTTTTATGGTGAACAGGAGAGAAAATCTCAGCAGTGCGAGTCTCTAAGAAAGCTCAGCAACAATCTATTAGACTTGTTTTTGTGACCTTTCCAGGGTTCCCATTCTTTTCAAGAGATCATTTTCCAGGACTTTCCAGGGAATGGTTTAGGGGGGTTGGGTTACATTACATTGGCACTTTAGCTGCTATATCAGGAACACATTGTGCCCATTCACAATAGATTTCACAATAGATTTTGATGTAAGTTTCAAAAGTCTAGAGTTACTAGCTGGTGTTTGACCTGCTGGCAGTTCTGCTGCCATTCATAGTTTTAACCACAGCACCACATTCATTAAAATTCAAACCCTCACAACAATGCTCAACACAAATGCAAAATTATAGCAGCGCTCCAAGCCAAAGCTGAATCACAAACCGTAACATCTGCATGTATGACAAGCTAGCTAGCTAGCTAGCAGGCTAACTTTAGCACCTGAACCAAATATGCTGACCGGTTTAATCTTATTAGCTCTTTGCAACAGGGCGAGAAAAAAGTGCACAATATTTTCAGTATATTAGTATCAGCAGATATTAGCTCAAAGAGTAAATTAGCAGTATCGGCAGATATGAGCATTTCTTTAGAACGGATAATGGGTAATAAAATCTGCCTGACATGTTGGCTAAGTGATGCACTGATTGTGAAAATCAAGGCTGATACCGATATTAAAATAACAAATTGGCAGATGCCCATGGTTTTTTCATTATCCGTTGTTACTTGTTCAGTTTTTGTGGATGTTAACTTCCTTATTCAGGCCAGGGACCAGAATTAACATTTTTTTGTGAACACCAGTATAATACTTGCCTTTTTTTCACTTCATAGCCGACAAATTCAGCTACAGAAATCCACAGAAGAGCTTCTTATTTGAACGTATTTCACAGTGAAAGATAATTTAAAATAACAACTTCAGCATAGCCTCATTAGCCTGAAATAAATCTCTTTTATTTTTGTGAAAAACCATGTTTAATCCTTTAGCTCATTGAAAGATAAAATGATGTAATAGATTATTATATTACTCAGCCTTATCATATAGCCTCATTATTGGTAAACAGCAGATAAAGTGCCCAGCCCTACCTCGCCCTGGTTAGATCAAGTTTTTCTCTACAAAGATTAGCCTCTCTCCTCTGCTGCAGCTCAGTAAAGTGTGCAACCATTTAGACAACAGTTTTTTAAAAAAGAACCAAGATTCTAAAAATTGAATGAACTCCTTCATTCAGCAGCCATCACAAACTGAATACAATTCAGTAGAAAATGTGATGTTAAGTAGCTCATTTCCCCATTATTTAGTCACATGCATGGACTGGATAGCTTGGACAACAGGGCATTGCAAACCCCATGCTCTTCCTAATCCCTACACTCTCATCCAAATAAAAGAGGACTCTTTCAGTTCAGACTGGGAGCTTTTGAGGATGGGCAAAAAGCAGTAAAAAGTGGCAAAACAGGGCAAAAAATGGACAACAAGTGGTCATTAATGGCAAAAGGTAGCCTAAATGGGCAAAAATAGTTTAAAAAAAAAAAAGGGGGGGGGGCAAAAATGAAATATAAGTGGCTAAAAGAAGTTGCAAAAATGGGCAAAAAAGAGGAAGCAAGTGTTATTTAAGGGCAAAAGGTAGCTTAAATGGGTGAAAAGTGCTGAAAAATGGTGAAACGAGAACAAATGGGATAAAAGTGGCAAAAAGAAGTGGTACAAATGGAAGAAATTGGAAAAAAGGGGGGGCTTAAGGGGTACTTGATGGCAAAAGGTAGCTTCAATGGAATAAAAGTGGCAAAAATGGGGAAAAGTAGGGAAAAAAGTGGCATTTAATGGCAAAGATAGCTTAATTGGGTATAAGAAGCAAAAAATGGTGAAAAAGGCCAAAAATGTGATAAATGTGGCAAAAATTGGACAATTAAGTTTTAAATGTAAGCTTTCTATATAAATCTGGGAAACAAACTAATTAATGTGATTCATTTATGAGGCCAAAGTTTCCATTTTCTAAGGTTTTCTGGGGGAGTCTATTTCATAAAAGAGCCACGCGGTGAGTATCACCACCTTATGCACTTTAAAGTTTGACACAGTGAGAAGAACAGAAATGTATAAAAAAACAAGTACATCACAATGCATCAATAATAGATTAAGAATCCAATCGTAGTCCTATGAATTGTAATCAACTCTTATCGTGAGGTGCCTCAAAATTCCCTCCTCTATTAAAATGCCCGGTTTTACAGTTCGAATCAACATCTTTACAGCCTGGATCAAGAAAAGATTTTGGTTGGACTTGTTCATGTTTTTATGTACACACAGCAAAGAGGATAATTCTATAACAACGCATCTGTTGTGAGAGTTTATCAAAGAACAGGGCCATGACTGATCAGACTGTTAGACCTCAGCTCCACCTCTATGTCTGTGTCCAGGTTGACCAAAATCATTTTAATACACTGTTTTAAATACAGCAACCACCAGGAAGAAGCTTCAAAGACATGTTTCATAAACCAAACTGCTGACATCCCTCCATGATTCACACCTGAAACCAGAGACGCACTGATGCATCATTAACCCTCCTTATCTGCTGATAGTAGCCCTGTTGACAGACAGCAAATAATGTGGCATGAACAGATAACAGCCAAAGACTATCCATTGTGCCAAATCAATTTAATGCTGGCATCTACCACACCTCACTGCTGGGCCAAATTATAGATCTTAGTCCTGGGGAGAAGAAGTCACATGTCAGACAGTGTCTGGTCTGTTTCCATGGTCAAATGAGAGAAAATGTTGGCATAGTTGGAATCTTCCTCCAAAAGATGGGAGTGAAAAAAAACAATCAGTTAAATTGTTATTTTAAATATCAGTATCAGCCCTCAGTGCATCTGTACCAGGCACCCTTCCAGCTCAGATAACTGACTCCAAGACTATAAACCAGACTCTGCTCAGACCCTCCAACCACAACCAGACTGCTGCACACCTGGTTACCACCAAAGAGAGTCCAAAGCGTTCCTCGGTTTCCTGTTTGCGTAAAGGTTTCTACACTCTGAAGTGCCTGTAATCACATTAAAGTATATTCAGTGATAGAGCAGCTTTAATCTCATTTCTGTCTCTGGTTTATTCCTACTAAAGCTTCTCTGAAAGCCTTCACTGAAGGCTGAGACGTCTTCAGGATGACTTTGACTCAAATGTGAAACTTTCTTAAACACACACCAATCACGACCACAACCACCGCATCACACACGCGCGCGTGCACTCCCACACACACACAGCAGATCTCCTGGACCATCCTGGAATTCTGGATCTACGAGCTCGTGCTTGTCCCTAAAAAGTACAGGTTTTAATCTTGGAGGGGGGTCCAGGAACTCTGACAAGTCTCCTTCCCCTCATAAGTAGCTGTTGGTTTTGTGGCCCTGCAGCCGCCGCAGGGGCGGTGCAGACCTTTTAGATAAATACAGCAGTGACACGTGTAAAGCCGTCAGAGGCGCGTACGGCTCTTAACGTCCCGCCCGTGCACGGCAGGTGACTGGCGAATCTTTTCGGCGCGAGCTGCGCCTGAGTCTTACCTAGGCTGCCGGTGAATCCGTCCATTTTCCGGGAGAAAAGCGGGATTCCGGGCCGGAGGCCTGCGGGAGGCTGAGCGCACACTGCGGGCCTCCGTCCGGGGTTTTCCACCGCAGCAGTGAAAGCAAAAAGCGGGCCGAGCAGGATCTCTTCCCACCGCGCTGCCCGCAGTGCCCGTCCGTCCGGTTCACCAAAGATCGGACGCTTGCCTGCGGACTGCTAGGAGAAGCCGCTCCCGGAGAATCCAACAACCGAAACACAGACGAAGGAATCCGCGGAGCCGCAGACACGACGGACCGACGCTGCTGCGTGCTTCCGACTCCGCCTGCTCTGGCAACGCGCGCTTCCCCTGGAGAGGTGGTGGTAGTGCGCGTGCGCGCCTGTGGGTTTTTCAAGTGTCTGTGCGCGTGTGTGTTTGTGTGATGGGGTAGTGAAGACGAGGGAGGAGACGGTGGGAGGGCTGAGGGGGACGCAGGGTATGCAGGGTTAGCAGCAGTACTCAAAGAGCTGCAGCGCCCCCCGGCGGACGACAACCGTCATTACAGAAACAATAACAACCGGAAGTGACGCTCCGCTGAAGACGAGGGACGTTTGAGTACAACAGTTTCCTAGGAAATATTTAAGATGCTACAAATGTACTAAAAGACACGAGACGCCACTTCTACAGTAAATAACGCCATAAGGCGGTGATACTCAACGTGTGGCTCTTTTACGTCTTAATCTTTAATATTATTCCCTCAGAAATCCTTAACAAAGGGAAACTTTGACCTCAGAAATTATCCATTGCAAGTCACATTAATCAGTTTGTTTCCCACACTGTTACAGTAGACTTTAGCTGTCAACCTTTATTTTTTGTCTATACATTTCCATTGCTCTTAATTGCATTTCTTGCCACTTTTAATCCAGTTTTACTGCTTTAAGCCCACTTTTGCCACTGCTCTTTGCCACTTTTGCCCAGTTCTGCCACTATTATCCAGTGTTTGCCCCTTTCCCCCCCAGTTTTTGACTCTTTTACAGTGCTTTTTGCCAATTTTCACCTATTGTAGCTGCCTTTTGCCATTAAATGCCACTGTTTTCCAGGATTTTTGCCACTCTTCGCTGCTTTTAGCCCATTTTAGTTACTGTTCACTCATTTTCTGTCAGGTTTTTGCCACTTTTTCACTATTTTTGCCACTTGTAACCCTTATTTTGATCATTTCTCACCCAAATTTTGCCACTTTCTGACCTCCTTAGCCACAATTTCTACCCATTTTTGTCATTTTTTACCCAGTTTTTGGCATTTTATGCCTACTTTTCACCCTTTTTTGCTCCTTTTTGACCATTTTTCCCACTTTAACTTATTCTTATTGCCACTTTAACCCATCTTTGACACTTTTCATTACTTAGATTTTGGCTCTTGCAAAGATATTTTTCAACAATTTGGCTCTTTGGTTGAGCAGGGTTGAGTAGTTCTTATTTTCCTGGGAAAATATTGTAGTCATACATCTCAAGATTTGTTAAGATGAGATTAGAAACTTTTGTGATTTTTGCAAAAAGACAGAAGACAATATATTGCACTTATTTTATAAATATGCAGTAACCAAATCATTCTTGACGGCTGTTGAAATTTTTTGAGAAATAATATGAAATGCACTCTAAATTTCATGCTAAAAAACATTACTTTACTGCAAGAAAATAAAATCCCAAAATTCAGACAATTGCCCGCCTAATTTAACTTGGTGAATTTCATTTTCATAAATCTAGATTCTATGAAATTAAGTAAACATTTGATTGAGAGACCATAAAAATGGCTGAGAAGAAATCCATTTATATCTTAAACCTAGTTAGATTGTTTTTTAAAAACATATAACAGTAAAAACAGAATTTCAGAAATGCTTGCAAATTTTTTGAAAAATTAAACAAAAATTAAATATCACACTGACATAAGTATCCAGTCACTTTGCAGGAACACTGTAATTTCTCTGGATCTTTGCTGAGATGTTTCTACACCCTGATTGGAGTCGATTTGTTGTAAATTAAATTGATTAGACATGATTTGGAAAGGCACACACCTCTCTGTAGAAGGCCTCACGGCTCTCAATGCATTTTAGAGGAAACACAAGCCACAAGCTCAAAGGAACTGCCGCAGAGCTCAGAGACAGGATTGTTAACAGGCACAGATCCAGGAAAGGCTACAAAAACATTTCTGCTCAGAGCACAGAGGCATCCAGAATTCTCAGATGGAAGAAGCTTGGACCAACCAGGACTCTCCCAAGAGCTGGTTGCCTTTAGTAAGAGAGGGGACCAAGAACCTGATGGTCACTCTGCCTGAGCTCCAGAGATCCTGTGTGGAGAAAGGACAACGTTCCAGAGGGACAACCATCACTGCAGCCCTCCACTGATCTGGGCTTTATGGCAGAGTGGACAGACTGAAGACTCTCTTGAGTGCAAAACACATGAAAGCCTGCTTGGAGTTTAAGAAAACTCCACATGAAAACCAAGTAATGTCACTCATTCTGAATCATGTCAAATCAAGTTAAGTTACCACAGGTGGACTCCAATCTAGGTAGAAACATCTCAGCAAAGATCAGAGAAATGGGAGGACCCTGAGCTGCATTTAGAGTTGTTTAAAATTGTCAGAATATTTATGTCAATGTGATATTTTAGTTTTTAATACATTTGCAAAATGAAATTCTGTTTTCACTTTGTCATGATGGGGTTCTGAGTGTTGATCAGTGTGAATAATGATTTTTTTAACTGTAGCATCAGCCTGCAACAAAATAGTGAAGTTATTATTATACATCTGTATATGTGTTTTATTTTACAGTTGTAACAGCTTTATTGTCATCTGTCCTCAGCTACTATTGTTTGTATGATGTAATGTGTAAATTGTGAATCGTTAACATGTTTTTGTTTGCTACAACTATGCATCAGTTATGCTATGGATAAAAATATGAATGTACTACTTAATAACCTAAGCATTATTTTTTAAAACTGGAATTATTAAACTTGAAATAAAAGTCAGGAGGGGAGATTTTAACCCTTGTGCCCTCCTCATATTAACTAACATATGAACACCTTCGAGCTGGCACTACATAAAAAGTACAAATGCAATCAACACAATTTTGTTGCTAATCTTTGACCCATCCAAGACTCTTATCAGCACCAAAGCGTCTTCGTTCCACTATTAATTTCATGGAAAATAATTCAGTTTTTGTGTTTTTTGCAGTAAAAAATAAAATATTTAAATAATCGAACTGGCATTTAAAGGGTTAAAATCTTGAAAATGATTCAATGTTTAGTAGTTTTGAGCAGGTCTGAAGTTGTTTAAGAGATTTATGAAAAAAAGTAGAAAAAAATATTGATGTATGGTGATTTAATGGCAGTTTTTTGTACGTGTACATTTTTTCCTTAAGGGGTCCAGAGGGTATAAAATGCATCAATAGAGTATAAATGACATATAAGAGTAAAACATGTTGGATTTCAAAAATTTAACTAGAAAGAAAAATCATGCCACAAGCTCTAAAACTGCCAAAATGATCACAAATTTAACAAAAAAAGAGTTGATAAAAATGGACAAAAATGCCTGAGGAGGGCATAAGGGTTAAAATTAACATGAAAAAGAAAAAATACTGAACAATTCTAAGAAGTACACTTCAAACATAGAAATTCTTTAACTAAAAGCAACATTAAGATCCAGTCTACTACAGGATTATGAACAAATAACGATATGAAAGAAGGCAAACCAAACTTTTTATTTTGTAGAGTACAAGAAGACGTACAAATTCCCTTTGATATAAAAACATGTGCCTTCAGAATAAGTCATCCGGCTCAAACTTCAAACATACACTTTACAAATAAAATCATAAACTGAAAGAAATAAATCTGCAAAAGCAGAACATTGAAATAAAAGTTATTTTTTAAATGGCTCATCACATTGAAATCTTCATTCAAACTAAAAAGTTCAGCTAATATGAATCCAGTGTCAATAATGCTTAAAGTCTATTCATCAGTCACACAGGCAATGTCACAAAGGAACAGTCTGCACTTCAGACTGAGTTTGTTTTCACGTTGTAGTTTCACGTGGTTTTACTGTTAAGTTTCTTCATATAAAACCTTTTCTGGTTTGTTTGTTGCTGAAATAAAACAGGGAAATGGTTCCAGTGAGTCAATGAGCAATAAAGTTTTATTCTTACTCAAGATACTGAAATTAAACCTCATAAAAATATGAACAAGTTTAAATCACGAGATCACAGAAGATTAGGATTCTGATAACCTATACTGGTTATTTGAATGCTTTTTAATGCACTGCAAATATTTCTATTTCTCCTTGTTGTCATAAATGATGATTCATCAGCTTTGGGTTGGTAATATTTTCATACAAACAGATCTGATCAATCTGAAACAGGCTGATAAAGACTGTAATCTCAATCAATAATTTATGTTTACTATGAACACAAAGCTGTCAGATTTCTGTAAATGTCACTGCAGTGAGAAACAGGATGACATCACTGGATCATCCTTCTCTCATTGGCCCAGCTGGATTTAGACCCCTGATGCCTGATATTACATCAGACATTTAAAACAAGAAAAACAGATCAATCAGAGAATGTCTGGGTGATGGATGGTTATTTTCCTGCTGGGCTTGTTTTCTCTTCATTCTTTTTTCGCCTGTTTTTAAGTTTTTAATGCAAACAAAACATTTTAAGACTTTTTCAAGTTATACTGACAAAATAACAATCAATAAGACACATGTTTGGAGTTATAAGACCTGAGTACAATCTGATGATGGTGATAATGACTGATGATGATGACGATGGGGATACTGGAGGCACTGAGTGGTTTACAGCCAATCACGTCAAAGTTCATAAACATTCACAAAAAAGACTGAGCCAGTTTGATTTGAAGGCAATCTGGTGAGCAGTGTCCTTTCAGATGATGAAACTTTCACAGATAGAACAAAAGAAGTAGAGTCTGAAGCGTCCAGAACGAAAAGACAACAGCGCATTCCTCTTTCATGGCTGAAAAGGTTCCATTGCAACATAATCATCAGAAGATGACTTTACTGATGACATGAAATGAGGGCTGATAAGGCAGAGCCGCTAAAGAGGAAGAATGACAAAAAATAAAAAGAAGAAGAAGAAGAAGAAGAAGGCACATCTGACTGAAGAATATTGGTCCAGTAACACCTTTAAGGGCCACTGCTATAGGGGGCCCCTGTGTAAGTTTAGGCCACTTTCCCTGCAGTCCAAGCTTCAGTAGCTATATCTGACCTTCATGATGTCAGATATCAGAGTCCTGGCAAGGTAGATCCCCACCATCTGTGCATGGATAAACAAGGAAACAATCATTAGAAGAGACAATTTAACAATGCTGGCTAAACCAGAAACACATCATGTCTGTGGGAATCTCAGAGGGGTGTACCACCCAGCAAGTTTAACATACCAAGGGTTCATTTAGATATCTGGTTCAACAAAGACTAAAGATCCAGTTACAGAGATCACACATGAAGCTAGTTATGCCAGGGTTTCTGCTCCAGGCTGTGAGCACACCCACATTTAAGTGGGTATTTAAAATGCCATTCAATGCTTCTTCCCTCCCAAAAAGGGACCAATGCTTTCTGGTTACATCAGATGAAAACAATTACAAGCAATGATGAAACTGCAGAAGTTACTGTGATAAAAACACCCCTGCTGCTGCATGGAAGGACTAGACATGGCTCACTTTTTAATTTGTGTCTTTTAAAAAAAGTTAGTTTTAATATTTGATAAACTGTTAATGCCTGACTTTAATTTCTAATATGAAAACCTCATACAGCACAACTCTTCTATTTTGACTCTGAAAGGAGTAAGGGCTGGATATGGCAAGTAAACATGGTCTGGTGTATTGTCCAGGCTTCCACGAGCCCCTGGTCAGGCTGTGACTATCCTTAGGGCCCACAAACCATTGGTGTATTACTAGGGGTGAAAAGGCCCGGTCAAAACAGATGCTGCCCAGCTTGATCTTGGCTGTCAAGTGACGAACACGTGTCAACATGTCAAGCTTGACTCTTGCAGCCCCTACCCTCTCCAGCCCTGGCTGGGGTTTGGCAGATTTGGATGCCATGATGAATCCCTAGTGCCCCATGTGCCTAAAACGTATGCACATTAATGTATGTAGACATAAAAGTAAAAATGCCCTTATTATTTTAACTCAAGATCCATGATGCCCAAAAGCAGCAATTCCAGGTAATAATAAATCAAATCAACCACACCAGGCTGATCTTGTGCCTTAACTCTGAAAA
The DNA here is from genome assembly GCF_018320785.1 of Cheilinus undulatus. Classification (NCBI taxonomy): domain Eukaryota; kingdom Metazoa; phylum Chordata; class Actinopteri; order Labriformes; family Labridae; genus Cheilinus; species Cheilinus undulatus. The sequence continues at coordinate 2,995,387 of NC_054870.1, forward strand.
CAACCTGGTACTGTCAAGACAATGACTCTAGATTCAGTTGTCATGTTAATCTAGCCAGGTCCAGTTCTAAAACTAAGGCAATGCTAAAGCTACATCTGAAGTAATCACTGCACTGGAGGGAGCCATTACCCATGGCTTTAAGTACAACTAAACCCCGCCCATAGCACAGCTCTGTACGTGCGGCTCTGAAAGTGTCATCACTCACTCAGTCAGGCACATACAGACCCACGTGTAGGACTGACCTCAGCCAAAAAAGCAACCAAAATTCATCAGTAGCATTCTGAGGAAGCAAGATTTAGTAGTTACATCATAAAATAACCAAGATACAACAGCAGCATTATGAAGTCATTACGGTCCAATTTTGATTGGCCTGCAGCATATTCTAGAAATAAAATGACATATAGCCTCATTTCAACGTGAAGCTTGTGCTCAACTGTACAGGACTTCATAGTGTCAGCACAAGACGGTGCTACCATGCTAATTTTGTCAGTCAGCTTATCCAACGCAAGCCCTCATCAGCTGACGACCAGCTGATTTGCTCTAAGCATGCTATTGGCCAGTTGCTCTCATGCTGCCTCATCTAAACTGCCCTTGCCTGGCCACGCTCTGCTGCTCTCTCTGCAAGCTGCTCTTGCAACCGTCCTCTGCCCCAGCTCCTCCTTTATTCTGCTTCTGACTTAATCACTGTCATATACCTTGTCTTATGGATATCAAAGTGGCCCCAACGTCCTTATATGTTTATGTGTGGCCCTCAGTGGAAAATGTTTGGACACCCCTGCTGTAGGCTAAATAACCGGGATATATATCAACTACATTAGAAAGTGCCTGAGACACTAATGCAGATTCCCAGCTCTGCAGAAGAAGCTGCCGGTGCACACTTCAGAGGTAGGAGGTGCTAAATGAAACTAACAGGATCAGTGCTGACAAGACTGATTACCCCAAATCCAGTTTTTAACACCAGGGATGAACCTTTGACAGATTGCTTAGGAGCATTTATATTATTGGGAAACATCCAATGGTAAGGACAACATAAACAGAAGTCCCTCACATCCAGTTCTGAGTAACTATCCAAAAGAAGGTAAACTCCTGCACACTGTTTGAATAGCATAAATACATCAGTGACATCTGTAATAAAAGAGTAGAACTGAAGTTCCTCTACAGTTCTCCCACTTTTCCAAATGTTGAGTATTTGTGCCACAGAGACAGTGTTCGCTCTCTTTAGGTTAAAAGCAGGACTGTACCTACCAACAACAGTGTTTTCAGCATTTTGAAACACACGGTATTTAAGAGTTTATAAAAATTTACAACCTCAACACACAGAGATGTCGCTAATGTTTTGGTACAATTCAGACAGTGTTTATAAGTTTGCTTACAATTTTTTCAAACAAAAAAAAAACGTCCCAGTATAGTGAGTCTAGGATTTCTAATGTTGTTACCTTGGATCTTAACAAGTTTTATTAGTTTCATTTTTACTAGAATCTTATAAAAGCTTATAATTCAAATATTCTGACAACCATTTGTTCTTTTTTTTTAACAGAAAAATATTGACATACTGTACATCACCATTCAGTAAAATAAATAAATAAAAACATACCTGCAGCAAAGAGATGACAATGAAGACGGTTGCAACTGTGTAGAGATTTCCAGGTAACCAGTCCTCCAATGCAGGGATACATCCTTTAGTGTAGATATGGCTACTCCACTCTCTCTGTGCAGGTTCGACAAGCAACAGATGTGTGATAAGTAAACATGATCAACTCCTTGTTATAGCAGAGAAAAGATCAAACATCTGTATTGACGTTGAGTTAATACTAAGACACTGAAAGACCACCAATAACTGCAGGACTACTTCAAAAAGAAAATGACCAAATGACCAAAATTACCATTATGAACATCAGATATCAAATGGTTGAATTTAGCAGAACTACAGTAGAGGAAATAAAATTGTAATAAAATGATTTTGTGTCAAATTATTTACAACTTCATAAAAAATCCAGATAATAAAGAGGACAGCATGGAGCAATCCCCCAACACTGACAACCACACTGTCTGGGTTTACTTCTGCTTAAAAGACCTGCTATTTGTTTATCATCTTTTATTTCATTGGATTGACCTGTTCAACTACTCATCGATGCAAATACCTCACAAGACAGCAACCAAAACATTTAAGCATGTAGATACAGAAGTGAAAACTCTTCTGAAGTTCAAACTGAGCATCAGAATGGAGAAGAAAGGTGACTTTAGTGACTTTGATGCTGCTGTGGTTAATGGTGCCAGACAGGCTGGTCTGGGTATTTCACAAACTGCTGATCTACTGGGATTTCCACAAACAATCGTATCTTGTGTTTACAGAGAAAGGTGAGGAGAAGAGGAAATATCCAGTGAGCCACAGTTCTCTGGGCCAAAGCGGCTTGTTGATGGCAGAGAAGAATGACCTGACTGGGTCGAGATGATAGAAAGGTAACAATAACCCAAATAACCCCTCGGTACGACTGTGACATGCAGAAGAATATCTCTCTCTGGGACTGGGAGGAGTAGAGTCATTCAAACTTACATGTTCATCCTGCTGTAGCCAGGTTTCAATAAAAGAAAATAAGTCGGTATGATTTTCTGATACTAGATCTTTTACTAGCAAAGATTTAGATGCCAGAGACCTGATATTAAGAAGACCACATTTTATTGTCTCATCAGTGGTCAGATTATTATCGATAATTTTCATTAGATTAGCACATTTTAGTTATATTTTTAGTTTTTAAATTAATGGTCTGAGTCAGTAACCTTGCAAAGCAGATGGATACGCCAATTTCCTTGTTTTTCCCGGGCAAATCCATCGTGCAAAGCTCCCATCTGAACCGTCTGGGCCCGCTTAGAGAGTGACAGGACCAATCAGGCGCGGCGGAGTCATGACGTAAGCAAGCAGCAACAAGAGGCCGGTGCAATTATGGCAGAAGAGATTAGCATGGATGCTGCTAAAGCGCCAGTTTTATCATAACCTGACGACATTTCTTGGTTAAAAGAAGAATAAAGAACAGCAGTGAGTTGTTTTCTTTTCAAAAACGACAAAAGTCGTGTACTGACATGTCTACAGTCACCATGGTTCGCGTTATTCCTCGGTAGCTGCGCACACGCACCTCAGTCACGGCTATGTCATGTGTTTTGTTGCTCTGATTAACCCGTAGAGATGTGACAGACAGAACATTCATCCAATCACACTGAGTTTTTTCAAAGCCTCTGCCCTTTTCCCAAACACTTAGTATTGAAGGTTTTCCAGATGCCACGCGCTGACGTCTCTGCCTATCAGACCAGGTTTTCCCCGAAAGATTTTCCAGTTGTCTATGAAGCACGCATCGTCTGCTGGAAACCACCCAGACAGCCAGTGGTTAAAGGATATGTCATCACTGAAAGTCAGACTACAAATCACACAGTCTCACCTAAATTGAACAACGCAGGATTGGAATAACGTTACCTGGTTTATTGAGTCTCTATTTCTGCTACAACATTCGATAACATGAAGGCTTGCCAGACCACCAAAAACCTTTGTATATTCAAAGTCTTTAAATCACCTTTCTTCCTCATTCTGATGTTTAGTTTGAACTTCAGCACATCGTCTTGACTATGTCCACACGCCTTAATGCACTGGCTGACTAATTGCATTATGAGCAGCTGAGCAAGCACAGCTTCTGAAGTTGTCAGCAGGCGTACTTACCACTTTTAGACTGTTACTTATACAAAACTGCTTTATCAGAATGCATCATTTCAGCTGAACCTTACCCAAACACCAAGACCAAAATCCTAACCCCTTTAAGAACTTTAATAAACCTGATCTTTAACAGATATCTCACCTTTGGGACGTTTCTGACATCATAGCCACACTGAGTGTTCACCACCGAGTCCTGCAAACAAACAACTTTATTAAACCTCCACTAATATAACAGATTGAGATAAGTTCAACAATACCAACAGAAACATCAAGTGAGTAACTTTTCCGAGAAACCGTTTTAATATTTATTATTTGCACACTGGCCACGACTCACAGCAGGATCAGTGATGCAGCAGGAAAAAGGAACACCACATTTCTCTCTGCTGCGATGAGTCCCATTACAGCTGAAATAGACATTCAGATCCCAGTCGTCTGGTTCCTGAGCTCCACAGCAGTAGTTCTGTTAGTGGCAAAAAAGGTTCAAACATTTGGATTAATAGGAGCTAACATGTATAGTTTAACAAAGGGTTCCTAAGCTCATCAGCAGTGCATCAATGGAAAAGAAAGGAGAAACGACACTTAACACAGGCAATCATTCTGTTTTATACTGATGACATGGATTGTTGGCAGCCAGTTTTGGATAATTTCTCCTTTTCCTTTAGTTTTTTGTTAACTGTCAGACTACACATACAACGTTACAGTGGATGAATATCTTTGTAAACCTTATAAATAAATCCTAGATCTACACTTAGATCTAGAAAAACCCAAAGCTTATAAATCCCTTGATGCGTGTAATTCAGTTACACGATATTGCCAAAAGTATTCGCTCACCTGCCTTGACTCGCATATGAACTTAAGTGACATCCCATTCTTAATCCATAGGGTTTAATATGACGTTGGTCCACTCTTTGCAGCTATAACAGTTTCAACTCTTTTGGGAAGGCTTTCGTCAAGGTTTAGGAGTGTGTTTATAGTAATTTTTGACCATTCTTCCAGAAGCACATTTGTGAGGTCACACACTGATGTTGGACGAGAAGGCCTGACTCTCAGTCTCCGCTCTAATTCATCCCAAAGGGGTTCTATCGGGTTGAGATCAGGACTCTGTGCAGGCCAGTCAAGTTCATCAAGTTGTCTGCCGTCAGACAAGTACCGTTCTCCTAGCAACCGCCAAACCCAGACTTGTCCGTCAGATTGCCAGATGGAGAAGCACTATTCGTCATTCCAGAGAACGTGTCTCCACTGTTCTAGAGTCCAGTGGCGGCGTGCTTTACACCACTGCATCCTACGCTTTGCATTGCACTTGGTGATGTATGGCTTGGACCTCTGCGCACTATGCGCCTCAGTATTCACTGACCCCTCTCCATCATTTTACGTTGCCTACCACTTGGTGGCTGAGTTGCTGTCGTTCCCAATCGCTTCCACTTTGTTATAATACCACTGACAGTTGACTGTGGAATATTTAGGACAGTGGAAATTTCACCACTGGACTTGTTGCTCAGGTGGCATCCTATCACAGTATCATGCTAGAATTCACTGAGCTCCTGAGAGTGACCCATTCTTTCACAAATGTTTGTAGAAACAGTCTGCATGCCTAGGTGTTGATTTTATACACCTGTGGACATGGAAGTGATTGGAACACCTGATTCCAATTATTTGGATGGGTGAGTGAATACTTTTGGCAATATAGTGTATCTGCAGTCATATTCTGAACACTGAAATTTGCCAGATTTTTTTTTATCAAGACCCAACATGCTGCTGAGACAACAGCGGAGCCATCACAAACAAGTCAGAGAACATAATGACGGTAAAATGCACAAGCATAGCTAGCTTAGTATGAACTGTGAAAATTATGTAATTATTTGTGTAATGTATGTTAGAACAAAGTAAGCCAATGGAAGAACTGCTGCTGCATAATTCTAAGGATATTTGTTGTACTTCAAGGAGGGTCTTCAATGATTGAGCTTTCAGCTGTAATCAGTTGAAATGTTTTATTTATGAGTAATGAATCTAGAATGTATGGCAGCTTCACATTTTTAATAACCAGAAAAAAAAAACTTTCCCACAATGAGCAATGCATATGTAACAGCACTGGCACCGTTAAAGTTTTAAGCCAAAGCTCCGGCTGCCTTAAGTTTGGGCTCTTCCTGGAGGTTTCCTGTCTGTGCTCAAACGTAAAATACAAGTATGAAAAAATAAAGAAATTCTCACCATTCTTTGCAGAGAGTCAATGAGGTTCTGCAGGTCAATGTCATCTCTGTATGCTTTGATGTTCGCTAAGAAGAAGTCGTTGAACCACTGTCTGACCTGACTCTGGAAAACGACTGCTAGAACTGCAGCTGTCAGCTCCAGGATGAAAATGAAGCCGATCACACCAGAAAACTGAAGTGAAAAAACAAACAGATCTGTTATAACAATAATATTAAGAAGAAGCAAAAAAAACCAAAAAGTGTTTCATTTTTTTAACTTAAAGGTCAAATATTTTGCTAAATACACTTTTTCAGGCTTTTCTAACAAAATTATACGCCCCTGGCCTGTCCACAATCCCCACAAGAATTAGAAAAATGCATCCCCTCATGATGCCATGTGGGTAGTTAGCCCCGCCCCAGGTTCGGTTTGCCCTTCCTGCTTGGAAGAAAGTTCTGCCCTCCTCTCCTGATTCTCCTCTCAGCTGAGAGAAGGATCAGGAGAGTCACATCCATTTAGCCGCATCTTTTTCCTGAGAGGGGCGGAGTCAGACAGCTCATTAACATTTAAAGCCACAGACACAGAAACAGCTCATCCAATACTGAAGTGTTTTTTACAGAAGCAAATGTCACAAGCATGTTTTAGGGACCTCTGAGACCAAAAACATAAACTTGTCTTAAAGGGGTAAAATATGTGACCCTTATTGAAGACAGATACATTATCTGACAAACTTTAGTGGATATAAAACATACTGAATTTCTCTGAAGTATACTATTTTGATTTAATCACAATACGCCCTGGTGCAATATTTCTTTAAGCTGAAATGTGTGTCAAATTTTGAGCTTAAAACTTTTTTGCAGCAGGGGTGTTATGCCCTTTACATCTTGCCAACATTCAAGTGTCTTTTTTTAGGAACAGTTTACAAAAAAAAAAACTTCTTTCCTCGTTTTTGTTTGTTTTTCTTAATTAAAAAGGAAAATAATCATTCTCTCACAACAATTCATACTGAATTTGCAATACAAGTCAAAATAAGCACCATACGATCTTTTAATTGAGCAGCCTTAATCTGATCTAATATTGCGTAGAGTACATTACAGAATGATTTGACTGAGGAACTTACTGAATGTAAAAACATTAGTAGACAGATGTTTTAACATAAACATATTAACAGATGGATATTTCTGACATACAAACTTAAGCAGACAGATGTTTTCTCTCAGAGCTCCCACACAGCCAGCAAAACCCAGGATGAAGGTGACTCCCCCCACTGCCAGGACCAACCACACTGGATCAAAACCATGAAGCCGGGTTACTTGGGTAAGATCCAACAGGACTCCCTGTACAGCAAGACAGTCCAGTTGAGGAAATGAAAGCGGTTAGGAGACAGTCTAGTCATGAATTAAAGACATTATATGATGCAATGATGACTGTCATCACATGGAAAGTGTATGACATATACGTTAAAATAGGGATATACCAAAACCAACATGCTGACACCAAGCCAAAGTACCCAAACTCATGAAACACTGCAGAGACTGTACTTGTTTCATATAGCAGCATGAGATCAGCATCTCATATTATGAAAAGGAAGGCAAAGTTGGAGTCATGCCTGCAATTTGGTGATGTTTAACATAAATGAGGATAAAAAGGTAAACAGAACACTATGCATGACAAAATAAGTGTTCATATTTATACTGGGTATTGGTGAGCAACCAATGTGGGTACTTGTACTTCAAAAATGTTGGTATCAGCCTATCTTTGATTAGAAATACAAAATTCCCACAGATTTAAACAAAGCATGTGTTAGGAAAAGCTGTGTGACTTTATAGTTTCAATGATGATTACACACAGATGGTGTTCATTCACCTTTTCACTCCATGCCCAGAAACCGATTGAAATGAAGGCAACTCCAGCCAGCTGAAACACAGAGACACAACAACACACTGGATAATCAGACTCAGTAGGGGGCGTAAACCTCCAACAAGATACAGACTAATGTGTAAGAAACAGCATTTTTTCTGAGAAGACTAGACAGAAAAATAATGTCAAGCTGTGACATAGCAGCTGTTTTTCTACCAAAAATGCCTACAAATATATACAGGTGCATCTCAAAAAATAAATTATCATGAAAAAGTTCATTTTTTCCTGGAATATCATTCAAGAAGTGAAACTGGCATATATTCTGGATTCATCTCACACAAAGTGAAATGTCTAAAGACCTTTTTTGGTTTTAATCTTGATGATTATGGTGTACGGGTCAAATAAATAAAAAATGCATTATCTCAAAATATTAGAATATTGTGGAAAAGTCCAATTTTCTTGCCAGTTATTTCTCTCACACCTGTTTAGAACACACATCCGCAATCATGGAAAAGACTGCTGACTTTACAGCTGCCAGGAAGAACGCCACCCTCTACAGCGGGGGTAAGCTCCAGAAGGTCAGGCTGTTCAACAACCATCAGGGATGGGCTCAGCCTTTAGAGGATTGTCCAACAAAGCAGGTTCAAGAACTTAGAGGAGCTTCACAAGGAGTAGACTGAAGCTGGAGTCAGTGGATCAAGAGCCACCATGGAGAGGGGTCCAGGAAATGGGCAGTGAGTGTTGTGTTCTGAGTGTGGAGCCACTCCTGAACCACAGACGCCCTAAGTGTCTCACTTGGGCTAAGTAAAAAAGAACTAGAAGGTCCCTCAGTGGTCCAGAGTCCTGTTTTATGATAAAAGTAAATCTAGCTTTTCAGTTTGAATTCAAGGTCCCAGGGTCTGGAGGAAGATCAGAGAGGCCCAGAATCCTTCAGTGCTTGAAGCCCAGTGTTTCCAGTCTCCCCACTCAGAGATGGTTTGGGGTCCATGTCAACTGCTGCTGTTGGTCCACTGTGCTTGATCAAGTCCAGAGTCAATGCTGTCAGTCGTCTACCAGGAGATTTTGGAGACCTTCATGCTTCCATCTGCTGAGAAGCTTTATGGAGATACTGGTTTCTTTTTTCCAGCAGAACTTGGCACCTGCCCACAGTGGAGCTAAAACTACCAGAAACTAGTTTCCCAACCATGGTGTTACTGTGCTTGATTGACTAGCCAACAGTTGTGACCTGAATCCCACAGAGAATCTCTTGAGTATGGTCAAGAGGAAGAACAATCCAGACAGGCTGAAGGCTGCTATCAGAGCAACCTGGGCTTCTTAAGACCCCAGCAGTACCACAGATTGGCACATGCCACACTTTGATGCAGTCATTTGTGCAAAAGGAGCCCCGAACAAGAACTAAGAGCATAAGTGGTGATAATTTCCAACTATTCTGCCTCATACATCCTTTTTTGATTGAGGTTTTGTAATATTCTAATCTAAGAGACTGGGGTTTTTGCTGTAGGCTACAATCATCTAACCTGACACGCCAGATGTATGTGTTTCACACATCCATCTGGGAAAGCTTCAATAGGAAACGTTTGAGAAAACATGGAGTGTGATTGGGTGAAAGTTCTGTCTGTCACATCTCCACGGGCCGATCAGAACAACAAAACATGTGACGTAGCCGTTATTGAGCTGTGCCTGCGCAGCTACTGAGGAATAATGCGAAACATGGCGACTGTAGACATGTAAGTACTCAACTTTTGTCGTTTCTGAAAAGTAAACAACTCACTGCTGTTCTTTGTTCTTCTTTTAATGAAGAAATGTCCTCAAGTTCTGATAAAACTGGCGCTTTAGCAGCATCCACGCTAAGCTCTTCCGCCATAACTGCACCAGCTCTTGCTTGTTTATGTCACGACTCTGCTGCGTCTGAAAGTACTGGCCCTCGTCGCTGATTGGTCCTGTCACTTTCTAACCGGGCCCAAACGGTTCAGATGGGAGCTTTGTAAGATGGATTCGCCAGTAAAAAATAAGGAAACGGATGTATCCATCTGCTTTGCGAGGTAAACAATCATTAAGATCAAACAAAAATGTCCTGAAATATTACACTTTTATAAGATGAATCTAAAATATATATAAAAGTTTAGCTTTTTGAGTTAAATTACAGCAAAAAAAAAAAAAACACCCTTTTTTTAATGATATTCTGTTTTGTTTTGTTTTTTAGATGTGCCTGTTTATGTGGTTCATATGAATTCTAACTGTAAAAGTTCTCTACCAGTCTGGGTCACCAATACTTTCATTGTAACAGGAGGAGTGACGCCCTAGGGGTCATTTAAAATGAAACTGTGAAACTTCTGTTAGATGTAACTCTGAGCAGAACTGTGAGTCAAGTCATTGACAGGAACACAGATTGCAAAAGTTTCCTACTCACTCAACCACACAGGATGGCAGACATATTTCCTGTTATCTTTTAGACAGAAGGCTGTTCGCTCCCTCTCTCTCTCTCTCTCTGTTTAAGAGCTGGTCATGGTCTGCCACAGTAACAAATGACATTTAAACATGCAGACTGGTGTGAAAGCTGGTAACTTACCCAGAAGATGATGTTGTAGCTAAACATGAGATATTTATAGCAGCAGCTGACCTCTGCATTCTCATATCGATAGTAGTACATCTGTCAAAAAGACACTGCTGTTATACACAAAACAGCAATATCAGCAGTTACCTATTTGAAGGCTGATGCAAGACTCGTGAATGCAACACTAACTGTTGGCAAACTAACATGAGAAGTTATGAAATAAGTAAAAACTGACTGTAGTGTTAAACTAAACTGACTTTGGCAGCTAGGAGGTAAATAAAACTGTAAGCAGTTTAACTGAGTTGTATATGTAGCAGCGTAATCTAACACTGACTATTTCACAACAAACAAGTAGTAAAACACAATCCGTTAGTAGTTAGTAGGTGACTACGACTCTTAATAAATAAACCAGGGTAATACAACGACTGTTGCTGGCAGGTTACTACAATAGTCAGTGTTAGCAGTTAGCTAAAGCTAATTTTTCTTAGGAAATATGATAGTTAGCGGTTTTCTTGACACGTAAATCAACAACTGGGTCAATGACTATCTCTTCAGTTCTTTATATGTTGAACAACAGCAGTTACTGAAGCGTTAAAAACCGCTGATGCAGAGCTCTTTCAGTCAGTTATCAGTACATTAACAGCTAAAGCTAACAGTTATAAAGCAGTACAAAAGTATTTAGAACTAAAGAAGTAATTCGTTAAAAAGTTACAAAGAAAACTATAATCGGTTTTACCTTTGACCTGATCTCAGAAACACATTTAAGTTCTTCGGAAACTTTAATCAAAAGAACCCAAACACACCCTCGAGCGGCTGTTTCCGCCAGAAACAAAACACAAGCCTCTTCTTCTTTGGTTTTATTGGTGGTAGACAGATGGTGCTCTGGTTATACATACCGCCACCTGCTGGAGAGCAGGAGAGCTCGATTAAAAAAATCCACAGATAACTGAACTACAAAATATATCTTTGATATGATATGATATGACATGATATGACATGATATGATATGATATGATATGATATGATATGATATGATATGATATGACATGATATGATATGATATGATATGATATGATATGATATGATATGATATGATATTAGCAATTAGACTTTATAATTCTGCCGTAAACAGATGAGAGAGACTCCAGACAATTGAATTTCCCTGCGGGGATGAATAAAGTTATTGTATTGTATCATATTGTATTGTATTGTATTGTATTGTATTGTATTGTATTGTATTATATTACATTACATTATAACATATTATATTGTATTATTTTATATTGTATTATATTAAATTATATTATATTTGATATTAGATAAAAGAAAATAATTTTAACAAAGTTTGAATATATAATTAGTAAAACAGATTATGCATCTTTATAGTGAAATACATTTAATGCTATTATACAACAAATATGATTGTGACATGTAAATATGTGTTTTATGTGCTTTTTTAATTTAACACAGTGCTTAACAAATTTATTAGACCACCTGTCATATTTGTCTCAGAGACCATCCAGCATCATGAAGTGCTTTAATGCGGACTCTGTCATTTTCGTTCAGCTCTCCACGTTTTACCATTTTGAACAGGAATGAGGAATTTCAAACTGAATTCACCCAAATCTGGGCTTCTCAGAGAAGTCAGAAATGAATCAAGCATAACATTCAAGCACTAAAAGTCATTTTTCTCTTCAGGAATGTAAGTAAATAACTATAATTTGACACATCAATCAAGAAATATTAATGTGCTTTACTATTTTTTTCTTTTTTTTAGTTTTTTTTGTCAATCAGTAAATTTTTAAATTCATGGATAACAATCATAATTATATTTTAGCGTTAAAAATATCATTTTGGTTAAAGAGCTTCTACATATTGGTGTATTAACCATTGCAGCAACACAAAAAATGATTTTGGTAATTACCAGTGACAATGCCTCATAAGTCTCAGAAAAAAAGTCTATTTTGATGAGGAGTAAAGGGGGGTTACTCCAACCCACCTAAAAAGATCCTTTCAAAAACAAATTTGCAAACACATTATGTGTTTTATTATGTGAACTGCCAGTCTTTTTCATTGATAGATTTTTTTCAGTTACAGTTCTTTCTCTCAGTGATCAGATTTTGCTGTCCTAGTTTTCAGTGGCCCTGTTAACATGTTACATTAGTGATGCTTCAAACATTCGGATACCAAGTGATTGCTTTTTAAAACAAGGTCCAATATCTTAGCATTTACTACATACCACAGAGAGAACTTGACAGCAGAACTCACTGTCCCACCACTTATGCAGCGGCCCAACATCTCTGTTGCTCCTACCATGTTCTGGTATCCCAACATATACTGTTCACAAATGAGCCAATTCAAAGAGAACAGTTTAAGCTGGATCCTATTTTCTTTTTTTCTCTTATTATTATTTGAAAGAATAAAGTTGTGTTGGGGATCATAGTCACTTTCATCCAGTTTACAAGACACTTCTGGGGAATCAGGATATTTTTGAATAATTATGTAAGATTTTCTGTCATTTAAAAAATGTAAAGCACAATTTGAGTGAAATGCATGCACAGTTATGAATAGTATCTCTAAACATTGCTTTAGTATCTTGCTCTTGGTTTCAGATTTTCTTTCTCTGGGGTTCAGTATCTTGCCCCTGGATTCAGTTTGTTGCTCTGTGATTCAGTATCTTAGGGGCTGCACAGCGGCACAGGGGTTAGCGCTGTTGCCTCACAGCAAGGAGGCCCCTGAGTCATTCTCTGGTCAGGGCCTTCTGTGTGGAGTTTGTGTGTTCTCCCTGTGCATGCATGGGCTCTAACCAGGAACTCTGGCTTCCTCCCACCACCAAAACATGCTCATTAGGTTAACTGGTGACTTTAAATTTGCTTTGAGGTTCAGTATCTTGTTCTGTGGTTCAGTCTCTTGCTCTGGAGTTCAATATCTTGATCTTGAGTTTAGTATTTGTTCCAGAGTTCAGTATGTTGCCTAGGTTTAGTGACTTGCTCAAGGGTTCAGTATCTTGCTCTGTGGTTCAGTGATTTGCTCTGGGGTTCAGTAACCTGCTCCTGGATCTCAGTATCTTGCTCTGAGGTTCAGTATCTTGCTCTGGTGTTCAGTATCTTGTTCTGTGGTTCAGTGTCTTGCTCTGGGTTTTAGTCTTTTGCTCTGGGGTTGAGTATCTTACTCAGGGGTTGAGTATCTTGCGCTGGGGTTGAGTATCTTGCTCCTGGGTTCAGTATCTTACTCTGAGGTTCAGCATCCTGCTCTGAGGTTCAGTATCTTGACCCTGGGTTCAGTATCTTGCTCTGAGGTTCAGTATCTTGATCCTGGGTTCATTATCTTGCTCTGGGGTTCAGTGTGTTTTTCTGGGTTTTAGTCTTTTGCTCCTGGGTTCAGCATCCTGCTCTGAGGTTCAGTATTTTGCTCCTGGGTTCAGCATCTTACTCTGGGGTTGAGTATCTTGCTCTGGGTTCAGTATCTTGCTCTGAGGTTCAGTATTTTGCTCCTGGGTTCAGCATCTTACTCTGGGGTTGAGTATCTTGCTCTGGGTTCAGTATCTTGCTCTGAGGTTCAGTATCTTGCTCATGGGTTCAGTATCTTGCTCTGAGGTTCAGTATCTTGCTCCTAGGTTGAGTAACTTGCTCTGGGGTTTAGTATCTTGCTCTAAGGTTGAGTATCCTGCTTGGAGGTTCAGTATCTTGCTCTGGGGTTGAGTGTCCTGCTCTGAGGTTCAGTATCTTGCTCTGAGGTTGAGTATCCTGCTTGGAGGTTCAGTATCTTGCTCCTGGGTTCAGTATCTTGCTCTGGGGTTGAGTATCTTGCTCTGGGGTTGAGTATCCTGCTCTGGGGTTCAGCATCTTGCTCTGGGGTTCAGCATCCTGCTCTGAGGTTCAGTATCCTGCTCCTGGTTTCAGTATCTTGCTCTGAGGTTGAGTATCCTGCTCTGGGGTTGAGTATCTTGAGTGGACGGTCGAACTCTGTACCTCCTGAGCCACAGACAGCGTTTTCAGAATTCCATTCTGATTCTGCAGCCTTGTAACGCTGTAACCATGGAGACGGTGACCTTGTGTTCATTGTCACCATGGTGATAAAGCCGACAGGATTCTGGGTCAGACTCTGATGTTCAGCGTTAGCTGTAGATTCAAACGTTTGTTGTGACTCTGCGCTGGATTCTGTGCCCCTTGGTACACCTGAAGGTCTGGTCTGTTCCTCTATGTTTTATCTAATTGACCTTTGACCTGTGAAATCTCTCTTTGAGAGAGGCCAGTGAGGACGATGACTCTGTGCCTCTCTAATCTGCGAGGCAAGGTTCTGGTGTTTTTAGCCTCACTTCACGGCTTCTTGTCTTCAGTGTGTCTGTGTATGAGAGATCTGTTACCGTGACGCCTCACCTCCAGCATCTAGTCACTGTCTCCATGGCAACAAGGCCAGCAATATGACACATTACACAATATTTGGATGGTTTTTGTCTGAAAGTATACGTGTGAGTGTGGGTGCGTGTCTGTGTGTGCCTGTTGGGGTTGGCAGGCTTTTCTTCTGTCTTTATCAGGATCGGCTCCAGTGGAAATCTTCAGTTTGGAAGAAACTTTGAAGACAATTAGTTTACGTTCAGTTTCAGGTTCAGGGTTCAGGTCTAGTCTTCACATGCAGACAACAAGATGGGTAAACGTTTGATCTACATAGGTGAGCTTCAAAAGACAAGGGATTAACTGGACACTGCACCACTAGATGGCGCTTGCTCAGGGCCACGTGCTCACTCTGTGTGCTCCAACAGTAAAGTTCAGGTTTAAAACCAACTCTGTTCCTCTGCAGCGTGTTCTTCTACTGTGCATGTAGAGCCTGCAGTTAAGTGAAGATATCATACTGTGCATGCCAAGATAAATACCTCAGTGTTCAACAATGAATTAGATCTGATTTATGTCTCCAATTCCAAAAAAAGTTGGGGCACTGTTAAATGTAAATGAAGTCAGAATGCAGTGATTTAAAAATCTCATACACCCACATTTGATTCACAATAGAACATAAACAACATATCAGAGGATGAAACTGAGATATTTTACAATTCCATGAAAAATATTAGCTCATTTTGAATTTAATGGTAGCAAAACATCTCAAAAAAGTAGGGACTGGGCGACAAAAGACATTAAGAAAATCTAAGTGGCTCCTACTGAAAAATGCCTGCACAGAAGTAAAGATGGAGAGTTCCACCAATCTGTGACAAACTATGTTTCAAATTG
The DNA here is from genome assembly GCF_018320785.1 of Cheilinus undulatus. NCBI lineage: Eukaryota > Metazoa > Chordata > Actinopteri > Labriformes > Labridae > Cheilinus > Cheilinus undulatus. Next base: position 3,010,910 of record NC_054870.1, read on the forward strand.
TGCAACAGTTTAAGAAGAAAAAATTACACATAAAATATTGAGGACTTTGACTATCACCATCGACAGTCCATGATATCATCAAAAGATTCAGAGTGTCTGCAGAAATCTCTGTGCACACGGGCAAGGCTGAAGGTCAATACTGAAAGCTCTTGATTTTCAGGCTCTCCAGGGCTGCTGCATCAAAAACAGGCATGATTCTGGACTGGAAACCACTGTGTTGGCTCAGACACGCCATAAATCACCGTCTGTTACCACAGATGACAGGTAAAGCTTAATCATGCATAGAAGAAGCCGTATGTTAACACACAGAAACGCTGCCGCCTTCTCAGGGCCAAAGCTCATTTCAAATGGACTCAGGCTAAATGGAAAACTGTTCTGTGGTCGAATGAGTCCTTTTGTCCTGCAGACTGAAGAGGATAGGGATCATATTGCTGGTTATTCTTGCACAGCTTAACAGCCTACATCTTTGATGATATGGAGTTGCATTAATGTCTCATCAAATTCATAGTGAGCTAATATTTTTCATGAAATAGGAAAATGTCTCACTTTCAACATCTGATATGTTGTTTATCTTCCGTTATGGGTTATGAGATTTACAGAACATTGCATCCTGCTTTATTTAAATTTTACAAAGCAACCCATCTTGCAGGATGACCATCGCTACTCTGGCCTGTATAAAGGTAAAGATGTAAAGTTAAAATTTGTAATGCATGCCCATCTTAAAAAATAGAACATTAGGGGAAAGTTTTCTTTTACATTATTTATTTATGTTGAGAGTCAAACTGGATTTATTACAAGAAAACTGAAGTACCTCACGCTTTTTTAAAAATCTTGATGGTTACAGTTTGCAACAAAATGATGAAATCCAGTAGCTCAAAGTGTTTGATATTTCACTGGGTCAGTAGAAATGGTTATGTGTGCAGCATGGCAAAGAGGTGAATACCAGGGCCCATACTGAGATGACACAAAGCCCAGGTAGCTGTGATGGCAGCCTTTAGCTTGTCTGTATTGTTGGCTTCACTATTTCTCATCTCCTTCTTAACAATACTCCACAGATTCTCGACTGGATTCTGTTAAAGCCGAGCCAGCCAATGAAGCACAGTAAAACCACAGTCAGCAAATAAGTTACTAGTAGCACTGGCTTCACTCTGGGCAGGTGCCAATACCATATGTGGGAGAAAATCAATAGGGATGTAGCTTATTATCTGCATGGAATCAGCATCAACAGATCTGAATATTTCTGCCAATATTTGGCAGACTTCTATGAAACTTCAAAACATCAGCAGGTTTCCGAGCAGAGCAGAAACAGTCCATAAAACAGACACAAAATCAACAAAAGCAAGCACTAAACAGATCATAAACATCAGCAGATTAAAATAGTTGATGAGTGAGGAGCTGGGGGTTTAACATTTGATTCATTTTCTGATTCACCACCAATCATAAAATGTGCTTTAGGTCTAAAAATGATGAGAATAAGCTATACTAGTCTGTAATTTTCCATGTTTATTAGATTATGAAGAGAGTTAAAGTCTGAAAGAGTAGAAGTCTGCAAGTATGAAACACGCTTTACATCCTGGGATCAGTGAAGTTTATATCTGTCTGATCGTTTTATTAAATTTCATTATTTTCCTTCAATTACACACAAAAAACTCCTCGCTGTGTGTGGCACTCTGCAAAGAATCAGTTAGTAAAAGACAGAGTTCACAATCAGATGAAATACAGTAGCCCACACACTGAATAATTCAGCCAACAAATAATTTTATAATAAAGTCTGTGCAGAAAAAAGCAGGTTTGTTTTTTGGCAGTTTTTGGCAGTGTTTTTTTCTCTTCATGTTCAGGTGTCTGTTACCACACACATACTGAGACCAAACTCTGCTAGTGTAGATGTTTATTTAGAATAAATACAGGACATATTTACACAGACACAATCAGCCGTTTAAGCAGACAAACAGCTGATAGATGATCAGATGGCACCGTCAACACAATCTGATGTTATTGCATGTGACGCTGCAGAGGAAGACGACTCATGCCTCCTAAAACATCAGTCCTCTGTCCTCTGCTTCATTTCCTCCAGTCTCTCCACGAGTCTCTGGCAGGACTGGCAAAGACTCGAGTCAGAGACTAAGGACACAATTTTAGAGACATGAGATGCAGCCCAAGTCTTTCTCAAGTTTCCAAAGTCAGTGATGCTTGGGAGCGCCATGTCTGCTGCTGGTGGTCCTCTGTGTTTTAACAAGTCCAGAGTCAAAGCAGAGTTTAGAGCACTTTATTCCTCTGTCTGCTGACAAACATTAGAGTTGCTGATTTTTTTCACAGCATTCTAAAATTTCAGTTAAAAAGACATTTTTTTTTAAGAAAAATCAAGATTGAAACAATAAAATGCTTGTAAATGCTTCACTTTATGAGTGATGTATGTAGATCATCTGAAAGTTTTATTATAATTGCATAAAAAAATAGCTCTTCTATGATGTTCAAACTCTCTGGGATGTGCCTGTACTCAGTTACAGGGATCTGATCTGAGGTCTAGACATTTCATTATTATAATACTAATTAGGGGTACACAGATACAGATACCAATACCAGGTACTGGTGCCGATACAAAGCCTAAGTACTAGTACCAGTACTCAAAACAAAGTTGGAGCCATATGTGCAGTTCTGTCATATTTTAACTGTGCAATAATAAATGATCAAGTAGAGAGATGAAGAACAGCTTATAAAAATAAAACAAACTTTACATTATTATTATGTACTCATATTTGCTATCAGTACTTGTACTTGGTCTGAAAAAATATGGTATCAGTGCATCCGTAACACTAATAGAGGAATAATTTTACTATCTTTTGGATATTTTCTCTGAAACTGCCCTGAAACTCACACAATAACAAACATAATCTCAGATTGGTCACAGATAAACCTGTCCAAATACTCCTAATGTGGATGGAGTTTGGAGCAAAGGTTGATAGAAACTGCTCACCTGCCCAGAGGTTACATGTTAATCATTAATAAACCCAGAGAGACAATCTGATTCATTTAAAACAAAATACATTTTAATGTTTTAGTTTTAGTTTTTTTCACAACAATACCTTTCTGTACAAAATGTTTGATCTCTGTAGAGCTCTATAAATCATCTGTCTCTTAAGCCTCACCAGGACCCATCGGTGGTCTCTGAGCACCGTCTTATCGGTCCAACTCTCAAAATCTTCTCCAACGATCCGAGGGAAGCAGCTCCACAGTATCACTTGTTGCTGGGCTGAGCAGCGATGTAGAGCGCCACAAGGCAGTAGAGCGCCCCGCCCACAGTCAGGCCCATGGTCGTCCGGTAAAGCAGCTTATCGATAAGACCCCTCTTCAAGTGGACCGGGACCCCGTCTGACTTCTGAAAGAGAGAGAAGACGTTACCTGTAGATGACAGGATGAATGCATCAACAAACTGGTCGCATAATGATAAAAACATTAGACTGGAGTAAAGTTCATTCACTGCTCTCACTCATGGACTCCTGAGACGTCTGTACTAGGGATCAATTTAAATAGTCCTCTTTATTCCATGATTTTCCTACTCGAGCGAAACTCCAAAATATTAAAGTGTAGGCAATGATGAGAGTTGTTTTTAGTTTTAGTCTAGTTTTAGTCTGTGAAAAGTCCTCACATTTTAGTCTTTACTTTTAGTCCAAGCACTTATTCTCTTGCCTAAATCTGATACCAAGTCATGGTAGTGTGTTCTCGGTCTAACCTGGGATCCCTGCTTTCTACAGCTGAGAGGCAGAATAGATACAGCTGCATTGTGTTTTGACAGATTTACCCACAGTGGAGAAACATCACAAATTTTGAATGTCAGACGAAAACTACATTCTAGTTTCACAATTCTCTAGTTTTAGTCATCTTGATTTAAACTAAACCTAGTTTTTGTCAGTTTTAGTCATCACAGATCTGTTTTGGTTAGTCTTAGTCTAGTTTTTGTCATGGAAAAAAAGGCCGTCGACAGACATTTTTAGTCATAGTTTTAGTCGACCAAATTAACACTCCTTCATTGCTTCCATTATCATCTCCTTCAGCACAGGAGGCCCTGGGCCATTCTTTCCTAAGAGGGGGAGAAGAGAAATTCACCCACAATTCCTTGCAACTTCATTTACCATGATGTACCGCTCAGCCTTTCATGACAACAAGCAATTAATATGATTTTACATTTAAATGTCACCACTAAATTTAACAATCATTTTCATTAAAACCTATGATTCATGTTGATGAGTAAGACAGGAGAAGAGGGGGAGCAGATAAAGGGGGAGTTTTGAACAGACCCCAGACTTCAGAAAATCCTCAAGGATCTCTTAAAGCTCATAAAAGTCATAAATGTATACTGAGCATACCTTTAACTAAACACCTTTTAAAGGGATCATGTGAGACACAGGTATGACAACATAAGGGTGTGTCTAACAGATCTGTACAGTTAGTTATTTTTAGGGGTCTAACCCCATACAGGTATCAGGCTAACTGAATAAATATTAAACTCTTATTATCAGTACAGTAGGCACCAACCAAAAAGCAAAAAACCTGTACAAACAAAACATTATACACCAAAGGATTTTTCCCTCCTTCTTCTCTGTTTTGTATTAATAGCTCATATTCAGTAAAACCAAACCCAGTCTGTATTTAACACCTCGGCAAACATAAATCAAGCAGTATCACACTTAAGGCTGTGATGTGGAGCTGAATCTCATCTTGGCTGAGATTTGGTCATAGGCACAAGGCCACAGGACAAGTGTTAAACAATCCCAGCATGCTGACATTCAGCGCCACATCACGACCTCAAGTGTGACAATATTTTACACCCCAGTCCTGCAAGCTGCTAATACAGTTACAATCAACAACAGATCATTAGTTATTGCTGTATTATTCATTTGGCTCCCTAACTATTGCCCTGATCTGACTGGGACAGGAGTGCTGTAAAATCAAACCCTTCAGTTAATATGAAGAATATTTAAAAAGCATCAAGAAAAAGGGGCTGGAGTTCTGTCATATGCACACTGACGAATGAACGATGCAGCCTCCACTGACCTGAGAAGAGGCTCTTCACCTTTGGCATGCTAAGGTCCCCCCTATGCAGCAGTAGCCTGTGGGGAGGGGCCCTGACCAGCAAATATCAAAAATAAGGCATAGCCTATACCTTCTCAGTTTATATACTTACTTTAACAATGTTGTTTTATATTTGTGTCATTCAAAGGTTTTTTTAAACAGTATTTAAAATTTCTGTCTTACAAACAGTCAGCATGAAGTAAAAGCATCGTAGCATTTTATATCAATTTTAATTGTTGCATTCAAAGTGAAGCTGGTTAACCTGACACCCTCGGATGGATTTGTTTCACACGTCCATCTGGAAAACCTTCAATACTAAGTGTTTGGGAAAGGGCAGAGACTTTGGAAAAAATACTCGAAATGACATGAACCATGGCGACTGTAGACATGCCAGTGCACGACTTTTGTTGTTTTTCAAAAGAAGACAACTCACTGCTGTTCTTTGTTCTTCTTTTAACAAAGAACTGTTGACAATTTCTGATAAAACTGGTGATCTAGCAGCATCCACGCTAATGTTTTCTGCCATAATTGCACCGGCCTCTTGTTGCTGCTTGCTTACGCCATGACTCCACCACGCCCAAAAGTACAGCTCCTCATCGCTGATTGGTCCCGCCACGTTCTAACGCTTCAGACGAGAGCTTTGCAAGATGGATTCACCAGTGACTGGACAGGAAACAAAACATTTGCTGAACGCTTTTTGTCCCCCTCGGCCCCCAACAACTGGTGAAAAATTGATCCTAGCAGAGAATTCCTAGTTGTTTCCACTGTACCCAGTCACAAAATATCAATACTCAAGCAAAACTACATGGTAGTTAGAAAACTAAAGGATCTAATGTTCAGTTTAAATCTTTCCCATGAAACTGCAGTGTATGCTGTCATACACTCTGAATAATTTATTTTGTTTGTATTAAAACACCGATTTTACTTAGAAAGTGACAAACTTACGGTGTATTGTAAGTGATGACGGTATCTGAACTACAGCAGAGGAAACAAAAGAAAGTGAAATGTTTGGTGGCTCACAGTTCACCTGTACTCATAAAATTAACTGTTTAAATGTTGAAGGGTGACCTGATAACATGTACGATACATGTATCGTCACTAGAGCAGACACACAGAGGCAGAGAAAAGTAGAGACGAGCCTGGAGACACTGCTGTGAGTTAGAGGCAGAGCGTCTGTCTGTGTGGAGAAGAGAAACTAAAGGGAACAAAAGTTCAGCAGAATTACTTCGCATGTTTTTGCTTTATACAAAAAAAACAGGGAAAACAAAATCATTTCAAATGTTTGTTATTTATAAAATTATCTAGAAAAAGCTACGATAAACGGCAGTGTCTCAGTTTATAGATTTATAACACAACCAGTGCACCAACTGATTGGTGTTACATTTCACTGATCCAGGGTTACTCAGACGGACGGACTCCAATCTCATTATTTTACTGTACATAACGGTTCTACTTTATGTAAAGACGTCTATGGCTGTGGTCAATGTTTTTGCATAAGTTTGCCTTTTTAAACTTCTGCCTCCAGGCACAGTATGTTAACACTTTGGTTTATACTTCATATTTAGGCCTAATTGACCCAGTGTTTATAGATTTAATTTAATCTCTTTAACTCCAAACTACTCTAGTTGGGACGTTTATGATGGTGATGTTAATTTTGAGTTAAATTTCTGCATGTATTTAGTCTTTTCTACTTAAATACAGTTGGTTTTATTTATTTTCTGATGCTTTACTTGCTTGTTAACTGTCTTTTGTAACACCACCATGTCCCTGTTTGGGACTAAACATCATCATCATCATCATCATCATCAGTCGATTAATTGACTGACTGATCCACCTATCCATCTCAACCAAAGATTTAGATTTCTTTAAAAAGGCAGAGCCCACATCTTATCATCATCATCATCATCAGCCATGGTCTTCAATAACATCTACGCTGAACTGGACACTACAATACTCGCTCTACTGACTGTTTAATGCTGCAGGTCCCAAGGGTTTACTCTGAATTAAGTAAATCTGTGTTCAGCTACTGTGCTCCAAAAATGTGGAACAACTTACAACAAAGTCGGACGACTGATAAACTAGTTTGTCTTGAAAAATTTCAGATGATGATCTCATTAATTTCACCACAGTGTGTAACTGTTTTCATTGATCATACTTCCTTGTCTTGACAACACAACAGCTGTTCTTTATCACAGAGAGCAACAACAAAGCCATAGTTTTAAGGGCACATCCATTTAAAACACTTAAATTCAAGTCCTCGGAGATAGAATTAGTGGTTTAAAATCTCCTATTAGTAAATGCAAATTAAAATACTCCTTGATTTTTCAACTTAAAAAGCCATCTTCGTCTTCTCCACTGTGTGGTTTTTTATACAACAGTGACATTTTGGTTATACTTTTCTTGTGTCAAAATAATCTTAAAATACTCCTTTAGTCTTTCCTCCCACTTTGCTGGTGGTGTACAGTTTCTCATCCATGCTCATTTGTTTTGGTTGTCCTGCATCATGTTACTTTTGTCTATTAGCAGTACTGTGAACTGTACTCTAGGTCAGTGGATCCCAAAGTGGGGGTCGGGACCCCAAAGGGGGTCATGAGACACTTAAGAGGGAGTCATGGGATGCTTTCCAAAATAACAAAGACAAATTTAAAATGAGTTGAAGAGGAAAATTATATAAATTATTGCGAAAGTATTGTTAAAATCAGTTCAATTTGAAATGAAAAGAGTTATTACATTTGATTTGTGCTTAAATGTAGGTAAAATGCACAGAACCAACCTCAAATGTAAATTTGTACATGATGTTTTGTGCAACACTGTACACTTTAACCACCTCCAGAGCAGGTGGCAGTCCCCCGTTCCTGGTGCTCACGGCTGAAAAGTCTGGGGACCCCTGATTTAGGTACATCCTTAAAAAAACGCCACCTTGGAATACACATTCTATTGATATATCAGATTCACCAGATATTAGCTTACAAAGTGAATTATTGCATCGTAGATGTGAACATTTTGGAAGATATTTACAACCCATATTTCAACGACAGCTGGCTGATATCAACTGTAAATATTGGCCGTATGGACAAATACATTAGCAGAGTTTTAGGCTGGACCAAAAGGACTACGTCAGCTGAAGTCTTTTTCATCATTCATCCTCATTCCTTACACTTTACAGTGCTTAAGGACTGAAATCTGTTCATTTGTTCATCCTAAAATTACAAATTTTGTGTTTTAAGGATTGAAGTTTTAGGTCTAAACTACAATTAATCATTGATATTTATATCAATATCAGCTAAACTAATTTGTAAATAACAGCATATCAGATTTCCACTATTGTGCACACACAACCTCAGCATAGACAGACATATTTATTCTCTAATATCTGAGTCTGTGCATGGATTTGCAAGAAATGCCTTCTTTAGAACACGCCTAAGGGCTGTGTTGCATGTCACAGCATTAACATAGAAGTATACATTGGGGGTAACACCTCTGATACATCTTCATTATCTCTGAACCTTTCAATAACTCTCTTTTTTCACCTCTCCTCAGTTCACTCGTGTCTCCTTATTAAGCTTTTACCAACCTAGTCCTCTCTCCTTCTTCTACACCACTTGTCTCTCTCCCTTTATCGGCCTAATCTTCTCCTTCCCCCAACTATCAATGCAACCATGTGATCTTTTTCAATCCTCCACTCTATGCTGATAAATTTAAAGTTACCTGGAACATTTTCTGCAAGTCTGGGACTTTGTTTGCTCCCATGTACTCCACATAACTTCCTGCTTCTGAGACCAGTTTGGTTGGGGACGCAAAGGTCATGGGAGGACTGGCAGGTGGGACACCAGGCCGCAAACCCTGAGAGACACAAAACAAGAAAAGAGAAAAGTCAACACAACAACCAAAGGTTACCAGTGTAGCAGGTGTCTGCTGTCATAAACAGTATTTCTATGAATCCTCTCTGCTGTCATCTACGTCTCTATCCCCAACAACCCCACCAAAAACAAACACAAGCAGACAGGGGACAAAGCCAGTCAGTGTTCATAAGTTAGAGACAGATGAATTCAGAAATCATGACTGAGGTTTATTTATTATTTTTCAGGTTCTGACACAAAACCTTACATTAAAACCCCCTCTGTTTAATGACAGACGTTGTTAATCTTAGCCATTATTAGTACATGAACGACATAGTTGAGACGTTTCGGTCTGATATTTTTAAACAGATCGATCAATGATCAATAACTTATCATCAGAGACTCTCAGACTTGAGTAAGATCTGTTGGACATTAGCTTTAGCATTAGCATCTGTCCTCTTCCCGGTGCTAACAAGGTCATGCGGTAAACACGGCTCACCTGTGGGTTGTAGGCGGCGGCTGGAGCTCCCGTGAGCCGCTGCGTCACTCCGTTCAGTTTGTAGTACATGTCTGAATCGAGGAAAACACCCTAAAACTCCGAGATTTGATCAGTAAATTACAACTGACTGCTCGTTCCGCGCCCACCTGCTTACAACACTGCTCTGCGTGATGACGTCACAGTAATGCAGTAGGACCCGAGGCTGGGGGGCGTCCATTATATGCCTGTGCAAAACGTACACCTCAGTTCCACACGTTTTTTTTGTTTGTTTGTTTGTTTTAAAATCGTTATTTCTTCAAATCAAACTTCTACAAATACATTCGAGATATGTTCAAAGTACCCAGTGAATACGTATCAAAGTAGATTCATGTCTATAACCGCTGTAAACTAGCAATAACATACAGAGTCAGATAAAAGTCATTTAAAAGAACGACAATCAGGCCCACAAAAGTTGGAAATTAGGTTAAAATAGTAACTGAAGAGAGGGATCGTGAATAAAAAACTTTTATTCCATCAGGGCTACAGACCCATAAAATCAGGCTAGCATGTTTCAGCCACACTGGCCTTCATTGGAGTATGGATGAGACATGATCTTAGCATGTTTTTATTAGTCCCTGATCAAATAAAGGATTTTTTACCTACAATCCCTCTGAGAGCCTCAGATCTCTTCAATGACTGTGTGATAAAGAAAAAAATATGATGGTAGGTGTAAAAAACAGTGTGAAAAAACCTAAGTCGAAATAATGAGGTAAAAATTAAAATTTCTGAGATAAAAAGTCATAAATATTAAAATTTTGAAAATCATAATATAATATAATATAATATAATATAATATAATATAATATAATATAATACCATTTAAAAAATGGCATAATAACCAAACCTTTTTAATGTATTAAAATGTTTGACTCAAACCTTTTATGCCATTTCTGTATAATATTTAATATTTTATTGTATTATATTATTTTATATTATATCATAATATAATAGACTATTATACATTATAATACATTATATTATATTATATTACTTTACATTACATGATATTATATTATGTATTATTATATTATACAATAATATTATATTACATAATATAGCATTTTTATTTTTATGTTATATTATATTTTATTTTATTTTATGTTATATTGTATTATTTTTAATTATATTATATTATATTATATTATACTATATTATTAGTTATTTAGTTGCACAACTTAGGATGCACATCAAGCAAGAATAGGAAAGAATTTCACTTTCAATATTTTAAGTAGCATTGTTTTCAAGACCACACTATCCAAAACCACGACTTGCTTGAGACCAGAGTGCACCGAGACCAGAGCAAGACTTTTGGGGGATGACACCAAAACCAAGACCAAGACCATAAAAACCAATTTAAAAAAACCATGACAAGGTTGAACAGTTAAAGAGCATTCTCTCTTTGATTTATTTTTCTGACAGATCAAAACAAAGAGTCTGCAACTCTTTCAAAGCACAGCATGCAAAAAATCTCAAATCTTAACAAATTTGTTCAACGGATTTCCTGTAAAAAATAAATCCTTGCAGGTATTTTTAAAGCCACTGACAAGTCTGGGATTATTTTAAATATCTGAAATGAGATGTTTATCTAGCTTTGTCAGGTGAAGGTAAGTGTTCAGAGATATTTCTGACTAGAAATAAGATGGACTGATGTCTGAGTTTTTGCAGGTGAAGCTTTTTGTTGTTTTAGCTTCTTATCATCACATTAATGAAGAAGACGAAGAGCAGATCGCTGCTTGTCTCTACTGGTCTTGATGAAAAATCCTGAGTCCAGCCAGTCTGAGACCAAGACAAGACTAAGTAAAAATGCTCTAAAGTCTGAGACACGACAAAGACATTCAAAATGTGGCCTTGAGACCGACCACAAGACCAAGACCATTCTGGAGTACTAAACACTAACTTTAACTATTAGAGTCTGCAGTCCCCAACCTCTACAGAGAGTTTTTAGGTCCTTTAACCCTGTAAACACACTCCTGTCTCATTCTTCTAGTTAGTCAAATTAAATCAAAAATGTCTTTTAGACTTTTTTGTTACATAATAAACAATGTTTTGCAGCATATTACCATATATATTTCCAGTTGCATCCTGTTAACTTCTACACTTTTGCATGTCAGGGAATAATCTAGAAGACTGAAAAAAAGCTTGGTGTTTTTCAGAGTTGCTGGAATGTGTATTTTGTCCTTAAGGATCAGGGTTGTATTGTCTGCCATCTGATTTAATGGAGCTCAGAAAATATAATCATATTTTTGAGTTCTCTAAATCCTACTAGTCTGCATTTCTGCAGCTTTATAAATAAACCTGGGCTAAGCAGATATCGCTGTGGGATTCTTTTTGGCTTGAGGCTGTCAGTATTCTAGAGTCTCTATGATCTATGAAATTGTCCTGGAAACCATGTGCCTTCAAAGTCTGAGATGAAGGGTGTTTGATCCTATCAAAGGTTTTAGAAATCAAGGGTAAAGATGAAGCGCCCATCCTCAATCATTTCACTGAAGTTTGAATCTAAAATAAGATGAGGATTGGTTAAGAAACACATTATACAAAGGATTTCATGGAAACCAATACTTAAGGCTGTCATGAGATGTCTGAATGATTTAACAATGTTTAATACAGAGTAATGAATTAAGACACAAAGTCATGAGTTTCAGTTTATTCAGAAAAATAAGAAAGAAAGCAGAGATGTGGAGAAAGAGTGAGTGGAGAGATGTTTGTGCTTCTGTGAAACTCTGCTGTATTTCACACGAAAACTGAAGAATACATAAAAGTAGACTTCTCAGTGAGATAAGTCACACTTCAGCTTCCTGACATTCAAAACCAAATGTTTCCAACACCCCAACTTCCTGTCTCTGAGTCTGCTGTTGCTGTGGAAACCATGGAGGGTGTTGAGCCAGTGGAAACAGATCCAGTTACAGCACAGACTGCTCGTTTAACCCGTGAGGGTCCGTAGGGGGTCGGAGGAAACCCAAATATTTGAGCATGTGGCAGTGGTCCAGCGGGTGAGTCCACATGAAACCGTATCATATGAAATCCTCTGAGAGGTCAGCAGAAGATCTGCTGATGGTCCTGATACCTGTGCCCATGAGAAATAACCCAAATCTCCCCCTGGAGGCGCTGAGCCCTCTGAGATGTTAGTGACATCAGGCATGACTCAAGCATGAGTCCATTATGGGACACAGTGTTGTAACAACACATACCAGCGCGAGAAACACAATTTACCATTTTAGAACGGGCAGAAGAGCCACATAACCAGTGAGAAGACCAACGATCAATGTTTGGATTTTAAAGCTGGAGAGAACTCCTCCAGTGAGGAGACTGAAGACACAAACTACTCCACAAACCTGGAACAGATCACTGCTCTAGCGATCAGATGTTGACCCTACAACTTAATCTTCTGTTTTTTTCTCACTCTCTTCATGCTTTAGTTCAGTGGTTTTCAAACTTTTTTCATCCAAGGCACACCTGAGGTTAAGCCAAAATCTCAAGGCACACCATATTCATATCAACTCTATCCACTATCCTCTCCTCTATCAAATAAAGGCCCAAAATGCCCAAAATAAACCTTAAAAAAAAAGGGTTACAGTTGCTGAAACGTGGTAGAAAGTGATGAAAAAAATGGCAAAAAATGTCCAAATAATAGCAAAAGTAGGCAAAAATGGGTTAAATGTGGCAAAAAGTTCCAAAAAAGTTGCAAAAAATGGGTCAGAAGTATTTTTAAAAAGTTGCAAAATTGCAAAAAAGCAGCACAAATGTTTTAAGTTGACAAAATTAGTGGCAAAATGGGTAGAACAATTGGTTTAAGTAGCATGAATAATGATATCTTCAACACCAATTTCAACTCCATAATAGCTTGCCAAATGAGGTAACTGTTAGCCAGGATGCTAGCACCAATGCTACTGATCCAACACACATACTCATCAATAAATCACAACTAGGGCAGGTCCATTCTCTGGGGTTTTTCAGGGCTCCAGCCAAGGCACACCTAGACTTGTCTCAGGGCACACTAGCGTTCCTTGTCACACCGTTTGAGAACCACTGTTCTAGTTAAAGGACCTGCACCCTCATAGGTCACGTGTTTTTCTGTAAACCCTGGTAAAGTCTCAGAGGAGCGTCTGCAGAGACTCTGAAGTTTGGTCTGCATCAGTACTCCAAGCACTTGAGGATTTTACAGTTTGACAGGCCTGAAGTGTGACCTAACAGTTTGACATGTGAGTAAGCATACGTGACAGAATCAGCTTATTTCAGCTGTTTCCTGTTATAGCGTCCTGACAGCCTGAGATGAGGGCAGCACAGATCAGTGTGATGACACCTGCTGTTTTTACACTTCAACAAGGCCCTAAGAGTTTGCAGGAGTGTCCTACAGGAACACTCCTGGTCTTTCCCTCTTCTCTCTTAACAAGCAGGAGTGTTTGTTTTTCAGACTGCAGACAGTGGTAAATTAATAATTGCTATATTTGTGTTTCCAACTTTTGTTAACATGGAGAAACATGTGAACGCAGAATCAGACTCTGGTTTCTTGATCTGAAATATTCAACAGATACAGAGAGGATGCAGCATCCAGCGCTGTGTGATATAAAATAAAATCTGAAGCTCGCATGCTTGTTTTCCTTTCATAGGTGATCCTCAGGCCGGCCACCCCGGTGGATTTACAGCCACAAAGGTCATTAGGGCAACTGTAGCTCTGTCGAGTTGGCTGTCTTGCAGTCAGAGGGTTACAGGTTTGATCCCCACGTTGACTGTCCTTGGGGAAGACACTGAACCCCAGTTTGCTCCCACTGCTTCACTGGTGGTGGGTATGGAAGGCTATAGGATTAGCTAGTACTGGTGAACAACCTCTGCCATCAGTGTGAGAATGGATAGGTAGTGTAAAGCCCTGTGCAGCTCAAGTCCATTTATGAGCTGACCTTTTCTTAATCCTTATATAACTGCCATCCATGCATGAGAGAGAAACCTGATGAAGGATGTAACAGGGCTCAGCAGTTTGGAAGCCCATTTTCACCACCTAAAAAATAAAAAAATATGACAGGCAACTAAAAAAATCCTAATTATGAGATTAAAAAAAGTCAAAATAATGACACAAAAAGTCATAATTATGAGATAAAAAGTCATAAGCAAGAGATAAAAAGTGATAAATATGAGAAAAAGTTCAAAGTTATGAGATTAAAAGTTAAAATTATGATAAAATATGTGAAAAAGTCAAAGTTATGAGATAAAATGTCATAATTATGAGATAAAAAGTGGTAAATATGGGAAAAGGTTTATAGTTATGAGATAAAAAAAAGACATAATAATAAGATAAAAAGTCAAAATTAGTGAAAAAAGGCACAATCATGTGATAACAAAGTCATTACTATGAAAAAGAAATTAAAATTATGAGATAAAAAGTCATAAATATGAGGAAAAAGTTCAAAGTTATGAGATAAAAATCTGAAATTATGATGAAAATATGTAAAGAAAAAAAGGAAAAGGTTATGAGATAAAATTTCATAATTATGACATAAAAAGTGATAAATATAAGAAAAGATCAAAGTTAAGGGGAAAAAAGTCATAATTATGAGATAAAAATTCGCAATTGTTGGATAAAATTTGAAATTATGATGAAATTACCAGATAAAAATTCAGAATTATGAGAAAAAAGTCAAAGAAATTAGATAAAGTTCGCACAAGTTCAAAGTTATGAGATAAAAAGTTGAAATTATAATGAAATTATGTGAAAAAAGTCAAAGTTATGAGATAAAAAGTCATTATTATGAGGAAAAGTTCAAAGTTAAGAGGGAAAAAAGCCATGATTATGAGATAAGTAGAAATTATGAGATGATTTCTTGTCTCTTACTTTTGACTTTTTGTCCCATAGTTATGTCTTTGGATTTGCCTAACTTTCACATTTACCTTTTTTAGTGGCAGAAATGAGCCTCCATACAACAGTGTGGTTCAGGAAGTAAAACTGTGTTGAAGTTCTCCATGGCATACCTGATTTTAAACCATGATATCAGAAATATCAAAGTTACTTTTACTTAATGCAAACAGGGATGTAATCTCCTAAAGAAGACAGGTTTCTAAGATATTAGTTTCTTTTCTAACACTTGGTGGGAATGCTCCTCAGGGCTCATCAGTCTGAGTGCAGAGAGTAGTGTGGACCACTGACCTGCAGGAGAACGTGGTCAGCTCTGTGCTTGGTGTTCATTCATTAAATAGTCCTGACCCTTTCACCTGCTGGCTCCGGTCAAAGTTAGGAATCATCTGTTGACATGTCAACAGCTTGCATCATGAGGAGTGGCAGTGATTCTGAAGTCTAATTTTAAGTGGTGGAATAGACGGACAGAGACGTGTGGAGATAAAGCTCTCACATCTTTTTTATGAGTGAGAACGTCTGACCTTTCATGAAGCTTATTAAATGAATAATCCTAAACCAAATGCTCTGACATGTCTGTTTCCCATTGAACTGTAACTCTGACATGTGTGAAGTCCTGGATCAGGTCTTGTCTCCTTACAGCCTCCAGGCTAACAGCATCTGTGTGTTGATAAGAGTGGGAAAAACTAGTTAAGAAAGACAATAAAGGGCTCAAAATGGATGGGAAAATATGGTGAAAAGTGGTTTAAATGGCAACAAAGGTTTAACTGTGTAAAAAAAAAAAACAAAAAAAAGGCCAAAACGGAATAAAAAAGGTACCAACAATGAGTTATAGTGGAAAAAATGGAGAACCAGAAGCATAAATGGGCAGTAGAGTAATGAAAAGGTAATACAGAGCAGTATAAAGCAGTTAAAACAGGCAAAAGAGTTTAAATATGTAAATAATGTTGGAAAATAGAGGGAAACAGTGATGACGGGGTTAAAGGTGACATGAATGGGTCATATGAACATGTGATCCCAATGGTCATGACATACTTTTCAGCTCCAAAATGAGGGAGATGTTAGCCAGGATGCTAGCTCCAATGCTTCTCATCCTACACACACACACACACACTGATATCATCAATAAATCAAAACCAGGGAGGGTCCAGTCTCAGGGTTTATCAGGGGCTCAGCCAAGTCTGTGGGCGGGACTGCACTCGTCCTCCCAACAAATCCTGGTCAGAAATATTTCCTTTTAGAAGCCAAAAGTTCGATTCAGTCTCCTCTGTTGTTTCAGATAACCAGACTGTTTTTCCTGCTTCAGTCTGGTGTAGCGACGTTCCTGTGCACACAGCAGCTTTCATTATTAGCTCCCTAATCTGCAGAGGAGAGGTCATTCATTAACCCCCTAAGAACCTGCATCAACATGAGGACATTACTTTTGGCTTTCCTACATTCTAGCAATCATTGTTGGTATTAGAGTTGAGGTAATAATTGTTCAAAATGTCCGTTCAAGTTTAAGATATTTACTTGAAATGCTGGGATAATCTGCTGTTTGGATATTTATGGGAATTTGCTTGGAAGTTATCGAATTATTTTTATTGAAATTAAGAGAGTACTCTTGTGTATTTTGGAGGGTTTCATGGCTTTGGATTTATTTTCATTTTTTAATGCATTTTCATGGGAATATGAGGAAATATTGGAAAGTTGGACTGGGACTTCAGGATTGTCCTTTGAATTTTTTTGCATTTTTCTTAGAAAACTTTAGGGGGTTTGGGTTATTTCCATCTTTTTCATGGAATTTTGGAGAATGTTTCTTGAAAATGTCCAGAAAATGCCAAGAAATTGAAGGTGGAATTTACTTTAATATTTGGGGAATTTGCTTGAATTTTTCAGGAATTTGCATGGACTTTTTTGGGAAATTTTTATTGGAATTTTCAGGCTTTATGAGGAATTTTTACTATCTAAAGAAATATTTGAGTACTTTAAAAATATGTCTTAGTATTTTTAAAGACATTTTTTTTAATTATGGAATTTTTGGGGAAATTTTTATTGGAATTTTCAGGCTTTATGAGGATTTTTTTGATCAGCTGATAGCAGCTCAGCATCATTTAAAAAGCAGCACAGCCCACAGGAGCAGGTAGAGGGGGAGTGTAGTGTTAAATTTTAGATGCCATATCTAATCAAACTATCCAGCTATAAATATGTGAGCACCTGTCTGTCTGAGCAGCTACTGTACTGGGATTTAAGAACTCTCCAACAGTTCTGTGGTTTGCACGTTTGATAAATGAGGCTGTTTTACAGACATTTACTAGGCTGCTGGCAGAGTCTGGTCAGCATAGAGACAGGATGGGCGGATTTAGCTGTTCGTATTCACCCAGCCTGAAAATAACAAGAAATGCTCAGGAGAAAAGTGCAAATCTGAAAGTGGTAACACAATCACAGCATCATTATTCTCTCCTCGTCTGGACTAACCAAGACACTAAGGAGGGTTTTCACTACTTAGGATATGATGATACATTTTTAACCATCCAGCTCAGTATGAAAGAGACTCGTCCACCCAGGGGATAAACACCGAGAAGTGGAGCTCCTGCAGTTCAGTGTAGCAGGGAATGCAGGGACTTAATACAATGGGAATACTTAAAGACCCCGTCACAAACTCATGAAGCATCAAAGGGAAGCCAGCTCCTCGAGTCAGGGCTCAGCTGTCCACCTGCACCCAAAGGACAAAGACTCCTTAGAAGACAGTAAAGAGGGGCCAGCTGGTCTCAGAGAGGTGCTGCTGCACACATCTACGGCCTTTTCCAGTTCTGCAAACACACACGCTACCTGTATGCCTTTGTGCATTCATATTGACTCATCAATCAATACTGGTGCTCAGATCTGAATTCAAATTATGTAAGCATGAGGGAGCATGGCATGTGATCACACAGCAGGAGCTCCGTCAGTGCGTTTACATGCAGTTAGAACACGTCCAGTAATGTGTGAGTGCAGGTGTTGGGCTTTGGCAATGATTAAAGCGAGTGCCAGGCAGGAATAAAGGCAGACGAGGATCAGAATGAATCCTCTCTACAGTTAACCCTGCAGCATGAAGAAGACATTTGTCCTTAAAACACTTAAGAAGATTCTGACATTCATTCTTTTTTTATCTGAAATCTAAAACATTTCAGAACACTCTTATAAACATTTATACAAGAGGATATTATGAGTAATTCTGCTCTCATCAACATTCAAATATGCTGAATTAAGAATGACACAATAAAATATAATTATTTGTTTATTTTACTGCATTTTAACCAATTCAACAGTTTAATTTGATTAAATAATGTGCAAAAATACATTACGGAGCCATTATTCTCTCACTCTGGTTCAGTTCACACAACCACAACCATGAGGAAGACTGCTGACTTTACATTCAGCCGTGTCATCCTTCACAAGGAGGGTAAGCCACAGAAGGTCACTGCTGAAGGTCAGGCTGTTCTTAGAGGCCGTATCAGAGCAGAGTCATGAAAGCTGACTGGAGGGAAAAGTGAGCAAGGCTGAGCTCAGCCTCCAGAGGGTTGTCAAACAAAGCAACTCAGAGGAGCTTCACAAGGACAAGTCTAAGACAAGTCACAAGTCTAAAGTCCCTGTTCCAGATGAAAGTACATTTTGAATTTAATTTGTAAATCGAGGTTCCAGAAAATAAATCAGAATGCAGGAAAATAAACGTTTGGCCCTTAAACATTCTGGGAGGAAATATCCTGACCTCCTTACCTGATGGTGCCACCTATGAAAGGGCAAGTTTAAAAGAACTGAATGCATTGACCGGTTGTTGCAGAAGAAAAAGAAAAAAACTGACTTTTGAATATAATATTTGTGCATTTGAAAAATTATACAGACAAAAAGTTTTTTTTTTGTGTGTCATTTACAAATTCATCCTAAAAATGCAATGAAAAAAAGTGATAAAACAGAGATCGTGGTCAGGCCATAAAATAAACTGTGATATATGTTTATAAATATCACCAACCAAAGAATTCATCAGTTTAAGAACACATCATAAATCCCAAAACGTTTTATCTTAGAATTCCCTCCGAACAATCTTAGGACAAATCTATTTATATTTATATATAAATCTATTTATGAATGACGCCCAGTGTTCCTGCTTGATTAGAGCTAAACATGATAATCACAACAACAACAACAACAACAACAACAACAACAATAATAATAATAATTATTATAATAATAATAACACCAACAACAACAACAACAATAATAATAATAATAATAATTATAATAATAATAACACCAACAACAACAACAACAACAATAATAATAATAATAATAATAATAATAACACCAACAACAACAACAACAATAATAATAATAATCATAATTATAATAATCACAACAACAACAACAACAATAATAATAATAATAATTATAATAATAATAATAACAATAATAATAATAATAACACCACCACCAACAACAACAATAATAATAATAATAATCATAATAACACCAACAACAACAACAACAATAATAATAATAATAATAATAATAATAATAATAATAATAATAATAACACCAACAACAACAACAATAATAATAATAATAATAATAACACCAACAACAACAACAACAACAATAATAATAATAATAATAATAATAACACCAACAACAACAACAACAATAATAATAATAATAATAATAATAACACCAACAACAACAACAACAACAACAATAGTAATAATAATAATAATAATAATAATAATAATAATAACACCAACAACAACAACAACAACAATAATAATAATAATAATAACACCAACAACAACAATAATAATAATAATAATAATAATAATAATAATAACACCAACAACAAAAACAACAATAATAATAATAATAACAATAATAATAATAATAACACTACCACCAACAACAATAATATAATAATATTTACAATTATAATAATAATAAATATAATAATAACAATAATAATAATGATGATAAGATTATTAATAATGATAATAATAATAATGATAATAACAACAATAATAATATAATATTAATATGAATGATGTATTATTACTATTATGATTACTATTATGATTACTATTATTATTATTATTATTATTTTATTATTATTATTATTATTATTATTATTATTAATAATAATAATAATAATAATAATAATAATAAGAAGAAGAAGAAGAATACTTACAATAACAATTATAATATAACAATAATGTTTCTTAATAATAATGATAATAATAATACTAATAACAGGAATAAAAAAAAAAAAAAGGCAGTTTATTTCCACAACTTCCCTACTGTCTTTGGGAAAACGGATGATAAAATTTGTAAATCAAAAACGTCCAAATATGTTTAAGTATTTCAAACTAGATTTGTGTCTTTTTTCTGAAACCCTCCTTTTTATGGGGGTGGGGGTGTTAAATACATAATGATCCTTCAGGGGAAGCTTACTCCCCCACACACTAAAACCCCTGAACTGGAGGAATGGCTTATATTTACTATATTTGAACTAAAGAGTTGAGTATGAGCAAAATTGACAGAGCTGTGAGAGCATCTGTTTTTAACATTGAACATAAAACCTGTCAGGAGGGTCCACTACAGCAGAGCCAGTAGAAACTAAGCTAAAGGGGGGCATACTGCCACCTGCTGTAGTGGAGGTGGAAGTGCTTCTGTAGATGAATCCGTTCTTCTCTGGTGCTCGTATACCAGGACAAGCGCAGGAGTGAAATAGCCTCATGGGTAATGGTCAGACCATCAGACATGAACTCCAGTTATTCTGTTTCTCTCCTTTAACTCCTACATTTGATGCCAGAGAGGAGGAGGAATCACTCTGTCCCCCCACGTGATGACTCTGTGACGCTCAGAGTGAAGGAGAAACATCCCGGGGTGTAAGTGCTGTACCCTGAACTGGCAGTCTGAATTGGCTCACGATACGCTTCAACATTTTAACAGAGGCGGTGGCCTGAGGCGCCGCTCATCAGCATGCAGCTCTGAATTTAATGCTAAAACATTTCAACCTACATCCACATCCTGGATCCTATCCCCCAAAGACCCAGACATCGTCAGATATGTCTCAGTTAACCATGTTCATTATTCTACTAAGACCACATCCTCTGACCCTCAGAGGCCTACGCTCCTACCTCCACCCACCAATCACTGAGAAGTAAAGAAGTACATTTAAAATACTTCAGCCAAGTCCAGCTGCCCTCTGGGTTCAGCTTTAAATGGTATTTAACTGATTAAGTCTAAAGAGCTGTGATGGCATTTTACCACCCTTGTGGAGTTAGGAAAGGTTCGTTAGAACACAAGCAGAAAACATTGAAACCCTTTATGTTCAAATGTAATCAGTAAATCTGTTGTAGGTTATTGTTTTGCTGTCCTTTGGCCTACAGCCAGCCATGGGTGTCACACACCATACCCAGCTCTCCAGAGCGACCATGCCCTCATTCAGGTGAAAACAGGCCTCAAGAATTTACTGGCTATGGACCTGAAAACCCGGAGTAAATGCAAAGCATGTTGTTCTTCAAACAATTAGAACACATCTCCAGTGTGCAGATAGATCGCTCTTATTAATCAGTCTATTAGTGGTGTGTCTGAAACTGCCATGTGAGTGTCTAATGCTGATAAATGCCTGGAAAAAGACATAATAGCAAATACAGCAATGGCCTTTTTTAAATGTAACATGATACGAAACCAGTCCATGGATCTTTATGGATGTAAACCTGTTTTTGGATTACATATTAACCTCTTGAAAGCCTGCATGCACACATTACATTTCGGCTCTTTTATTAGATAGTAATGGATTCTGTGATTCGAATTTTTCAGATAATTGTCCTGACTTTCTATAGAAGTTTAAAGATTTTAATGCTGGGGAAAATTCCTTTAAAATTGTGAGAAACCGTTCTGAAAATTTTGGGGGATATCCTTGGAAGTATTTTATTTGAGGCATTGGAGAGATTTGGTCTCTAAGTTTGAGGTATTTTCATGGGAAACTGGGGGATTTCTTTGTGGATATTTGGGAATTTGATTAGACATTCAGGGAATGTATTTGTAAATTCTTGGCAAAAATTTTGGGTGAAATTTACTTAAAATTATTTGGTAATTTTCATGGAATTTTTGATAAAATTTACATTTCAATTGTTAGGCTTTTAAGCAGAAAGTTTACTCATATTATTTACAATATAATTTACTTTTTTAATTTTAATTTTTTGGATAAAAAAAAAGAATTTTCACTGATTTTTTTTTTATGTTTTGGAAAGCTCTAGTAGATTTAAAGAAAATTATCCAAGACCTCCAGAACTTTTAGATCATACTTGGCCAAAATAAGTTCTAAGCAGGTAAAACTAAAAATGTTTTCCAACAAAAGCCCTGGTCTCAGGAGGTTAAGATTGTGGGGTCTCTTTCTGATGCTTGGATCTTTATTTATTAAATATTATGATCAGAAATAATGAGGAGAGCTTCTAATAGTGGGCTGTGACTCTTTATTATTGGTTATTGGTTTATAGTCTGACAAATACACTCATTTTGGCTGCTGATTTTATCCTGGAATGGTTAACAACATCAGGATCCCGAGAATCGTAGCTTCCTGGTGGCATATTTATGCGTGGTCTACTTATAAACAGTCTCTTTCTAAGATATGTTTTAGGGCTTTATGCCTTTAGTGATAGAGGAGGACTGTGGATAGAATCGGAAACAGGGATGAGAAAGTGGAGGAGAGACATTCAGGAAATAGTGCCATTAATCCTAGTACTAAATCACAGCTGGGGAGGGCCCATTCTCTGGGTTTTCAGGGGTCCAGCCAGTTCTGTTGTCAGGCCTGTCTCCTTGTGCTGTATTATAGATAACAGGCAATGGCTAAAAATGTCCTGCGTTTTGAAAGAAAATACAAATACTGCTACAATAATATTTCAATCAGACCAAAATATTTATTTAATTTTTGTGTATTTGGAAGTCCGGCCCCCAGAGTTTCTGTCGAGACTAAATCTGGTCCTTGTGCAGTGATGTCAGCCTGACCTTCAGATTCAGCTACTGTGAACACTGAAACACGTGAGAGGGAGGATCTTGTCTGCAGATGTTTTCAGCTGTTTTGTTGTGGTATCTTTTAACACAGCTGTTAACAGATGTGACACCTGTTTGGCCTGACTGTTTTCATTCAGACAGCACATCTCAAATTCAGCATTAAGAAAACAAAAACACCTCCACCAGTTTGACTCACAACTTGGTTGGATGCCAGCAGCCCAGTTGTGAGCCAAATATTCCAGTGAAATGTTGGTGTTTGGTCTCAGAGTTTCAGATGTGCTGCTGTTACAAAATTCATGAACACTGAGAAACTCATCATGAGTCTGTTTGATCCAGAGAGACACACATCAAATATCTGGAGCCAGACTCAGAGTAAGAAACTCAAAGAGCTTCAGTAACCTGGAGTTCTTGGCTGCAGATAGTAAATACATGACCTGGGGCGTCTTTGGCTCAGAGTTGTCCATTTCTCAACTAGAAGGTTGATTGACTGATTCCTTGCTCCTGCTGCCACATGCCGATGTGTCCTTAGGTGGATAGAGATCCCACGATAGCAGCCCTCTTCATCAGTGTGGAAATGTGGAGAGAAGTGCGGCCTGCAGTTTAGAAAGAGCTATAAGCAGTCAGATGACTAGTAACGTGCTATAAAAGCTCATGTCAGATACATAATGGCGTTTATGAGGAATTTAGTCTTGTTAATGTAAATAAACAATCACAAGTTCTATCAGTCAACATGCTTTTATGTTGCTTTTGCAACCAAACTCTGTCGTTATCAGTGTTGGGACTAATACGTTACTTAGTAACGCGTTACGGTAACTCAATTACCTTTTATGGTACCTAGTAGTGCCACGCATTTCTTTTAAAAATCATTAACGCCGTTTAATTACTGAGAATTTATATCACTTATTACTCGTTACTCTTACAGTCGACAACTCGTTGATGAAGGTTAGAAAACATCCGGTTCAGCGGATGACGTTACGTAAGCACATCTGCCGCGGCAAACACACCCACTGAAACGCACACACATCATGGTTGAGCACTTGAGCGTGAGCTCTCTGTCTTGTATACGAGCATTACTTTTCCCTCCTTGGAATAAATTATGAAAAAGAACAGGAAAGGAAAGGTTTCCACCACCAAGAACAGTTTCTCTAACCTCACAAAGTATCAAGTTAAACACATGCTTCAGCTAAACTAGTTTCCAGAGAGCCAGATGCTACAAACACCGCTAACCCAGGTACAGCTCACTCTAGCAGATGGATACGCCCGTTTCCTTGTTTCTCACTGGTGAATCCATCTTGCAAAGCTCACGTCTGAACCGTTTGGGCCCAGTTAGAAAGTGACAGGACCAATCAGCAATGAGGGGCAGTACTTTCAGGCATGGCAGAGTCGTGACGTAAGCAAAGAGCAACAAGAGGCCGGTGCTGTTATGGCAGAAGAAATTAGTGTGGATGCTGCTAAAGCGCCAGTTTTATCAGAACTTAACGACATTTCTTTGTTAAAAGAAGAACAAAGAACAGCAGTGAGTTGTTTTCATTTCAAAAACCACAAACGTCGCTGTTCTGACATGTCTACAGTTGCCAAGGTTAACGTTAGGCAGTTCTCTGTGGAGTTTAGAACTCGATAGAGACGCACCATGCTAGCGGCCATGTCATGTTTTTTGTTGATTTGATTGGTCCGTAAAGATGTAACAGACAGAACAAGGGTTTTTTTCAAAGGCTCTGCCCTTTCCCAAACGCTGTCTATGGAAGGTTTTCCAGATGGATGTGTGAAACAAATCCGTCTGGTGTGTCAGGTTAAGGAGGAGCCACTCCACACAAACAACCAAGACTGGATTTTTAAATCACTGCCAGCCGCACAGTGCGTCACTAAGGAAGCACTAAACAGACTGATAGCAAGGTATGTTGTTGACACACTCTGATATAAGCTGTAGAGTCGCTGCCTTCACAGAAATAATGAGAAAAAACCCCAGATAAGACGAGAGATAGAGCCGTCATACTAAAGACAGGGATTTAAGGGATTTAGCAGCCGGGATTTAACAGTGTCAAAAGGTGAGAAAGGTTTCTACTGAGTTCTATTGTTTCACCACTTTCCAACATAATGATAATAGCTACAGTGTTACATGAAAATAGCTATTTCCTCTCACACTGCCACAACAACACAAATTAATGTGATGTGTATAATAGAGGATTGAAGCAAAAAAGTAACGTTTGAGTTACTTTTTAAAGTAACTGATAACTTTTCCAATGCAGTTACTCAGTTACTAACTCAGTTACTTTTTGCCAGCAGTGACTACTACTGAACACTGGTCGTTATCGTACGGTATTTTCTAACAATGCTTAGAAACAACAGGAGCTAGCGGCTAAACAGGAGCTCAGTCAGAGTGACCACTGGTTCTTGTTCCCCTCTCTTACTCAGGACCTACCTGATTGGTCAGTTTGGCCAGGAGACCAGCTCTTGGAAGAGTTGTTGTCCCAAACTTCTTCCATGTGAGAATTCTGGAGGCCGCTGTGCTCTTGGGAACCTTCAGAGCAGCAGACATTTTTGTAGTCTTCTCCAGATCTGTGCCTGTCAACAATCCTGTCTCTGAGCTCTGCAGCTCCTTTGACCTCATGGCTTGGCTTTTGCTCTGATATGCATGTCAGCAGTGAGGACTTCCATAGAGTTTAATTTATTCGACTCCAATCAAGGTGTAGGAACATTTCAGAAAAGATGAGAGAAATGGGAGGAACCTTAGCTAAAGGTCAGGTGTTGTTGCAAAGGGTTGTGATGGGCTGCTGAGTGTAGATTAATGGGAAAAATGAATTTAATGAGCTGTAGCATCAGGCTGCTACATGACCAAGTGAAGTAGGTCTCAATACTCTCTGAATGCACTGTAATTTAGCTTCTGCGTCATAAATGGTTCCTCTCTGCAGTGTTCAATGATATTCTCTCACAACTTTTATATCTACGTAGTGTGTAGTGTTCATGTGAATGAAATGAAAGAACATTATCTCTCTTTATGTGAGAGCCTTGGTGGTGAACTAGCTCATTCATCAGCTAATGTGTTAGCCATGCTAACTGATTAGCTTTAAACACGTCTCACTCCGCCTTCAGCATACCAAAACTCCACAAAACCAAAGTCACTGTAACCAACTCCCACAATAAAGACTTTAATTCTGCAGCTGAAAAACCAGAGAGTGAGGTGACGTAGCGGAGTCTTTTATTCACACAGTTTATGCTTCTCAGTCACAGCTTGCTTTCTTTATTAAATAACTACTGAAACTTTATTTTATAACACTTTATTAAAGTGGGCCCTAATACCTAGGAATTTTAGAGTAGTAAGTAGTGATTTTATAGTAATGAATATAAAACTGAAAAAAATCTGTACTACCTAGTAAAAACTTGAAATTTTACCAAGTAATAACTCAGAGCTATCCTAACGTTTACTTAGTAATGATGTATTGATTATGAAATAATTCCTCATAATATTTTGGCAGTTCTTTGGTAATTAGTTGGTATTTTAACAAGTAATTTCTAAGAAATAAGATTTTAGTTTTTCTATTTAAGATGCTTGATAATTCCAATTTCTTCATTTTGGCCCAAAAAATTAAAGTAAGTTTTTCCTCCATAATTCACAAGTAATTTGTCTGTAATTAATAAAAACAGCCTTATGTCAAGTTACATTAGAGGCACAATGCTTTTATTGTAACTTGGCATAAGCAACTTAAAGCATCTTAGTTCTAAGAAATTACTTTTGTAAAACACAATTTAACTGGAGCCAAAATATTCTGACATTACTGAGTAAATGGTACATTATTACTTATCACCATATTTCCAAGTTATTACTTGGTAAAATACCAACTTATTTCTAGGTGATTATCATCTTCAGAAATTATTAGAAATTCATTTCTTATTACTAAAAAGTACTATGTAATTACACTAAATCACTAGATATTTAGATCAAAATTACAGGTCATTACCACCATATTCTGTAGGAATGATTATAAAATTATGCTTATTACTAAAAAATGTTACACCAAAATTACCAGGTAATTACATTGAAATTGCTAGGTAATCAGGGCCTGCTTAAAGGAAGTGTTACCAAACTTTTCATTTTCAAGGAAACCTCATTAGCCATAGCTCCTGGGACTTCAAGGAAATCTATTATAGACATAGAAAGTAACATTATTCCAGCTATTAAATATAAAGACATTTAAAAAACTAAAACTATTTACCACTAAGAACAATCCTGAACAGAATACGTAAAAACAGCTCTTCATTTGTCAAAACAAAACAAAAAAAACTCTGTTGATTTGATTAAGTTTTTTACAGACCATTTGTACAGTTTTGTAGTTTTTTGTAGCTTGAATGACACTCTGAATTTCTCCAGAGCGCCTTCGACATCAAAGGAGTGAATAAATTCATGTTGCTCCTCCACCTCAGCAGTCCCAGGACAACCTCCTCATTGTCTTTTCATCAACGAGCTGCACTCCAGCCTCACAGCTAGAAGGTTCCTGGTTCTCTCCCCTGATCAGAGCCTTTCTGTGCAGAGTTTGCATGTTCTCCCCGTGCATTCATGGGCTCTCTCCGGGTACTTCGGCTTCCTTCCACCACCGTAGACATTTCCCACTGGCAACCAGTCCAGAGTGTACCCTACTTCTCTCCCAGTGACAGCTGTGATAGGCTCCAGCAGTGTAGAAAATGGATGGATGGATTTAGGTGTTGAACTCCGTGTTACTCCTCCAGCATCAGTGGATGACCTCCTCATTGTTTTTCCATCTAAAAATGTTGATGTTTAACATCCTGTCACTCCTGCAGCAGTAGTCATAGGATGACCTTCTCATTGTCTGTCCATCTAAATGTTTAGGAGTTGAACTCCGTGTTTCTATCCCAGTATCAGCAGTCACAGGATGACCTCCACATTGTCTGTCCATCGAAACGTTTCTGGGTTGAACCGTGTTTTCCTCCACCAGCAGCTGTCAGTGGATGTACTCAGCAGAGAGGCTGTGGGTGCAGCGTGCCGAGCGCACCTTGAGCTCATGGTAGCACTGGACAAAGCTGTGGTAGATGAAGGTGATGGGAAGAGCCAGCAGCACGATGCCACTGACCACGCAGAGGCCGCCCAGCACACGGCCGGCGACCGTCACCGGGTACATGTCCCCGTACCCCACAGTTGTCATGGAGATGATCACCCACCAGCAGGCAGCGGGGATGCTGGCATAGTCCTGGTTTCCAGCCTCCAGGTCCAGGCCGTGCTCCAGCAGCTGTGCCAGTGCACTAAAGATCGCCATGGCAACGCAGATGAAGATCAGCAGCATCATCATCTCCCGATAGCAGCGCCGTAGAGTCAAGCCAAGAGTCTGTAGACCCAGGAAGTGGCGTGCAAGCTTGATCACCCAGAAGATCCTCATAATGCGCAGGACGCGCAGAGTGACCCCAGCCCGCTGCAGCTGGGAGTTCTCTCCTGTCAGGTTGGTCACAGTAACAGAGATGTAGTACGGCGTGATGGCCAGCAGGTCGATGATGTTCAGAGGACGACGGACAAACTCACATTTATCTCTGGAGACCAGGAAACGGACGATACACTCAGCTGTGAACCAACCGATACACACCGCCTCAATGATCCTGCAGGGAGGACAGCCAGGGAGAAAAGAGAGACAGGGACCGATGAGAGGACCGAGAGAGAGAGACAGCAACTTTAGAAAACAGGAAAGGACAATAGAGACAGGACCAATCAGAGGCAGGAGAAACGATGACGGCGGATCTGATCAGACTAAAAACAGAAAAAAAGGAAAGACGACAATTAGAGGGAGTCAAGACAAGCAAGACAGAAAGAAGAGAGACGCAGCCAATCACAGAGGTGCACATGAACAACCATGTAAAACATGGAAAAAATGAAGATAAAGCTCAACATCATCATTAAGTAAAAAACACAAAACATCCTGTTAGCAAGACGGTCGAACACATTTTAGCTGCTTTTCTCTCAAAAGCTCTGGAGCTTTTCTCCAGCTAGTCCAGCCAGTCCAGGTCAGATTAGATCAGAACCTCCTTATTAACTATCATCCCATGACAATAAAGACTCTGGGAATTAAAGATGTCTGTCAGGATAGCTGATGTAACAAATAATTATCTATAAAAGTATTAAAAGCTAAACTTTAGGGATGCATTATCACTATGATAGAGGTATCGGCAGATAGTGTGAATAGGAAAATATCAGCAGACATGAACATTTTATACAGATATTTTAGCTTTAAAATCAGCCTATATCAGCTGTCATTAGAACACATAAAGAAATAAGTTAGCAGAGTTTAAGGCTGGACCAACAGACCTCCTTCAGCTGAAGTTTCCTTCTTTATCATCTTATTTTACACTCGAAAGTCTGTTCTAAGGACTGAAATGTGTTCATTTGTTCATCCTCAAACCTTCAATTGTGTTTCAAAGACTGAAGTTTTAGGTTTGAATTACATTTAAAGGGATATTTCAATATTTTTGAAGTTAGAAACCCGGATTTTGTTTCTAATTAAACTTTTTAGCAATCATTACTTATTCTTTCATGTTTTGTCAAAACACGTTGACATTACTAAATGAAATTAGTTGTCTGTATTATTCAGCTGAAAGATGCAATGATAATGATAATGTTAAGGTGAGATTTAGTATGTTTAGTTCTTTAAGAGGGGGGAGGGGCTATTTCAAAATTAAAAAACCTAGGGTGAGACTGTCAGTGCATCTGTTGGCACTGGCAGGCAATGCTTCCACCATGACAGTCCACACGTAGTGAAGCCAATGCTTTGCCTCACCGTGTCTCCACCCCACCAGAGAGGGAGTAATCAGAGAATTAGATTTTGGGAGTGATCTGGATCACCGTCTGGATCCAGGAATAATTTTAAAGGATTCTTCACTATTGGGAGACAGGGCTAATGATGGAGGTCTGCGCTCTGAGTGCTTTTCTAGTTTCAAATATATTTATGTAAGTTAAACTTAGTATTGTTATTTCATACAACTTAGACTTCATTTATGTGAACTAATGATTTTTAGTAAAGACTACTATTATACAGTTAATATGCCTACTGCATAAAATTAAGGTTCTATGTTAATACAACTTGACCTCTTTAGTATCAGCGTGTGAAAAACTTCAGTGGTATAAGGCAGTTGGTGTACTCGTGCTTATTAGTAATGTCAGCTAATTCGGGTTTAGAGTGGATGAGGTGCTTGGAGCCTCCAGAGATGTCAGTGACCGCTGCTCTAAAGAGGGTGGATTATAGCGCCACAGACGGGCAGAGTTGTTCTAATGTAGTGAGTTTTAGTGACTTAACTTGATAAGTAAAAATGTGTCATAAGTTTCCTAGATGCAAAAGACTGTCTGCTGATTTATCAACAGCAGGAGACATCAATAAATGTTTCCTAAAAGTCTCATATTATACAAAATACATTTTTCATGACTTTCTAATAGAGATATGTGCCCCTGGCCTGTGCACAATTCCCTTAAGAATCAGAACACCCCCACCACCACCACCTTTCAGAAAGTATGTGCTAAAAAACAGCTATTTTCAGATTTTTCCTGCATGACATCATGCAGGGAATTAGCTCCGCCCCCAGGTTCAGTTGGCCCTCCCCTCTGAGTCCTCCTCTCAGCTGCCTAGGTCTGCAATTTACTTCTCTGTATATTTTAACATGTTTGTCAGATTTTATGTTTATGTTACAGTTGAATGTAAATTGTTTAAAAAAAGAGCCCCATCCATTTCCTGAGAGGGGCGGAGTCAGACAGCTCATTAACATTTAAAGCCACAGAAACAGCTCATTCTGAGCAGGGATGAGACAGATAGTTTATAGACATGCAAAAGTCCAACACTGGAGTGTTTTAGGGATCTCTGAGACCAATGTAGACTTGCCTTAAAGGGGTAAAATGTGAGAGCTTTAATGTAGTTTTTTTTTCCACGGACTGTTAATAAATTTAAATTCTAGCTAGTAACTTAAAGTGATTTTGTTAAAAAATTACTATACAATGTTTTAAATTATATGAAAGTATAATTTCCAAAGTGGGAGGTTTTGTATTTCCGCTCATTTCTGCAGTCAGTGATTTTGTTGACAACACCTATCCAGAGTGTGGTGTAATTTAATGTTTTTTTTTGTTGTTGTTGTTTTTAACACATTTGACTTAGTGTTGAAATTCGCAGATGGTCCCTGAACCACATTTGATATCTGAGTCCAAAATCTGTCATAAAATGGGTAGAAAGAGTTTAGTATGCTGCTCCTGCAGCCTGGAAGTTTCTGCAGGAAAGTTTGTCTTAGGGAGCTGTTCTCTTTAAATTGTTCAAATGTTCTCTAATTCTAGCTCCATGTTTAATGTTTCATGTCTGCAGCTCTTGGAAATGAGATTCTTAATCTCAATGAGGCTTCCCTGGTTAAATAAATTCAAATAAATAAATAGCCTCTTAGTCACAGCTGGCTGTTCATGGAGGACAATGTAGCTGTCAAGCCCAGGTGACGGTTCATTTAGAGAAAAATCAGGTTGAAGCTTACAGTCTGTCTCACAGTGATTGAAAAGAGGTGTGGGTTTTTAAATGTGATGTTCTGCTGCTGAGTAATCGTCCTAGGAATGCTGAATATGTGAATATTTTATATTATTAACTTTACCCAGGTCCTGCAGCCTGCATCACCCCCCATATAGAGTTCTTTGCCTTACTAAATGCTGGTGTTTTGTCGACCTTAAACTTTCTGAAGATGAACTTGACTCCAACCAGAAGAACTGAATGGAAATTTGTCATCCATGTAAGATTATAAATGTTGCTTTAACCCTCTAATGGAAAGCTACAGTCAGCATGATATGTTTACTTTCTGAAAACATGCGGGACTGTTAGCCTCAAAACAATTGAAGAGATCAGCAGAGTCTCACTGCCCAATACTCGGTTGAGCTGAAGTAGAGTTCAGTGAAATTAGTCAAGTCTGTTTCAGTCCAGTTCAGTTTAGTCCAGTTGAATTCTTCTCAGCTTTTTTGTGTTTCAGTTAAGTTTCAGAGCTCAACAGACCTCTGCTTCATCATGTTTTAGTCCTCTTCGCTCTCCTTTAGGACTCACAGGTGGAAGAAGGCAGAAACATGATTTGTGCAGGTACGAGACAAACTGAAGCAAAACCCTGAAAGTTCTTCTGTTGTTGTATGTAGATCTGTCTTTAAGTGGAGCATATTCTACTGGCACAGCCTTCTGACTGATTATGTAACATGTCTTTTCTTGACAGAGACAGTGCCCTCATCCACAGCTCAGGTGGGCTCACTGAATGGTTTGATCAGGATGAATAGCGTGTGAATCAGACATTATGGCCTTCACAGTCAGTAGAGCTAAACCCAGCTGAATACATATGTGCAGTAGTGTAGTGATGTCTGCAGAAGTGGGAATAATGTTTATCCGTCCCAGATTTTTTTAAAGCGACTCATCCAGAAAAAGATAAACAGCCTGTGTAAGACTGCTCTTACATAACCTAAAAATTGCCCTATTTACACGATGATACTAAACTTCTGCAGCTTGACTTCAGGTATTAAGGATCACTATGACTCTATGATGGGGGAAGCAAGCTATTATTAGAGCTGTGGTTCTCAACCAGTGGTTTGGGACCCAAAAGTGGGTTGCAGAACTGTTTTCACTGGGTCACTTTTACCTGACACAGCAGAGAGACTGCTTCACACTTGGGTTGAACAATTTGGCAAAATAATCTAATTGTGATATATTTTCACAATATTGTAATTATGATTTAAAGTATGATTATTTTAAAGTTCCTCATTTTGTGTATTTCTAAACTTACAAGAAATAAATCATTGTGTTTTTATATATATATATAGGTAGATTAAACAAAGACTAAACAATTTGACTGTGATCATTTTGAGTTCCTGTTGTATTGACAGGAATAATTATTTTATGTTTTTCTCATTTTGAATGAGACATATAAAAGAGGGAAAGCGGGAATTTTTGCAGTTGCCTGATGTGTAGAGTAGCATCTCTGCTGCAAAACATTTACT
Source organism: Cheilinus undulatus (assembly GCF_018320785.1). Taxonomy (NCBI): domain Eukaryota; kingdom Metazoa; phylum Chordata; class Actinopteri; order Labriformes; family Labridae; genus Cheilinus; species Cheilinus undulatus. The sequence continues at coordinate 3,044,206 of NC_054870.1, forward strand.
AAACTGGTATTTTGACATACATTTCAGGTAAAGATTTGTGATTTGAAAATTGCAGTGTATAATATCGTGATTTCATCTAAAATGTGATTATTTGCCCAGCCCTACTTCACACATAATTTACATCCATCTGGGAAACCTCCCATTGAAAGTGTTTGGAAAGGGAAGGACTTTAAAACCCTTTAAAACCTAATGCGTCGCCAACGACGTGCTGTTTAAGCACACTTTGCATTACAAAAATTACACGAATGTTTGTGTTATCGGAAACTCAAACAGTTTCTGAAAGCTGATAAATTGTTCTTCACAGCCAACATGTGGTTATTACTGTAAATTCACCTTTTCTTGCTAAAAATCTAGCATAAAGTCCCCCCTTTATTGTAGTTCTTCTGTTAGAACACTCTTAACATGCAGTAAAATGTAAATAACTGCCATTTATTAAAAGTTTTAAGTATTGTGGAAAATGGGCATAAGGACTAACCCATAGGACATTGGCTGGGCCTTTTATGGTCAAAATAAGAAAAACAGTCCAGAAACTCAGGAATTAAAGGGTAAAAAAAATTCTTGGAAAATGATTGGACGAACGTTCTCTCTGTCACATTCACGACGAACCAATCAGTGTGACAAGACAAAATGAGGTGGTAGACATGTGCAGCTCTGGTTGTACCCTGGCGCTATGGTAGTTTATCAACATTGGAGCTTGTTGGTGGATAAAACTCATGCCAAGGCTGGTCATTAAAAGTGCAAAAATATCTTTAACAATAGGAGCTTTTGGTGTGGCTCTTTGCTCTTGTTTTAATAAAGAAATGTGGTCTAGTTCTGATTAAACTGCTGCCATACTACAGCTACATCCGAGCTAATCGTTACACTGGTAGTAGCCATTGCTATTAACTTCCAGCAAAATTAAATCCTGCCCATAGCTGCTGCCTTGTTCTCCTCAGACAATGCTGATTGGCTTGGTCTGTTCTCAGCAGACTGGAGCTTTGCAGGATGGATTATGTTGATGACAGACAAGGAGTCTGGCCAATCCATCTGTTATGCAAATTTAGGTTGCTGTGGGAAAAAAAAGTTTTGGCAACAGTCTGAGCTGTAATATTTGTCCAAGGACATATGTTTCCTATGACTCAGAGTGCATGCAGTAGCTGTTGGTTTGTTTATTAAGCATGCAGTGGTTCTTCACTGTTGTAGTCCATACAGCCCATAATCACTACATGCCTAAGTCATCTATTAATTATCTAATAAATCAATTTTATTGGTTATGTAGACCTTGTCGTGGCTTTTGTTTTTTTGAGAAATTTGTTCACACACCTGATTGAACTTACTGTTACAGTATAAATAAAAAAAAAATCCTGTGTTTGCCAAAATATGTTTTTTTCTTTTTTTCTGAAACCTTAAAATATGAGGCAATGATGCTATGAGGCTAATGATATCTCCATTACATGAATATATTTCACATTCATCTGGGAAAGCTCCCACAGAAAGTGTTTGGGAGGGGCAGGACTTCTCAGGAAACTCTTGAAAGGTGATTGGAGGAATGTTCTGTCTGTCACATTCATAACGGGCCAATCAGAGCAACAAAACAAAATTAAGTTGTGCGTATGCGCAGCTCTTGAGCTGACAGATAAGCTGCCATAGATTGTTAATGGTGGAGCTTCTTGGTGAATAAAATTGATTCCAAGGCCGGTCAGGGGATGTGCAAAAACATCCTCTATGACAAGGTTTCAGTGTCCAATCCAATCCACTTTATTTATATAGCACATTTGAAAAACATTCAAGGTTTCCAAAGTGCTGCACAGTAAAACCAAAGAAGTCACAAACACTGCTGAAATAAAAAACAACAAGAAGAAAGGCATAAAAGCAAGCAAGAACAACATAAAAACATTTAAAAAGAAATAAAAACACATAAAACGAATAAAAGCCATAAAAACACAGGGGTTAGGACCATAAAAGGCATAAAAGGACAGAGGTCACATAACTCTCATACTGAGTTAAAAACCAAAGAGTAAAAATGAGTTTTTAGATGTGATTTCAAAGTCGGCAGGGTGGGAGATGTTTTAATTTCTAGGGGCAGTTCTTTCCACAATTTGGGAGCCACTGCAGAGAAGGCTGGATCGCTTCGCGTTTTTAATCGGGTTTTTGGGACGACAAGCTGAAGCCGATCAGCAGACCTCAAGGACCGGGAGGGGGTTTAAACATTTAAAAGGTCAGAGATGTATTGGGGTGCTGATCCGTTTAAAGATTTAAAAACAAACAATAAAACTTTAAAATGAATTCTAAAATGAACGGGAAGCCAGTGAAGGGACGGCAGGATTGGGGTGATGTGGTCATGTTTTCGGGTACCTGTTAAAAGACGAGCAGCAGCATTTTGGACTAACTGTAAACGTGCGAGGGAAGCCTGATTAACATCAACGTAAAGAGCATTACAGTAGTCCAACCGTGTAGAAATAAAAGCATGAATTACTTGCTCAAAGTCATTGAAAGATAAATCTGATTTAATCTTGGATAAAAGTTGCAGATGATAAAAACTGGATTTAACAACAGAATTTATTTGTTGATCCAATTTAAAATCATTGTCAACTTTTACACCAAGATTTAAAACTGTGGGTTTAAAATAAGGTAAAAGAGGGTCCAGGTCCCTGAGAGGTGCTTCCTGGGCTCCACTTGGGCCAAAAATGATCAGTTCGGTTTTATTTTCATTAAAATTTAAAAAGCTCGGGGCCATCCAGTCTTCAAAACAGTTTAGCAGACATTAAAGAGAGCTGCCATCATTTTTCTTTATTGGCAGGTAAATCTGAGTGTCGTCTGCATACAGATGGTAAGAAATGCCATGCTTTTTAAAAATCAGGCCAAGAGGAAGGAGGTGGAGGGAGAAAAGGATGGGACCAAGAACAGAACCTTGGGGAACTCCACAGGTTGGGGGGCACAAGAAGAGACACAGTGTGGCTCTATGCTCTTGTTTTTAAAAGAAATGTGGTCCAGTTCAAATTAAGCTGCCACTTTCCTACAGCTACATCCACAGTAGCAGCTATTGATCACAAATTCATGCCAAAGCAGACCAGAGAAGAGAGAAAACATCTCTTCTATCATGAAAAGCTTTCAGTGTGGCTCTCTGTCCTTGTTTTAATGAAGACATCTGTCCAGTTAAGACCAAACTGCCGCTGTGGCTAAGTCTCAGCTAATCCCTCCTTCAGCAGCCATTGTATACAACCATTCATACAACAACTAACGCATTCCCACATCACAATCACAAACCCAAGCTGAAGCAGGTCAACAGTGAAAAAACATCTTTTAGACCATAGAAAGCTTCGAGTTTTGTTTATTTCATACAGAGCTGTGGTCCAGTTCTAGTAAAACTGACGCTATGCTAAAGCTACATCCGGGGTAATCACTGCATAAAGGAAGCCATTACAATCTAACCTTGCAAAGTAGATGGATATGCCCGTTTCTGTGTTTCTCACTGGTGAATCCATCTTGCAAAGCTCCCATCTGAACCATTTGGGCCCAGTTAGAAAGTGACAGGACCAATCAGCATCGAGGGGCAGTACTTTTGGGCGCGGTAGAGTCGTGACATAAGCAAGCAGTAACAAGAGACGGTTCAGAGACAACATTCATCCAATCACACTGAGTGTTTTTCAAAGCCTCTGCCCTTTCCCAAACTCTTAGTATTGAAGGTTTTCCAGATAAACGTGTGAAACAAATCCATCTGGCGTGTCAGGTTACTCCCTAATACCATCAAACCACCAAATCAGGGAGTCTCTTCTGAAGTTTAATTCTCTGGTACAGTTCAGAGACTTTTAGAGTCAATGCCAACAAACAACGTCGCTGTTCTGGCAGCTTGTGGTGGTCCGACACATGACAACTCATTTTAACCAATACCAAAACTGATACATAAAGAGCTTGTTTTATTGTTAAAGTGTCTGTTGTGCAGGGATGCTGGGGAAGTAGACAGTCCTGTAGTTGTTTTATGTTTGGGACTTAATCCAAAATGTTCAGGGCTCATGGTGGGCCTCCTTAGCCCCTGGGAAACCCCTACACCTGATGGTACAGTTGTATTTTTTACTTTTAAAAGCTGATATATAAAATATACTGCAGATACGCACAGCTGATATATCGGCTGTAAACATGGGCAGAAATGTCCATACCTGCTGATTCTGATGTTTGACTTTATAATATCTGCTGATACAAATAATGGGTGATGATATTGGTTTCCTGCTTGTATCTGTTTTGTAAATATGTTCGATTGTGCTTATATCTGGTCTTTGTTTGAGGTACACCCGGGTAGGTCCTACCTGTGCTGGTCCAGGGTTTCAGCAGTTTTCCAGTCCGGCAAAGTGCTGGCACACAGCATCACCATGGAGATGACCACGAACAGCACCGACACAAAAGCAAGGATCTGTGCTGCCAGTGAAGACGTGGGCTCCTCAAAGGTCTTCCTCATCCTCTCCAACCAGCGGCTCTGGGGCTCTTTGTGGCTCCGTGGTTCTTCTTCAGGAAAGAAGTGGACGAAACAGTCCGAGAGGCGGTCGTCCAGGCGTCGCTGGCAACAGGGCTGGAGGTCACCACTCTCCAGGCCCCAGTAGAGCATCTCATTGTAGAAAGACAGCTCACACATGTGGGGCATGAAGCGTAGCTTTCCATGCTGCACGTACAGCATAATAAAGCTGAAGGCCTCAGAGTGGCGGTCGAAGAAAAACTCGTTCCTGTCACGGTCATAGTCGTCACAGAGCTCCAGCAGCTCGCTCTCAGACACACAGCGATGCAGTCGGCTGAGTCTGCTGAGAGGGAGCCGCTTCATCAGATCTGCAGAGAAGGAAAACCTGCGGCCGCCAACGTTCAAGGTGCAAAAACCACCCCCAAACTTCATCGTCTTTACCTTTTAAATCACAAACCTGGTCCCAATCTTTGTCATCTCTGTGCCAAAAAGTTTCAACTGTTTCCAAACTTCATGTTGCTTTTGTGCAGAAATCCTGTCAGACTCCATTCTCTGTTGGTCACTGAAGACTTGAAGACATTCTTCTGCATCAATTCAAACCCCAGCAGCTGTCAGACTCTCACGCACTCTCTACCCAAACAAAAATTACTGCTGGAGAAAATCCTGATGCTTCTGAAATCTATCAGCACTTCTTATGGAGAACTCATCTTTTCAGAGCCTGATGAAAATAAATTTTAAAAATGTGTTAGAAAAAACATTTATTTTGACCCACTTTAAATTGGCTCATCTTGTTTTTCCTCACACTTTGTTATTGTGACTTTTCTGTTAAATCTGTGGAAGCTGTGAAGAAATAAAAACACTAAAAACTCACCCAGCATGTTTTAGCCGTCCTGAAGCGAAGATCTGTGTTCTCCTTGACTTCTGGGTTGTTTTTTTTTTGTCGTTGTAGGATCTGGGACTGAAAAGCAGCAGCACATCCTCCTCCTCTACCACCTCCTCCTCCTCCTTGTGTCTGAGAGGAGGAGGATCAGAGTCGATGATTCAAGCGGCTCTTAGTCTGAGCCGGAGAGAATATGATCCTCCACAAACCTCCTCCGTGTCTCACAGACTGGAGAGAAACATCTTCCTCCTCTTCCTGATTTTCTGCTCCACATCTTCTCCATTCCTTCTTTCATTCTCAGTCTTGTGTTCCTCCTCCGGTTTCCTCAAGAGCTTCATCAGCCACACTTCAGCTTTTAATCTGCTTCATTTTAATTTAATTTTTCAGTGAACATCAAAAGCAGCTATAAATAATGAAGAAGACTTTATTAATTCATTAAGCTGCAGTTGTTTGTGATAGAATGGCTCCCCCTGTTGGCTGATTGGGAAATCTGCATATTATTATGCTTCTACTTGGATTTTAAGTAAAAACAGATTTTTTTTTTTTTTTTTACTGTTCTGCAGACAAAATGTTGACTTTACACACAAACACACACAAAGCTGTGGCTGGTGAGACGATTAAAGGACAATAACATCCGTGCATCTTACACATGTAGAGTGAGAAAACAAAAAAAACCCTTTTCCTCAGTTTTGTTGTGTTGCAGCCCGATGCTACTGTTGATCAAACTGACCGATGAAGAGCAGCAGTGCTCGATACGTCACTTAATAAATCGTTTTTTCTGTTCTTTTGGCTCAACACCTGCCTACCTTTGTTTGGGTGTGTGTGTGAAGACTTTGTTAAATTCCATGTCTGCCAGCAGGTGGATCCATCTCACAAACCTTCAAGCTGATTGGCTTGTTCCTGGTCTGAGAATGACCGGACCAATCAGTGACCCCTCCTATAGGCAAACACCATTGGACGGTTTGAATCGTCCTTTTTACTTAGGAAGCTTCCTAAAGGCCGGCTCAGACTACATGATGTTTTTGGTCGTTCACGATGGCATCATGCCAGACGATGCGACCAAAATCTTGCCCCGTCTTGGCCGACAGCCTGGCCACACTACAAGTGTGATCCTGACCGCACAGCGTATGCTGACGTCACCACCGTCTCCTTGACTGAGTGCGAGTTCACAGGTTGTGGGGGGGTGGGTTAAAGAGTGTCAAAGTGCTCCGTGTGATTGCAGCGATATATTGCTCAAAAAAAAGTAAAATAAGAAAGAATAATAATAATAATAATAATAATAATAATATCTTGAATTTATATAACGCCTTTCAGGAAACCCAAGGACGCTTTACAGGAACACATAGACATGGACAAACTATGTGAGGGGTAGGATGAGTGTAAGGGGTGGTTTAGTGAAGACTGTAGGCTGTGGTGAACAGGTGGTGCTTGAGACATTTTTTGAAAATGTCCAGAGATGGAGCGCTACGAATGTCTGCAGGAAGAGTGTTCCAGAGGGTGGGAGCTGCAGCACTGAAGGCTCTGAAGGCTTAAATCTGGCTAAATTCGTGTAGTCTGAGCCGGCCTTAACTGATGAAAATGACCCAGAAGTATTTGAGTGTTTTCCAAAACTCCCCCTCCACACAGAAATGAATTTAGGAGTATACACAAAAGTTTTTAGTTGTATCAGTGTTTGCCCTAATCACTACTTTTTGAAACCAGGTCCCAGAGTGAACAAATCTGTAAACGCTACCATCTCGTCTCTGTGTGGACAGCCAACCACATCTTTTTTAAACGATTACGTCACACAGCGTAGTCCACTTACGCTGCATGCGCGAATCAAACCAAAACAACCATGGCAGATTCCAGGGTTGTGTCTGTGCTGCAGAAGCTACTAAACTTATTATGGCTTTTACAGCTAAATCTGATGCTCCTTTACCACCATCGAGAACTAGGGCTGAACGATTTAAAAAAAAAATAATCCAATTGCAATTTTTTTCCCCCCAATATTGCAATTGCAATTTAATATGCGATTATTCTTAGGTCAGTCTTGTGTTTTGTTTTGTTTTGTTTTTTGACAAATTCAAGCTATAAATAATAAGAAGAACATGTGCATTGAAAACAAATAATTTCAAAAGCCATTAATTCATAGTAGAATGAATCTGAATATGGGGGTGTATCAGGCTTTAAGCCATAAAGGAGGTGGCTGGGGTGGGGGAGGTGAGGCTGGCTACCAGCTGAGGTACGACTTCATAGGCTTCATCAGTTTTATTTAGAATGAGCTTAATCTTTTTGCTCAAGTTACAAATGTGATGCCATTCGCTTTGTTTAAGGACATTATTGTTATTATGTAACTCATTTTGATGAAGAAAAACATACATAAAACACGGAGAGGAGGATTTTTGTAAACGATTATAAAGAAAATGACACTTGAATGTTTGATTAATGTGCATAAAATCTCTGAAAAAAACAGTTTTATTAAACTTTGATTTTCACACATTTCAAGTTAAAGAAATGCTGCAATTTCTGCAATCTGTAAATTGCAGCAGGCCAAATTGCAATTGAATCTAAATTGCAATTAATCGCCCAGCCCTATCGATAACAGCATACACCAGATATTCTTAAATCCACCACAGAGAACGACCAGAAGGGCAACCAGGAGAATGTTTGTGTCAGTTTTCTGTAATCTTCTTCTCTGTTTTGGTGCATTTCAATGGCAGCGTTACAGCGCCACTTACAGGCTTGGTATATATACTACAGCATTTTCAGTGGTTCTGTGCTTACGCAGACATTTCCTAAATTGATGCTGTGTTTACGGAAAACTTTTCAAAACGAAATGGAAATATATCTTTTTCGTCTCCGTGTGGACAAGGCCAGAGATTTTGAATGCCAACACCGTCCCTGCAAACCTGGTTACCTCTGCCAAGGAGGCTATGTGATCGGGAGGGCTTGTTGGTTTATTCGTTTGTTATGAAAACTAACTCAAAAAGTTGTGGACGGATTTTGATGATATTTTTTAAGAAATGTCAGAAATGGCATAAGGAAGAACTGATTAGATTTTGGGAGTGATCCAGATCACGTCTGGTTTCAGGAATTTTTTAAAGGATTCTGTACTATTGGGAGATAGGGCTAATGGCGGAGGTGTGCGCTCTCCGAGTGCTTTTCTAGTTCTCTCTCAATTCATTACCACACTACTGCAGATAGCTTAGCACCAGCCTTATGTCAACAAAACAAACAAGGAACACAGTCATGTGTTGGCTTACTAACTCTAAAGTATACATAAAAAGCAGATTTTACCTGGCAACAGAGCCTCATAGCTCAGGCTAATGACTTTACAGCAGGCCTCACGTTCCACTGGTCAATGAGCTGCAACCCTAACCTGGCACGCCAGATGGATTTGTTTCACACATCCATCTGGAAAACCATCCACAGACAGCATTTGGGAAAGATCAGAGCCTTTGAAAAAAACTTGGAGCGTGATTGGATGAATGTTCTGTCTGTCACATCTTTATGGGCCAATCAGAGCAACAAAACATGTGACGAAGCCATTACCGAGGTGCGCCTCTACCTAGGAATAAAGTTACATAATACGAACCATGGCGACTGTAGACATGTCCACAATTTTTGTCATTTCTGAAAAGAAAACAATTCACTGCTGTTCTTTGTTCTTCTTCTAATGAAAAAAATGTCATTAAGTTCTGATAAAACTGGAGCTTTAGCAGCATCCAAGCTAATGTCGTATAATCGTCTCTTCTCGCTGCTTGCATGCATCAGGACTCTGCCAGGCCTGAAAGTACTGCCCCTGGACGCTGATTGGTCCTGTCACTGGGCGGTTCAGACCGGAGCTTTGCAAGATGGATTTGCCACTAAAAAACACAGAAACGTGCAAATCCAACTGCTTTGCAAGGTTACTGCCGAAAACGGCCTATGTTTGTGTTTCTGGGGGTTTCAGTAGCTGTTGAAACTAATTATATTGTGTCACAGACAAGAAAGGAAAAGCCATCAATAAGCACCGTCACTCTCTGATGTTGAACACCTGAAGGTACCCACAGTCAGACTCGAATCAGCTGCTGGAGACCAAACAGACGAGTCTGCCTAAGTGTCGTCTAGATGAAGTATTTACAGCGTACGATTGTTTTTCTCCTCTGGTCTTTCTCCATGTCTGTGTTCCTGTGGCCGTCAGCCTCCTCCCAGAGAAGGGCCAACATTTCTGAGGCTGTTTCCCTATCTAACATGGAGCAGGGGCCACACAGCTACTCTGGGGTTTGGTCCACTGAGCATGGCTGACCATAGAGGGTCTAGGGCCCCCACAAACTGACCCTCATTACATGTGTGCTCTTGGGTAAGCCTCCATTAGTGGTAAACAGACTTACACTCAGAAGCAAAGGCTCCAGATGATGCAGGATGATCTGAAAGTCTTGTAAATTGACTGGGAATGATTTTCACACCAAGCCAGAGAAAATGTTACAGTTCTGCTCTCAGGGTCTCCGTATTTTTCATCTTGTTTCACCTCTGCTGCTCCCTCTCTGCCGGTCACCGCCCACTCAGCTGACCTGTGCACACAGCTGCTCCTCATCTATAATTAAGCCACTAAACTTCAAACCTTTCCCGCTCACCCACACAAGGTAAGATGGTTCTTTACCACTTATACAAGCCTTCCCAGCTCTCTTCCTTGATTAGCTGCAGCCTCTGATTGTCCGACCACTCTGCAGAAAAATGCCTCAGCCTTCTATCTCCAAACATTAGCTCAGAGTGCCAGTGTAAGTTTACCTGTTGATTACCTGTGGTTCCCCAGGGTTCAGAGAAACCTCCTGTTTGTTGCACATATTTGGGCCTCAGCCATTAATCATCTGTACACATGTATCTCATCTCAGTTACCTGGAGACTTTTAAAGCCTCCTGCTTACTGGCTGAACTATTCTGCAAAAATATCTGTGATTATTTTAACTCCGACTGCAAATTTGATTTGAACTGTCCTCATGGGAATAATCATTTTTATAAGAAAAACATACAAAAATAAAGAAAGTATAAATTTTGAAAACTAATCTGAGAAGAATTTGTACTTGGATGTTTGCAGAATTTGTGGAGTATAAAATTGCATAAGGAATTATTGGAATACATCTGAATTTTGGTAAACTGTCCTGCTTAGTTACCAGTGGAAATGCCACCTCAACCTAAGTTTGAGTTATCCTAACACCAGAAAAAGAGCTGAAGCCTCATATACGTAAATACCCAATTCCAGCAAAGCTGGGGCGCTGTGTAAAATGCTGATTAAGCTGAAGGCAGGTCCTACATTATGGCCATACCATAATGTATGTTGACTGCTGTCAGTCCTCATGCCGTGTCCAGTGTGGATGAAAATATGACAGACATTTTGCATATGTGAGTTTTGAAGCTTACAGCATGAACCTGCAGCCAGTATGAATCAAAAACACAAAAATCAAGAGATGAAATTCGCTAATAACACGAGATAATGTAACAGTGGATGGTGGAAATAATCTCTGCTCGTGGAATAACAACAGTGTTACTTATCATGGAGAACTCAGTGCTGGTACCAACCATCCCCCTCCCCCTTTCCACTGCTGGCTTGCTTTCACACTAGCAACACTGATCCGTGCTCGGGCCCACTTGCACATGTACTCCGTCTGAAACAGCAGGTGGTGGTATGCACATAGCTGGTTTACAACCCCACCAAGGAGGAGAGAGAAGAAGTTACCATGGCAACCACTGGGGTCATGACCTGAGCGAAGACTGTTTTTATTTCAACATGGCAAAAAGTCCATCTTGCAGCCATGGATTATTCTCAGAGGAGCTCAGAGGACTAAATGGGCTCACGCTGCCCACATACATCGGTTTTTGAGGTGACAGGAGACTTTAATTGCCTTTGCACCTCCTCTCACTGACTCCAACTTGTGTTCACCCATAAGGTGAGTCACAACAGACCATTTATTGACTGGATTCAGATGATTTCTGCTCTTTATTGAGGAAAAATTTGAACAAACTGCCACTCTGTGGAAAGAAGTTTAGTTTTTACGATGACGCATAAAGCTGATTCGACGCTCTGTTAGGCATGGTTCGGATGAGATGTGAATGCAACCGCGCCCAGACCACCTCCCCACGTGGGCCCGATGCCCGGGCGCGGTTCATTTGCATTCACATTAACCTAAACGAACTGGACTTCAGGCTCAAGTGCACTGAGATCCGGGACTGGGCCCCTAGTGGGAACGCCACCTTTGAATGAGAGTGAATGCATGTAAATTTTGAAGAAATCCCTCAAAGCATCCTGGAGATGTTGCATGCACAAGCAATGGATGCATGAGCCAATGACCTTGACCTTTGACCTCCAAAACCCAAGCAGTTCATCCTTGTGTCAGTGTGAAGAATTGTGCAGTTTGACAAAACTCTACTATCTCATCATTCTTAGGATGTTCTCACACCTGAAAGTTTGGACCAAGATCTGTGTTTTTGTTACATCGTATACATTTGGTTCGGTCTGTTTGGGTTTCACACTGTCATTATTGCAACCTGACTAACAGACTTTACATGAGGAGCCTACGTGATATCGTCATCAGCTACGTGGTTTGCATGTCTCTACAGTTTACATTGATTGGTCATTTGGCTGGCAGGCGTCTAATGTCAACGCATTGAATAACGCGAGTCTTTAATGTTATAAACAATGAAAGAAATCGTCATTCCCACTATCATATTATTTTTGATTTTCTACTACCAAAAGCGACATCTTGGAGCGCTGTACATAAGGCTGGTTCGAGTTCGTCTTACAAGTTTTATCATTAGACGACAACTTTATCATCGTCAACAGGAAAGGAGAAGAAAGTATGCAATCCTGCGAGCCATTGCAACACCGACTCAGGAGAGAAGGTATGTGTTGTAAACTCTTGAAAAGATGAGCTGTCAATGGTGAGGTACAACTTTATCTACAATTTCATGAAAATTTCCGTGCTTAGACAATCCCCATTTAACATAATGGACGCTTCTACTCCTTGCGTAACGTAAAGGAGCTATCGTTAGCCCACCCTGTCCAAGCTGCTGGTTAATTTCGGTAGCGTGAGATTGTTGTGGGCTCTTCAGTGGCTCATTTTGTTTTGGTGATGTTTTGGTGATTTACTTTGCCGGTAGTCATGGCATAACTTCCTGTAATTGATACGAAGGTCCAAACCTTTCAAAATAATGCTGTCACACTGGGCATGAACCAGACAGTGGTTCCGTTTGGTCCGGACTGAGACCACCTCTTTTGGTCAGACCAGGGCTGGCTGTTTGGTCTGGACCACGGTCCAGGGGAGGTTTCACACCTATCGTTTTGGTTTGGACCAAACAGAAAAGTCCGAAAGTCTGGACCAAACGACTTAGGTGTAAAAGCCCCCTAAGATTCTGTATTCACAACAAGAATGGAACCGACAGACCTACGGATGGACAACCTGAACACATCCAGCCTCTGACCACGGCTCACTGAAGCTTAATAAAACAGGAAACTGTCAAAAGGACCAAATTCTCTTAAAAAAGGACACTGATGTCAACATTTATGCAATAACAGCTTTAATGTTGGGATATAAAGCAGCACTGAGTGTACTGATGCCTGAAAATGATGATAATAAAAACACATTCATTCATAGAGACTGGTCTCTTAAAGGAGACTCTTGTAGCCTGATTTTATATATTCATATATTTCATCGGGCCACAAGATAAAACTACACATGTAACCAGAAAATAATAAATAATCAACAAAAGCACCCTCATGTTTTTTATTTAATTTCTAAAAATGATCCTGTTTGAGGTCTTCGATATCCGCTGTGGTTCCACTGAACACGTCCAGTCCAACCAGCCCACCTCCACTGTCTACTGTATTCTATTGACTTGTCTTTTCATGAAAAACTGAACTGTAGGTGCTACACAGTAAACCAACATTTCATTTCCATGGATGGATTTCACATAATGAGAGAGAAAAGCTGTTTGAAAAGTGCAAATGAATTCTTCCTTTTCTTCCTTTCCACGTAACAGTTCAGCAATCCCAGCAGCACCTGATAGTCATGAACCACAAACAGAGGAGGGAATGAGTTAATGGAAACATCCCCGCCTCCAGAGTCCTGAGCTTTGGTTTGAATACATTTTTAGTTTCTTTCTTTCTGGGATGAGTAGGAACTGATAAGTTTGAAAGCTCAGCCTTAATTTTAAACAGGAAATACTTGGACCAAACAAGATGTCCTAAAATCTCCAGAAGATCCTGTTAGAGCTGAAAATCCTGCCCTGGATCAGTTTTACAGCAGATATTTGTCTGAGTGTTGTCAGTCACTGAGAGAGGGATGGGGACTCATTTTGATGACGGACCACAAGGACTGGTGAAGGACAAGCATCAGCAATATTTAAACCCAAAAAGTCTGAATTTATTGGAAATGTTCCTTTAAATTAAATTAAACATTAATTCACTAAAATTTCACAGAAATTACCTAGAATCTCACATTTGAAATATCTCGTTAGAAGAACCCCAAGTCTTATTTTCTTGGAATAATCCTCAAAAGTTTCAGTGAAATGTTGTCATTAGCCTAAATATTCAGATAAAAATCTTCCCAATAATTCTTTTTAAATTCCTTTAAAAATCTCAGGGTACATGTGGAGCTACTCGCAAAGCATTTTGGGAACCTGATGCAGGATGAGGCCAGGGGGTGTTGGCATTTAAAACACATTTTCCTCCTCTAGTATGAGAAATTCATCCACAGAAATGGAACACTGGTGTGTTGTTCAGCACCTACACCTCAGGGCAGGGGTGTCAAACTCAAGGCCCGGGGGCCAAATCCGGCCCATGGTACAGTCAAACCTGGCCAACCAGATCAGATTATATTTTTATTATCACTGGCCCAGTAGAAAGAGCTGTGGAAATTTCCTCCAGTATAAAAAAGCAAACTTGAAATTTGTTTTCATTTGACATTTTCAATTTTGCATCTCACAATTATGACTTTAAGTTATGGAATTCACCTTCTATTTCATATTGTGACCTTTACATCTCATAATTTTGACTTTTTATCTTTTTTTGACCCTTTAGATTTAAAATGTGAAATTTTAAGTCATGTTTTGACCTTTTAAACTCATAATTTTGAAACTGATCTCATATTTCAACCTTTAAAACTCATGATTTTGAATTTCAGTGCAGTTTGACTTTTTAGATTCACATTTTTAAATTTTAAGTCATATTTTGAGTTTTTAAACTCATGATTTTGTAATTTTCCTCATATTTTGAACATTAAAAATCACGTTATCAACTTTTTATCTCATATTTGTCCTTTTAAAAACATTATTTTTACTTTAAATTTCATTTTGAACTTTTAAACTTATAAATTTGACTTTTAATCTCACATTTTGATCTTTTAAACCTTTTAGATTCACAATTTTAAATTCCAAGTCACATTTTAACCTTTTAACTTTCTGATTTGAAATTTAAAGGTACATTTTGACATTTCAAACTTGTGATTTTGAATTTATCTGATATCTGACCTTTTAAACTCATGATTTTGGTATTCATCTCATACTATGATCGTGTAAACACCTGATTTAAATTTTAAGTAACATTTTGATCCTTCAAATTTATGACTGATATTTATCTCATATTTTGACCATTAAAATCGTGTTATCAACTTTCTATCTCATATATTTACCTTCTAAAAACATTATTTTGACTTTCAATTTCATGTTTTGAACCTTTAAACTCATACAGTTGAATGTTTTAATCTCAAAATCATTTATCAAAAGGGCTGAGTTTCACATTATGGTTAAACCCTGACCCTGTTAGGCCCTCAGGTTAGACCTGAATCCAGAATCCAGCCCCTGCTGTGACTGAGTTCGACACCCCTGCCTTAAGGAGTTCAGTTTTTAAAGAAAAGACTCTTTAATTCCAAAAACATCGCAGCAACAGAGGCAACGCTCTGCCAGATCTCTGCTTGGACGGATTCAGTGCGGCCATACTGTAATGATGATGATGATGATGATGATGATGATGCAAGAATGGGAAGTGAATGAAGAGGCGTAGGAGTAGGAACAGTTAGGCTCCATCTCATTGTGCCCCCTAACCATCAAATCTGACGTACTCATCCTTCGCTGTGTGAGCTACCACGGGTGAGTAGTTAGGAAGTTAAAAGGTTTGTGTTTCCTAGACTGGATGTGAAGTTTCATAGACAATTCTGTGGTTTTCAGCCAAAAAAAGTTTTTTTTTTCTTCCCTCTGAGGCCCTCTGACCAACTGATGACTTTTGGCCTGTGCCAAATAATTGGATGTAATTTGGATGTAATATTCTATGTGAATGTGATGAGATTTATAGTTGGCAGTCTGCACATTGTGATGTATTTGGAAACTAACTGGATGCTCTGTACGTTATAGTTTCTGTTTCCAGTTTGAGTCGATTTGCTCTAACAGGACTGACATGTTTGGGTATCAGCCTCAGATGAACAGTGGCCTACTATCTTGAGCAGAGCAGCAAGGAGCGGTACTTCTGGCACGTGTTTGAGACAGACCAGAGCGCCTGCTGTAGAATTGCAAAGTAACCTCAGAATTCCACCTACTCTGTCAGTGCAGCCGTCTGCACTAAAAGCACAATCCAGAGAAAATCTCCAGTCTGCAGTCAATCTTTCCAGTTCCACTGGTCCATCTCCTGTGGGAGTGAGGAGCACTACCCCGCTCTGCTTTGCTCATGATGTATGTTGCACACTACAAGATAATTTAGCCAGTTTTCAGCCTGATTTCACCTTCCTGACCAAAGTCAACAAAAGCCTGATTATCGGAAGGTTCTAAAAATATCATTACAATTTTGCCTTATGTGCAGTACGTTGAGAGGGATCTGCCCAGAAGACGGTTGGAGCCACTCTGATCTGAGATCATAGACATTAAACATGTTTTATATTTCTGATCATAAATTCTGTAGCGTAGTGGGAACACCAAAAACACTGAGCAGGATTGTTACCTGGAATTGAATGGTAAGAAAACAGGATGAAGGAAGCACAACAGAAACACTATGGCGACAAATAGTAAACAGGAAGCATCAAGCATCAAGATGGGCTTAATCAAATGGAGCTTAATCAAAACTGCTTTTACAAAGGATGTATCAGGAACCTGAGATGTAGCCTCAGTTAGCTTGTTTGTTCTAAAGACCATGTGAGATTTAAGGTTTGAGAGGGTAGACTGGTTGTTAGTTTATGGTGTGCCGTGTTGGTCATCTCGATGTGGACCGCACACTTCAAGAGGAAAACTGTTAAATCTGTCATCATACACGTGTTGGCACTATCACTTCAAAACAGTTGGTTACAAAATTAAGTTTCTTTTAGTGTGTGCTAGGCTAAAGTAGCAGGCATTATCAAGCCAGAGCTAAATATATTCATCACATGCAAAAAAAAGTCTTTGCTAAGAAAATGTTATGAATGTATTTTCCATTGCTTGTCTGTAATAATTAAATGCTCTTATTTTATTAGGCTAACTAGTGAGTAGAATTACCTTATTTTACACAGCACTTCATCATAGATATGAGTCTGAAAGTTAAGCTTTCCTTTTAATTCTGGGACAATATTAAATATACTCTAAATATATTATGTTGAATATTTAAATCTAACTACAGGTAAGATAATCTGATTAATCTGATTAAGGTATCTTTATCAGCTGCTGTCTGATTTTTTTATCTACAACTATCTTCACTGCTGTCACAGTCAGCAGGCAGCAGCATACACCACAGTTATGGGGGCTTATATGGCTGTCCCCACAAACCAGCCATAGGATTCGTCTACTGGGGAACAGCGGGAGTCATAATCATTCCCATAAATGTACCAACAATAAATTAAAGGATAAACTCTTTACATTTATAACAGTCATTATGGTCATCACTCTGTCCAGCAGGGGGCTTCACCTCTGGTCCTGGCTGTGAACAAGGTGCGTGGGAGTAACATGGCAGAGCACTTAGCATCTCTCAGGAGGCATGTCTGAGGAGCAGTGTGGGGGCTGGGCTCCACTGACTGTGGGGGTGGTGATGTGGCTGAGGGGAGCAGTCACAGGAGCAGGGATGGGACGACTTCACCAAAACACCACCTGAGTCCAGGGGGTACTCCAAGATGGTAGCCGGTGCAGCCAAGGCATACTGGTGGTCATAAGGTGTTGTGTAGATCCAGCCAGACTCAGGCCCCGCCCCAGGCATCAGAGCAGCTGGGTAAGGCGTCCCATTGGGCAGGATAGTCTGGATCTGACGAATCAGGGGCATCAGAGTAGGGCCTGTGGGGGCGGGGGCACGCAGGCCAGTGGATGGAGCCATGACAGAGGTAGGACCAGAGAGCATACGAGGAGTCTGAGGAGATGCTGCAAGACAGAGGGCGAGGGAGGCTGAGGAGAAAACAGGGAGAGAGGGGAGGAGGGTCAGCAGTTAAAGAAGAAGGAGGAGGGATTGTTGTGTGTTTATAGTATGAAGCTATCAAATGAAACTATTATGCTTGCAAAACTATTTGCTAATGCATACAAAGACTAGAAAAATTGTGTTACTACAGATCTGCAAACGTGTGCACAAATCTGCAAAAGTGTGCACAAATCTGCAAATGTGTGTACAAATCTGCAAACATGCACAGGCCTGTAAATGTGTGCGCAAATCTGCAAATGTATGCAGCACTCCACAAATGTGTTTAGATTTGCAAATGTGTGCACAAATCATTAAATGTGTGCACATATCTGCAAATGTGTGCACAAATCCATAAATGTCTGCACAAATCTGCAAATGTGTGCACAAATCCATAAATGTGTGCACAAATCCATAAATGTCTTCACAATACTGCAAATGTGTGCACAAATCCATAAATGTCTTCACAATACTGCAAATGTGTGCACAAATCCATAAATGTGTGCACAAATCCATAAATGTCTGCACATATCTGCAAATGTGTGCACAAATCCATAAATGTGTGCACATATCTGCAAATGTGTGCACAAATCCATAAATGTGTGCACATATCTGCAAATGTGTGCACAAATCTGCAAATATATGCAGCAATCCACAAATGTGTTTAGATTTGCAAATGTGTGTACAAATCCATAAATGTGTGCACATATCTGCAGATGTGTGCACAAATTCATAAATGTGTGCACAAATCCATAAATATGTGCACATATCTGCAAATGTGTGCACAAATTCATAAATGTGTGCACAAATCCATAACTGTGTGCACAAATCCATAAATGTGTGCACATATCTGCAAATGTGTGCACAAATCTGCAGATATATGCAGCAATCCACAAATGTGTTTAGATTTGCAAATGTGTATACAAATCCATAAATGTGTGCACATATCTGCAAATGTGTGCACAAATCCATAAATGTGTGCACAAATCCATAAATGTGTGCACAAATCTGCAAATGTGTGCACAAATCCATAAATGTGTGCACAAATTCATAACTGTGTGCACGTATCTGCAAATGTGTTCACAAATCCATAAGTGTGTGCACATATCTGCAAATGTGTGCACGAATCTGCAAATGTGTGCACATTTCTGCAAAGGTGTGCACATATCTGCAAAAGTGTGTATAGATCTACAAATGTGTAGAACAATTTGTAATTTTGGACTAACCTGTACTTTCAAACACACCATTAGTAAACTTACGCTGGATGGCGCTGGACCAAAAATCCATCCACTATGAAAGTAACTGGTAGTTTACAGATAGCCACATTAGCTTGTTACTCTAAAGTCAGATTTTATTACACATGATTTGGATTTTTGAGAGTTGAGACCAGGCTGAGACTCTGGGGGTCAGTGAACAGAATCTTTTAGTGTGTGCTGTGTCAATCCTCTTGTTCTACATCACAAACTATCAGAATAAATGGTAAAACCAGGGATTAATCGTTGCCATGTTTGTTCTTCCACACACTGAAAAAAAAAAAAAAAATTTCGATTTTAAAAATTGTAAGTCTATGTGTGCAGCAGGCTTTAGGTATGATGAATAACCGTACAGAGTGGAAAGACAACAGAAGAGGAAGTGTCTGAAATACAAGGATGTGTAAACAAAAATGAATAAATAAAAACACAGGACACATGACTGGCTGTCTCTTACAGGGTTTGATGTTGGCGTCTCTGTACGTCCCATTCAGGATGGCTAACTCCATCAGTTGTATCTTCTTAAGGCTGTCCTCCCCTTCTGCCTGAAATCCACAGAAAAAACTGAACTTCTTTTACTGAAGTTTACTACAGGATTTCTCATCTACGGAATAATCTGGAGGTATTTTTATAGGAGTATTTTCATTAAAACTCTTGGTTATATAACAGCTGAAAAGTAAGCTATTAAGACTGAAATTAAAAATACATGATCAGTAAATATGTGGCATTAACATGGTTTCTATACAGCAGAGCATTGTTGTTACTTCTTAAGAAGCCTCATATGAGTTTATGGTTAAATGGTTATTCCCCTGGCTGTCCTGTTACTCAGTCAGTCGGAATGAATGGAGTCATCAGTGACAAGATGGGTGACAATGTCAGCGACAGCAGGCTCAGAGTGCGTCTGTGAATGGATGTTTTTCTACAAGGCCAATGATCAAAATTAAAATACTCTCCACATGGTTTACATAGTTAAAGTAACTTGTGTTTAAATATTTGATGATAGCCTGTTAGTAAAAGGTCCATGTTCAGTTGGTTTAAGCCTCTCTGTGAACCACTCACTGGATATAGAAAGGACTTTGCGGCTCCAACTTTTTCTCTGTTAAATGAAGTTAAGGCCAAAATAGTCCTGGGATAAGCTGACACACCGGATAGACTGTTTTATTTTTATAGTATTGATATATGAAACAGTCTGTCTGGAAAACCTCCAACATAAGCCTTTGGGAAGGGCAGGACTTTACAAAATATCACAGAAGGTGACTGGATGAATGTTCTGTCTGTCACATTTGTGACGGGCCAATCAGAGTGATGAGACAAAATAAGGTAGCAGACATGTACGGCTCCAGTGCTAAGCTGACTTAAGCCTGATTTATGCTTCATCTTCCAGTCACAGAAACGAGGTGGAGCAGGTGTGTTTGGAGTTGGAGCTCATAGTTGAAGCGCAGGCGACAGGGAAGACGTTTCCAGAGGTGGTCTGTACGACCACTAAACGAGTCGAGGCTGAGAACGGCTGCAACTGCCAGAAATGGCGTTTTGAGCGGACCAATCACAGCCCTTGCGGCCCGCGTCGCCGTGAGGCATAGTTAGGATTTTTTGGAGGTGCGCGTCAGGCTACGGCGTATGGGTCCGCATCGACGCAGAAGGCTACGTGTAGCTACGCTGTCAATGCGATGCAGAAGCAAAAATCAGGCTTCATACAGGCTAACGCTACCACGCTGTTTGAAGAGGGGGGCGTGACATTCCAGGGCCCATCCCATCCCCATCAGCAAAAATATCTCTGCTAAGAGAAACTTTCAGTTTGGCCCCTTTCTTTGTTTAAAAGAAATGTGTCCAAGGTCTGACTACACTGCCACCATGACTATACATACCGACTCCCATTTTAGGGCGTCTGCCCCTCTCAGCCGCGGTAATTTCCCCGCAGTAATGCAGTCAGAGTGCAGACCAGTGGGTCATTTACTGGCAGGGATACTGATCTCTTGGAGTTACATCATTCCCCCTCCTAGCATCATGTGTCCCAAACAAAAATCTTAGTCATGGCTAAATGATATTACGCTGCCAGGTGAGAGAGCAGGAAAGCAGAATGCTGATGGAGGAAAGAGAATGAACAGATAAAGTTAGATGGTGATAGATCAGGTGACTAACAGCAGGAACCAGCAGCTTGTTGACCTCCTCCACGCCTCGTTTGAGTTTGACTTCAGCACGATTCTGTGCATCATCCACTGTGATGAGGACATGAAGGTCCTCATTCAGATGCTCCCAGTTCGGCTTCCCTCGATTCTGCTCTTCCTACACAGAGACGGTTAGAGAAAAGGCAGACAGGAAGAGAAAGGTAGAGGAGGACACACATGATAGGTGGAGACTGAGACCCTGTGTGCACCATGCATTAACACCCTGGCTGGGTATAAAGTGGTGACCCTTGATGCTAGGAGTGATCGCATCTCAGTGCATACTGAAGACGATTTGGCATCAAATAGCTCCGACTAACAGGGTTGGTCTGTGATGCCTTCATCTACATTAGTTTGGTGGTTTAACGTACCGGCATGATTCAAAGGCTGCACCGTCAACCAATAAGCAGAAAGGATGGCTTTGGCTTTATTTGTTTTATTTTTTATCGTAAAGGATGTTACGGACATAGCTAGTTGCTAATTCACCCCATTCATTTAGCATACAGGGGAACCTAGATACAAGCTAAGAGTCTTTTAACAGCTTTTCTCCCTCATTCTTTCATAAACATGCATCTAAAGTAACTGTGTTTCTGGATCATCTTAGAATAAAGTGACTCCTTACTTCAAGCCAACAAGTGACCAAGAAGGGGGAAAGGACGTAAATAAGCGACGGAAAGAAGGAGACTCTGACGTCTCGGCCGGTATAAGATTGCGTGTGACGGATGTTAATGCCAGATGTAAACAGGGCCAAAGAGTTCCAAACAGTGGTAGATCATTTTTGCTTCAAGAAGAAGAGAAAGAAAGAAGAACAAGCAGGGGCAAGGAATGTCTAAACTTCTAAATCTTTGTCACAGCCACATGAACACAGCAGATAGATCATATTACACTGATCATAAATGTGTTGCACTTTGATATTAGAGTAACAGAAAACAAACTAATCTGTTAAACTTCAGCAGCATTTTCTAACAGGAAAATCTGTAAAGCCTCTCAAAGAGCAGTTTTTAAAGTTACAGCTGCAGAGAAAAGCACAACAGTGAAGGCTACAGAGAGTGTTTTGTGAGTCTTACCTTCTTCCTGTCTCTCATGGAGCCCCTCCCTCTCACCATGATCTTACATCCTGTGTCCGTCTCAAGCTGCTTTGCAGTCAGACCCCGAGGACCCAGAATCCTCCCTACAAAGTTAAACTGAAAGAGAGGTAGAGGTCACACTTTGTAAAAACACCAGCAGACCAAGCTGAAAACTCCTACTTCCAATTAAACTGCCTTCTCCCTGCAGTATCAATCATAGACACAGCCATCACGTCCTCCCTCCTGCCTGCTCCATGCAGTCTCTCTCTCTGATCCCTTTATTCATGCCGACTGCCCTCATCGCCCTTCTTTCAACCTAACATGCCGCTCCTCTCTGACTCCTCCTGGCTTACCTGAAACACTTATGCTTACTTTCAAAACTGCGTAATTTCTGCAGAGTTGATGAGATTTATCCTAGACCTAGTTGCTTGTTTTGATGAAATTAAAAATGCCAGATTGTTTCACAAATCCACTGAATGAGATTTATCACATCCAGCTAGACAAGAGCCGACTGAAAGTGTTTAAGAAGGGCAGAACATAAAAAAACTTCAGAGGGTGGTCTGAAAAACTTTCTGTCTCGTACATTACAGGCCAGTCAGAGCGACATGCACAGCTCGCTGCAGTAGCTGCTATGTTTGCTAACTATAGATAGTGAAACAAACATACTGAAGCTTGTCAAAAGAAGAGCAGCTTTTCCTCCAAGAAAAGCTTTCAGTGTGGTTCTTTGCTGTTTTCTAAATAAACTGATGCTGGTTAGTTGTGATAAAACTGTAGCTTTGGCTACATCCAAGCTAATCACTCCACCAACATTACATACCAGCCCTACCTCAGCAGGGACTTTCTCAAACTAACGCTGAAGCCACTGAGAGAAGAGCAAAAACAAGAAAAGTATTCAGTGCTGTTCTGTGCTCTTCTTTGAATAAATAAATCTGGTCTTGTTCTGATAAAACTGTGGCTACGCTAAAGCTACAGCGGCAGCAGCCATCACTGGCTTGTAACACGACTAAAGGCCTGCAGCTACCGCCTGGTTCTCTTCAATAAAACTGAATGGCCAGATCCATTAACAGACCTGGAACAAATGTTTCAGGTTGGAGCTTTGCTTTGCAAGATGGATCTGCCTGATGACAGACACTGTATCTGGCCAATCAATGACCAAATTGGATGATCTCATCATTCAGTGGTTTAATTTTCATTTTTTGCATCAGGGTTTATTTTGGCAGTCATTTAAAACAGATGAAAAAACTGATTAGGTTTATACAGTATTAACTTGTCAAAGATACATTTTACTCTGGTTTAAGTCAATAAAAACTAATGACATTTGGTCTAAACTTGTGAACGCACCCAGAATAGGGACACCCTGGAGCCAGACCTGGGGAGTAGCATGACGGCGAGCGTCTGCTGGCAGGAAACTCAACCTACCTGACAGCTTGTGCTCTCTCTGCCAAACTTCTGCACACAGAACCAATCATCTCTGCTTGCTCTTTCACTTTTTCATTAATTTTGACAGACAGATTTTTCACACAGAAAAGAAATGTCACCAGTTTTTGAATGTCAACATTTTTCATCTTCTAACTCGACTCATAACAGTCTACCATCACCCCTTCACAGCAGCATTAACCGCACTCACATCAGGATGCTCCTTCGTGGGGACGTACAGTTTCTCCTGCAGGTGAACGTTTGGACCCACGGCCTCTGGTAGATTGTTAATCTTCCCAGAAACGCTCAGAGTGTCGATGTACATGTCTTTCCTCACACGGCTGATCTCTAGGACACACCACAGAATTACAGCTTACACGTCACATGTGTTTGCACACAGCTTTTTAAAACACAACTTTTAATGTACATAAATAATCACACATTAGTGGTTTCTGCCGTAGGTCAGACATTGATCTGTGATTTGCAGTATGTAGATTTTCAAAGAGCTGATCTAAAACATTGATAATGAAGCAAATATGCCACGTAGTTAACAGTGTCACTGACATCTCAGGAGCTTCCTGTAAACAAACTTCAAGGCTCAATGAGTGTGCTTCTTTACATTATTATACTTCAATAATCAGAACCAGGACTTAACCAGAATTTGCTACCTGAATAAATAAGATGAAAACATGATACTGTGGCCTCTACACACTTTTACTCTGTTGTCTGATGGCTGCAGACTACCTGCACACGCCTCCCAAAACAGGAAGTATGAAGAAATGTTAATGCTAATATTATGATTCATGGATCGTGGAACTGTTAGGGTTAGGACGGTCCTGGCACAACCCACTTTTGAATTAAAAAAAAAAAAACACTCACAAAAAACAAGTTGGGATGGAAACTGTTTACATTTCAGCTTGTCTGAGCAGCAGTATTGGTGAGAAGAGATGTTGTTTTACATTTTCACATTACAAAATCAACATCAAGAGCTCCAAAATCAGACGCAGTTAAAATAACCAGCTTGTAAAATAAAAAATAAGATTATGCTTGTCCCTCTTTGTGGTGTACGCAGGGGAAAAACATCAATCTCTGATACTAGAACTAGTTGGCTATAAATTATAAATTCCTCCTGCAGAGTGAAACGAGAGAGAGACGGCGTGCTGATATCAATAATAGGGAATAAAGAAACATCACTGTGCACGGTGGAGGAGTTCAAATACAATCTGCCCCGGTCCAAATGTAACTCAGGCTAAATTGGATGGCTTTGTAAGCCCTTACAGCTTTATACTGTTTTATACTGTATACTTTATACTGAGGCCTTTTTTTTTTTTTGAGAGACATGGTTCACATCAGGTGCTTCTTGTGAAGAGTTACCTCAAAAAGTTTAAGTGTTTAAATCACAATAGCTCAGATCACTTCAGGAGTGCTAACTCCTGACTCCAGTTAGCTCTTTTAGAGTCATTAGCCTAAAGGTTCACTTACACTACATTGCCAAAAGTATTCACTCACCCATCCAAATAATGGAAATCATGTGTTCCAGTCACTTCCATGTCCACAGGTGTATAAACTCAAGCACCTAGACATGCAGACTGTTTCTACAAACATTTGTGAAAGAATGGCTCGCTCTCAGGAGCTCTGTGAATTCCACCGTGGTACTGTGATAGGATGCCACCTGTGCAACAAGTCCAGTGGTGAAATTTCCTGGCTCCTAAATATTCCACAGTTAGCTGTCAGTGGTAGCATAACAAAGTGAAAGCCATTGGGAACGACAGCAACTCAGCCACCAAGTGATAGACCGCCTAAAATGACGGAGCAGGGTCAGCAGATGCTGAGGTCGCCAACTTTCTGAAGAGTCAATGGCTACAGACCTCCAAACTTCATGTGGCCTTCAGATTAGCTCAAGAACAGTGGTAGAGAGCCTCATGGAATGGGTTTCCATGGCCGAGCAGCTGCATCCAAGCCATACATCACCAAGTGCAATGCAAAGCGTGGGATGCAGTGGTGTAAAGCACGCCGCCACTGGACTCTAGAGCAGTGGAGACGTGTTCTCTGGAATGACGAATCATGCTTCTCCATCTGGCAATCTGATGGACGAGTCTGGGTTTGGTGGTTGCCAGGAGAACGGTACTTGTCTGACTGCATTGTGCTAAGTGTAGAGTTTGGTGGAGGGGGGATTATGGTGTGGGCTTGTTTTTCAGGAGCTGGGCTTGGCCCCTTAGTTCCAGTCAAAGGAACTCTGAGTGCTTCAGCATACCAAGAGATTTTGGACAATTCCATGCTCCCAACTTTGTGGAAACAGTTTGGGGATGGCCCCTTCCTGTTCCAACATGACTGTACACCAGTGCACAAAGCAAGGTCCATAAAGACATGGATGAGAGAGTTTGGTGTGGATCAACTTGACTGGCCTGTACAGAGTCCTGACCTCAACCCCATAGAACACCTTTGAGATGAACTAGAGTGGAGACTGAGAGCCAGGCCTTCTCGTCCAACATCAGTGTGTGACCTCACAAATGTGCTTCTGGAAGAATGGTCAAAAATTCCCATAAACACACTCCTAAACCTTGTGGAAATCCTTCCCAGAAGAGTTGAAGCTGTTATAGCTGCAAAGGGTGGACCGACGTCATATTAAACGCTATGGATTAAGAATGGGATGTCACTTAAGTTCATATGTGAGTCAAGGCAGGTGAGTGAATACTTTTGGCATTATAGTGTACTTTTTTTGTAAATGTTTAATGGCTGTGTTCAATAAAGACACGTAATATTATAATTATTTTTGTAGTATTAGATTAAGCACAATGTATTTGTCTATACTTGTTACTAAGAAGCAGATCAGATCACGTTTGATGACCAATTAATGCAGAAAAGCAAATCATCTCAAAGGGTTCACATACTTTTTCCTGCCATTGTAAGTCCAGCCTTGGCAAAGAAATGAGAAAAATCAGCGTGACCACAGAGACAGAAACAAGAAACAGCATCCTTTAACTCAAACACTTTTTCTCTTGATCAGAATATCCTGCTAACAGACTGTGGAGTAAAGCAATGACAGCTGCACTCTTCTCCCTGCTGCACAAGACCAACAGCATGTCATGTCGGACACATCATGACATCACACAGCCAGGAAAGAGACGGATACTTCAGGACCATGGACAGCGACCGTGGCGTTTTAAGTCCTGCACCAGAAATCTGCAAAATTGTTCATAAATAAAACTTCTGAACTGGAACAACAGTCACTTATTTAAAAAGAGTCTGAATTTACCTGTAAATATAAAAACAGCCATTATGCAGAATTAAAGCACATAATGATCACTGATTAAATAATTACTGATTAAGCAACAGTTCTGGTTTTTAGAAATCACTGAAAGCAGCAGCGCTAGAATAAAATAAGTCAGTATGACAGCCTCACAGATGAAACTTCCCCTTTGATGATCATGTTACTAGAATCTAAAGCCCAGCACTGGTTTGAATTGTAATTCTTGCAGTTATGTCTCTCACAAGCCCCTGTTTTCTGTTCCAAATTGATCTCTCATATATTTCTTCCTTTAAAGACAAACCTCAAATTTTCTTCAACATTAAATGCCACTGATATAAATTTGCTGCTTTGTCCTTAATTGGGAGACAGTGGGCGGAAGTACTCACAAAGTCAAGGATAACAAACACCCCACCACTAAGAGGAGAGATGTGATTGGTCCATTTTACTGTCATTCACATTCATCCCCTCATAAATGTAGTTCCAGGCTGATACGTCAACAGTGGTGCCCCCTGAACTTGGAACTCCTACTCTGACTCTCTGAGCGTCTTCTACCCCGGGTGACCAACTCATAGTATCTGGACCACATTCAACTCCAGTGTGATGTCATCCCAAACTCTGAAACCCAACTGCTGGAGTAAATGGACAGCAGCATTACACAGGAATAAGCAGCGCTGTAGTGGTGCCTGCAGGAGTGCATGTACCCTTAATTTTTGCACCACATTTTTAAGCGACCCATCCAGGAAGTATTTATGGACGGTGTTAGACTGCTCTTGGATTTCAAGTACAACTAAAAACAGGCCTTCTGCATTTGTTGATGATACCGAAATTCTCCTGCTTGACCTCAAGTCGTAATGATTACTAAGGAATTATAAAGAAAGTGTTGCCATGAGTTAGATTTGCATCAATGAATCAACAAAGACAATGATGAGGACTAGCCAGTTTTGAGGTAAAGTAAAGCGAGTTCTTCTCCATCCTATAGTAGGAAATAATGCAGCATACTATTGAATGTTGTGCATCAGTGAGAATTTAGAAATGGGTACACTCTAAGGCAGTGTTTCCCAACCATTTGTCCTTGGAGCCCTCCCTACATGTACCCAAGAAAAGTGGAGCACCCCCAGGACCCCCCCAAGAGAAGAAAAAGTGGCACACTGACGCCAAAAATCAACATAGCTTTGAATCGTTTCACTGATAAAACTCTGAAAAGGCCTATGCATGTTTTTTTAATCAGATATTTTTTATGCACTACTTAATAACTGCTTTGTCATTGTTTTAGTCAATGTTTGCAAATATAATTTCGGCAGCCTCAGAGCAGACAAAGCCTCTCGCCCATCCTAGACCCCAGAATGGGAACCAATGCCCTCAGGAGTGTGTATACTCCGTATGTCTGTGTCTACCCCGCACTACACCACTGGGCAAGAATGTGGCGAGGGATTTTGGGCCTTCAGAAAGAATATTATGCAGGGCTCCCCTTAACCGGCTAGCCAAGCAACAAATGTGTCATTTTTACAAATATCTACATATTTAGATGTTTTTTTGAACAGTAATTTCCAGATTTATGAGCAATATTTTCACCATGGTTAAATAAAATGTATTTTCATTGTTTCACAGCGCTGGACTGTAGCGTTTGGACATTTTTGGGGAAGGAGCAGGGACCCCCCCAGTATTTTATTTCACTCTGTTTGATACAAATTTCAGTCTGTTGACCAATGAATTTAGATGCTTTTGATTCAACAATTACTCAGAAAAAACTAAACAAAAACACACTTTTCATTGCAGGCTTTCAAAGGGGCCCCTCCCTACTGTGGGCCCAGGTAATCAGTACCCTCTTCCCCCAGTGTTACGCCCATGCCGCTGGGAACAAGTAAGGACAACAGGGTCTGGCTGCAGCCCTCGAGCAAACCTCTACGCTAAGGCGTTCGGCTGGAGACCTCTACGGTGGGACGAAACCTCTTTGCTGGGGCATGACGTCTACGCTTGGGTGTGAAGCGTGTTAGCTGTTGTTAGCATGACCTAGCTGTTGTTAGCATGACTGCAACACTGTGCTTATAACACATTAGCATAGCCGCCTACACTGGGGCTTGCCCTAGCATAGGGTCGGGCAATATACATCACGCCCCAGCGGGGAGGTCCGCCGGCTCGAGCAATATACGTCACGCCCCAGCCGAGAGGTTTCGCCCCAGCGTAGAGGTTTCACCCCAGCGTAGAGGTCTCCAACCGAACGCCCCAGCGTAGAGGTTTGCCCGAGGGCTGCAGCCAGATGCCTCTCAGTAAGGAGGGTATTCATGCGGAGTGAGAAGGAAGCGAGGAATGACGTCACACCTGAGCTAAACACGTTCCAGAAACTTTGAGTTGGTGACTGAAGTTGTTCCGAGTTTTAAAGTTCAGGGTGGATTCCGAGATCCGAGATTAACTGTAACGCACCATTACTTTATTTTGTAGAGGGCACAATCACAGAGCTGAATGTAAGCCATTGTCCTGCCTAGCAACAGCAGGGATGAATTATTCTGACTGGATAAGTGACTGTTCTCCTTCATTTAACCCTTTTAGGCATCCCTTTAAACGACTACACACATCTATCCTTAAAGGTAGAATATCCGACATTTTACACTTAAATGTAATAAAAATCAAACATATGCTATGTAAATGTTTTTCTGAGTACAGTATCAACACACTGAACTAAAACTTCGGTACCCTGTAGTTTTGTTTATATGGGATGTTTATAACTCTGTCCGGACCGGATTGGGGCAGTGACCTTCTCCTCTGGCACACGCCCCTCTCCTCCTAGAAGCACCCCCAGGGGCAGCAGTGCTGCTGCAGGTAAATGTTTCAGCCAAACAGCTGAGAGGAGTGTAAATGGCAGACTCCAGTCCGAAGCGGCCGACCGAAGGCCTGCCACCGGCTTCCCCTCCACCTAAAAAGCCTCGACATTTATCTAGGAAACCCTCTGACAAAACTAGAAAACTAGAGTTAATATCAGACTTGCTTTTCTTGGTGGCGAGCCCTACGCGATGCTGAAAAGCTCTCACATGACTCAGAATTGGCTTTGCTTCTCGTGGATGCATAAGTAGGGTACATCTTTTCATTCATCGTGCACATTGTCTCAACGTTTATCCAGTGTTGATTTATTGACACAGCAATATTCTTATGGTTGGACATTTAAGCTGAGTGTGATAGCACGGCTGAAATAAATGTGGGGTAAAATGAATGGAAGCTAGGTGTGCTAATGTTAGCCTGCTGCTAATAAATGGAGGCTGCAGACGGAGGTAGCTCTACTCAAATCAGGTAGTGTCTCAAAATATGTTTATCTCAAATCACCCAAGTCTTGTCTGAAGCTGATGTTTTCATGTTTAATTGATGCTATAACATAACCAGCCAGGATAAGAAGAGCTCGTGAAATGGTTTACTGCAGCTGAAAAAAGACATTAGCAGTAAAGGTTGCCTTAAACGTTACATATAAACTTGTATATGATCGGTGTTTAGGATCAACAGAAGCTAAAGTGGCTAAAGGGGGAGGCTTCAAAGTGGCAGAGGTGTGTCAAAAACTCCTCTTTGTTTACATTTTCAAGGCTTTGCTCTCCTACGACACCTAGTGGAAAAAAAATCGCATCGTCTACCTTTAAGGGACATTTTCTGCACATCTTTAAATGCTAAAATTCATGATTTTTTTTTTTTTTTTTTTTTTGTTAACACTTCCAGTTCTGATCATGACATAGCAAATCTTCAGTCATTGTCATGATTTTATATGTTTTAACTCTTTAAATGCCAGTTTGTTCAATTTTCAACTCGGCAGAATGAGATATTTTCCATATTAAAAATGCTAAGTGATTTTTTTTATTATTATCAAATATGGTCACAAGTCATCAGTTACCACCAACATCAAATTTTATGCATTTTCATTTTTTGTGCAGTGTATAGAAATTGGTGGAAACCATGCAAAAGATGGACCCCTAGGAAACATTTTGACCCCTACTTTACACCATGTTCCACATTATTATGAAAATGACGTTTTTCTGTGATTTTCTAAATATCAATGCAAATGACAGTCATAATATTTTTCAAGTCATCAACAGTTAGTATAATTCAAATGTTTTTGAACACACTTCATAATGATAACTTTTTTTTTTTTTTTAAATAAAAACCTCAAAATGCACTTTTCCACATGTTCCACATTATTAAGCAGGCCACAGGTTTCAGCAATATGGGAAAGAAAAAGGATCTCTGCTGCTGAAAAGTGTCAAATAGTGTAATGCCTTGGACAAGGAATGAAAACATTCGATATTTCAGGAAAAATTAAGCATGATCATCGTACTTTGAAGAAATCTGTGGCTGATTCAGAGCACAGACGGGTTTGTGCAGATAAAGACATAATGAGGAAGGTTTCTGACGGACAAATCCATCAGATTAAGAGAGCAGATGCTAAAATGTCATTACAAAGCAGCAAACAGGTATTTGAAGCTGCTGGTGCCTCTGGAGTCCCACCAGCCTCAAGGTGTAGGATCCTCCAGAGGCTTGCAGTCATGCATAAACCTACTATTCAGCCCCCCCTAACCAATGCTCACAAGCAGAAACGGTTGCAGTGGGCCCAGAAATACATGAAGACTCATTTTCAAGCAGTCTTGTTTACTGATGAGTGCCATGCAACCCTGGATGGTCCAGATGGAGGAGTAGTGGATGGTTGGTGGATGGCCACCATGTCCCAGTGAGGCCGGGACGTCAGCAAGGAGGGGGTGCAGTCATGTTTGGGCCGGAATCATGAGGAGAGAGCTGATAGGCCCCTTTAGGGTCCCTGAAGGTGTGAAAATGACCTCGGCAAAGTATATAGAGTTTCTGACTGACCACTTTCTTCCATGGTACAAAAAGAGAATCGTGCCTTCTGTAGCAAAAATTTCATCAAGCATGACAATGCACCATCTCATGCTGCAAAGAATCCCTCTGTGTCATTGGCTGCTATGGGCATAAAAGGAGAGAAACTCATGGTGTGGCCCCCATCCTCCCCTGACCTCAATCCTACTGAGGACCTTTGGAGCATCTTCAAGCTAAAGATCTATGAGGGTGGGAGGCAGTTCACATCAAAACAGCAGCTCTGGGAGGATATTCTGACATCCTGCAAAAACAATTCAAGCAGAAACTCTCCAAAAACTCACAAGTTCAATGGATGCAAGAATAGTGAAGGTGATATCAAAGAAGGGCTCCTATGTTAACATGGACCTTGGCCTGTTAAGATGTTTTTGATTGAAATAGCTTTGATTTCAGTAAATATGACCCCCTGATGCTGCAATTTCTACAAATGACCATTTTCAGTTCTTTACAACCTATAAAATGTTTTAAAAAGCTGTTGTGCTTAATAATGTGGAACAGTGCATTTTGAGGTTTTTATTTTTAAAAAAATAATTTTTGTCATTATGAAGTTTGTTCAAAAGCATTTGAATTATGCTCTAATGGCTGATGACTTGAAAAATATTCTGACTGTCATTTGCATTAATATTTAGGAAAATCAGAGAAAAATATCATTTGCATAATAATGTGGAATGCAGTGTATATGGTTAGACTGATAATTTTTTTTCCAGTTTTCCAGTTTTTTTTCCCCTCCAGTTCTAATCGTGGCATCATTTGAAATACCTGATACTCTAAACTTTTGACTTCCTGTTTGGAGATTTCTGATCAGTGGGTATTGATGTGGTTTGGCAGCACTGACACTGAACACAGACCGGCAGCATATCCCCAACAAAGCACATTGGAGTGGCGCTCCAGAGATGCAATTTCTCATATCTAACATGCTAATCCCAAGTTTATATTCATATCAACACCCACAGACATTTTTAATTAATTTCTTTCTGCTTTAGAGCAATAAAAAAATCATACTGTAAGTGTGTCTTTTAAGTGCCCTACGGATACATGCTTGGCTAAGGTCCCCCTTCAAAATTGCATCACAAATAATGGCGGTGATACATGGTATTGCAAATTTGCAATCAAAATAGCAATCAGTGGTGTGTGTGTGTGTGTGTGTGGGGGGGGGGGGGGGTCCCGCCTTCGTGGCCCAACTGTTGAAAAACACGCGCTAAAGTGCCCTCTTGGGAGCCTAAATGTGTGCTAAAGTGCCCTTCTGGTTGGCAAAACACACTAAACTGCCCTCCTGGGTGTAGAAAACACTAAACTCCAGAAGACCATTAGGACCAAGAAATACTATGAAACATTGCTGCAATGACTTTTATGTTGGGCCCTTTTTTGATCTATATTGAGCCAGAACTATATCTCACAGGACCAGTTTGGATTATCTGGTGCTAATATGGTGTTAAAATGCACTAGAATACAGGAAATGGCATCTACTTTTTTAAAAATGGTGATTCAAGAATTTCAAAACAGAATGCAATGAATGTGTGGAGGGTGATTGTTCAATAACGAAGTGGAAAAAATAAAATGCGATTTGAAGACTTTAAAAATACTATTTAACAATGACGTTGTCCCTCCCAGAGGGCCCAGGACTGGTGGTTCCCTGTGTGAAGTTTGAGGTGTTATTCCAGTGGTACTCAACACGTGGCTCTAGAGCCACATGTGGCTTTGTCGTGATGATTTGTGGCTCTTTTGTGTTCTATTTTGAAATATTATTCCTTTGAAAAAGGAAACTTTGATGTCAGAAACTATCCATTGCAAGTCACTTCAACAGTTTGTTTCCCACACCTTATACTGTAGGCTTTAATTGTCAAACTTAGTTGTCAACCATTTATTTTTAGTCTGCATATTTCCTTTTGCTTTTAGCCCATTTTTGCCACTTCTCTTTGCCACTTTTAACCAGTTTTTGCCATTTACAATTTTTTTGCTACCATTTGGTTATTTTTGCCACTTTTTTTGACTTTTTTTTGGGGGGGGGGCATTTTTGTGCCTTTATTTGATAGAGAAGGATAGTGGATTGGGTCAGAAACAGGGACGACTCTGGGGATAGA
Source organism: Cheilinus undulatus (assembly GCF_018320785.1). NCBI lineage: Eukaryota > Metazoa > Chordata > Actinopteri > Labriformes > Labridae > Cheilinus > Cheilinus undulatus. The sequence continues at coordinate 3,077,946 of NC_054870.1, forward strand.
CATGTGGCGACAGGCCTCAGGCCAGATTCGAACCCGGGCCTTCCGTGTACATGAGGCGCGTCCTAACCACTCAGCCACCTGCGTCCCCTTTTTTTTTGACATTTTGCCAGTCTTTGCTGCTTTTTTACCCATTTTCCCACCTATAACTAATTTTTTTCACTTCTAACCCATGATTGCCTCTTTCTGCCCTTTATGATAACTTTTTCTCCCCATTTTTGCCAATTTACAAACAGTTTTTGCCCCTGTTCACCCCTTTTTGCCACTTTTATCCTGATTACTGCTATTTGCAGTTTTTGCCCCGTCCCGGCCTTTTTTTTTTTTTTTTTGCCACTTTTTGCCCACTTTGGCTGCCTTTTGCCACTAAATGTTACTTTTTGACAGTTTTCCACTCTTGCTGATTTTTGGCCCTTTTGAGTCACTTCTCAATCATTTTGTGCAACGTTTTTGACACTTTTTGACCATTTTATGCCACCTCTAACTCTTTTTTTGTCACTTCTGACCCATTTTTTGCCACTTTTCCCTTTTTTCCTCCTCATTTTTGCCCATTCTCACCCAGTTTTTGGCCATTTTATGCCTATTTTTCCCCTTTTTGCCCACTTTTGCCACTTTTAACTTATTTTTATTGCCACTTTAACCCATTTTTCACCACTAAAATTGTGGCTCTTGCAAAAGGATATTTCAGCAGTTTGGCTCTTTGTTGGAGCAGAGTTGAGTTTAGTATAATAAAGAATGAAGTCTCTCAGCTCAGACAGACTTATGACTGAATTCAAACATTTAATTTGTCTGCTAACTGTGCTTTCTGTAAAAATGTATCAACAGCAGTGCTACCATCGTGTTCGGCTCCATTTCCTCTTTTCTATTTATTTATTTATTTATTTATTTTTATGCAGGGGGGCTGGGCCCTTGTAGGTCTGACTCCTTTCCTCAGTTGACATTATAGATGCTGTAACTAAAATGTTACAATACTGCACAATAAAATGTTCACCCTCCCAACAACCAGTGAATTATTCTTAGATGTAATACAAAGTCTACACTTTTACTGGGAAAGTCAATGAAGGTAAGGATTAAAAAACAAACAATGACTAGCAAAGCACTCGGAGAGCACAGACCTCAGCCATTAGCCCTATCTCCAAATAGTGAAAAATCCTTTCAAAAATTTCTGGATCCGTCCCCATGTGCCCCCCACCATGGCATTCGTTGATTACTCCCTTCCCGGTGGCGTGGAAACACCATGAGGCAAAGCAGTGGCTTTGCTTTGCTACAGGAAGTCATGGCAGAGGGTGAATATTCCTCTATTCCTCCCAGCATTGTGAGTATTCTTGCTACAATTCGCTGTCTTTCTCTCTGTTACGCTCCGACTCGTCTCCTCGACTGGGTGTGCGTCTTTCAAACTCTATAAACTCCAAAACTTTGAATGGAAACACAGCCAAAATGATTCTGGGATTGAAGTTACTCATGTCCGCCATCTTCTGGTGTAAAGTGGTAACAGCGCAGAGCTCTGCCATAAGCCCTGTCTCCCAATAGTAAAGAATCCTTTAAAAAATTCCTGGATCCAGACGGTGATCCGGATCACTCCCAAAATCTAATCAGGTCTTCCTTATGCCATTTCTGACATTTCCTGAAAATTTCATCAAAATCCGTCAACAACTTTTTGAGTTATGTTGCTAACAATCGTACAAACAGACCCGATCATATAACCTCCTTGGCAGAGGTAAAAATACACAATAGTTCTATAGAGCGATGATACAATGAAAAGTATAAAAAAAAGGATGCAAATCAATTAGAAGTCTCTAAAATTCATCATAGAAGTCCTTATTGTAAAGTACTTAAAGTACTTTTTTGTACCTGAGCATAAACATCACGTTTGCCTCAAATCAGCATCTGTACTTTAAAAAAAATAAAAGTAGGCTACAGACATAAAACTTCACTTTGTTGCCCACTTTAACTGAAGAGTGCTCAGTCACCCACAGTTTCTTAAAGACAACTGCATGTATTTACTTGTTTCCTGTAAAGACAGACACACACAGACAGACACACAGACAGACACACCCCCACACACACCGACAGACACACACACACAGACACACAGACAGGCCTATAAACAGAGAGCTCAGGTCTCACCCTCGTCCAGGAGTCTCTCCAGGTGCTGAAAGATCCCACAGATATTTGGCAGACTGTTCATGAGCTTCTTGTCATTCATCAGCTGCATCAGGTAATCTGGACCAGGTTTAGTTTTGTCCTGCCCCTCCATCTCCTCCACCATGGTCCAACAATAAAACACACACAATAAGGCCCTGATCACTGAGGGCCTCCTGTTTGGGTACAGAGCATGAAGAGAAATCTAGAGCTGATCCCAGAGCTGTTCTCTGACTCCTGTTGTTTTAATTCCACAAGTTCAAAAGCACAGACGTCCAAACTGACTCCTGGGGGTAGAACCATCCGGATCAGAGGAGAATCTGACAGAACTACAGCTTTTGTCCCTTCTGCTGCTCCAATGGTCCCCCGACTCTCCGGAGCCCCACACTGCTCCGTTTCTGTTCCTCTGGTCTCTAATTCAGTCTGTCACAGCGACAAACTCACACTGAGACGGATGGTTGGTGTGTGGGGACGGGAGAAGGGGGAGCCTAAACAACAATACAGCATTAACAATGAAAGATCTGTCTAAGGGTAAAGCTTCAAATCAGACAAACAAATGTAGATTGTCTCAGTGTCCACAGCTGTTAACGAATAAAGTTTTCTTTGAATGAACTACAGTGAAATTTTCTGACGTCTGTTACGGCACGTTAAAAATTAAAGGCTCAAATACAGAAAACTCATCTACATCTTTCTTTTCTATATTCTAGTTCATCCGTTTCTATGGCTACAGAGACAAACAGGTATGAATGTTCTCCTCCTTCAGTGTCACCAACCAGCCTAACAGGTGTTGAAGTTGGACTGTGGCAGGATCCAGTGAGAGCCACAGGGACAACATGAAACCTCCACACCAAAGAGCCGTGTCCTTCCAATCAGGGATCTGAACAAAGAACCTTCGAGCTGTGAGGCCAAAGCGCCTACCACTTCACCACCGTGCAGCAAATACTTCACTTGTTTGTAACCTTCCAAAGCCAGGTCGGACAGAGACAGACTCCATGGGTGTGTTCTTTACCTCGATTAGTAACGGCACGGGGTCAAGGAAAGGTGTGAGCGGGGATAGGAGAAGAGATCCACCGTGAAAGGGGAATCTGACTGCTCTTACACAGCAGATGTTACTGAGGTGACCAGGGGCGTAGCTAGAAAATTTTGGCACTGTGAAAGACAATTACCCATTGCCCCCCCCTTAGCCAGACAGCCAAGCAAAGAATGTTGCATTGTTTTACAAATATCAGCTTAATTCAAATTATTTTTAACTATAATTATCCTGCATTGAGCAATATTTTTACTGTTGTTAGATTAACCCCTTAACACCTGTTGTCACAAATTTGATACACACTTTTATGATACCTCTATCTAATCAATATGCTCAATAATTTACTCAAAAAAACTTATGAATACAATCTGATAAATGATAAAAATGCCCTCAAGTGGATTATCAGTTACCGAAAACACCTAATGAATGAAATGAGATATATAAATGTTACATTTTATGGAAATTTGGGGTTTTTTTTTATTTTAGTACAAAGTTAAATGAACATTTCAGTTCCAAAAAATTAGAATTGTCTGGCTATTATTTGTGTTTTCAGGCTTTAAAGGGTTAAATTGAATTGTACTCTTTCCTTCACATACATTTATGTGTTTATTAGTGTCGTCTAGCTCTCTAGTACTGCTTTCTTCTCCTTCATCATTCCCATCTCAGTCGCTGCTTTCTTTTTCTCTATCATCATCATCTTACTCTTTATCGCTGCTTTCTGCTCCTCCCCCATCCTTCCTCGCTTCTCTCCTCCAGGCTCTGCTCTCCCATGTGGTGGTAGGGTTGGAGAGTCTTTTGAAGGGAGGAGTAGGGGTTCTCCAGATTTTTAGTTTACTCTTGATAAAAAAATCTCTTTAGTGGCTTTTGGTTAAAAATGACAATAATTTCTTAGAAATGAAGTTATTAATCCAGGCTTCTTAAAGGTCCCTGACTGTGTCTGAAGTGTCTGTTTTGACATTTGTGAAGATGCTGGATCTGAGGAGAAATGCCCGGCTTCTCTTCATAGAATTAAAAAGAGAGAGAGAAGGAGATTTTTTTTGTTGTTCTCAGTGAATAAGTTAGTTTGAATCAGTTGCACTCAGTACTACAAAGGGTTAACTGGTTTTACTTCCATTTCATATGGAAATGAGCCCCCCACACCCCTCCTGGATGCAAGAGAAGAGAAGAAAAGCCATGAAAGGAGAGGAAAGAGGGATGGAGGGGTGTAACTAAACTTCTTCTTTTGTTTTGGCTGGAAACTCGTCTCTCCGAACGACACAAAAACAAGAACGTGTGAACCACCGTCAGAGGCTCAAAGCTTTGGAGGGAGCCAGCTGACTGTGAGGAGGCCTGCAGCGAACGCTCATGGCTACAAAATCCTCCTTGATTAACCAGAAGAGATGATCTGGAATCCGCCCTCTTTATCTGCTGTTATTTAAATCATGTTGATGAGTGTTGAGAAAAAAAGAAGCCACATCTCATCTATGAGAGCCTATGTAAGACCAAAACAGTCAGTACGTTTACATGCAGGTAGAATATTGTGTTAAGCCCTGTGTACACTGGGAGTCACATGGTTTGCTAAATGAGGTTTGCTGCCTCATTTGTCATGCAGAGAACAGAGGGTTCGCACTGACGGCTCGGTCAGACTGAGTGTCAGATACACTGCTGTCTAGGATCAAGGACATCTTTATTATTCCTGAGGGCCAATTTACTTCACAGCCACAAACCATTACACAAATCTGAATAAAATAAAAGTTCAAACACATAAGAACAATAGTATTGACAGTAAAATAAATCAATCCTAGATGAATTTTACACTGAGCTATTAAAAGGGCTAAAGGCAGTTGGGAAAAAGGAATTTTTAGTCCGCTGGTCTTACATGACAAAGGGACATATCTGTGTCCAGAAGGAAGCAGCAAGAACTCCTTAAATAGTGGATGGTCTGGTTGCTCAGGGACTGACTGAGCTTTTTTTAAGAGTTCTGAGTTTGAATAAATCAGTCGGATCGCTTGGAGTAGTGCCTGCAATTTAACTCAGTGGGTAACAGGTGAAAATGTGAGTTTGGACTAGACAGAGGCCCATACTGTTTCCTAAAGACACAGTAGACTGATCACATTGATACACTTCATTGCCAAAAGTATTCACTCACCCATCCAAATAATGGAAATCAGGTGTTCCAGTCACTTCCATGTCCACAGGTGTATAAAATCATCACCTAGGCATGCAGACTGTTTCTACAAACATTTGTGAAAGAATGGCTCGCTCTCAGGAGCTCAGTGAATTCCAGCGTGGTACTGTGATAGGATGCCACCTGTGCAACAAGTCCAGTGGTGAAATTTCCTCACTCCTAAATATTCCACAGTCAACTGTCAGTGGTATTATAACAAAGTGGAAGCGATTGGGAACGCATAGGTCACCAACTTTCTGCAGAGTCAATGGCTATGGACCTCCAAACTTCTTGTGGCCTTCAGATTAGCTCAAGAACAGTGGTAGAGAGCTTCATGGAATGGGTTTCCATGGCCGAGCAGCTGCATCCAAGCCATACATCACCAAGTGGAATGCAAAGCGTCAGATGCAGTGGTGTAAAGCACGCCACCACTGGATTCTAGAGCAGTGGAGATGCATTCTCTGGAATGACGAATCGTGCTTCTCCATCAGGCAATCTGATGGATGAGTCTGGGTTTGGTGGTTGCCAAGAGAACGGTACTTGTCTGACTGCATTGTGCTAAGTGTAAAGTTTGGTGGAGGGGGGATTATGGTGTGGGCCTATTTTTCAGGAGCTGGGCTTGGCCCCTTAGTTCCAGTCAAAGGAACTCTGAATGCTTCAGCATACCAAGACATTTTGGACAATTCCATGCTCCCAACTTTGTGGAAACAGTTTGGAGATGGCCCCTTCCTGTTCCAACATGACTGTGCACCAGTGCACAAAGCAAGGTCCATAAAGACATGGATGAGAGAGTTTGGTGTGGATCAACTTGACTGGCCTGTACAGAGTCCTGACCTCAACCCCATAGAACACCTTTGGGATGAATTAGAGCGGAGACTGAGGGCCAGGCCTTCTCGTCCAACATCAGTGTGTGACCTCACAAATGTGCTTCTGGAAGAATGGTCAAAAATTCCCATAAACACACTCCTAAACCTTGTGGAAAGCCTTCCCAGAAGAGTTGAAGCTGTTATAGCTGCAAAGGGTGGACGGACATCATATTAAACCCTATGGATTAAGAATGGGATGTCACTTAAGTTTATATGAGTCAAGGCAGGTGAGCCAATACTTTTGGCAATAAAAGTGTATATATATTTTCAAATATCTGTTCGACAGTCTGCCCCAAGCTGCCCCTTTGCATTTTCTAAGCCTAATACCACAACAGTGACTGTGAGCCTGCATGTGTGGAACTGGATCAGGTCTGGGAAAGTGAACCATGTGCCCTTCAAGTGCTGCTGCTACTCCTGGAGTATCTGACCCTTCTCATCCTCACTCTCCTTACACAACTCACAATTACACAACTACACATATACTCCTGAACATCAGGTAGGCTGCCTTAGAAAACATCCTAAAAGTAAGTAATAAATAAGTAATACAAAGACACGCACACAATGAATCCAGAGGAGCTAAAAAAAAAAAAAAAAAAAAGTCATCTATTGAAGTCCAATATCCAGTACACAGTAAAGAAAAGAAGCAAGTCCCCATTTGGACAAGACCACATTCATGGTACTAGACCATGTTAGCATGAGGGGGCTGGTAGAGATCATTAAGCGTTGTCTAAAGCTGAACCTCAAACAGGTCTGCCTTCCACCTTGGCAGACAAATCCAGAGAAGCAGGCAAAAGCAGGCTAAAAAAAACTAGCAGGAATCGTACACGAGCAGGCAGTACTGACTGTTGGACCAGGAAAAACGAAGGAAAACAGTATGAAGGAGGACACACTGGGAACAAATACACTGACTACCAGGATCTGGAAGACAGATAATCAGAAAAAAAGACAGCAAAACTGAAATAAACATAAAACATGACCTTGGGTAAACTGACATGTGCGTCAGTTAGCACACATGCATCTCACATAATTGTCACTCAGTTTGGAACGTTTCCTGTGCAAAAACGCCTATAAGACCACAGCCCTGCAGCCACCTAAGAGAGTCATGTGACTAGACTGAGATGAATAAGTGCTGAAGGCTGCGGTAGAGATTCACAGCAAAGGATCTTTTCTTTTAGACCAACAATAGAACAAAATGTCTGCAGCTCAACACAAACAGCAATCAGCGATCAGACTGGAGGAGGATTTATTGTGCCGCTCTGCTGACTGAAAACATTTTTCTCTGCTCAACAGAGTTGTCATTGTTGAATCCTCATCAGTGAAACCAATACTGTGAAGCATCTTTGCATATTTCCTCTCTGAAAGTTAACCACACCAGGTTATTACTTTATAAGCAACATTTAAATGAAAGTGTCAGTGATTAAGGTTTTTTTTATCAAAGTGCTGCAAGTATAATGCCTTGTAGATTCTGAATGGTTGGGATAGCATTGACTAATTGCTGTTGCATGGTAACAGTTTAAAAACCTTCACAACCTATGCTGGCTTTAAGTCACTCTGAGTCTGATCTGTGAAAAAACAAGAAGAGCAAACAGACGAGGAATGAAAAGTGTTTGTGAGTGGATGTTGGTTCATTATTTTTTATAAAACTAAAGAAAACAAACATCTGTCTGTACACAGGGACTCAAAGATCAGTTTAAAAGTTCTGCTGTTATTGCCTCTAGAGCAGGGGTCATCAACCACATCTGCACAAGGGCCAGATTTAGTCTCCACAGAGACTCTGGGGGCCGGACTTTCAAATACACAAAAATTAAACAAATATTTTGGTCTGATTAAAATATTATTGTATTAGTATTTGTATTTTGTTTAAAAACCCAGGAAATTTTAAGGTATTACAGCGAGATCTATCCCTGTTATCTATAATGCAGCAGGCCACAAAGAGACAGGCCGGCCCACAGAATTATCTGGGCCCCTGAAAATCCCAAGTAATGGGCCCTCCCTAACTGTGATTAAGCACTAATATTCATTTATTTTTGACACTTTTAACCTCTTTTATTACTTCATTTGGCCATTTCTGCAACATTTTCTGCCCCTAAACTTATTTTTGATAATTTTTGCCACTTTTGCCCATTTTGACATTCTTTAACCCATTTTTGCAGCGTTCCTGCCGATTACTGTTCCCGTGTCCCACTCTAACCCCTTTTCACTACTTTGCTAGGCTATTTTTGCAATATTTTTGCTACTTTTAACTCATTTTTGATACCTTTTTGCCTCCTTAAAACCATTTTTCTTTTCTCTGACCCCCTTTAAACCTCTTTTCCTGCACACTTTTTGCCCCTTTGTGCCCCTCTAATATCCATTTGCCACTTTTTAACCCTTTTTATTACTTTTTTGCAGCATTTTTGCCACTAACAACCCATTTTTTTATACTTTTAACCTCTTTTCTCCTCTTTTTACCATTTTTTGCCGCATTTTAACCTCTTTTCCTGCACACTTTTTGCCCCTTTGTGCCACTCTAATATCCATTTTTGCCACTTTTTAACCCTTTTTCATGACTTGTTTGCAACATTTTTGCCACTAGTGACTTTTTAATACTTTTTGCCCCTTTCTCCCCTTTTCTAATTTTTTGCCATATTTTAACATCTTTTCCTGCACATTTTTGCCCCTTTGTACCACTCTAGTATCCATTTTTGACACTTTTTAACCCTTTTCATGACTTTTTGCAGCATTTTTGCCACTATCTCATTTTTTATCATTTTTGCCTCTCTTTTCCTCTTTTACCAATTTTTTGCCACATTTTAACCTCTTTTCCTGCACATTTTTGCCCCTTTGTGTCTCTCCACAACCCATTTTGCCACTCTCTAACCCCTTTTCATCACTTTCTCAGGCCATTTTTGCCACATTTCTGCCAGTCTTAACCCGTTTTTAAAAATAAATTTACTAATTATGAATGATGAGTGAATTTCTGTAAAAACAGGTCAAAATCAGATCATTCTAAAACTATTTCAATAGTAATGTTTTTTTGGATGGATTTAACAGTTGCAGACATTTGAAGCCAAAAGACACTCCTAAAACCAGAACATCTTCTTTTCCTCTTTTTCTGAATTTAATGATCTTCTGGGGGCCCGGATACAAAGCTTTGGGGGGCCTGATTTGGCCCTCGGGCCACCAGTTGATGATCAGTGCTCTAGAGATACTGAGCCTCTCTGGGTTGACTTCAGGTGGCTGTTGACCTGAATGCATTCCTATGTTACCAAGGAGGAAGGGAGAGGCTCATTTCTGAGGAGAGCATTGATATCATTGAGGCAAGTCACAAGGCCAGAATTTATGGTAAAAACAAACTGGCTCAGAGGCTGCAAAGGCAATGTCCAGGCCAAGGATTGTGGCCTGTGCAAGAAGGTGAAAGGCCACTTGGGAACAAGTAATGCCCACCCCACCTACAGGGCCATACAGAGCCACAAGACTGCTGCATCCTGTCCATGATTCTCTGCAGTAAAGCTGCCTGATGGCACGATCCTGACAGAGGAGTTGGACATCAAGGAATGATGCTTTGGCTACTTTGAGATCGTTCCTGTCACAAGCTCCAAGTGGAGCAGATGCAGTTAGTGTGGACCCACCCGTAAGCTGTGATCCACTAACTCTAATGAAGGCTTGACAGGAGGTGAACACGCTGCAGACTGGGAAAACAGAGGGCGTATCCTGGCTGAGATGTTCAAGGTGGGCGGTGAAAACTTCATGCTCACATCTGCTCCATATGGAGAACAGGCATCATCTCTACCAACTGGAAGGGGGACACTGTCATTGATCTGGAAGGGAGAGAGTGATGTGAGAGTGCCTCTGTTTCATAGAGACAGACAACCAGGCACTCTCACATTCACACCTACAGTCAATTTAGAGTCACTAATTAACCTAATGAACATGTTTTTGGTGGTGGGAGGAAGCTGGAGTACCCGGAGGGAACCCACACATACACGGGGAAAACATGCAAACTCTGCACAGAAAGATCCTGACCCAGACATGAACAAGGGACGTTCTTGCTGTGAGGCAACAGCGCCGACCCCTGTGCCACCATTTTTACTCTTGATGCCATACAGAAATGTCGTGAAGTCCTAGTAAAAGTGTCGCCATGCTAAAGCTACTTCTGAGGTAATCACCACAGGGGAGGCAGTGCAACTAAACCCCGCCCACAATAACTGCAACATTCTCCTCAGATGTCACTGATTGGTCCTGAGCAGCATGCTCACGTTGTGGATTGGAGCTTTTAAAGATGTATTTTCCTGGTGACAGACATGGAGTCTGGCAGTTTCAGGTTAATTATGGATTACCTACAAAACACATATGGCTGCACAAGTTGGTGAGGCTTTGGCAGTAATGGAAATTCAGTTAAAGGGAAATTGCACCCAAAAAGAGATCTGTAATATAAAGTGGGCCACCTTCTCCTGCTTCAACCTCTTTCTTTTACCAATATGAGGAGTAAAAGTATATGATTATGTGGTAACAGATCCCCCTGAATCTGTTTGTCTATTTTAACATCGTCATATTCCCAGACTCTCGCCTTCTGTAGTTCCTCTTCTCTGTTTGCTCTTTTTCTTGTAGAAGTGTCAGTCACAGTTGTCCTACTTCTCTGATTTGATCTTGATCTTCTCTGTGATGATGTGGTCAAAGCCGGACTCCGTGTTGTAGAAGGGAGAGGTCTGACCCTGCCTGCTTCTCTTCCTGGGCTGGACTTCCTGAAACAAGGCGTCCTCCTTAATGAAGACAATCAGCTATTCTTTCCTCATGAAAGACGCTCTGAGGACTGGATTTCACTGCCAAGGACAGAGACAAAGACACCAGGCGGTGTGTGAGGGGTGGTGGAGAGAGAGAAAGGCAGAGGGAGGAAGAGGAGAAGCAGAATGTCAAGGCAGGAGGATTTTTGTGTCTCGTGTTCATGCGCCATGACAGCTGATTCATATTCAAATCAAGTCTTTGAATAGTCACTTCACACACTCTTTACAAAGGCTGAATGTAGCTGGGAGTGATGTCATCCATGGAGGTGGTGTTAAGAGAGAAGGAGAGGAGGAATCCAATGAGGACATGAAGAAGAATTAAGGAGGTAAGAGAGGAAATAAAATAAAAAAATAGCATTCTAATCCACAGTGGGGTTGAACATGGTTTAATTTATGCTGATGATGCAATAATTTACACAACCAACATTACAAAAAAGAGGAGCCAGTTCATGTGATGTCTTCACGTCAGCAGCTCATGATGTACAAAGTAAACAGAAAAAGTCCTCAATGTGAGTGGCAGGCTCACAATCAGTACGTTTACATGCACTTAGAATAAAGTCTGTTTATTGAGCTGGTTCTCATAAAACTGGACCTTTAGCACATGTAAACCTAGAGCTGTCAAAAGACAACTTTAAATTCGATTAACTCAGAATTTCTTCAGTTTATCCCATTTTCAAATTTCACAACACGGAATTCAAAACGGTCTGGGGGATTTTTCTATTGTCTAAAGGTCCTTGCACACCAACAGCTCTTTTTTTCATGCAAATAATTCACACAATTTTTTTTAATCGAGCATATAGTAGGTAATTGCTATGGAAGGGGCACTGAAAAAAAGGAAAAATTAGACAATTTTTTTTTTACATGTGAGAAAAGAGTCAGAATTCTGACTTTAAACTAAGAAATCTGACTTTTTTTCTCACAAGTAAAAAAAAAAGGCCTCAAATGTTTTTCCAGTGGCTCTAATCCTCTTCTGTACAATGCAAGCTTTCACAGCAGCTGTGTAATTTTTCAGAGTGAAATTGCAAAGTTTCCCTCCCAACTTACACATCTGGCCAATCAAAACACTTGTTTTAAGCTTTGAGGACAGAGAAGTATAAATGTCTTCCTCTCCAACATCACATGATGTTTGTCTTCTTTTCACATTTGTCTGTAGACAGTGTTTGTGGTTTTAGCCTTACGTAGCCTGGTAAGAGAGGGAGACAGGCAGCCTCACCTCTCCGTGTGAATGTAAATGCACTATGATCACAGCTGGAGCTGTTTCCAAACTTACAGTACTTTAGTCCAATGAAATATTTAACGCCACAGTCTCCTCTCACCTCTGACATACGGCTAACAAACACTTCAGATCAATCAGATCAAGAGTTACTCCTCTACCTGTCTGTAGCACAAACAGGTGCGCTAATTGGTTCGTTGTGAGGGGAGTTAACTCCTCTCATATAAAACCTCTAGAGTTCCTTTAATATTATTAGGAATAATATTTAACATAGAATGAATGAAAAAGTTGGCCATTCCTCCCAGCAAGCTTGGCTAAATGGATAAAACAGTGAAACCGGACGGCTCAGACCTCCTGGATGTGCTTAAAAGTGCCAAACTCACAGACTGGAGCAGAGAGAGGGAGAAACCTCACTTTTTAAGCCTAATACCACAACAGTGACTGTGAGCCAGCATGTGTGGAACTGGATCAGGTCTGGGAAAGTGAACCATGTGCCCTTCAAGTGCTGCTGCTACTCCTGGAGTATCTGACCCTTCTCATTTTTTGCATTGTCTTTCATGTGTAAGGCCTTTAAACTGGGAGTTACTCACTTCTTGTTTGGATACAGATCTGCTATTATACGTATATTGAAGATTATGACATAAACTTAACCCATGGAAAAAGGATCTTGTTATGGATTGAAAAGGAAATACAGGACCTGTAAAAAGACAAATGTTTGATAACAATGTGCAGATGACATTTGACTTGTTCACTGAGCTGTCTGTGAGTTTAAAGGTGAAATGAGACATTAAGGAGCAGTGGTGGACTAGTTTTGCTTCACTGTGGCTGCAGGGAGACTCTGACATGGAGGAACTAAAGTGTGCTTAAAGGGACACTTTACTGCGATTAAGACTGACAGCCCTAATGCAGACTTGTTAGTCTGAAATCACACTGCAGCAAATAACTCAGACTTGGACTGATACACCTCGATAATGTAGTTGGAGGTCAGTTTATTGTTGCATGTTTTCACCTGAACTGGACCCAAACTGGACTCTGAGCATGCTCCAAGTCAACCAGAAGTCCTTTAATTCCTATGGGAATCACTGTGATATCTGACATGCCTGCGAAACTTCTCCCCTTTTTACTATGATATTTTGATACAAAATAGGCTATGAGTTTGTTAAAATAAAATAAATAAAAACTTTTTGATGGATTTCAGAAAGACGGTATGACAGTGTGCTAACATATCTTAAAAAACAAGCTGCTTACTAGCAAACAGGACTTTTTCTTTGATTCAGTTTATAATGCTGTATGACTCAAAAAAAAGTTTTTGATCTGATTCCACCAGATTGTGATTCTGGGTCATGTTATTCAAATATGGTTCTACAGTCAGGGTTGGAAGGACCCAACTGGATCTACTTAAATTACTGTAATTTAGTAGCCTTTTTGTGAACTTTTACTTTTTTGGTTGCATTTTAAATTCAGTAATTTTACTTTTACTTATATATGTGTGAGGGGAATTGCATTACTTCTTTAAATTTCAAAAGCATCAATTACTGAGTAATTTTTCTGTGTTTTGGGGGATTGAGGAGAGGCCAGGGGCACATATTTTTGTTGGAAAAGTCTAAAAAAGTGTATTTTGCATAATATGTGACCTTTAACCGAAGTGACTGTGCTTTTACTTTAGAAAATCAGTCTTGTACTTTTCCCACCTCTGCTAACAGTTGTGTTTTTCTCAACTTGATGTGAAATACAGCCAGATTAATCAGTTTGATGTGTGATACAGCACAATTTATCAGTCAATATGGAGTGCTGTCAAATTGCCTTTGCAGTTTGAAATATATTTTTACATTTAAGTGGATTAGCATGGCATGATTAGATCAAAACAGGTTTGTTTTTAACCTTCCAACCAAACATTTGAATAGTTAAATGAGTTAGCTTAGCTGAGCTCATTCAGCTGTTCCTATGACCTTTATTATTTAATATTTTACCAAACATACTACGTCAGTGGCAGGCCAACTACTTCACTTATTTCTTAACATGCAATGTTTTTGTCTCTGTAATTCTCAAACATGTTCCTCCCCCCGTGGCTTCATGAAGTTTCCATCAGTTTCCCATCTGTGAAAACGTGCACTTCCTTGTGTCAGACACTAGGATGCATCATCCATATATTTATGGATAAGCAGACATCGGTCTCATACAGAAGCAAGGAGTCAAAGCGCAGCAAAGCAGAGGTTGCAGTTTTGAATGTCTTGAGATGTCTGTATAATCACGAGGTTCCGCGTGCATTTCATTGACATCAAAAGCAAAGTTTAGTTTATATATGAAGAGTGCAGATCTGTAAATTTAGCCCATATTCACTGTTAAACAACCAGTTTATCATCGGCTAACTTGTTAGCAAGGCCACCAGGAAGATGGTCCAAACTGACTTGTCCAAAGAGGGCATAAACCAAATCTACTGTAGCAGAGGTGGACATGCTTATAAATCCACTGTCCTCCAGTGCTTCTGTGCTAGGTTGTACATAGTAGTTCAATCGAGCTGTAACTGTAGCTTCACTGTGCATGTAAACGTACTGAGTGAGAAACAAAAATGCGTCTTGATGTCGCGTCTTTGCAGTTGGCTGTCTCTTTTCGGTCATGTTTAGTCATTTTAAAGGTCAGGTTTGAAGTGAGGTGATATGTCATGTTCTTTATGGTTCAGTGTTTGTGGTTTTGTCTTTTTCATCGCTGCTTTGTAACAGAAGTTATATTTTATAATTCTAACTAATTGTGGTCGTCTTTTCTGAGTTTGCTGTGGTTCCTGCTTGGACATCTACTTATGTTCCAGTTCTTTTTTTGCAGTTGTGTCTTTGTAGTCCTTTCTTAAAGCCCAGTTCAGACCAAAGAGTGACATGACTAGACAGTTTTAGAATGACACTAGTGGCAATCACAGATGTCTGGATTGAGCTGCTGCAGCATGAATCACACCGTCTGATGATGCCACTTACGATCCAGCTTGGTAAGTCACAGACAGCTGGTTTTAGAGCATTGCAAGACATGCCAGATAGACCGTTTCATTTATCCACTGCATGGGATATGTTTCACATTCAGCTGAGAAACCTCCCATACAAAGCGTTGATCACCCTACAATGGTAATCACCTGGTGGATTTTTGTGATAAATCACTCTCATGCACCTGTATTTGATCTAAATTTTATACATTATCATGGCAACAAAGACACACGAAAAACAGTGAATGTGCAGTACTTTACTGAGACAGATTTACTGAGCAGTAACTTAAGAAATAAATCACTTTAAATTGAGTGACTTTGACAGTCCCTTCTGTGAAAGTAATGCATTGTCTCCTCAATGGACTGATGGCTGGACGAACAGACTGACAGATATAAGATACTTTATTAATCCCAAGGAAAATTGAAGATTTTAATTCTATTTGCAGCGATGTGAACTGGTCAGCTTTAAAAATGTTGCAGAGCGGCCCACCACAAGTTGTTTCATCACAGATCTTTGGTCTGAACTGGACTTAAGTGTGCTGTATTTGCATTTGGAAACCACCATTTTTGTTCAGTCCTTGTGGTTAGTTTGCTTTCCTCTGTAACTGGTGAAAATTATAGTAGGAAGTTCTTTATAGTCTCTATGTGGTTGTTCTACTATAAAAAGTGGGGGTTGAGTGTATTTTTATGAACATGTCTTTGTCTCTTTTTGTCTTTTTGTAAGTCGGTTTGTGATTGTTTTAACTGTTTTTGCCATCCTCTCTTCAGTCTTTCTGTTATGTTTTCATGCTTATCAGCTTCCTTCATGGTCATTTTAAGTCTCTCGTAATGTTATGGATCTTTTTACTAAGTATTGTCAGTGACTCCTTGTGGGATCTTTGTATCATTTCAGTCGTTTTTCAAGTCTTAGTGTGTTTCTGAGTCTTAATGAGGTAGTTTTGTGTCTCTTCACAGACACACTGTGTGTCTTAGTTTTAAAGTCGATTACCTGGTAGTTATGACAACACAAAGCTCCACAACAGACCGCTATGATAACGGATGCTGAATCACCCAACCTGAGGCTCAGGTTCAAACTGTCAGTCAATCAGAAAGCTTCTCATGGTCCAGCAGAGGAAGACCTTGGCATTCATATTAGATGTTTATGTCTGCAGGTGGGCGGAGTCAGCAATAGGGTGGTCAGAGAAACCTTGGATCCCGGTTGGCTCGGCGAGAGCGGAAACGAATCTCAGACAGTTTAGAGTTGATGCCAGAACCGATGACTCCTCTCTTTGCAAGAGGAAACCGAGCCAAGATGGCGTCTGAAACCAAAGAGAGGCAGAGTGTCACAGGAAGTCAAGTGGAGCAAAAAGATTGGTGGATCAAACTGTTTAAACCTACTGAAGATGGCGTTGATCTTGTGTGGGTCGAGTGCGCTGCGTTGTGGGTGGAAGGCTGGCCGACGACTCCGTCCTCCTCGCAGGTTACTGTTCATCAGAGTGTTCATATCAAACACACCCATCAACAGCGTTCGTGCCATTGCTGTTGGAGACTGGGCCTGATTGGCCGCCTGCCATGAGCGGACATCACAGAGAACACCGGAGCCAGGATACACCTCCACCTGACTCACCTGGACAGAACAGGTAACCGTTTCATAATGAACCTTGAACAATCAATTCCCCAACTGTCAACAGAGCTGTAAACAAAGTAAAGTGTAAACAATGTTAACTGGGAGAAATAAAAGTTTTCACGCTGTTGAAGAGCTTTTAATGATACCAACAACATTGGGCCTCATTCTCAAATGTCTTTTTCTTTAACTTTTCATGGGATTCATGTCAAGTTATTAAACTGCTGAGTTGTTCACACCTCTGTCCTTAAATTGATGAATGCCTGGTGCTGAAAAATGTAAGTACCCGCACAATTTTCCTAACCAGCATAGAAAAAATGCCCCTTTTACACCCCTATAAAAGCATGAAACTGCAGGGTAGTGTGCAAACACAGAAGGTACACAAGAGTGAGAGAAGAAGTAAAATATCAGTAAAGTCGAAATAAAAAAAGTTTACACCATTACAATGACGGTGTTTATACTTTGCCAAGGTCATTTTCACACCTTCAGGAACCCTAAAGGGGCTCTCTCTCCATGATTCTGGCCCAAAACATGACTCCGCCCCCTCCTTGCTAACGTTACAGCCTTGTTGGGACATGACAGCCATCCACCAACCGTCCACTACTCCTCCATCTGGACCATCCAGGGTTGCAAGACTCTCATCAGTAAACGAGACTGTTTGAAAATGAGTCTCCATGTATTTCTGGGCCCACTGCAACTATTCCTGCTTGTGTGCTTTGGTTAGGGGTGACTTCTTATGACACTAAAATCCAATTTGCATAATACTTTGGGGCGCGGTGTAGTGCTGCTCCAAATGACACCGAAAGAGAAAGATTTAGAAATATTTTTTCTAACAGTAGTGGATATTAAATTTATGCCACAAAGACATGTATTGGATGATATCACAGTTTCAGACTGGGCTTCCATCAGATATTATAAGCATCGTGCTGTTAATAAGAAAATTAGGCATTAAAAAAACGTGTAAACAATTGTTAAATCAAGCATTGGTATGATTTAATTTAAATCAGAGTATGATTTCATTTAAAATGTACATTCACTCTAAAACCTGACGCTCTAAATTGAAGAGCACATTTCATCTTAAGAGCAGTTGGTGAATGAGGCCCATTCTGTGTAAACCGGTTCAAACCTGTCCTCACCTGTCCATTAGCATGTCCGCTAGTGCACTGGCTCTCAGAGCAGCTCCTCCTCAGCTCCTCCATGTCAGTTTGACTACAGAGCGGCGCTTCCTCGGCCATATGGCTCCCCAGACCCAGGTCTGCTCCTCCTGACATCTCGTCCTGGTCAGAGCCCAGCGGGCCCCAGGACTCTGACATGTCTCCACTCAGTTCATCCTGGAGCTGTTGGACGTAGACCTGTGGGCTGAAGTCTCCATCCTGATTGGTAGTTGGGGGTTGGTGATGAGAGTATGGAGCGTAACTGTTGTTCCTGCCTGTTGCTGTGGACATGGAGTTCTGACCATTGGCCTGGCCCAGCGTTTGCCACATTGTGGACAGGAGCCCAGGGATTTCTTGGAAATACAGGGATGGTAAAAAAACAAGCTTTTAACTGCTTGATCAGAATTGACCCAGAACACACATAACATTCTTTTTTAAATAAAGTGGCCAGTGTGTTTAGGTTTTGTCTCAGATTGGTCACCTGTGGACAGGAGAGGTTTTAGTGATCTGGAGGCCCCAGGCAAAGACCACTCTTCCACATTTAGCAATAAACAATCATAGCAAGTCAACGAAATATTTAAACATCTTCTGTCAGGTTACAAAGCCAGAGAACTGCAGGACATACTGTCGCAGATGTTAAAAATACATGCAGACCAGTAGTCGCTCATCACCTCATAGAAGAACATCATAACTCAGATTTTCATATTATTTCTTAGTAAAAATTATTGACGAAATAGTTATTTTTCTTCCAAAAATCACTAGTTTTTTATTGCATGCCATTTTCCTGCACATTTATCCCCTAATTATTGTTTCAGTATGTATATAGGCATCTATTTAACTATAATTATAAATGGATTTAACAGCATGTTTAAAAGTCAGACATGTGCAATAACTCATCTTTTCTAACCAAGCACCTTGTTAAAAATGCAGTATATTATAGAGAAATGTGCAATTGGACATAGTGCAATATGAATTGGTGCAATACAAGGATATGTGCAACATGAATCATTGCAGCACAGGGCTATGTGCAATATGGATCAGTGCAATATAGGGATATGTGCAATATGAACTGGTGCAATATAGGGGTAGGTCCAGTTGGACTCAGTGCAATACGAGGGTATGTGCAATACAGACAAAGTCTGGCTCGTCTGATGTGTTACTGTTGTCTGTTTGTACTAACATGATCCTGTTGTCACAGTTTTTGTCCTTGTTCGCGGCTGTGTCCTATCTGTAAATAGTATGTGTATATGTTTTATTTCTTATATCAACCTGCCAGGGGGTCTGCAGATGGAAATTAGCCTTAGGCTACAATCTGGCATATTTACATTTTTTTATAAAATGTTCATTAATATGTATTGTTCCCCCTTAAATAAATAAATAAATAAATAAATAATTAAATAAATAAATAAATAAATAGAGTAATGTGGAGACATGGGGAGCTTTTGTGGGGCTTGGACCTTGTTGATGGGGACATGGGGTCCTCCCCACAGACATTTTTGGATGATTAAAATCTTTTATGATACTCTTACATTCACTCTTGGCCCCTTATTATCATTCAAAATAAACTCTTTAATCATCTAAATTAATTTTAGGGGTAATTCTTATTTTTGATGCACACCCATGGTAAGATGAATAAATGAATAAATATTTTAAATGATGTGGAGCTTGACTCACCGTGGACGAGCATGTTCTTCAGCCTCTGGTTCTCTGCTGACAGCTCAGCCTTTTCTCTTTCCAGCTCTCGAACTCGTGACCGGAGGAAGTGAAGCTCAGGGTTATGTGTAGGGTTGAGGACAGGCACATCTGACACACATGACTCCACCTTCACCACCTACAGGAGGGCAGATCATAGTGTGAGTTGGTATCTGAAGGCCCAAAACGGATATGAATCCCTGTTATGTCCAGTAATAGAATCCTACCATGGTTGTAAATAAGGCTGTCAACTCTACTCTAAACTGAGGATGGGTGGTATGGCAAAAATAATGTTCTTTGAGCCATACCAAGTTTATTCCTCTTGTCTTTCTTAGTCTTTTTTGGAATCCAAGGTTCCTATTCCTAGGGACGATGTGGCTCATACTTCAAAGACAGTGCACAACAATGCATCGTCATCATCTGCAGAGGGCACATTGCTGTAATTACATGTGCTAAGAATCCTCATTTGAAAAACAAAACCATTTTGTAGCCTTTATGGAGGATAGAAAGACTCAAATGTTAAAATTATCATTTATAATATTAGCAAAATTAGGTATGTCCAATCATTAATTCAGTCATTTTTTTAAAATATCATGGCTCATAATTTACATTTCAGTCTTTCCACATCTGTCTCTCGGTAAAATAAAATGCCGATATTAATGATCAGCTAAATGCCATATATCGGCTTAAACGATCAGTCCGGCCGATAATTGATCTACCTCTACTTAGTGAAGCCTACATGAAATTAATGTCTTACAGTAGCTGTAAGCTTACACACAAGTCATACATTTAACCATTAGTGGAGATGGCTCTGCTTTAAAGAAGCTCCCTAGGTTAGTCTAGCAGCATGCTCTGACTTTCACACAGTGCACTGTAAGTCTAACCTGGCATGCCAGATGGATTTGTTTCACACATCCATCTGGTAAACCATTCATAGACAGCGTTTGGGAAAGGGCAGAGCCTTTGAAAAAAAACTCGGAGGGTGACTGGATGAATGTTCTGTCCGTCACATCTTTACGAGCCAATCAGAGCAACAAAACACGTGACGTAGCCGCTACCGAAGACTAAACTCCATAGAGAACTGTATAACATGAACCATGGCGACTGTAGACATGTCAGTACACGACTTTTGTCATTTTTGAAAAGAAAACAACTCGCTGCTGTTCTCTGTTCTTCTTTTAACAAAGACATGTCCTTAAGTTCTGATAAAACTGGCGCTTTAGCAGCATCCATGCTAATGTCTTCCACCATAATTGCACCGGTCTCTTGTTGCTGCTTGTTTATGTCACGACTCTGCCTTGCCTGAAAGTACTGCCCCTCATCGCTGATTGGTCCTGTCACTTTCTAAGCGGGCCCAAACTGTTCAGATGGGAGCTTTGCAAGACTACTAGAAGTCCATAGTGCATGAATCTGAATATGAGGGTGCCACAAGATTTATGCTTTAAGGAGGAGGTTGGGGTGGAGGAGTTTAAGCTTGCCAGAGGCAGCAACATGATGCACCAGCATTCATGCAAGCAGGGGTTAGTGAGAAGTAGGTCATGTTTAAACGCACCAGTGTGTTGACAGAAGGAGCTGTGATTGGCTGTGGGAGCTGTGAGGTGATAGGGATAGGCTGGCTGTCAGCTGATCACGGCTGGGTGTATATCTATCCTGTCCTAAAGGCATTAAGACTAAGCTTTATTGGGATCAGGCCCACCCCTCCCTATACGCAGACTACACACAGCGCCACATCACCTGGGGGGCCTCACTTCTCTCTCTCTGCACATCAGGCTAGTGTTTATGAGACAGATATGATAAAGGTAATGTATGTAAAACGCTGACCACACATAAACTTTACCTTTGTATTCAACTGGTTAGTGCTAGTTTTATGTTGAGGGAAAGACTCCAATAAAACAGATAGCTAATAAAGGCAAGGCAAGTTTATCTATATAGCACCTTTCAGACACAAGGTAATTCAAAGTGCTTTACAAGGGAACAATACCTGGGCAAAACAATTTAAAGAGAAAATTACAAAGTCCTGTGATCAGAAGGTCACAATGCATTAACAAAGCAGACATATGTGTCCAACAGAGTTTTTTATAAGCACTAACATACACTTAAATAGGCTATGTGTAGTTATGCAGATGTTCACATGGATGCACCCAAGGGTTTACGAATAAATGTGTGCAAATGTAAACATGTATTTACATGTGTGCAAGAAATGGTGTTGAAATAGTGTTAGAATGATGTTGGGATTAATGTTATAATGAAAATAATTAACCCACAGCAATGACCATATTTTTAAATTAAAGACACAGATGGAAATTAAAAATATTATCTCTATTATTGCAACAAAGAATCTAATAACTAAAATGCAGAGTTGGAGGGACTTATGGTGCCTCCCTTTGACTGGGGCTGTCCCTGGTTGGGATCCTCATTTCCTGGTATATTATAAGATTAGGAGTACTCCAATGGGCAGTGAATACATTTTAATAAAGAATGATGCACAAGGTTTTCAGTTTTAGGTACAGTAGCCTATATATAAGAGCTGCACTACACAGTAAAAAGTCATATTGTAATTAATATGAGGGATACAGAGTGGTTCTGAGCTAGCTGGAGTCAAATAACATTTTCTTAGAGTCAAACTGTTGTTTCACGGCATGTTTTTGTTTCAAATCCAGTGTAAAGAGACAGTTAAGCAAACATCTGTGTTATACTGTTGGAGCTTTTGCTTAATTTTCACTGTACAGATAGTGACACAGTTAGCACACACAGTTCAGAAAGGGTGACCTGGGATGGAATTATAACCCCAGCACAGCCCTAAAGGGGAGAAAACCCTGCAGATGAGAACATGAGTAATTTTCATACTACTGTAGATTTATGTGCACTGGATTCAGATGGCTGAGGATGTAAGGGAAACCAACCTAATGACGTCACTGCCCTCCTATAGTTAAACATTTATAAAAAGCTGTAATATGATAGGAAACACATACACGGGCCTCTACCAGATATGTAAATGTTAACGTCTCAAACACAGCGGCACTCTGTACATGAAGGCGTCTTACCGTCGGCCCGGTACCGCCGCTGTGTGTCCGCTGCTGGACGTTACTGTCCGGACTCTCCGTCATTAGTGGACACGAACCGGAGACACTAACGGGATTATGAGGGCCCTTTGTGGTACCGTGCTGTGGCCGCCAGCTGCCTCTCACAGCAGAACATAAAGAAGAAAAAAACAAGTTTATTAAAATTCATGAATACATCAACTTCCGGTGCCATTCTGCGCGTCATCTCCGCGTGACATCGTTGTAGTTTAGGGAAGAACGTTCTAATGGTCGTTTGCGTACAGAGGGACTACATTTCCCAGCGTGCACAGCGGTTTGCAGTTTGTAAACATTCACATGGAGTTTGAAGGGCGAACAGACAGATGATCGGTGAGTGTGCTGGTTTAACTGCACTTTACTGACCTTTTCTGTCATTAAGCGGACTTCACTGGACTATAGTGGACTCTAACGACCTTCACAGAACTAACGGGCTAGTTCTGCTGGGTTTCATTCATGAATTTGTTTGAAAGATACCGGAGAAAGGGTCAGTTAGCAATTCTGGATAGGTAAAATCTGATAAGTACAGGTATTCACAGTTGCAATGACATATTTCTTTTAGGCTTTCTCCCTTTTCTCTCTAATATCTAGTTTTTAAACTTTATTCATAATTCATTCATATTCATTCATCGAAAGGTGAACATGACGAGCTAAGAACTCAAAAATCTGAGATAAAAAGTCAAACTTATAAGTTTAAAAGGTAAAAACATGACATTTAAAGTCAAAATAATGTTTTTAAAAGGCAAAATATGAGATGGAATACTGAAACCTTGAATTTTGATAGTCAATAACTGAGATAAAATTCAAAATCATGATTTTTAACAGTCAAAATATGAGGTAAACATTGAAATCATGAGTTTCAAATGTCAAAATGTGAAATAAAATAAAAAATCATGAGTTTTTAATGTAAAAAAATGTAGGTAAAAGTTCAAGTTAGGAGTTGAAAAAGGTCAGCACGTAAGATAAAAGTCAAAATCATGATTTTAAAAGGTAAAAACCTGAGATAAAATTAAAAACCATGAGTTTTAAAGGTAAAAAATGAGATAAAAGCCAAAATCAGGATTTTAAAAGGTCAAAATAGGATTTAAAATGTAAAATAATACATCTAAAAGGTTAAAATATGAAATTAAAGGTCAAACCATAAGTTTTAGTCATAACTGTGAGATGCAAAATTGAAAATATAGAGAAACGCAAATTTCTTCCCCACGTTCCTGACTTTTTATCAAATTATTTTTGCTATTTACCTTTTCTATTTTTTATGTCTCAACAAGGATATTAAAAATCATCAAGGTTAAGTTCACATGATTATCCTGGAGGAAATCTGCAGACCTCATACTGGTGGACCAGTTATAAAAAAATATCATATGATCTGGTGGGCCGGGTATAACTGCACCACGGGCCGGATTTGGCCCCCAGGCCTTGAGTTTGACACATCTGACTTAGCATGTATAAACTTACACTGGTTTAGCTTTAAAAACATTAACATCCTCATGGTGAGGAATATGAAAGTGGAAAAAGTTTGGACACCCCTGCAGTAGATAGAATGAAAACACTCCTCGGCAGGCATTTCACACCAAATCACAGCAGCCATGGATCGCTCCAGTAAATAATTCACCAACTACTTTGGCAAATTTCTACAAATATCTGTAGAATGAAACACAGCAATCAAAACCATATCCCTTTTACTCAGAAAGATTTCATTTCACCAAAACAAAACACAGTTATCCATGCTTCTGTCTGAAGGAGCTTAATTAAGACTGATGTGATCGACTCAGAGCACTACAATCACTAGTGTTCATGTATGGCAGAGGCGGACTAAGGATGTGTTTGGGACAGGGGCAATCCTAATGAAAGGGCGCCTGCTGTTCACTGAACACAAAAGTTGTAGTATATTTATAGTGAAATAGAAGCCCAGGTTAGAATTAAATGTTTGTATCATGCGATTGGACTATTAACACTGTAATAAAACAAATAAGGTTTTACTTATTGATCCATTTATTTCACAACGTTGCAGCACCACCGCCAGTTGTCGGACAGTGCTGAAGGATAGAGCAGAGTGGTACAACACAACGAAGAAGAATAATGTGACAAAGGCGGAACTTTCCTCAGTTTTCTGAGGAAGTGTCTATGAATATGGAGTGAGTTAGAAAATGCAAACATAGCAATGATGTTGGCTCACCTGGGCTCAACCGTCAGCTGGGCAGAGAGCGGACTGTGTATGGGCCGAATGGAGCAGCTTCAAAGCAGCGCCATTTTCGGCGACCTCTGGTGAAATAGTTTTTCATTGTCCACTCCAACATAACCTATTACTACAGATCTGCAGGCTCACAGGCAGCAGGTTCAGGGCCGCCCAGTCAAGACCGTAGAACTAGGACCCGTGTTTCTCAAATCAGCGCCTCCCAGCGAACATGAATGAGCGTTGCAATGTGTGAGCTGTCTGACTCCACCCTTGACTCCGCCCCTCTCAGGAAATGGACACCAGTTCCCCAAGAACACTGACTGACATCATTACATGCAATATGCAAAATGGTTACTCTGAAGATGCAATATCTTGTGAAATTCAGCCGGGGCAATAAGATCACTAATAACCATGTGAATTTTAATTCATTTTTAAATTTATTTATTAATAGTGTTGTTGGGGTTTTCCGTCCTTCTCTTCTGTATGCAACTGTGTTTTTGTTTTGTTTCTTTTTTTAACACTGTAGACTGCACTGAATGCAAGATTTTTAAAAACGTGTTTTAGCTCTATTTCTCTGCTTATAGCTCTCTTTATCACTCTTTCTTGTAAGTCCTCTTTGTTTTTAAGAGTAGCACAGCAAATTTGGTTTGTTTCATGTGTCTTGTCTAGTGTTTGTGCGCTACAACCTGGGGCCAGGTGTTCCCGTGGAGATGCAGGAGGAGGCAAGTGTTGCCCAGCTAAAGGAGGTGGTGGGCAGTCAGCAGGGGGTACCACCGGAGCATCTCAGGGTGCTTTTTGCCGGGAGATCCTTGAGAAGCAACGCTAAGCTGCAGGTCAGACATATAAAGATGTAAAAGTGGAAAGAGAAGATAGGATGGAGATCTCTCATCTTCTCTAATCTCCTCCTCTTCTCCTCTCTGTCCTGTTTCAGGATTGTGACCTCCCAGAGCAGAGTACCATCCATGTAGTCCTGCCCCCATCAGGTTCTCCCTCCTCCCAGCTGGGCCTCTTGCAGGAGCGACTGGCTCGAAATGGGGAGGAGGAACTAGACAGTTTGACCAGGCTGGACCTCAGCTCCTCACGCCTTCCTTCCACCTCCTCTGGCCTGGCGGTGGTCTTAGAGTCTGGGAGTGAGGGAGGGGAAGGTGTCAGAGATGTAGAGGGGGCAGGAGAGGGGGCCCAGGCTGCTTGTTCGAAAGGTCAGTAAAGGTGTAAACAGTTCTCCCATACTCTATCAGTGCTAGTCCACATGACTGTATGTCTTTGTGTTTCCAGGCTCACGGGTCTGCAGTATGTTCTTTGTGTACTGTAAGAGCTGCAGGTCAATCCAACCTGGGAAACTGAGAGTACGCTGCAGCTGCTGCAAACAGACCACACTGACACTGAGCAGAGTGAGCCTGATACTCATACTAAACAATACACATGTCACATATTACTTAAACTACTGCCAGTTTATTGGAGGAGGGTGTTCTTTTACCTAAAAATAGACCTTTTGACAGTATTTCCTCCACTACTCCTCGTGTTTTGACCATGACCCTGTATCCTCAAAATGTAGTCAGTCTACCCCTGAGTCAGAGCAGACATGTGTGCAAGCTTTAAGAAATTCCAGACAGAGTTCTTTAGATATTGCATTAACTAGCAAGGAATGAAAGTAAGGCCTAGTGACCTTTGACCTACAACCTTCAAAACCAAATCAATTCATTGTTGGGTCAAAGTGGATATTAAGGCAAAGTCTGAAAAAAGTCCCTCAGAGTGTTATTGAGATATTAAGTGCACAAGAATGATAGCCTACTGATGGACAGTCAGGCATGATAACCCACAATCATAATGCCTCATTACTATCTCTTCTTACTCAGAGAGACTTTCTGCTATCAGACATCCTCAGTAAGGATAAATAAGCATCAGAGGTTTTTGTGTCTGTCTTCAGGGTCCGTCCTGTTGGGATGATGTCCTCATACGAGGTCGTATTCATGGCATCTGTCAAACAGAAGACTGTCATGGCAACATTGCGGTAAGGGGGCAGGGGCTGCTTATTATGGTGATCACAGTTGGAGTGATAATTCTATCAGCTATTTCTAAATGGTTTAAGTTAACATACTTTTTAGCTGTAGTCACATTTTAGTTTATTTTTTGGCAATGTATTTTTATTGATTTTTTTCTTTTATAAACAAGATACAAAGAGAACATGAAAAGTGCAGATATAATAATCTCAAAGTCAAAATTAAACAACACAAAATGAAGAAAAAAGGTGACAAAAAGGGAAAATTAAACCATAAACAAATGAATAAAATTAAAAGTAACTTAAAATACTTGTTCAAAGACTAATATGAGCACACAGCAATACCATTATTAAGTATCAAGAGGCTTACAAAGATTCTCCACACAGGAAATAAAAAGCTTCCAAACAGCACCAAACTTTCCAGTGGTCCCCGATAGTGTATATCTTATCTTTTCTATTTTGAGAAAATACATAACCTCACAAATCCACCTGCTAAAAGGGGGAGGATGGTCACTCTTCCAGTTTGAAAGAATGAGACGTCTTGCCAGAAGGGATGAGGAAGCCGTACTGCTTAACTGTGCTTTTGGCAGGGCCAGATCTTTTGATAGCACACCAAAAAGACCGATAAAAGGTCATGGTTCAATAGTTTGACCTGTGGTCTCTGAATATGCAGAAAAAATTAAAGGGACACTTCAACATTTTGGCAAATTCGCCCATTGCCATAATTCCTATAGTCTTAGTAATAGGTTTGTTTCCTTTAGTTGTTGGTGCACGATGTTTTTAGATCTGGGGGGACCGATATGCCAGCTGCACAGCTAACGCTATGGAAGCAGATGGAATTTTTTGCTTTCCCTCATCAAACTCATCAAATACAAAACCCAACAACTCCAAAACGCTCTTGTGGACAAGTTGTGACCTGCAAATTCACCACGCTATGTGGTGAAATGAAATGAAAATGTTAAGTTTGAAATTCCTCATTCCTGTTGAAAATGGTAAAACGTGGAGAGCTCACTGAAAACGAAAGAGTCCGCATTAAAGCACTTCATGATGCTGGATGGTCTTTGAGACAAATATGACAGGTGGTCTAATAAATTTGTTAAGCACTGTATATATATCTATTAAGTGTCACTGACCCATAGAAGCAGAAAAATCTACATGAAAGGACAAAACAGAGACAAATCAAGTTCATCCTACTCCTGAAGTTCAGAACAATTGCTTCACACGTGTTTATTATGTTTTATGGCACCTAACTCGTTTCTACTCGCACAGCCAGGTGTGATTCTGTAACTACAGCGAAACTCCTCAGCAGGGGCGGAGCCAGATGTTTTAAACATCCAGGGCTGACCCCAACAAAGAAAGGTGCAGGGGGGCTGTTCCCCAGATATCTTATGCTTATCTGGCAAACACATTTATAAACAGAAATTTAGATTTAAAATACCAACAAGTTTACACATTATTTAGGCAAAAAAGGAAGCAGTCCAATGTGAAAAAAAATAGTTGTTTACATCAGTTTCTTCTTAATCCAGTTGTGCAAAAAAAAAAGACATTATTGTTCTAAAATCACGATACATCAAGCCTCTAATAATGTCTGGTGTTTATGTTTTATGTTACACTATAAAGGTAGGGTAGGAATTTGGTGTAAAGGTTTACAATTGCAACTTCATTTTTAAAGAAAGAACACTTAAGGCAGATAGGGGGTTACAAATAGGGCTGCAGTAATTGATTCTTTTTGTAATCGAGTACTCTATCGATTCTTCTGGTGAGTAATTGAGTACTCTAATAAGAAACATTGCATTTTTTATTCAGTCACTTGCTTTTTCAAGAGAAGTTGTACTAGACAAATGAGAAAAGAAGCTTGGCCCCTTAAATGAACTACTTCTATATTAAAAATTGGTATTAACAGGTTCTCTAAAGAAAATATATATTTTACAAAGTGCAATGAAGTTTTGATGACAGTTTAAATTTCCTAAAGTTACAAGCAAAGAAAGTTAGATAATGACATTAGATTATGCCATATTTAGGGATTT
Organism: Cheilinus undulatus; assembly: GCF_018320785.1. Lineage (NCBI taxonomy): Eukaryota > Metazoa > Chordata > Actinopteri > Labriformes > Labridae > Cheilinus > Cheilinus undulatus. The sequence continues at coordinate 3,106,799 of NC_054870.1, forward strand.
AGGGAATCCTCTCCCAGGAAATTTTTGGTGATGGCACTTTATTTCTTCTGTTGCAGTTTATTTCTATTCTCCAATTTGTCATGGTGCACTGATATCAGGGTATTATTTTCATTTGCAATATTGATAATTAAATAATTTCAAAGTAAATAATGCCTTGACTCAAAGTTAAGGCCAAAATATAAAGGACTTTTTAATTTACTAATGCTGGACTGAAATATTTTTGAGTTTTTGTTGACTAGAACTAGATAACAGTTACAAATGTGACCAAAACTAAAAGTCATTTTAATCTAATGACTTAAATTAAATTCTAAATAGCATTAAAAAATGAACTGTGTGTCACTTCCTGTGTGTTTGTGTTCAGGAGTTCTACATGAAGTGTGCGGCCCATCCGACCTCCGATGACGATGTCTCTGTAGCCCTGGACCTCATCATGACCAACAGCAGAGACGTCCCCTGTATCGCCTGCACAGACATCATGTAAAAGACACAAACGCACACTTTGGAATCCTTTCTGTTCATCTCTAACTTACCTGCTGTCATGAAGAGGAAATCTAACAGGAGATAACTCTCTTTCTCTCTGTCATTCCTTGTCCACTCTGTCTCTACCTCAATGTCTCAGGGACGCGGTTGTAGTCTTCCAGTGTTTGGAGCGTCATGTGATCTGTCTTGACTGCTTCCGCCTTTACTGTCAGACACGACTAAACGAGCGCCAGTTTGTGTATCATCCTGTGATTGGCTACTCACTTCCATGTGCTGGTGAGTGAGTGTTGTGAGTGTACCTTTAAGAACATGTGGTCATGTGGGTCTGAAGTCCCTGTGGTGAGGTTTGAACCACTCCTACCCTTTGGGTAAATTTGCAAAGCAGATGGATTGGCCAGATTTCATGTCTGTCATCAGGCAAATCCATCTTGCAAAGCTCCAATCTGAAACAACTGGGCCAGGTCTGAGAACAGACCTGACCAATCAGCGTCATTTGAGGAGAAATAGGCGGTAGCTACGGTCATGGCTTCTGCTAGTGTAGTGTTTAACTCTGGTGTAGCTATATCATCACGTATGTTTCAGCAGAACAAGATCAAAGAACAGCACTGAAACTTTTTCATAATGGAAAAGATGTTCTTGCTCTTCTTCTGACCTGATTCAATGTGAGTTTGTGATAGTTATGGTGGTAGTTGTACTGTGAGCTGGTATATACAATGGCTGCAGCCGGTGTAGCTGTTACCTTGGATGTACCACTCCACTGCTGATAAATTACAGCAGCACATTCTCAGCCTGTGGAGCTCAGGTTACTACCAGAGCTGTGCAAGACTACCTTCTCATGTGGTCTTGTCACTGATTGTGGTCTTGTCACTGATTGGCCTGTAAAGAATGTGATGAACTCATCGTTTGTCCAATCACCTGCTGAGAGGTTTTTGAAAATCCCTACCCTTCCCAGACACCTTGTATGTGAAGTTTCCTGGATGATTGTGAAACATATGCATGTAATGGATATATGAAATGTCAGGTTACCCCTCAGGACTTTACTATTCTATAAAATACTTCAGGCCCTCGTAGCATCATTAGAACTAATCATCATTATCAGCAGCACTGTCAAATCCAGCTTTGCTTCCTTGTATGTGAGTAGTTGTCATCACAAGTATCAGGATTTATGCAAGAGAAAAGAGATTTATACTTTATGTATCTGTGTGTTTGTGTGATTATTTGTGTTTGATGAAGATTTCTGTGTCTCCAGCTGGGTGTGATGACTCTCTCATTAAGGAGTTGCATCATTTCCGGATTCTGGGTGAAGATCAGGTGAGTTTGTGTTCATACTGTAAAGCTTAACACATATTTTTTAATGTTTCCACTGAAATATTTATCTTTATTTCACAGTGCCTTATATCTGCATATAGTACAAATACATACATACACTGTATTGCCAAAAGTATTTGCTCACCTGCCTTGACTCGCTTATGAACTTAAGTGACATCCCATTCTTGATCCATAGGGTTTAATATGACATCGGTCCACCCTTTGCAGCTATAACAGCTTCAACTCTTCTGAGAAGGCTTTCCACAAGGTTTAGGAGTGTGTTTATGGGAATTTTTGGCCATTCTTCCAGAAGCGCATTTGTGAGGTCACACACTGATGTTGGATGAGAAGGCCTGGCTCTCAGTCTCCGCTCTAATTCATCCCAAAGGTGTTCTCTGGTGTTGAGGTCAGGACTCTGTGCAGGCCAGTCAAGTTCATCCACACCAAACTCTCTCATCCATGTCTTTATGGACCTTGCTTTGTGCACTGGTGCACAGTCATGTTGGAACAGGAAGGGGCCATCTCCAAACTGTTTCCACAAAGTTGGGAGCATGGAATTGTCCAAAATCTCTTGGTATGCTGAAGCATTCAGAGTTCCTTTGACTGGAACTAAGGGGCCAAGCCCAGCTCCTGAAAAACAAGCCCACACCATAATCCCCCCTCCACCAAACTTTACACTTAGCACAATGCAGTCAGACAAGTACCGTTCTCTTGGCAACCACCAAACCCAGACTCATCCATCAGATTGCCTGATGGAGAAGCACGATTCGTCATTCCAGAGAATGCATCTCCACTGCTCTAGAGTCCAGTGGCGGCGTGCTTTACACCACTGCATCTGACGCTTTGCATTGCACTTGGAGACGTATGGCTTGGATGCAGCTGCTCGGCCATGGAAACCCATTCCATGAAGCTCTCTACCACTGTTCTTGAGCTAATCTGAAGGCCACATGAAGTTTGGAGGTCTGTAGCCATTGACTCTTCAGAAAGTTGGCCACCTCTACACACTATGCACCTCAGCATCCGCTGTCATTTTACATGGCCTACCACTTGGTGGCTGAGTTGCTGTCGTTCCCAGTCGCTTCCACTTTGTTAAAATAGCACTGAGAGTTGACTGTGAAATATTTAGGAGCGAGAATTCATTCAGGAATTCACTGAGCTCCTGAGAGCAAACCATTCTTTCACAAATGTTTGTAGAAACAGTCTGCATGCCTAGGTGCTTGATTTTATACACCTGTGGCCATAGAAGGGATTGGAACACCTGATTTCAATCATTTGGATGGGTGAGTGAATACTTATGGCAATATAGTGTATGTGTCACGCCAAGAAATGGATTACATGGCAATCCTAGAAATATGTAGCTAAAAAATTTTGGTAGTAAGGAGTGATCTCTCTCTTCATGCTTAAAATGACTTACATTTTGAAAGAAAATATAAATACTAATACAATGATATGGTATTTGGACCAAAATGTGTATTTTATTGTGTTTCATTTGAAAATCTGGCCTACAAAGCGTGTACTGTTTTTCACAGTATGGGCGTTACCTGCAGTACGGAGCAGAAGAATGCCTGCAGGAGATTGGAGGACTCATGTGCCCATCACCTGGCTGTGGGGCAGGGCTTGTCCCAGTAGAGGGCAGCAGAAGGGTGGAGTGTGACCGACAGCTGGGATGTGGTTTTGTCTTCTGCAGAGACTGTAGGGAAGTGTACCATGAGGGGGGTTGTCACACAGAACCCGCCCCACCGCCAGGTGAAGCCGCTCAGGTAGGTAAACCAATCAGTGGACATCTTCACTGTTATTTTTACCATATTTGCCATGCTCATTTGTCCTCTTCCATCTGCCAACTGCAGCATTATAGCACTGACATAGTTTGCAAGCTATTTGCATTTAGCAATGACTAAAAATTTGGAAAGGTTGCGGCTGCAGTCTCACTAGCCTCTTCTGCCTTGAGGTAGCTAATTAGTCACAGTTGGCCTGTGACAGTAGAGTAACTGATCATTCCTTTGAAAGCACCTCATACAACTCACAAACGCCTGATTATGAAACAAGGATGATGCCAGCATAATGAAGGTGTACAACGTCTAACTGGACATGGATCGTAGACCTCAAGCTCTAAAGCAGTGATACTCAGCGTGTGGCTCTGGAGCCACATGTGGCTCTTTTGCAATTATTTGTGGCTCCTTTATGTCTTATTTTAAATTTTATTCCCCCAGAAAACCCAAAAAAGGGAAACGTTTTTGCCCTCTATCACCATTTTTTGCCACTTTTCATCCAATGAAGCTTCAATTTGGCATTAGATACCACTTTTTCCCTAATTTTTAACCATATTTTGCCACTTTTTTCCCCATTTTTGCCCATTCAAATTACCTTTTGCCATTAATTACCACTTTTTTGCCCATTTTGACACTTTTTTTTAAAAACTTTTACACATTTTTTGCTACTTTTATCCTATATTTGCCCTTTTACACCAATTTTCTCCCCATTTTCACCCATTTAAGATACCTTTTGTCATTAAATACAACTTTTTTCCTACTTTATGCCCATTTTAGCCACTTCCTTTTGCCACTTTTATCCAATTTTTCCCCTTTTCTTCACTTTTCACCCATTTAAGTTACATTTTGCCACTAAATACCACTTGTTTCTTTTATTTTGCCCATTTTTGCCAATCTTGACTGCTTTTGCCCATTTTAGTCACTTTTCCCTTTTTTTTTTTGGCCACATTTTTGCCCCTTTTGGACCATTTTTTGACACCTGTAACTCATTTTTTTTTTTTAAAAAAGGTTGATTTTTGGGCATTTTGTGCCTTTATTTGATAGAGGAGAGGATAGTGGATAGAGTTGGAAACAGGGAAGAGAGCGGGGAGAGACATGCAGTGAAGTGCCTCAGGTCGGATTTGAGCCCGGGTCGCCCGCGTACATGGGGCGCGCGCCTTATCCATTCTGCCCTGTAACTCATTTTTTTGTCACTTCTCACCCATTTCTGCTACTTTCTGACCCTTTTTCCACGTTTTCCTCCCCATATTTGCCCCTTTTCACCCATTTTTGTTGCTATTTGACCATTTTTTAACCTCCCTTAACTTATTGCACTGTATTTCTCAACAGTTTGGCTCTTTGGTTGTGTAGGGTTGAGTAACACTGCTCTAAACTTTCATCAGAGTGCTAGTTAGATTTTAAAGGATGAACCAGAAATAGAAAATGAAGCTGTTGCCTGGAATATGCAGGCTGCAAAGGAAGCCCTAAAAATGGCTGTTGCTCCAAGAGCATAGATTTTATGGCATTATCAAGCAATAACCTCAGGGTTTTAATCTTGGTCACTGTTATTTGTGCACTCTAACCTGTCCCCCCTCTCTGCTCCTCAGGGTTTTGTTGTTGAGGAGGAGGCGTCCCTCAGAGGGAGGTGGGATAGAGCCTCCCTGCTCCTGGTGCAGGAGACAACTAAACGCTGTCCCAAGTGTTCTGTTCCTGTGGAGAGAAATGGTGAGAATGAACCCATCCTAACTTGTCTGCATATGTGTGAACTTGTTTGAACTGCTGTGACCTTATGAGAACAGACGGCTGTAGTATAAAAAACAACCTCAACATAATCTGGTTGGAGGGGAATGATGCATCATTTGACACTTGTTCTGCACAAAATGTAGCGTTCACAGGCTGACGACTCTCAGGGTGTTAAAACTGACAGCAAGAAGAAATCTTTCCAAAATGTTTGTTAAAGAGGATAGAGGAGCATTCTGCAGAAAACCGTGCAACTAAGTGTTGCATTTAGGTCTAGCACTGTTATATAATGAGGAACATGTGGAAATCATTGTGTTTTTAGCAAAGTTAGAGAAAAAAAACATTATTCATAAACATATTACTGTTTTGGCTTCATTATTGTCTAAGTTTAAGAATGACCTGCAGGATTAAAAACCTGTTTTTCAAGGAATCACACAGGAAATAATGACATGGAAGCAGGGCATAGCTAGGGATCTTTGGCTCCCAGAAAGAATACTACACAGGGCCCCCTTAACCAGCTAGCCAAGCAACAAATGTGTCATCTTAACAAATATCTATGCATTTAAATGTATTTCTGAACCATAGTTACCGCATGTAAGAGCAACATTTTTACTATGGTTAAATTGGATTTAATTACATTATTTTGCAGCGCTGGACTATGCCATTTGGACATTTTTCAGGGAGGAGCAGGGCCCCTCAGTATTTTACTTCACTCTATACAAATTTCAGCCTGTTGACTGATTCATTTAGTTGCTTTTAATTCAATAAGGACACTAATTACTAAGAAAAAGTAAATAAAAACACTTTTCATTGCAGGCTTCTTAAGGGCCCCTCCCTACTGTGGGCCTGGGTAATCAGTACCCTTTGTCCCCCTGTGCTACACCCATACATGGGAGGATGAAGGGAGTCAGATTTACTGAATTCATGTAGTTTCCTAAAAGTTTTAAAGTTCCGAAACAAGTTTTCAAAGACCTTTATTTTTTATTCTCTTAGCTGAGAATCTGTGTCGCTCACATAAAGTACCACTGGAGAGAACATCAGTGAGGCAACTGAAATATTTATTTCTTTTATTAATAATCTGCATCTAACCAGATTATGAGTGCAACATGTATTAGCATGGCAGTCATAAATGGGTGAAACTGGAACTCTGGATTTAGACTGACTGCACATTCATGCACCTTTTATTAAACCCTTTGAGTCTGAACCAGCAGGAGCTGAACTCATGTGGTGTGTGGTTTCATCATCACTGAAAACTGAGGAAAGATCCTTCCTCCGTTCAGTCTCAGAGTCCATTTTCCTTACTGAAGCTTTCTAGTTTTTCTTTTGGTTTTTACACTCAGCTGTTTAAACTCATGAACTCCAGTCTTGCAAACGCCCAGCCTCAACCATCACTATCTTCTTAAGATTTTTCTTAAATTTGTTCTTTAACATATTTTATGCTTTTAAGACAAATTAATACTGCTCTCAGACATCCCCAAAACCTGCCTGTGAAGTCTGTTGCTGAAAAAAACACTCCAGTATTGGATTTTTGCACGTCTAAAAACCCCTCTGTTTCAGCCCTGCTCAGAACGAGCTGTTTCTGTGGCTTTATATGTTAATGAGCTGTCTGACTCCACCCCTGGCCACACCCCTATCAGGAAATGGATGTGGTTTCATGGATGTGGCTCTCCTGATCCTCCTCTGGCAGCTGAGAGAAGAGCGAAACTTTTTTCCAAGCGGGGAGGACCAACAGAACCTGGGGGCGGGGCTAACTCCCCACATGACATCATGAGGGGAAAATCTGGGAACGGCTTGTTTCAGCACACATTTTGTGAAAGGTGGAGAAGAAAGAGAGGAGGGAAGGGAATGGATTTTTGTGGTACTTGAGAAGATTGTGGATTGGCCAGGGGCATTTATTTTAGTTAGAAAAGCCTGAAAAAGGGATTTTTGCAAAATATGTCCCCTTTTAGAAGTTTCGTAGAGAAACCTACACCAGATTCATGAGGTCTTCTTGAACTGCTAAATTGTGTTTCTAAACTGATGAACACCATATCCTTCTCTCAGGACCAGTGAGAGAAGTAACGAGATGTCAGTAATTTCCAAACTAAAATGATCCATTATAAATGCACACTTGACTCCAAGTATTAGCTCTACTTAAGGTCGTTCTATAGTGGAAGTATCGCTGCTCCAATGAAAGAGAAAGACCCATTTAGACATTTGTTCAGGGCCAACAGTGTATATTGAATATACACTACAAACACAGACATGCATTATGCAAAAATAAGAAAAGGTAGCACTCCAGATGGATGTTAAAAAAAGTTATATGACTCGGTGTAAACCTACATTTATTCTAAAATTCTATGTGGTTAAATGATAATGCATCATCTAAATGTATAAAAATACATGTGTGAAGGTAGTTCTTGTTTATTTTAAGTAAGGGTTTGATGAAAAAAAGAAGACTAAAATGCTGACTATATACTTTTACATTCTGCAGTTAGGATCAAACAGTGCACTGCATGGTTAAATGAAGTTAACCATATTTAAGTCGTGTATTTTAGCTTTTTATTTGATAATATTAGTCGAGTAAATTATTTAAAAACATGCATGATGTATAATTCAAATTTATGTTATTGTGTCTTAAACTTAATTCAGCATATTTAAGAGCTAATGAGTGCAAAATAACTCATTTTATTATCATATCATCGCTCAAGAGTGTTTAAGAGTGTTCTGAGAGTAAGAACAAGTTAAAGGTAAGAAAGCTTCGGTTAAGGTCAGAATCTTGGTCAAAACTGTGTTAGTGGGTTTGACGTTAAATTCTGTCCTAAATAGACTGAATGAAGGGTTTCTTGGATTCTTAAAGTCTGCAGGGACCGCTGCACTGCCTTTGTTATCTCTGTAACACAAATCAATCAGTCAATCTTTATTTGTATTGCACCTTTCATACAAAACAATGTAGCACAAAGTGCTTTACACAAAAACAAAATAAAAAAAGAGAAATACATGACTCTGGCCCTCACCATCCCACCCTCCCCATCCCTTTCCCCGTCCCTGTCGCCTCTTCCCCAGCCCGTAATCCAAACTCAGTATTGGAAAGTCTATCATAAAGCGCTTTGAGTAGTCAGATAACTAGAAATGCACTATACAGGCTCAAATCCATTTATCAAGTCCATTTTATGTCATGAGTAATGGGTTCAGTGAGAGCAGGAACTTACAAACTGAGGAAACACCATCTTCAAATTCAAAATTAGGAAACTCATGAGGTTAGGCTAAGATGTAAAAACAAAGCAACATTTAAAGAATAATAATGAATAGAAATGAAAAAAGGGGAAAAAAATACTTGATAAAATTGTATAAAATAAATCTAAAACACATAAAGAGAACTTGGTAAATTATGATAAGAGGATGAAATACTAAAAAACAATCCTGACATTAAAACTAGAGAGAGATAAATGCTAAAACACTCAAACAAATTTAAGTTGATGATTTAAAATTGAAAGCCCGGGCTAAAAAGGTAGGTCTTGAGTTTGCTTTTAAAAACATTAATAGCAGGTGTGGCCCTCAGGTCCACAGACGGGGCCTTAGTGATAAAAAGATGCCTCACCGTAGGTTTTGGTTCTGACTCTGGGTACTGTTAACAGAGAACTTCCTGAAGACCTGAGGGCTCTACTGGGCTCATCGGATAAAAGCAAATCAGATTAAAAGAAGGGCCAAGATCAGTAAGAGCTTAAAAAACCAATAGAGGAATCTAAAATAAATTCTAAAACAAACAGGTAGTCAATGCAGAGACCTTAAAACCAGTGTTATGTGTGCTCTCTTTCTGGTCTTTGTCAGCATCCCTGCAGCTGAGTTCTGGAGTTTGCCTGTATCAGTTTGTATTGTAGATTAAAAATCAACAGTTTCAGGTGTTTCGGACCAAACAGAGAACTGTCCAGAGGTCTGAGCCTCATCAGTATTCTGTCAGTAAGTCAGACAGAAATACATGTCTCAAAGGCTGTATAATTTACACAATAATAGCTTATTATAGCATGTTGTGTGTATTGATTTGTGACGTGTTGTCTCCCCCTGCAGGTGGCTGTATGCACATGCAGTGTCCTCTGTGTAAAGCAGAGTGGTGCTGGCTCTGTGGAGTCGCCTGGAACAGAGAGTGTATGGGAAACCACTGGTTTGGATAGCAGACAGTCATCAGAGTTGTTCATCCACACTTCAGCTTAAAGGAGGAATCAAACCACGGACTCTGACCGCACAGCTATGAAAACAAACTCTGAGGATGGAGTCATGAATGATTACTGCATCTCTGTGACCTGGAGAGTTTAGATTTACAGACAAAACTGTTTTAATGTTTATCTGAACTCCAAATATTATCAAAAGACGTTTTATTTATTAGCAGTAAATCAGTGTGACAACACAATATTGCTGTCAAGATTTTTTCTTGTTTTTAATGCAAAATTCTCCTCTTTCCTTTTTCTTGTAAATCAACACAAGGCACAGTTCAGTTTTTCACAGTCCCTATTAACCATTCCTCTGAAAACCTTCTCTAAACTGTGAACTAGACCCCAAGACACTTGAACTCCTTCACCTGAGGCAGAGCCACTCCCCACCTGGAGGAAACTATCCACCGTTTTCCGGCAGAGAACTATGGCCTCGGACTTGGAGGTGCTGTTTCTCATCCCGACTGCTTGGCACCCAGCTGCAAACTGTCCCAGTGCCTGCTGGAGGTCCCCACTGAGGATGGGTTGGATGAGAAAATAAACACTAAAGTCCGATTTTACCTAACAGTTTCAAGTATTCCACCCCTCGGATGTTTTACCCTTTATTGATTTTATAAATCAATCATGGTCGATGCAAGTAAAAACCTCTTTAATGTCAAAGTAAAAACAGATTTCTTCTAAGTAATGACAAATAAACACAAATATTTAATGTGAAATAAGTGACTGTATAAATACTCATCTCCTTTAAAGTGACTGCCCTGATTCAAAAGAGGTCCAGCTAATTGGTGCTAGTAGTTGATCATTTAGAAACAAATCAATGGTCTGCTTTAAAAAAGATTTACATTTTATACCCTTAAAGGCTGGTCTCTGAATGTCAGAGGAGGATTTAGCAGCTTTGTGTAAGTATGAAGCTTTCCATTTGGTCAGGGGTGTCAAACTCAAGGCCCAGGGGCCAAATCCGGCCCATGGTACAGTTACAACTGGCCTGCAAGATCATATCCTATTCTTATTATAACTGGCCCTAAAATATGAGGTCTGCAGATTTCCAAGAAAAGTGAGAAAATAAATTAGTGTTTTCTTTTCATATTTTAAGTTTGTATGGCACAATTATGACTTCAATCTATTATTTGGACTTTAATTTCATATTTTGACCTTTTACATTTATTATTTGGACTTTTTATCTCTTATTTTGACCATTTTCAATTTATTATTTTGACTTTTGTCTCATATTTTGACTTTGTCAATTTATGATTTTCACTTTTTATCTCATATTTTGACCCTTTCAACTTATAATTTTGACTTTTTATCTAATTGTTTGACCCATTCAATTTATTATTTCGACCTTTGTCTAATATTTCGTCCCTTTAGCTGCACCATTTTAAATTTTTAGTCATATTTTTCCTCAAAACATGACTTTCTTTTTAATATATTTAACCTTTCAAAGGATTATTTTCACATCTAATTTTGTGTTTTGACCTTTTGAACTAGTAAGTTTGACTTTTTCTCTCAGATTATGAGCCATCAGTGCTAGTTTTTTCCCCATAATTTATTATTGGTGAAAATGAGGTTAACAGTTTGCCTACCCTGTTAGGCCCTCAGGTTAGACCTTAATTCAGAATCCGGCCCCTGCTGTGATTGAGTTTGACACCCCTGCTTTAGGTGAAGCTCTTGAGTCCAAAAAGAACAAACCTCAGTTATCCAACAGGAGGCGGGTCTGTTTTATAGCTCTGAAGTTTAGTAGATAAATCACTCCTAGGGTGTTTAATGTTTGTTGAAAATGATCTTTTATTGTTTGAAAAAAAATGTTCTGACTGTTTTGCTTGGATCGACATGAGTGAAGGACCTGGACCTGACGCCTCCACCCTCTGATAAGACTAACCATAAACCTTTGAGCAGGCTGACAAACATCCCTGTCAGCTGGATTTATGGTTTTGTTTTGATGACTTGAAACAAAAACCACGAGCTGAAGACTCAGACCAGCTTAGTCTTTCTGAACAAGCGGGACTAGAGCAGAATTCAAGAGCTGGAGCAGCTTCAGGAGGCCAGGTGAACTTCAGGGGGTGAAGCAGGTGTGTGAGTGTGGACTTCTAACCTGAGCAGCTGAGGCTCTAAATAAACGAACAGGATGAACAAAGGGGTCCGGAGTGGTCTGACAGGCCAGCGGAATCCTGGATTTGAGCTGGAGATGACTGAGAGCCCCAACAAGACCCAGGTGAGACAGAGCTAGAACTAGAGTAAGCTCCACCTGCAGTGTGAACGTTTGTTTTAGTCTGCTGGGCACTCCAGCTGGGTGGAGCTTAGCTCATTAGCTATGAGTTGTTTTTTTTTTTTTTTTTTAATGACAAAATAAAACAATTAGAGATCGAGACGCCCTAAAGACGGTGAAATAAAACAGAAATAAAGAAATGTTAAGACAAAGGATATAAAATCCATCCTTCTGGTCCACACAGTAAAATAAAACAGTCTTCTTCATGTAGTAGAATTTTTCCTAAAAATCAACCAAACCAGGCATGTGCAAATGCAGACAGGAGAAAGGTTTGAGCACCTGCTGTTTCTCCCTCTGCAGAGAAAGGGACATTTTTGGATTAGGGGAGACCGGGGTAAGTTGTAACCAGAGGTGGAGAGTATCCTATTACATTAACTCAAATTACTGGAATTGAGCCGTGTTTTCGGTACTTTTTTGTTGACTCTGCAGTAGCATATAGAGAGAATGCTTCCACATCACATCCATAAACAGCTGATGTATTTTACTTTATTATAGAGGTGTGACTTTACCTGAACGAACTGGCTGGGAATCTGCATACTCTTGTTGTTTTTACCAAAGATCATAATTCACTTTACAACTCCTCAGTAGCCTCTAGGGCTGAACAGTTTGGAAAAATAACCTAATTGTGACCTCTCCCCCCAGTATTCCGATTGCAAATCAATATGAGTTCCTTGTCTTGTGTGTGAAATGCTTTTATTTTTAGAGAGAACAAGGCTAGATACCTCCACAAACAGTTTTTTCTTTGATTAAGTGGTTTATGCATCACTGTTTTAAGTAAACTTTGGTCATGAATTTGTTTTAGATGTATTTTTTTCTGTCAACAGTGTCTGAAAAGCTGATTTGATTTAAAATGTATTTATTTACCTTTTTCTTTAAACTGTCCTTGTGTGAATTTGGGCCCCTGCTCCTCTAAAATCCTCCATGATCAAACTGTCACAGGAATTATTTGTTCACTAAACTTATGTGTGTCCTTGGGTCTCTGGTTGTTCTCAGGACCCAGATAGTCCTGAAGTCTCAGAGAGTCCTCAGGTCTTTGGGTCTCCCCATGGGTCCAAGTCCCGAGTGTCAGAAGCAGTAAAATCTGCTGCCTGGTGGGCTTCGTATTCCTGCAGCCGCTGGAGGCAAAGAAGAAGAAAACTGAAAGGTGAGACACAGAAGCTCTGAGGTTTTGGTTTCTCAGGTCTGGATTCCTTAAAGCTATGATCATGTGATTTCTGTTCAGGTGTTCACTTGGAGACCAGGTACAGAGGCCTGGCTGAGGACGATGAAAGTGATGAGAAACAGAGAGATGAGATCGACACGAGTAAAAACCAGCACCTGAACAGAAAACTACTGAACCACTTTAGACATCTGGCCTTTACCAACCAGGACACAGACCAGGTAACGTACACCAGGTAACGTAAACCAGGTAACGTAGACCAGGTAACAAAAAACAGGTAACACAGACCAAGTAAAAAAAAACAGGTAACACAGACCAGGTAACACAGACCAGGTAACATAGACCAGGTAACAAAAGCCAGGTAACACAAACCAGGTAACATAGACCAGGTAACAAAATCCAGGTAACACAGACCAGGTAACACAGACCAGGTAACAAAAAACAGGTAACACAGACCAGGTAACATAGACCAGGTAACATAGACCAGGTAACAAAAGCCAGGTAACACAGACCAGGTAACACAGACCAGGTAACAAAAAACAGGTAACACAAAAATGAAGTAACAAAACCAGGTAACACAGACCAGGTAACATAGACCAGGTAACACAGACCAGGTTACATAGACCAGGTAACACAGGCCAGGTAACACAGACCAGGTAACATAGACCAGGTAACACAGACCAGGTAACATAGACCAGGTAACATAAACCAGATAACATAGACCAGGAAACACAGACCAGGTTACACAGACCATGTAGCAAAGAGCAGGTAACACAGGCCAGGTAACATAGACCAGGTAACAAAAAACAAGTAACATAGACCAGGTAGCAAAGACCAGGTAACGTAAACCAGGTAACGTAGACCAGGTAACAAAAAACAGGTAACACAGACCAAGTAAAAAAAACAGGTAACACAGACCAGGTAACATAGACCAGGTAACAAAAGCCAGGTAACACAAACCAGGTAACATAGACCAGGTAACAAAATCCAGGTAACACAGACCAAGTAACACAGACCAGGTAACAAAAAACAGGTAACACAGACCAGGTAACATAGACCAGGTAACATAGACCAGGTAACAAAAGCCAAGTAACACAGACCAGGTAACACAGACCAGGTAACAAAAAACAGGTAACACAAAAATGAAGTAACAAAACCAGGTAACACAGACCAGGTAACATAGACCAGGTAACACAGACCAGGTAACATAGACCAGGTAACAAAAAACAGGTAACAAAAGCCAGGTAACACAGACCAGGTAACATAGACCAGGTAACAAAAAACAGGTAACACAGACCAGGTAACATAAAGCAGGTTACACAGACCAGGTTATACAGACCATGTAGCAAAGACCAGGTAACACAGACCAGGTAACACAGACCAGGTAACACAGACCAGGTAACACAGACCAGGTAACAAAAAACAGGTAACACAGACCAGGTAACATAGACAAGGTAACATAGACCAGGTAACAAAAGCCAGGTAACACAGACCAGGTAACATAAGACCAGGTAACACAGACCAGGTAACATAGACAAGGTAACAAAAGCCAGGTAACACAGACCAGGTAACATAGACCAGGTAACACAGACCAGGTTACATAGACCAGGTAACAAAAGCCAGGTAACACAGACCAGGTAACATAGACCAGGTAACACAGACCAGGTAACATAGACCAGGTAACATAAACCAGATAACATAGACCAGGTAACACAGACCAGGTTACACAGACCATGTAACAAAGACCAGGTAACATAGACCAGGTAACATAGACCAGGTAACAAAAAACAAGTAACATAGACCAGGTAACACAGACCAGGTTACACAGACCATGTAGCAAAGAGCAGGTAACTCAGACCAGGTAACATAGACCAGGTAACAAAGACCAGGTAACACAGACCAGGTTACACAGACCAGGTAGCAACGACCAGGTAACATAGACCAGGTAACATAGACCAGGTAACAAAAAACAAGTAACATAGACCAGGTAACACAGACCAGGTTACACAGACCATGTAGCAAAGAGCAGGTAACACAGACCAGGTAACATAGACCAGGTAACAAAAAACAAGTAACATAGACCAGGTAACACAGACCAGGTTACACAGACCATGTAGCAAAGAGCAGGTAACACAGACCAGGTAGCAAAGACCAGGTAACACAGACCAGGTAACATAGACCAGGTAACAAAAAATAAGTAACACAGACCAGGTAGCAAAGACCAGGTAACTGTATTGGACCTGTAGCCTGCATTTGAACCCTCCACTTTAAAGCTACAACCTCAAATTAAAAATTAACAAAACATTGTCTTCTCTTATGAGTCACCATCAGATCAGTCTGTTGTGTTATTTAGTTAGTTTTTGTGGGAATGTAGGCTTTTAAATGTAGACCTTTACTCAGTTTATTTACCAGACCCAAGCTGACATGTTTTGAATTTGGATTAATTGTTTATTTTGATTTGATAAAGGAGGAATAATATAATTGTTCTTAAGATATTTGTGTGTTTGTTTGTTTAAATCAGGTTGACCTTCAGTTTGTGGATGAGGTGATTTCTGACGGGGCTGATCCAAACAGCAGCGACCGATACGGACAGACAATCCTACATGAGGTTAATAAATGTATTTATTCTATCCTGTATGCAGAAATTCAGCTGTATCCTAATATAACTGAGTGGACTGTGTTTTCCTGCCTTGTCTAATTTGAGTTGCTTGGTGAACAAGCACATCTTCAGAATCAGCTGCTTTTAGGACAAAACACACTTTCACACAAACACTGGTGAATGTGGTCAGATTTCCAGAGCATGGAGTGTGGATGTGATGCGGTTTTTCTTAGACCGGGGCTCAGACCTCTTCAGACCTGATCAGTTTGGAGTCACAGCTCTTCATGTGGCCTCAGCGCTGGACTATCAAGACATGGTTCAGTTCCTGCTGGACCACAAAGGTCAGTGTGGAAAAAAAGAGATAAAGTAAACACATTTATAAACAAAGTAAAACTAGAGAAGAAGCCAGACAGATTCTGCTGCATCTTTTACATAAAGATCAGTCAAACAAAGTGAAAACCGTATTGTGTTGCAATATTGGAATACCGTGGCTAGCTTGGGTTTAACTCTTCTCTAGTTGAAATGAACCAACCTTTTCTGTGTTAACCAAACAATAAAGTTACAGTTGCTGTCTAATTAAGCTGTAAGATGCAAAGTTACAGTCTGACTAGTTTTATTATCAGGTTTAGTGTAGGCTTTATGCCATGACATACAACAGAACTTACACATAACTGGTTCAACTGACTACAAATCTACAACAGGTATGTGCATTTGCTCTCCTCAGCCGATCCAGAGGCCCGGACCATTCTGGATCAGCAGACTCCTCTTCACTATGCTGCCAAGAACGATGCTGCAGGTTCAATCAGACTGCTGCTGCAGGCCGGAGCTTCCATCAGCTGCACCGACTACAAGCACAGAACGCCACTGCAGCTCGCCGCCAACTTTGGTACAGTTGTCATCAACGCTGACATGATCTATTACTACATAACTGACAATGCCTCTAGCATAACCACCAGCATCACAGTGGTAGAGTTAATTATCTCTCAACTGGAAGGTTGTAATCTTTAGATCCTTGAGCTACATGATGATGTGTTCTTGGCCAAGACACCTAGCCCTGGGTCACTCTCCAATGACATCGATAGAAATGTGTAAATAAGTTAATCCTGATACGCACACTACATTTTTGTCTCAGTAGCTGTCACCCCTCATCAGAGGTGTTACTGGGGGGATATGTTGTGTAAGTAGTGTGGAACTATGGCTTTTAATTGGTTTCACCAGTTATTGCAGCTTTAACTAGAAATTTCAACCTAAACCTCTGAAATTTTCAACCCCTTTAACTTGCAAATACTAGCTTACATTATACGGAAAATTAGTCATGGTCTTGAGAAAACAACCAAAATTTACTAATTATCCTGCAAAATGGAGTAAAATAAAGTGTACTGTATACGTCTACTTAGGGCAGGGGTTGTCCACATGGCACTATGGAACATAAAGCTTGAGCTTGATTTGTTGTTCTTTCTAGTTTTAGCACAAGGTTGTGCTACTCTGCTAATTCTGTTAACAAACATTTTGACAAGAAGAATTTATTGACGTGTTTTATTGTGACTAAATTGTGACAACACTGTAAATGGTAACCATATTGGCAACTGAAATATCTTGATTTATAACACTCAGATGGATTACTAACCTTGCAGAGCAAGAAGAGGCTCCACTCCACATTATTTGTGCCAATCAGCATCATTTGAGGAGAACGAGGTAGTAGCTATGGGCGGGGTTTAGTTGTACTCAAAGCCGTTGGTAATGGCTGACCCTACTTCGGGAATAACCTCGGATGTAGCTTTAGCATAGCGGGAGTTTTGTGAGAACTGGACCATGTTTCTGTATGAAATAAAGAATAAAAACAACACTTAAAGCTTTTCAGGATATGAAAAACATTTTCGCTCTTCTGCTGAACTGCTTCGGCATGAGTGTGTAACCTGCAATTTCCACATAGGATGACTGTGCCTCGCCCTGAAGCGCCACAGGTTCGGCCGGCGCTGAAACTAGACTTGCAGCTTATCTCAAACGGAGCAGAGCAAAGTGTCGGTCCAGGCACGCGCCACTGCGGGTCTGGAGCACCGGCTGAGGAAATGCTCTGTTAGAGTGGAGAGGGGGCAATTTGCTCCGCAGTACGATTCGCTGGCGGTTCGATGCGCATTCGCTGTATGTGGAAATTGGAGGTAATACTTTAAAAGGGAAAAGGGTAAGTTGTGGTTGTATACAGAGGCTGCTAGTAGAGTGACTAACTCAGACTTAGCCCCAGTGGCAGTTTGATCATAACAGGACAATGTGGCTTCATTTAAACAAGTGCAGAGAGCAACACTGAAAGCTTTTCATGACAGAAAAGATGTTTTCACTCATCTCCTGGTCTGCTTCTGTATAGGTTTGCAATCGTTCTTCATTTCTTTTTAGAACAAGCGCATAGAGCCACACCAGAAGCTTGTCTTGGCAGAGACGATGATTTTGCACGTCCACATCCCAATCAAATGCAGTCGTAGCCTGTCAGCTCAAGAGCAGCGCGTGAACACACGACATTGCCTCGTCTTGTCGTTAGGCCTGTCATGAATGTGACAGACAGAACATTCCTCCAATCACTTTTCAAGAAGTTTTTTGAAGAATCCTGTCTTTCCCAAATGATTTCTATGGGCGCTTTCCCAGATGAATGTCAAATATATTCATGCGATGGAGATATGAAACAGTATATCTGGCGTGTCGGGATAGATTACAGCAGCAAGCAGTAGTACCAAATGCATTTGGGGGCAGAGCCAGTGGTAGTCAAGGCCAACTAGGCCCCACTGAAATCTGACTGGCCTCTCACTTCTGGAAACTGAGCTACCCTCAAACGGGTAGCTCAGCTGTAATGGAAAAGCAAAACCCCTTCTGCACTGGGCTGCTGTGCCGAGTCAAACCAAGTCAGGCCAAGCTGCTCAATGTAATGGAAAAGTCCCATCAGGGCTTCCATTCACAACTGATTGCCAGGTGTCAATCATGCTCAGGCCAATGAGGAGGGGCCAGGCTAGGCTTGGAGAAAGTCTGTATGGGATCACATACGGTCGGGCTGTAATTTTTGGGCCACATAGCCACATACTACAACCTAACATCACCCAAGACCACTTCACAACTGAACTCACAGCTGACATCAGCATACCCACTGATGGTACTTCAGACATCACCAGAGTTCATCAGCTAACTTCATGAATGACCAACCACTACTGAGATCACCAGGATATTACCACTCACATTATCTCTCCAACAACCAACATGGACAAAATCACTGAAATCACCGCTCACACCAGATTTAGAGATATTTCTAATGATGTCATCAGTGACAATAAGCTCACTCCATCAGTTCTCGCTGTTTGTTTCAGAGCGCAGTGAAGCAGCCCAGGTACTGCTGGAGCATGGAGCAGAGGCTGGGATGATCGACGCTGATGGACAACTCTGCATCACTGCCTTGACTGGTCGGATGAGCCCAGTGGTAACCATCTACTGACAACTGACTACAAATAACAGGATTATAGTCCAAAAATGAGTGATAATTAATTGTGCTGAAAGTGACAATTAACGTGTGATTTCATGCTATTAAAAACAATTAATGCACCTATTATGGATGAGAAAAGAAAAAAGACTCTATTATAGTTTTTCTGGATGCTGGTCTTTGCCATGTTTAGGCCCTGTTGGCTCTCAGTCAGTTCCATGTGACGGACAGAATGACCAGACAGGAGTTCTACTACCTGAACCTGCTGGAACCACAACCTCCTAAGACCCCCACACAAGGTAACAGCGACATTTGTTCCCCCACATTTCACTGGTCCATGATGACCCTCCTTCACATGGTTTTTGTACTTTTACTTGTCTGTATTTTTCCGTCTGACTGTCCGTCGGGTTTCGTTTTGAAGAGGCTGTCATCAGTGAGCCAACATCTCCAGTAAGTGTCCCAATTTATTTAGTAGAACATTAGCTGACTTGGACCGATCTTACTGCACTGACTTGTTTAATTACAGTCGACAGGTGCTCAGTGAATGGTTAACTAGTTAACATTCAGCAAGAAAAATTAAGATTATTGTTAGTTTGACTAAAACTGGACTTTAAAATGCCACTGAAATTGTACTATTCTTAAAGTCTAACATACCTATATGATAGAGTTTTCTATTGCATGTATAAAATCAGATCAGAGTGATTTAGGCCTGCAAGGTCAACAGTCTATACACTGAAAAGCAACGTAACCTTCTGTGGCTTACCCTCCTCGTGGAGGATGTCACTAGCTGGGTTTCCATCACAGTTCTTCGTAAAATAAAAGCAACATTTCTTAAATTTCCACTAAGTACAATTGTTCTTTGAATGAGTTTCATTGAAGGTAGTTTTGGGCATGAACCTCGAGCCTTGTAAAATCTCATCCCCCGTGAATCCAAGGAAGTTGGACGTTCAAACCCTGCTGCCTGTTGGTACGGTTATGATTACATCTACAGCAGCTTCCTTGATAAGTTTGAACAAAAGACGAAGGCAACGGATGCTGGTTCAGAGGTAAAGTCCGTACGTACAGCATAAGCCACGTAAAAGGATCATCTATTGGTTGTTGATAGTGGTACGTCACTGTGACTTGCGATCATATCAAACATGTTTGATATGATCGCAAGTCCAAGACTAGGAAAAGACTGATATAAAACAGCACAGATTACCACCTTAAACTTAACGATAGAGATGATGGGAGTGTGCCGTGACTCCAGTAAGACTCCTAAAATTTACAAAAGACTTTCAGTTTTTAGTCTGTGACTGTGAAAATCTTTTGGTGTAAGCCCATCATTAGACTTCATACAGAACAGAAACGTGATGTATCCTGGAGGCATGTTTGTAGAGTTTTGCTGACTTTTTTTTTTACCACACTTGTGTTTCTGGGGACACATTAGAGACCTGTGAAAAGGCCTCTGTGACCCACTTTTGGGTACAAACCCACCAGTTGAGAACCACTGATGTAGGTCATTGTACAATGTGCTGTAGTGCAATGTGTACTGTTCATGGACTACACTGCAGTGAACAGCTGTGTGGATTGAGAAGAGTGTAGTCAGGTATGGAAATACATTGAATGTTCAAAATCACAGTAAATTTGACTCACTGAAAACATTTGGTCCCAGTCTATTTGGAGTGACACTTACTCTGCTTATAAAGTAATAGGATCAGAGTTGTTTTTACTCTATAAAGTGTTTTTATTTAATTCTAAATGATGATGATGTACTGAAAAGCATAAAAACAACTCTACAGCAACTGCACTCAATAGAAGGAAAAAAACTCACACAAAAATTACTAGATTTAAAGGTTTAAGAGGAGACAGATTACCTGGCTAGATGCTGTAGTGCACAGGTGTCTGACAGTTCCTCACCAGGTGAGGAGATCTTGACTGCCAAGAGTTTTCTGCAGCTGGGGCAGCTAACAAGCTGCAGCTGGGACGGTCCATGAGTGATGGCAGCTGAATTAAAACTTAAGTGGGTGTGGTTAAATTTTTGTTTCAGCAGAATTTTATCTGTGTTTTTACTCCAACCCTGGCAGTGGCTAGTGATCAATACACTCAATAATAATACACAAAACAAAGATATGAGAAGGAAAATATAATTCACATTCTTTGAAGATTTTGCATGTTCTCCCCATGCATGGGTTAGTTCTCTCTGGGTACTCCGGCTTCCTCCCACCACCAAAAACATGCTCATTAGGTTAATTTGTAACTCTAAATTGCCCGTAGGTGTGAGTGTGAGCGTGCCTGGTTGTCTGAGACAGTCCCCGCCTCTCGCCCAATGACAGCTGGGATAGGCTCCAGCAACCCAGCAACCCTCAACAGCATAAGCTGTATAGAAAATGAATGGATGGATGTTTCTTCACAAAAAAATGGTGTCAGGACTACATTCATTAGAAAGATATATGCTGGGGTGTTGGTGGGGCTGAAAACAAGAGCACAGTGGTGATGCAGGACTCAGCTGACAATGGCAGAGCAGAGGAAGAGTTTTAAATCTTACAGCTCAATTAGACGGCCACTTCAGGAGGATATTTTTGTCAGGTGATTGTGAAAACGAAGCATGTCAGTGTGAATTCATCACAGCTCAAGACGCCTGCTGTACTAGCTCACTGTAGTCGTTCCAGGTTGAGGCCTGTGTTTAGTGGAGGCTGTAGTAAACACAGTAAAGAGCAAACTAAAGAACAGGGTGGGAGTCTTAACCCATGTATACTGAACAGTGCATGGTGTTAAGTGGACTTTATGTGCTTGTGTTTGGTTCCTGCTCTCAGCTGGAGGTGGTGGTTCACCAGGGGAAACTGGACCTCATCATGCACCCAGTCTTTCTCAAACTGATACAGACCAAATGGAAGCTTTACGGCAGGTAAACCCTCACCTGATTTAATCTGATCTTTCACAGTACAACTTCAGAGTTCACCCTCACTGTAGATGAAAATGTCCAGCTTTACCTGCCTGTTTTTGTTCTATCAACCGGTCTGTTCACTGATGCCAGGTTGGGGGCGTGGCTTCTCCTCATCCTCAACATCCTGTTCAATGTCTCCTGGACAACCGTGGCCATCTCTGTGTCTGTCCACAGAGACTCACCTGATCGCTACACCCTCCCTGAGGTAGTGCATCTCTCTCTCTCTGTCATCTTGTCAAAAAAACAAAAGATCAACAAAAAAGCACAAATCTAAACCAAAATTAAAAAGGGGCAGAAGACATAAAATGAACTAATAAAGGCTGAGAGGAAAAGAGGAACTAAATAGACTAGGAGTGATTGGACTCAAGTGTGACCAAAGAGACGCAGGTGAATCTCTGTCTTTACCTGTCTAAACTGTTTCTTTACGTTGTCGGTCCTCCTCAGGACTGGTGGCGGGTCTTCCTTGTGGTCCTGGCCCTCCTGATAACTCTGGAGGAGGTGATGAGAGAGGTGCTGGACATGCTGCGTTCCAGAAAGAAGATGCGCCTTTGGCGACAGTGGGCGGAGCGGCGTCTCCAAGATGACCTTGAATGTTTACATCCTATGTGGCCGCAGGTACAAACCAAGTGAAGTCCACTTGTGTTAAATATGAACCTAGACCCCCAAAGCTAATCATACAACAACCATCCTATCTGAATATAAGCACTGGAAAGAGGAGGCCTTTAAAGAGCAGTGTGGGGAACATTGTTACGACCAGTGGCGTAGTCTAGGGCAGTGGTTCTCAAATGATGTGCTTTGAGGATCTGGCTGGGCCCCTGAAAAAACCCTAGAGAATTGGTCCCCCCAAGTTGTGATTTATTGATGATATCAGTGTACGTTTGTTGGAGCATTGGTGCTAGCATCCTGGCTAACAGTTACCTCATTTGGCCAGCAACTATTGAGTTGAAATTGGTGTTGAAATTATTAATTGATGCTACTTTTAACCAAGTTAACTTTTTTTTTTTACCCATTTTGCCACTTATTTTGACAAGTTAAAGTTGAATTATTTTTGCTGCTTTTTTGCAATTTTGCAACTTTTTCAAATACTTTTGACCCATTTTTGCAACTTATTTTGAACTTTTTACTACATTTAACCCATTTTTGCTATGTTTTTGCCAGTTTTTGCCTACTTTTGCTATATTCTGGACATTTTTTGCCAGTTTTTGTCATCATTTTTAACCCCTTTTTACAACATTTAACCCTTTTTGGACACTTTCAACCCATTTTTTGCCATCTTTTTGACACTTTCAACATGTTTTTGCCACTTTTAACCCATTTTTCTCCCCTTATGCCCATTGTTACCCATTTTTTACTTTGTCTTGCCACTTTTTGCACAATTTTGCCATGTTTTTTTCATCACTTTTAACCAATTTTTGCCACCTTTCAGCCACTTTTGCCCATTTTTGCCACCCCCAGCTGACTGGGCCCCAGAAACCTCTCCCCTTTATCCCCCTTATGGACCGCCTTGACTGTTATATTATTTAAAAAGTCTATTTTGCACTGATATGAATATGGTGTGCCTTGAGATTTTGGCTTAACCTTAGGTGTGCCTTGGGTGAAAAAAGTTTGAAAACCACTGGTCTAGGGTATACAGAGTGCCTACTTGTTTGTTCATCACCAGAGTTTACCCACCTTAAAATGAAGAGTACACCCACATCTACACACACCACTACACCAGTGGTTTCAACCTCTGATAAAGTGTTTGTGTGTTTCCGTGTAGGAGAGAGTTTTCCTCCAAGAACAGAACCAGCGGATTTACAGGATGAGAGGAAACTACCGCCGGGATCTTTGGTAACAGACCACAATAACACAGTCGTGATTGGACAAAAGAAAAGAAGAATGAAGAGTAGTCTAAATAAATGTGTATTTCTAAATTAAAAGGAACAGACCAAAAATACTACATGGAGAAATTCAAATGTTTGAAATAAAATATGGGTTCGTGGGAGTTTCAAATCATTTCATTCCACTTATATTTAGATTTTTCACAGAGGCCAACTTTTTTGGAATTGGAGTTTTATGATTAATCCTTAAAAGAATAAGTTGAAACTGGAAAAAAGAGTGGTAAGGAAAAAAAACAATGTGCCATAATAAAAAAAATAAAAACTCAAACAGTTCTTTTTAAGTCCCCTGAATAAATTAGATAATTAAAAGATATTGATTTAAACTTCTTTTATATTTTCACAGCATTACTTCTTTTTGACTGAATTATTCATGTTCTGGGACTCACATGACTCAGTGAACCTAAGGAGCTCAAATAACAGCCTGATTAACCCTCTGTTGTCTGTCTGTGTGTCTGTGTGTCTGTGCTGTCAGGAACGTGTTTGATTGGCTGGTTTACTCTCTGCTCACAGCGTCGTTTAGCGTCCACATGGTGGACGTGTTTCGACCATCTGCCGGCCTTCATACCATCAGCATGCGTCTGTTCTCCGTCACCATCATCTTCCTGTGGCTGCGGCTGATGAAGCACGTCAGAGCCTTCAGGTAGGCGCACACCTGTTTGCTTTGATGCTTACTATCTGTTGTTTGGATGTACTCTCGTTACCATGGTACTGTGGTGATAGAAATCTACATGGACTAGTCAGGTTAGGTTACACAAAAGAGCTCAGGGGGACCAGATGTTCACAGGAGGATCGTCTCAAAGATGAAGTCTGACTCTGTTGGGACTCCTCTATAATCCACTGTGGTCCTGATCTATCTGATCAGACTGTGGGCAGGATCAAGCCCCAGAAATGTGGGGGAGGTCTTCTAGGAGAGGCCGCTGAACTAGAGATTCCCTCACTCGCCGGGGTAGTGTTGATTTTAGCAGCTTAGTCCAAGTCTTTAAATGAAAACACACACTAGTTTTAGTTAAAGTTAGGTCATTTTTACCCTTTATAGTTTCAGTCTCATTTTAGTCGACAAATAAACAAAGCAGATGAATCCACTTTTACTCTACAGAACATCCTTCACATTTTAGTCTTTGCTTTGACCCAAAACCTTTTCTTAAACTAAATTAATGAACCAAATCATTAAAATCATATAATTATAATTTACTCATATAGTGGGACTATCATAGCCTTGCAAAGAACATGGATTAGCCAGGTTCTCTGTCTGACATCAAGCACATCCATCTTTCAAAGCTCCAGTTTAATCCCCCTGTTCCCCGTCAGAGAACAACCAGCCCAATCAGAGCCATCTGAGGAGAAAGAGGCAGTAGCTAAGGGCGTGGTTAAGTTGTGCAAGCCTGTAAACAATGGTGGTGAGTGAAGAGGCTAGCATGGATGCAGCCGTTTTATTAGCAACATTTTTATAAGAAGAAGAGCAGAGAGCTCCGCTGGAAGCTTCTCTTGTTGGAAATTCTCCTGACTGACATCAGCAAGAGTCGAATTTACCAACTGGCTCCACTGACAGTTAACTATGACAGTAACTATGACAGTAACTATGACAGTAACTATATAGAGGCTTAGTATGTAAATGTACCCAGAGGTAGTGTTGTAGTTGTCTTGGTCTACATTATAAAAGTCTTGGTCTTGTCTTGGATTCAAGAGCACTTTGACTCAGTCTCGGACTGGCCGGGCTCAGGATTTTCCATCAAGACCGGTGGAGACCAGCAGTGATCTGCTATTCTTCAACTTCATTAGTGTGATAATAAGGAGAAGCTAAAACAACAAATACCTACACCTGCAAAAACTCAGACATCAGTCCATCTTCTAGTCAGAAATACCTCTGAACACTTCCTTTAGGCCTCACTCACCTGACAAATCTGGATAAACATCTCATTTTCCATCCATTTTCTATACTGTTCATTCCATTTGGGGTCACAGGGGGCTGGAGCTTATCCCAGCTGTCATTGAAGGGGGCGGGGTACACCCTGGACTGGTCACCAGTCAATCACAGGGCTGACACATAGGGACAGACAACCAGGCACGCTCACATTCACACCTACGGCCAATTTAGATTCACCAGTTAACCTAATGAGCATGTTTTTGGCAGTGGGAGGAAGCGGGGTACCCGGAGGGAACCCACGCGTGCACGGGGAGAACACACAAACTCCGCACAGAAAGGCCCTGAGCGGGAAGCGAACCAGGTCCTACTTGCTGTGAGGCAACAGTGCTAACCCCTAACCGCCGTGCAGCCTCATCTCATTTTCAGATATTTAAAATAATCCCAGACTTGTCAGTGCCTTTTAAATACACACAAGGATTTATTTCTTACAAGAAGTTAGTTGAACAGATTTGTTATTAGTTGAGATTTTTGCGTGTTGTTCTTTGAAAGAGTTGCAGACAGCTTGTTTTTATCTGTCATATTTATTTAAAAGAAAACTAAAATTAAAGAGAGAATGTTCTTGAACTGTTCAACCTTGTCAGGGTTTTTTAAATTGGTTTTTATGGTCTTGGTCTTGCCTTGGCCTTGGCTTGACTCGATCTCGGTCTGGATTCGGTCTGGACTCCCAAAAGTCTTGGTCTTGTCTTGGTCTCAGTGCACTCTGGTCTCGGGCAAGTCTTGGCCTAGGATAGTGTGGTCTTGAGTACAACACTACCCAGAGGCATTGTTAATTTCATCGACTAAAACTGTGACTAAAAATGTTGTCAGCCATGTTTCTTTCCTCGACGAAGACTAAGACCAGCTAAAACAGATCTTTGGTTATTAAAACTGATGAAAAGTTTTTTTCAAGGAGACTAAAACGAGACTAAGATATCCGTGCTGGACTGTTGGAAATGTAAAATACATGATTTTTCTCCACTGTCCAAATGAAGTGTGTCCGTGTTTTCATCATTTTAAACCAGTTAAATGTTACAGTGTTTTAATGTGTTTACTTTATATTGATTTTGGCTGATTAAATTTAAAATAAAAAAATCCACCCATTCATCCATGTCTATGTCTGTGTGTTTTCAGGTTAATGGGTCCATTCATCGTCATGTTGGGGAACATCATCGGGGATGTGATGTGCTTCCTGTTCCTGTACGCTGAGATCTTTATTCCCTACGCCTGCAGCTTCTGGATTATATTTGGAGGTGTGTCTTTGTTTATTCATGCGCTGCTTCTTTGTTCCTGAGATCATGATAAAGTCTTTACTGTTGAATATCAAATTAAGGATTACAAAAGCGGCTGCATGTTGGTGCAGTAGTTAGCACTGTCACCTCACAGAAAGAGGTTTGCTGGTTTGATTCCACAGTGGGACGGGGTTTTTCTGCGTTTAGTTTAGAGGGTTTTTTTTTGGATGCGTGGATCTCACCTTCAGGTTTCCCTCACAGACCAGAGATATGGTTTATTTAGTGATTCTAAATTGCCCACAGTTGAAACAGCTTGTCCGTCTCTACATGTTAGTTCTGGGAATAACAGGCGACCAGCTCAGGGAGGACTCTGCCTATAGACAATTCACAACTGAGATCAGTTCCTCTCTGCCACAGGAGAAGTGGTGTAGATAATAGAAAGATTAAAAGGTTAAAGCTGAAAATTTGTGCTGTGGAAATGTTCAGAATAAACCAACATGAACACACATACACAAGTTTAGATACATAAATACCAGAATAAAGAAATATACTTAGTAATACACACATAAATACACACACACAAACGATCCAGTGTTTTGTCTTACAGAGGAAAGGTTTCTGTTGTCAATGTTCCAGTATGGTCCTGTGTGGAGTTTGCACGTTCTTCCTGTTCGTTCGCTCACTCCGGTACCCCGGCTTCCTCCCACAGTCCAAAGACATCCTCCAGGTTAACTGGAGACACTACGTTGTCTTAACCTCCTCCTGCTTGTATGGGGACATGGGCACATTTTGGCTTCCCTTAAAAAATGGAATAAATTCTGCGATTAGAATTTTTGAGACGATTTGCTTGGGATGACTACAGTATTTCCTTTCTTTTTATAGGAATTTTCTAGGGGGGTGATTTTGATTTTTTTTTTTTTTTAGTGGGGATGCTTAGTAAGCATCCACACTATTGATATTGCGTCGGCCATTTTGTTTGTTATTATTCCTCTTCAGTGTCCACTATCTCCTCCTTCATACTTTGTCATATCAACACCGTTTAAACTTTTAAAAATTCAGTTCCTTCATCATTCGACTGCTATGACTTTTCTCATTTCTAACTTTTATAATTTTTTTTCAAATATTTAACTTTGTTGAACAATGTTAAACAGGTGGCAAAATTTCACAAATCTGCACTTTCTTCAACTTCTCATAACTTTGGCCCTCCTTGAGCTATTTTAACTATTCTACTATCATACTCCTCAGCTTCTTGTGCTCTTTTCAGTTTTTTTTCCAAACTTTTTTATACTATTGATACTTTTTCAGTTACTATGCTTTTTAATTCTATATTTTGAGCAATGATTTCATGTTCTTCACAAATCAGGTATTACACTCTTCAGCTTTTATGCTATTTTCAACTATTTTCCACTATTTCCAGCTATTTTCATGCTATTTTAAGCTATTTCTATGCTTTTTCAGCTACTGAATGCCATTTCAGCTATTTTTAGACTATTTTTTTCGAGCTATTGTTGTACTTTTTGGCTATTTTCAGCTGCTCTTCCACAATTTAGCTCTCAGCATCCCAACGCAATTGCAGCTGAAATTGCATTTTTTGATCCAGTTTTTTTTTTTTCTTTTTTTTTTTTTTGGTATTTTAAGGAGAATTTGGGGAAATTATTTTCAAAGTTTTGGGAATTTGAATGACAATTTGAGTAGGATGGGTAGGAAATTTCCTTTAAAATTTTTAGGGACTTTGTTCAGATGTTCGGGAGATTTTTGGGGAATTTTTCCATGGAACTTAAATGGAATTTATTTGTAAATTTCTGTGACTTTGCTTTGAAATTTTTAGTGGAATTTGCTTTTAAGTTTTGGGTATTTTGCCTAAAATGTTCAGGAATTTTCTTGGGCGGTTCTTAGCAATGTTTTACTTTTTTGGTAAGTTTGGGATAATTTTCAAAGTTTGGGACATTTGATTGGAAGTTTGGCTTGTGAATTTTCTTCTAAATTTTCCAGAAATTTCCTGGAATTTTTAGGGACTTTGTTTGGATATTTCAGGGGGAGATTTTCCTTGGAATCTATTTGTAAATTTGGGGGAATTGATTTAAAGATTTAAAGTGGAATTTGCTTTGAGATTTTGAGAAAAAATAAGTGAAATAAAATGTTGAAAGCCTGTTGTCCCCATATGTAGACACCATATTTTAGTCAAAACCACTTCCTGTTTAGAGACAGGGCTTAGGTTTACTGCAGGTCCTGATCCTAAATGTGTGGGAGAAACAAAAAAAATTCAGTACAAACAAAAGCTGGGGTCTCAGGAGGTTAAGGTGTGAGTGTGAGCATAGCTGCTGTTTGTCTCTATATCTCAGCCCTGGGATTGACTGGCAACCAGTCCAGGGTGTGTCCAGTCCCTGTGACAGCTGGGTTTGGCTCCAGTCCTTCACGACCCTGAACAGGATAAGTAGTGGAGATAATAGATGGTAGTTGGGTATGTATTTGTAATTATTTACAGGTTTGGACTTTTGGTTGGAAGAAACAGTGATTGTAAAAGTGCCACTTTGGACCAAAAAGGCCCATTTCACACTACTCTCACAATTTTTACAAACTGTTAAGTGTTTTTTTAAAAGTGTAATACATAAAACTATTTTGTCACTTAATCCGGGTGTATTTGGTTCGCTCACACTCACACCTTAGGACAATGTAGAGTCTCCAGTTAACCTAGAGAATGTCTTTGGACTGTGGGAGAAAGCCGGAGTACCTGGAGTGAACATACACATGCACAGGGAGAACATGCAAACTCCACACAGAAACATATCAGACTATTCACAACAGGAACCCTCTCTCTGCAAGACATCAACACTGATCGCTGCACCACAAAGCAGCCTGACAAATAAACAATGCACAACCCCTACTGCAAAAAAGTTGGGGCACTGTAAATAATGTCAATAAAAACAGAATGCGATGATTCGCAAATCTCATAAGTCCATATTTTATTCACAGTGGAAAATAAACTATATATTAGATGATAAAACTGAGACGCTTTACCTTTTCATCTTTTTACAACTAGTTAGGTTAATTGGCTACATGCTGGTAACATGACTGAGTATTAAAGGAGCCTTTTAGAGAGGCAGAGTCTCTCAGAATTACAGGTAAGTTCAGGTTCACAAATCTGTAAAAACACGAGTATAAAAATTGTGGGACAATTTCAGAAAAATGTTTCTCAATGCAGAATTGCAAAGATTTTGAAAATCCCATCATCTATAGTCCGTAATATCATCAAAGACTCAGAGAATCTGGAGAAATCTCTGTGTGCAAGGGACAAGGCTGAAGGTCAGTATTGGTTGTTCATGACCTTTGGGCCCACATGCAGCACTGCATTGAAAACAGGAATGACTCTGTACTGGAAATCACTGCATGGGCTCAGCAACACTTCCACAGTTGGCCGTGCCATCCACAAAAGCAGGTTAAAGCTGGATCCTGCAGAAAATGCATATGTGAACATGATTCAGAAACACTGCCATCCTCTCTGGACCAAAGCTTGTTTAGAATTGAGGCAAAATGAAAAACTGTTCTGTGGTCAGATGAATCAAAATTCAAAATTCTTTTTGTAAAACCATAGACGCCATACCCTGAGGAGTAAAGAGGAGAGGGACCATCCAGCTGGTTCTCCTGGCTCAGGTCTAAAGCCTGCATCTCTGATGGTATGGGGTTGCATTAGTGCCTATGGTGTGGACAGCTTACACATCTGGAAAGGAACTATCAATGCTGAGAAGTAGATAGAAGTGTTAGAGCAACATATGCTCCCATCCAGATGTCGTCTCTTTCAGGGAAAGCCTTGACTATTTCAGCAACACAATGCTAAACCACATACCACATCCATCACAACAGCATGGCTTCACAATAGAAGAGTCCGGGTGCTGAACTGGCCTGCTTTCTTTCCAGACCTTTCACCAACAGAAAACATTTGAAGTATCATAATAGACAAAAAAAAATCCAGCAAAGAAGACCCAGGACTGTTGCACAGTTAGAATCCTACACCAGACAAGAATGGGACAACATTCCTTTCCCTAAACTCTGTTAACTGTTCTCCTCACTTTCCCAGACTGTTGTTGAAAGAAGACGGGATGTAAACATGGCAAACATGGCCCCATCCCTACTTTTCTGAGGTGTTGCTGCCATTAAATCAAAAAACTTTGAATTGAGGTTAAAGCACGTAGGCTGGAACCACGCAAATGAAAAGTAGAACTCAGCCATTGGCAAGGTAGTTTCTGTTTATATTTCCGTGACTCTATGACCCCCTTTCCTTCTTCAGGCTCCTCGTCAGTTCCCAGCATGCAATCTGTCTCCGACTTGCTGTTCAGTTTGTACCGCATCACTCTGGTGGATGAGTACGAGTACACTGCCATGTACAAAGTGGACAACATCATGGCTCCTCTTCTGTGTGGGACATTTTTGGCTGCATCCTCCATCCTGTGCGTGAACATGCTGATCGCCCTGCTGAGCGACACCTTCCAGAGGTCAGAGGTCACGCTTACTCCATCCTTACCTTCTACAAATAAACACACACCATGCCAAACCAAAGTGAACCAGACTTCTCAGAAAATTTTGAAACTTATGCCATACCAAGGACCAGTCCTGACAGTTATTTTTTATAAGCAATCCAATGATTAAAAAAACTGCGCAGATCGAAATCTGATGTTGTCATGAGGCTAAAGCAGAGATGTCTAATGTGAGTTTGTCTGTGCATGTGTAACTTCATTTCTGTATTTAGGGTCCATGACAACTCAAAGGCAAATGCTGTGATGCAGCAGGCCACAGTGATCCTACAGGTGGAGGACTCCATGCCCTTCCTCCGCCATTTCTATGACAACCAGTTCATCGCAAACCAGTGTGCCCCGCTGGCCGAAGCCTACAACGATGACATCACAACAAACCCCTTATACCATGATGAGATGGGCCGCATCACAGCCCAGATTAAAGTGAGTTCAGATAAAGATTTGTTTTCAATTAATTATAATGAGTTAAAGACATTTAGAGGCATGCGACTGTTGGTGAAGTCAAACTTCATTTATAAAGCACATTTCATGTGATTGCAGAATACACTGGATCAGTTCCTGGTGCTGCAGAGAGACATGGACCCAGTGAGAGGCCCAGGGTGAGAATCACTGAGGGTTCACTTTCATTCATATTTATAAAAATGCTGCTTTTTGAACTCAAATCATTTAAACTAAATGTTTAACTTGCCAATAGACAATGATGTAAATCACAGACTGAAACCAGTATATTAACCCCTTAATGCCCATTGAATCGTATATGATATACACTTTTATGAGAACTCTATCTAATCAACATGATCCATGAATTACTTTAAACATTTTAAATGTAATCTGAGAAATGATAAAAATGCCCTCCAGTGGATTATCAGTTGCCAATATGCATAATGTATCAAATGTGATATAAAAAAATATATATCCGAAATTTTATGGCAATTTTTCTTTTTTGGATTTTTGTAGAAGGTTAAATAAATATGCCAGTTTCAGAAAATTAGAATTTTCTGGTGATTATTTGAGTTAACAGGCATCAAAGAGTTAAAGTATAGTAAGAGGAATCCTCAACCTCTTAAACAGTACATTCAAACTGATTGGAAATGTCTAACTAACTTTGAATGCAGTGTCTATAAAAAGTATTCACACCGTCAGATGTTTTACCCTTTAATTGATTTTATAAACCAATCATGGTCAATATAATTTGGCATTTTTGATCAAAACAATGACAAAAAAATCCTCTTTAATGTCTAAGCAAAAACAGATTTCTACAAATTAGTTTCATTGAATAAAAATGTATAATGCAAAGTAAGTGACTGCATAAATATTCACCCACTTTTAGTCAGTATCCAGCAGAGTCATCTTTGGCTGCAATCACAGCCCTGAGTCTGTGTGGAAAGGTCTCAACAGGCTTGCACATCTGGACACTGCAATTTCACTCCATGCTTCTTTGCAAAACTGCTCAAACTCTGTCAGGTTGCATGAACAGCCTTTTTCAAGTCCAGCCACAAATTCTCTTTTGAATTGAGGTCTGGGCTTTGACTCTGCCTCTCCAGAACATTCTCCTCTTTAAAACATTTCTGTGTAGCTTTCTCTGTATGCTTCGGCTCATTGTCTTTATTGATAAATAAATAAATATACTCCAAAGACGTAGTTCTCTAGCAGACTGAATAAGACTGTCCTCCAGGATTTTCCCATATTTTTCCATATTCTTTTTATCCTCTACTGCAAGCCTTACAGGGCCAGCTGCCAAGAAGCATCCCCACAGCATGATGCTGCCACCACCACGCTCTACAGTGGGGATGGTGTGTTTGTGATGATGTGCAGAGTTAAGTGTCTTGTCTGATGGCCACAAAGATCCATTACAGTCTCATCAGACCAAAGAACTTTCTTTGTAGAAATCTGTTTTCACTCTGAAATTTTTTTTTTTTTTTGGTCAAAAAAGCCAAATTATATTCACCATAGTTGATTTATAAGATCAATAAAAAGGGTTAAACATCCAAGTGGTCAACATTTTATAGGTACTGTATATCTAAAAATAGGTACTTTTTATATCAAAGCTAATGTCTCTTTTTGCTCCCTGCAATTAGAACCATGAGTCATTTAACCTTTTTTTTCAACAGCAGTGAGCAGCTCAAAAAAACTGTTCCTTTAAAATCCAACTGAAAGAAACATTTTAAAACAGCAGCATGTTATTCTTTTTGTCAGAGTCGAGGAAATCCAGACGAAGGACATGAGCCTGGACAATCAGGAGCAGAGGGACCAGAAACTACACAAGCAGGAGCCTCTGGAGAAGAGCCCATCCAACCAGGGTCTGCAGGACCAGAATCTGAACTCACTGGAGCTTCAGGCCATCAAAGCAGAACTGAAGGAGCTCCGGACCCTGGTCCAGCAGTTGATTCAGACCAGGTCCGAGTCTTAACAGATCTGAGTCTGGTGAACCTGACTGATCCGTCCTGACCAGAACCATCAGATCTTAAGACCATGAGAAGAAAGAGCTCCTTTGATTTTGGAGCAATAACTGATAAAAAGGAGGAAGTTTGTGTGACAACAGAGGTTGGAGCGTGAAGGAAGCTGAAGTGAATCTGATCATAATTGTTTCATTTCATTTGAATAAGTTATTGTAGCTCAATTCATCCTCACTTAACTCTACAATGTTGCCATGATAAAAGAAGATTTCATGAAAACAGAAAATGAAATGGGATTTATCTGTTTTGATGACCTTGAAGTAAAAACTTGAGATAAAGAGTGATGTTTGATGCATTTATAAAGCCAGCTTCAGCCTGCATGGTTGAAAAATGAAGCCAACATGGAGGTTTAGAAAACTGCTGAAGCTCCAGAAGTCACATTCATGTTAAAATACCTGCATTTGGGATAAAATTATAATATTTACAGCCAGGTTCAAAGAATGATTTAGGTCTGAAGAGTTCATGCCTTACTGGCACACACTGTATAGCAGTTAGGTTTTTTCATAACTCATCTCTTTTGGTTTAAATAAGGACATGAAGTTAGGCATAAGTAGGAGTATGGCTGATTTAACTGCCAGCACATTGTATCTGTTTGTCAGGAGGCCTCTCTGTGGGTTTCTAGGTTGCCCAAGGCTCACATGAGATTCAGATAAAGTTTCAAGGCGTAACATATTCATATCAATGCAAAATAGCCTCTTTAATGCTTGTTATAGTATCTTTAGTCATATTAAGACGATATGGTTGTACAAATTCCCATGACACACTTTTAGTTTAAAGTTTAAGTCAACCTTTTGATGGCCTCTGCAGCCCTCTTCAGCATCTAAATGGCTAACATCCCTCAGTTTTCTTTAGGCTTTTTGCAAATAATTATTTAAAGCTGTTGTAAGAAAAGCTGAGTCCTCCCAAGACCCACACAGAAAACCTCAACATAAGTTTGTTTACATCGATAAAACACCTACAGAAGAGGCCTGCACACAAGTGATCTAACCAAAAGAGCTCACACAAAACTTTCCATCATGTTTCTAATTGTGATTTTAAGAAAATTCATATTCCAATCCATTTTGACTGCCTCAGGGGAGAGAGCGCTGTGCCCCACCAAGGAGACCCGGACCCCAGACTGGGAACCAGTGTATTAGTATTCAGCTCAGGTATGGGAGCATATGCTGTTTTGGCATTTCACTGCGTCAACATGCAGGCTCTTGTCCAGCAAAACTGAGACACAATTGACTTTTAGCATCAGGAGGCTAATAATTTAGACCCTGGTAGTTTTGGGATTTGTGAAATAATTTTTTTTTTCTGTGTACAACATAAAACAGTGTAAGCATCCAAAACTGGAAAACTGACATTTTCATAGATGGGGTAAGAGTTTCATCCTCATCTGTTTTGGGGAATATGGTGCTGTTCATCCTGCTTACGTGAACAGCTGATGGAGGGGACAGGCATGTTTGTTTTCTGGCTGAAGTTTCAATGTAAAAAAAAAATAGTACTCACAGTTTTTTTTGTTTTCCTTTGAACAAATGTTTGTCAGCATTTACAGCCTGTAAAAACAAGACAGCCGTTCCCCATCTCACATAGATCTGCTTGCAACATCCAGAAAGAGAATTGTCTGTGATTGAAAAAAGCTGAATCACAGGCAGCATCAGCAGACAGCTTGGTTTGGGCTGTGACGGCTCAGTTCGGACAGCTGTGGACGTTGTCCTGCCCCGTTGGTTCAGGAATCTTTGGTCTGAACTGGGTTTAATAATAAGATCAGGCACCAGCTGTACACTCTAACTCAGTTTAATGTAGCTTAGCTCATGATGAGCATCTGTACATCTTGATATAACATTGGTCAAGTTTGTCAATTTATCAGTTTATCAAATGAGGCCAATAAAGAATGATTAATTATGCAGATTATTTTAGTAGTTAATACTCCTGAATATAGAAGTATTTTCAAAGCAAAAGCACATATTGAATGTGAATGTTCTCTTGTGGAAAAGGAGCTGAAAGTATGCCTTGCCTTGTGACATTTGGTTTCTTTTTTTTGGGGGGGGGGCACTTTTACATATTACCAGGGGCAAAAAATCTGTTGGAAAAAAAATAACAAATTCCACATCTTTGGGTTAGAGATGGCCTCCATTGGCCCCCAAACTGGGGGCCAATGGAGGTCAACAAGTTCATGGTCCATTTTTAAGTTAACCATATTCTATCTTTAACCTGAATAATAACCACTCTTACTGAAGCACCAAAACAATATTTTATTTATTTAATGCTCTAGTATAATGTAGCCTTTTCAAAATAACCCTCTTTTTTTTAAACAGAATTGACCTTTTTAGATGACATTGCCAATGTGGACAGGCACACTGACATAATAAAC
The DNA here is from genome assembly GCF_018320785.1 of Cheilinus undulatus. Taxonomy (NCBI): domain Eukaryota; kingdom Metazoa; phylum Chordata; class Actinopteri; order Labriformes; family Labridae; genus Cheilinus; species Cheilinus undulatus. Next base: position 3,143,022 of record NC_054870.1, read on the forward strand.
GACTGGAAAAGTATTGCTAGACTCCATAGCCACGATGCAAGGAAATAAAGTAGAAGAAACTGAGACAACTTTATTGGACAACAACTGAATAATCATGAAGAGAGACCAAAAAAATGAAATTAGGTGCAAATAAGCAGCAAAAATTGATAAAAGTGGCAAATAGAAGTTGCAAACTGAGAGAAAAATGGCAGAAAATGTGGCAAATAAGGGCAAAAAGCAAGAACTTGTTTAAAGTGGCAATGAGACTTGGCAAAAGTTGGTAACTGTTGGCTAAAAAAGTGGAGAAATGGGGGGAAAAAATGGGTTAAAGGTGGCAAGTAGCAGCAAAAATTGGCAAAAAGTGGCTAAAAAGAAGCGGCAAAAGTTGGTGACCCCCCCACCCCCAAAAAAAGAAAGAAAAAGAGGACAAAAATGAGCATATAACAACAACAACAACAACAAAAAAAAAGTAAAAAAATTGAATCAAGCAGCTTGAAAGGGACAAACAACAACGAGGAAAAACGGTTAAAACTGGAAAAAAAGGCAAAAATGGGCAAAAGTTGCCAGGTTTCCATCTGGTACCCAAAATATATACAATTCAGTATATGTGAGGAAGAAAAAAGTTAATCTACTTATGTTTTATTTTGAGTATCTTTTGAGTTTTATTCCTGACAGATATTAAAGCAGCTCAAACAGAAAACCAAACAGGAATCTACCATTGGGAATTATAAGAAAACTTCATGCATGTTTATGAACTTCCGCACTCATTTAAAACCCCAAAACAACGCTTTACATTATCAGGAGGCCGCTCCTTGCAGTATGGGACCACAGACTGCGCGGTGGAGTGGCCCATTTAAGTCTGAGATAACAGTCTGGCCCCGCCCCCCCTCAGCTGTTGATGATTTCCGGCTCCGATTTTTCTCCTGTAGAAGCCACTCAGAGCAGAGGGAGGAAAGATGGCGGCGGCCCAGTCCGAGAGAGATCTTCCATCCGATTTATGTTCTGAATTCCTGAATTTCTCCGCCAAAGACACCGCGTCGGTAAGCGACTCCCTGAACTTTAGACCCCGCTGACCCCCACCAGAGATATCTCTGCGTCACACATGTCTTTTTCACTCGTATAACGTCACATTTGGCGTTTAACCTGCCTGCGTCTTGGCTTGTTTTTCCAGCCCTGCTCGGCTACACGGAGCCAGTGCTAACGCTAAGGCTAGCTGCAGCGCTCGGAGTGATCTGTAAAACATCTGGACTTGAGATTAAAGCTGTCAGAAACAGCTGTCAGTTAGCCCGAGCTCACTGCTATAACCACTACTGTATAGGCCACGAAAACAACGATGTTCTTTACTAGGTTATAACGTGTGACAACGTTTATTTAGAGTAATCCCAGTGTCTAAAGAGTCTTGTAGTTTTTTACCAACCGTCGTTTTGACGTTAAGGTAACCGCCGAGCCGTCAAACCCTGGGACACAGGTTTAGATAACCAGGCACTGTTTAAGTTTTCTTTATTTTGACATTTTAATCAGACACAGGGCCTTAAAAACGTCAAATGATGTTGGAAACATTTATGAGAGGTTGAAATAAACTCAGGTCGACACGCCTGGGCCACCAAAGCACAAGCAAACAAGTGACTCTGTATTGTCTTAGTTATATAGGTTAAATACATGCAGTTACATCGACATATAGCTAGCCTTCATGTGGAAATAAAGTTACACATTTCTGTATGACATTTTATAATACAGTATGCATTAGCAATGATATTATGAAGATAATTTCATCATATTTAAATATACTTAATATTTTTTCGGAAAAATAAAGATGCTAGGCAGAATATTCAAGAAAGATTTATAGTTTTAACCGCCAAATTCACCGTAGTTTAATGTATTTTCCATGGACCTGTTGACACTGTGAAGCTAGCTGTTAATAAAGTTTCCTGTGGGGTATTTGGCATATAGTCAGTGTTAATTTGACTTAGAACTGACTTTGTTTTTTTTTTATTTTACATGACATAAATCTACTGAGACATATATAATGTATTACCTTTTAGCTTAAAGACATCAAGGTTTCGTTTTTGGTCCATATCTCCCAGTCCTTCTGTCAGCCTATAGCTGTTAGTTTTTTATTAGTTTGCAGTTCATTAATGGAGGAGCTTCAGTTGCTGTTTACTGATAGATAATCCTGAGTAAGAGACACAAAATAACAAAAAAATATATATATATCCACACGTTATTAAGCTATGATCCCCCATGTTGTCCGGTCTGTTCATCCTGGCTGGGGAAACGTTTGAGTCTCATTTCACCAGATAATTATAATCATAACAATCAGAAAGCCATTAGTATTTTTGTGCCCAGTTTTTTTTTTTTTTGCTTCAGACTCAAGCATGTATGTAGTTGATATTGAGCTATGGGCATTAAGTTTGTACTTGGGTGTCTTCATGTGAAATGACTTGACTATAATGCCACATCTGAAATATTACAATGTAATTTAGCAGATGCTTTTATCCAACGGGACGTACATCTGACAGGTAGACAGGCGATCCAGGAGTTAAGGACCTTACCCAGGGGCCCAAACTAGATATTGATTCTGTACTGACTGGCATTTGAACCATTGACCTCCCATACCAAATCCAATGGTATAACCCACTGAGCTATTCAGTCCCCATAACTTGAAACATGGAGAATGTTATCAAATTTCTGCTTTGATATGCCATATCCCATAAGTAAGGGTTAATGCCCGACGAGGTATCCAGTTATGAGGGATTAATGGACGACGTGGAGGCCTGAACTGTCTGATGCACGCCGGACAGTTCAGGCCTCCATGTCGTCCATTAATCCCTGATAATTGAACATCTCGAAGGGCATTAACCCGCTATACCATGGTCACTTGCCAACGAAAATAATTAATAGAATTACTATAGGGTATCCACGGGGTCTTGAAAAGTATTAAAAGGTGATAAATCAATTTTGGGAAAATTAAGACCCTTAAAAAGTATTAAAAAGTCTTATCACGACTTTATAAAGTCTTAAATTTTGAAAGTATTTTTTCTGAATTAGCTGTCCAAGAGTTTGAGTCCCAAAAACATTGTAAAAGTGTGTGAGTTTATTCATTTTTTATTAAAAAAACAAAGATGAGCAGGTACATAAAAAACTAGGCTATTGTGGGTGCGTTCTTAAATTGTCTCTGAGAGCGCCAGAACGAGCTATATCACCGATTTAAATGGTTACAGCTTGAAGTTGTGGTGAGGTATTAAAAAATATTAAGAAGGTCTTGAAAAAGTCTTAAAAAGGTATTAAAATTAACTTCAAGATTCCTGCATATACCCTGTACTAATGTATAATTTCATACGTTTTGTGATAAAAATAGAAAGTTTTACTAAAACAACAATTTCTTTCCCCTAGTAACGCCTGAGGTTTTGACTAACAACTACAACAGCCGTTCTAATCCCATAACGTTCTTAGGGAATGTAAATGTCATTCAGTACTCCATTAAATAGGGCGGGCCATAGATAACGAAACAGGAAATTGAGTCCGCTCAGCACACCTTCTGAACAGATTGATCAATGAAAAGACATGACGACGAGTGAGACTGAGGGGTATCTGAGATCAGACTATAAACCTGTACGTTAACATGAACAGTCATCTGATAGAAAGCTTAGTTTTGGCAGACCAGCTGTTTTAATAAACAGAATAATTCCTTCTTCTGCACTATGAGGTCACAGACGTGAAACAGAGCTGTCCATGCACTGTACGTGCTGATTCTCCATCAGACACGTCAATATTTATCAGATATTATCATGCCGGTTTATCAGAAGCGTTTCCTTTGGCTCTACAAAGAAATAATGGCTTCTTTTCTTTTGTTTGTGTTATTTGAATCTTCTGACAATAGTTTATAGCAGTTAGAACAGGAGGGAAGTGAGTTTTTTGCGACACTCACCGCTCAGCATTAAGGCGAGCTTAAAAACAAGGCGTACCTCGGATATAGAAGATAAGAGCGTCTTACGTTACAGGTCTTAAACCTGGATTCTGTCATTTTATTTATGTCAGTTAAGTGACAGTTGATGCAAAGGATAACAGCTGCTGTGCATTGATTTGGAACAGTGTAATAATTATTTGACTGGAACTACTTATGAGGTTTGAATGGTCCATATATCAGAAGCTAATGGACACCAATGGAATTTCAAGAGCCAATCAGAACCGAGTATTCACCAAGACCATGGTATAAAAGTGTGTCTTTGACATGTCATAAGAAATAGAAAAATTGTGGATAGCCTACAGCAAAAGTTATGATGGCAAAAGCCACCGATTCTGCAGCAACAAAAGGCAGGAGAAGAGCACTGCAGAAAATGGTTTTAGTTTCTAAATTAATGTGTTTTTTTTTTTTACCAGTTATCTCTCTTTTTGAGCTTCCTGTTTATGTGTCAGTTGTAGAGCTCTTACACAATGATGATTATATGAGTTGTTGGTATAGTCTGCAGCTGTATTTAGGTCTAAAACTGTTCAATAATGAAGGATTCATGAAATTCCCATTAACATTTGGTCAAATTAGTGTAAAACTAACTCATTGATTGAATGCAATTTGATATATGTACACCAATACATTTTACAATCTACAGTAATGGAAACAGATAGTATATTTAAATGAACCTGATACCAAATTAGAACCTTAGATTCAAACACATTCACTGTGGTCTGTGTCTGCTTTCCTTTAACATCCTTTCATTGTACTGATGAACTTGGTTTTCAGAAAAGCCCCTTAAGTCTTATAAAATGTGACATTAAACAGCTGATCACCTCCCTACAGCAACATTTTCATTCCACCAGACACTCCAGAAGAGGAGTTTTTTCTATCACCTCTGTAAGGGTTATGTCATATTTAGTCTTAATTCAGACCAACAAACAGAGTCAGTCTTCAGTCATATCAGGATATTTGACAGCCTGACCTGCAGTTTTCAGGTTAGCATAATTGCTAACATACTAATGCTGCAGAACATCCTAACATCATTGGCCTTATGGTCAGGTTAAATAGTCTGTGTTTGATCCTGCAGGTTAGCTTAATGTTAGCCTGTAGTCACCTTGATTTAGGCATTGACTCGCTGGGTGTCCTCCTTGATATAATCTTTGTATTTTCTTGGTGTTCACCTGGGTCTAGCTAGATTTAAACTGTTTAGGTCATATAGTAGCTTGATGTTTGCATTATTTTAGTGTTTGCTGAATGTACGCCCAGAGTTAGCAGTGTGCTCAGGCAGTAATGAGGTCAGTGTGTCACAGCGCTGCTGCAGGTAACACTAACTCACTGTGACACAGAGCTGATTAACCTGCCGCTGACCGCTGACGGCACACATAGTACAAAGCAAAAGCACTACAGTACAGAGCACAACTAGTATAGTTTCTAAAGTAAGAATTATCTGTTTAAACAGCTCTTTAATCATGAGCTCTTAGTCCAGTTACTTGTTTGAATTGTGTTGTATGTCTTTGATTGTCTTGAAAACACTTGATCACTGAAAAATATTAATGAAACTTTTTTAAGAGACAGAAAGTGTGTCTTCAGTGAATCCTGTTTTATGGTTAGTTAAAGACTGTCTTGTTAAGACTTAAATGTTAAAGCTAAATAAAATAAAATCAATAAATCAAGGTGTTGCAGTGTGATTGATGAAGAATTTCTAGACAGTGAATGGATTCAATGAGATTTAAGTCTTCATTAAGCTTAATCTTGACTTCTGCCATAGCCTGAGATGCAACTTCCTGGAAAAGTCGTACACGTCATGGTAAAATCTAAGCCAAAGCTCTACCTGGGCTGCTCTCTAGGATGACACTCAGTATGTTTACATTCATGCTTCCATCAAACTTAATTAGGATGCCTAACTGGACTACTGTCTTTGTCCCAGTTTACAAGTAGAAGAGAAGAATTGCTTTGTTGATACAAGTATTTTCTGCTCTGCTATGCCCCTCTAGGTTACTACTGGACCTAGATTCTGCTGACCATGTTAAAAGTTAGCAAGCAGCCACCTTGTTGTATGTTGAGTGGTAAAAATATTAATGATTATACAAATCAGTGCATCTTGTATACTCAGTGTTTTGTTAGTACAAATGAGATGAACTAACTTATGGTGCGCTCAGAAGGTCGCCAAAAGAGTAACCTTTAGTGTACTTAGCATTTATGCTGTTTGGCTTCTAGGTCACAGTCTGGCACAGAGACTTTGGAGCATATGCAGAATGTCCTGGCTACTTAAGGTCTGATTGTGGTGTAAGAGTACTCAAGAGTAAATCAATCTCCACCCACAATATCTGGGTGTGTTTGTCCAATGTTTCAGAAATTGGATTTAGTGCAGCTCCAGTCAGCCGCTCTATCTGGAATTACAGATGGAGTGTTTCATATATCCACTGCAAAGATACATTTCACATTCATCTGGGAAACTTTGCACACAAAGAGTTTGAGTAATGGAGGACTTTCCAAAAAATTTGCAGAAGGGAATTGGCCAAAATGGCCAAAGCTGTTAGGGCTGTTCTGTGCTCTGGTTTTGATTTAAAAAAAAAAGAAACTGACCCAGTTCTGATAAAACTGTCCCTATACTGAGCTATATCTTAGCTAACAGCCACACAGACAGCAGCCATTGCTATTGCTATCTGCTCACAGTAGAACAAATTCCTGCGCATAGCTACCACCCTCAAACTAAGCTGATTGGTCAGAACCATTTTTGGCTCACAATCAATGCAGATGGGAACTTTTTGAGATGATGGCAGATTTGTTGCGGTTTACTCGCTCTTTGCATGAGTTACCCAAGCTGACTGCCAATGATGACTTAAATTTAGCTGAAGATGTACATCGCGGCACACAGCAAAGATGTACATTATGTTAAAAACAACAGTTGGAACAAACAAAAATACTGAAGAATAAATGCAGTATGGGACGGTTTAGATTCTGTATTGGCTTACCACTTATCGTTGGGTGGGAAGTTGTAAAGCAGCCTAATATCCCACCGGAAATACGTCATACTCTGCCATGCATAGAGCCCATTCCTCTGCTTTGCAAAGTTACCAGCTACTAGTGCTGAGCAGTAAACCCGTGTCATTGTCGTCATCGGTAAAATTTCTGCATTTAGAGCTGCCAGGGAACTAGCCAAGCATAATCCACTCATGCCGTTGTTCTTAAGGTGCAAAAGTTGCTTGTCTGGGGCTTTAAACACAAGCTGCATGCTGCATTGGATCGTCATGGTTTGTTTTTAGCCCAGCGCTGCAGCGACAGATATTGTAACGGCTTAAAAAACTGTGGCAAAGTGTGTTAAAACAAGTGATTTGCTTGTTTTAAGGTGTTAAACAAAGTCAGAGAAGCAGCTCTACCATTACAGCTGTCAAGGTTCAGTTAAATTGAGAAATGATGGCCTAGTCAGCATTTGCTTGACACATCTCAGCAGGACAGAATGGAAACTTAAAACTAAAATTGCAGTCACAAAGAACTGTACACAGAAATAATGAAATAACTTTTCTGAGATCTTAAATGCAGACAAGAGTTCAGTATGCTGTCACAGACTTATTATAGGAATAGAAGGGGGGTTGTAGCACCTAAATCTGCATTTATATGCGTTATATTTTTTTAAATTTTGTACCACTGTGATAAAATTTTCAGACCATATTGCCCAGGCCTATTGGATGCACATGCTTGCATACGTTTTATAAGTCCAGTTTTAGTCGGACTAACAACTATAACTCAACCATTTCTGTCTGCATGTAAAAGCATTGTCTTCTGACTTAACAAGGTTGGCATTATGCATCATTTTGAGGCATTGCAAGCAACATTTTTGAGGAGGTGCACAACCACTATGTGCATAGGCCTCTGTGTAGGGTTGGGTTATCTGGATGTGTCATGTATGCTACAGCATAGCTTTGATGCAGAAACTTAAATCAGGCTTAGGTTTAAGGGGGTGTTTACACTGTAATTTCTCGTCACTCATATGCTTCTCTCTCCACATCCCTCATCCTCTTTCTCCTCAGCGGTGGGTGGTGGCGTCTGATCTGCAGCAGGAGGTGTACAGTCACCTGGCGTTATATGTACCCAAAATCTTTTGCCTGGGCCCGAGCCGGGGCAGCAGCAGAGAGGAGCAGAGGGAAGAGCAGAGGGAGGAGCTGGCTTGTCAGCTACTCCTCCTAGCTCCCCTGGAATGGCTCCTGTTGGGGGAGGATCCAGCTGCTGGTCTTGCCCTCCTTCAGGAGAAGAACGTGCCATCACCATTGTGTGGACATGTGTTCAAAGTTGGAGAGCCCACCTATTCCTGCAGGTAACTCAAACATAAACACAGCACACAGCGACATACACCCACAGAATCAGCTCAGGTTCTAATTACAATGTTTTTGGTGTTTGTGTGTTTAGGGAGTGTGCAGCAGACCCTACTTGTGTTCTGTGCATGCAGTGTTTCCTGGGCAGCGTTCACAAAGATCATCGATACAGGGTGAGTACACAAAAGACTAATCACAGAATTTTAATTTCTATATGCAATACTACTTAAAATCAAACAATATTGATACCTGTTTTGATGCCACAGCAACAAAAATTAGCGCCTAAACACACAGTGCTGGTATATTTATATTTACCTGCACAGAGGAAAGGTTTCCCAAACAGTAAATACATACCAAAATTACTTTTTTAAAGTAATAAAAGGCAAATAAATCAGATTTTCCTAAGAAATATATAGGACCTGTCTAAATCAAATACTTTCAAGGACTTTTCATTAATAAAACAGTAAGAGTGTCTGCAGAGATTCTGTTCTCTGTCTGCAAACAGATTTTTTTTCTTTTTATTGCTGTCAGTGTTTGTGCAGGGCTGTGAGGCTGTCAGTTATTCCCAGGGCGCAGGAGGAAAAGGAAATTTTCAGGGACCAGGAGACATCGCTGTCGCTCTCTCCTCTGCTCTCTGTGCAGCAGCGTTGTTCAGTTAATGCCATCGATTTTTACTGAATGGAGTTTACACATCTACTAGCTATATTATGGTGGTTGAGCTCCAAGCCTGCAGTGATGAGACAGAATCACAGACTGGGAGTTGTTCCTCCACGGTTTATTTACTTAACGGTATACTCCTTATTTTCTTTAAATGTGTGGTTATTGTGCTTCTCAGATGTCCTAGTGGTTAGGTCACGCTCCACGTGTGTGGGCGGCCTTGGTTCAAGTGTGACCTGTGGCTCTTTCACTTCATTTCATTCCCCATTCTCTCATCCACCATCCTTTTTCTCAAATAAATTCAGTGTTTCCCCTCGGATGGAGTTGTAGCAGCAGAGGTGAAGTGCATGTGCCCCATTTTTATCCATAGAAATTGGCCTCTTTTAATAAAACATTTTATTTACAGACAAGGACAGGGACAGAAAGGGGCAAACAGAGTGAAAACGAACTCTCTGCAGGAGCTGACTGAAGTACGCTACACTTATTGGCACTCGCGAAAAATGGTCAAGAAATTAATTCCACCTACAGCTTAAAAAACAAAGAATGTGTACTGTCTGTAAATCTGATCCTGACATTACTCTTATTAATATAACCAGGGTTTAATTAGTCCAAGCTGTCAGCTGTAGCTGATGTTTTTGGAGCATGATGCCTGATGAGGATCTGAGTGTTTTCTTTCATGCTTCATTCAGTGAGAAAACTTTGATTAGAACAGTAAAAAAATGTGTTTGTCAAGGACAGTGCTGAAGTGAATACAATATTATAATTTCTTAAAATGAACGCAGCTTCTGTCATTCCGTGCATTACGTGTCAGGTCAGACTGTAGGAGGAATTGGACGCGCATGTTGCACGTACAGGTGGGAGAGAGAGATGACACACACTGCACAGGCAGGTGTTAATGGCCAGGAAATCAGCAGAAATGGTCAGGTGGGATGTTAGCTGTCCGACGCAGGACTCTATCGCTACGTCCTGTCCGTTCAGTTCAGCTCTGCGTGAACGAGGAAAATGACAACTTTTTTTAACGTCTTGCTGAGCTCCATGTGTGCGTGTGCCGAGGGCGCATTCTCCCGCTTACTTCTGTGTAAACGCTTTTGCGCCGCGAGTATCTGAAGCTGTCACTTCTCCCTCCCGCTTTCTTTTGCAAAGAGAAGACTCGCCTTACTCGAATTCTGACCAATCCAACCGACAAATGCAACACGGTATGCATCCAGCAGCGGTGCGCCGCTGCTGTATGCATACAGGGGAAACACTGAAATTAAAAAAGCCCCCCAAAAAAATCTTTAAAAACCTAACAGTGTTCCCCTCAAAAAAGGTGCCAACCCCTGCCAGTCTAGTCTGTGTTGGTAAGAACTCCAGCATGTTCTGAACAGTGAAGCTGCAGTGGCTGCTTGTGACGCTGGTAGCTGAACCTACTTGCGGTAAAGATGTTGCATTTCTCTGCACTTTGTACTGGTACATAAGTCGTCCTGGTGAATAAGCTTTAGCCAGCTTCTTAGAAGAAAAAATATCCATTAAAAATGTGGGTTATATAGCATACCATTAGTTTTTAAAGATCCCTGTTTCCATGAATAAAATGTCTCTTCCAGGTACGCTGGCCACAAATCAAACCAAGCATATCAGAAGTACTACAAATCAAAATCTATCTATGTAAATCTTAACAATGCATCTTATCAAAACATTTCTGTATCTTTGGTTTTACACTTTCCTTTCCACTTTTCAGGCTTTTCTAACAAAAATATGTGCCCCATGAAAATGTGTGCTGAAAAAACCTGTTCTCAGATTTTCCCCTCATTATGTCATGTGGGCAGTTGGCCCTGTCCCCAGGTTCAGTTGGAAGAAAGTTCCACCCTCCTCTCCTGATCAGGAGAGCCAACTCCATTAAGCCACATCCATTTCCTGAGAGAGGTGGAGTCAGGAGCCAAACAGCTCATTAACATTTAAAGCCACAGACACAGAAACGGCTCGTTCTGAGCAGGGCTGAAACAGAGGGTTTTTTAGATGTGCAAAGATCCACTACTGGAGTGATTTTTCAGCAACAAACTTTACAAGCACTTTTTTGGGACTTCTGAGACCAATTTAAACTTGTCTAAAAGGGTAAAATATGTGACCTTTAAATAACAGTACTTGACTCCTCTTGCACAAAGATCAGCTCTTTGTGACTTCTGGTAAAGGGCCACAGAGATTTCATGTACATAACTCTAGCTAGGCAAAGGATAATTTTGTTTAGTTTGTATTTTCAGAAATATATTTCAAAGCAACCCTGATTTTGTAGATTTGATTGACTATACATTTTACATTCTGAACTATGACTATGAAGTTTCAGGGTCTGCCGGCCTGCAGTTCAAACGTTCTTTGTTTAGCAGCCCTCTGGAGTTGCACAAAGGTTAATTTCCTTTTGAACCGTGGTTTGATTCTGATTCAGTCCTCTCTATGGTTGGAAGTGATAATATGGACAAGGTAAAACCAGCTCTTTGCAGAAAGTAATTCAGCAGCTCAAAGGGCAAGCTGTCAGCTACACAAAGACCTGCTGAGACCAGAACACTTCACCTGAGAGCCTGTCTGCTGCATGTGACACTAAAACGCACATAGGCACAGACATGCACTGTATAGTTTTCTCTTCTAAAGCAGCTAACCAGTCAGACTATCAGCCTTGGTTAAATGTGTTTTAAAGAATCCTGATGTTGGTGTCTGTTGTTGCCTCAATGAGTAGAGGCAAAGAACAACTTGCCAAAAGTCTGCTAGTTCATTTTACACAGTTAAATTACACTTTTCACATAGTTAACAGCAACATGGCTGGTGTTTTAGCCCTCGTTGCACTCAAAACCTCTGTTTTAGAATAATTCTCACTGGTGTTCATTGTTGCCATGTTCTGAAAGTGGACTTCTGCTTTCCTCGGTAGTCAACGGTTCTAAATATTTCTGTGTGATTAGTAGTTTCAGTCTTTCAAAATCAATATCACAGTGATATCATCAAACAATGTAAAGGCATCCTGGTCGAGCATTTTGCCAGCTGCAGATCTGACACTTTACCCTTTAAAAGACAAGTCGGATCTGTTTCTCTTCCGATATTTCTGTAGACAAAGCTTGTATGTTGGGTTCTGTCCCAGTGATACTCACCGTGGCTTTTTGTGATTATTTGTGGCTCTTTTATGTCTAAATTTAAAATATGATTCCCCTAGAAAATGTTAAAAAAGGGAAACTTTGATCTCAGAAATTATCCATTGCGAGTCACATTAATCAGTTTGTTTCACACACTTATACAGTTGGCCTTAATTGCCAACCTTAATTTCTTTGTCTGTATATTTCCATTGGCCTTATTTGCAATTTGTTGCCCTTTTTCAATTTTGTGCCACTTTGAATCAACTTTTACCACTTCTTTTGCTGCTTCTTTTTGCAACTTTTATCCTTTTTTTGCCCGTTTTCACCAGGTTTTACCTCATCTAACCTGCTTATTGGTATTTTGCCATTTTTTCCCCTTTCTTGCCATTTTTTGCATATCTACGATGCCTTTTGCCATTAAATGCCACTTTTTCCAATTTTTGCCACTCTTTGCTGCTTTTTGCCAATTGATTCCCACCTTTTTGGTGCTTTTTGCCAGTTTAAGTCACTTTTCATTCATTTTGACCACTTTTTGCCCTTTTTTGGCCATATCTACTCATTTTTTGTCACTTCTCAACCATTTTTGCTCCTTTTCTCTCAGTTTTTGTCACTTTCCTCCCAGATTTTGACCATTATTGCCACCTTGAGCATATTCTAAGTTCCACTCTATCCCATTTTTGCCACTTTTCACCACTTAGGTTGTGGTTCTTGCAAAGGTATTTTTCAACAGTTTGGCTCTTTGGTTAAGCAGGGTTGAGTAACACTGCTCTTTCCCTTCATGAGTTTAATGGGCAGTGAGGGAAACGTTGATACAGGTAATGACCGAGTGTGATGCTGTTCCAAAAGTTGAACTGTTTCCAGCTGAGAGTACTTTGAGTTTGGTGACAAAGCAGCTGATGTTGAGGGTGTTTTTGGTGCTTAGGGTGTGTATGAATTAGTGATGACAGGAAAATTAATATAATTCTCCTTATGAAGTACCAAATGAAAAATACCAAAAAAAAAACAACATAATGTTTTTAGGCCCCAGGAAACATTGCTGTATATCTGCTTTGCTCTCTTTTAGTCTTTAAAAGAAACTATCATGAACATCCCACTCAATGAGATGATAAAGGGACTTAGTAAAACTTAATTGCTGATCTGGGAATTAGAGAGGATGTGACAGAGGGAGGAGCAGAGACACAGCCGGCAGGAGGGGATGGGACTTCAGCAGCAAACAAACAAATGCTGCACAATTCTGCTGGTTTGTGTGGATGTGTTTTAAAGGTTTTTAGAGAATAACCACTGCTTTGTTTGTCACTACCAGTGCTCACTCTCTATACTCGTGCACCCACCACTGTGCCCCATCTCTCTCTCTGTGCAACAGCTTCAGATATATAAGATTGTGTGTCTGTTGTTTTGTTCTGTACCACTCAACTTAAAAATAAAACATATTGTATTATTATTTAAAGCAGGTGGTACTGAAAATGACTGAAGCACCCACATTTTGACAACTTAATTATGTTTTTTTTGCAGATGACAACATCAGGAGGTGGAGGTTTCTGTGACTGTGGAGATGCTGAAGCCTGGAAGAAAGGTCCTTACTGCCACAAACACACACCCACAGACAGCAGCAGGAACTCTCAGGAGGTGAGACATCCCTCTGCAGACCTGTCTCTCTTTACTCATGTCTGTCTGCCTGTCTCTTTCTCCAGCTCTTCCAGTTTTCACTGTATTAACTGCATACGGTTTGTCTCTTCAGGAGCCTATAGCTCAGCTGCCTGCTGACATGGTTGCCCGTGGTTACAGCATCTTTTCCATTATCCTCAAGTATGCTGTAGACATGTTGACCTGGGAACAGGAGGAGCAGCTACCTGATGGACTAGCTCCACCGTACGTATGCACATGACACAAAAACCACACACACAGACACACACCGCCATGGTTATCCATGTTTGTGATGAATCCAGTGACTGTAATGACTTCAGCAGAAGCAGCCAAGAATCCAGGTAGCTGTCCACAAGAAATGTCACCATGTTCTTTGATTCTTTATGTGACCCATGTGACGAGCTCTACATTTGTAGCTCTTCCCTTGTTCAGAGTTTGAAGTTCACACATGTTAATGTTTTCTGTGACAGTGGAGTAGCAAGGGCGAAACACTGATCTTATGGGTGGAAAGCTTACAGGTGGCTTTTACATGATAATGCTTGCAACTTTGGCTAGTTTTAGTAATATATGAGGTAGAAGACAAATAAAACACCTCCTTTAGTTGTTCTGTCTGCAAAATTAAGAACACAATAAGTAATCTAAACCTTTGCAGCTCCTCAAATAAACTTTAGTATCATAGTCTTGGGTCTGTGAAGCTTTGAGAACAGCAGAGTATTTTTAACATTAACTTTAAAAATAGTGAAGTTTCTGTTTACGTAATCTTACAGTACATCATGACCTCTCTATCACGAGCAGTGCTCTTTAAAGGAACCTGCTCACATTCCACTAATGCCCAGTTTTTTCTGACTCCAGAGCCCTAGAAAAGAGGACACGGCTTAAAAATGTTGACTGAAACAATTATTCCTTTATTACAAAATTCATTGCAGTCCCACAGTGGCTTGCAAAAGTATCCATATCCCTTGAGCTTTTCCACATTTCTTCACATTGCAACCACAAACGTAACTTTATTTAATTTGGATTTCATGTGATAGATCAACATAAAGTGGCGCATAATTATGAAGTGGAAGGAAAATTGAACATGGCTTTGCACATCTAGAGACTGAAATTTTTGCCGATTCCTCTTTGGAAAGTAGCTCAAGCTCAGTCAGATTCGATTGAGAGTATCTGTGAACAGCAGTTCTCAAGTCTGGCCACAGATTCTCAATGGGGTTCAGGTCTGGACTTTGACTGAGCCATTCTAACACATGACTATGCTTCAGTCTAAACTGTTCCATTGTAGCTCTGGCTGTATGTTTAGGCTCGTTGTCCTGCTGGAAGGTAAGCCTCCGCCCCAGTCTCAAGTCTTTTGCAGATTTTAACAGGTTTTCCTCCATCTTGCCATCAACTCTGACCAGCTTTCCTGTCCCGGCTGAATAAAAGCATCCCCTCAGCGTGATGCTGCCACCCCCATGTTTCACGGTGGAATGGTGTGTTCAGGGTGATGTGAGTGTTAGTTTTCCGCCTTGCGTTTAGGCCAAAAAGTTCAGTTTTTTTCTCATCTGACCAGAGAACCTTCTTCCACATGTTTGGTGTGTCCTCCACATCGCTTTTGGGAAACCGCAAACGAGACTCCTTATGGCTTTATTCAACAGTGACTTTCTTCTTGCTTCTCCTCCATAACAGCTAGATTTGTGGAGTGCACGCCTAATAGTTGTCCTGTGGACAGGCTCTCCCACCTGAGCTGTGGATCTCTGCAGCTCCTCCAGAGTTCCCATGGCCCTCTTTGTTGCTTCTCTAATCAATGCTCTCCTTGCCCAGCCTGTAAGTTTAGGTGGACGGCCATTTCTCAGTAGGTTTGTAGTTGTGCCATGCTCTTTCCATTTTCAGATGATGGATTGAATAGAGCTTTGTGACATGTTCAAAGCTTGTAATATTTTTTTTTAATAACCTAACCCTGCTTTAAACTTCTCCACAACTTTTATCCCTGACCTGTCTGGTGTGTTCCTTGGTCTTTATGGTGCTGTTTGTTCACTGATGTTCTCTAACATACATCTGAGGCCCTCACGGAACAGCTGTATTTAGACTGAGATTAAATCACACACAGGTGGACTCTATTTACTCATTAGGGGACTTTTGAAGGCAATTGGTTGCACTGGATTTTATCCATGAGTGTTAGACTCCAGGGGGCTGAATACTGAATGCACCACGCTTTTCAGATTTTTATTTGTAAAATTTTTGAAAGCCATGTATAATTTTCCTTTGTGTTTGTCTTTCACACAAAATCCCAATAAATATATATTTACTTTTGTGGTTGTAATGTGAAGAAATGTGTAAAAGTTCAAGGGGTGTAAATGCTTTTGCAAGCCACTGTATTCTAAAAGTTCTTATGTTCCTATTCAGCCAGGTCATGGTTTGCTTGATCCAAAAGAGGAAACTTTACTTGATTTAGGTTCTTGATTCTCTTTAAGAACCTAAACTAAACCCCTTTTGGAACAAACTTTGCATCTACCTTTTGTAATTTTCAGTTTTAAAGATAAGATAAGACAAGGAATTATTAAACCTGCAGATATAGAGATCATTCAGACCACATAACAGTGCATCATGTCACAACATCCTGTTCTTTGCTTATCATTTGCCTGCAATATAATGATGATTACTGAAATGCTGGTACTTTTTGTGTGTGTTTTTAGGGAGAAGGAAGACACCTTTTACTGCATGTTGTTTAATGATGAAGTCCACACCTATGAACAGGTGATCTATACTCTGCAGAAAGCTGTAAACTGCAGCCAGAAAGAAGCTGTCAGCTTTGCCACCACTGTGGACCGAGACGTCAGTACCTTCTCCGTATACCTGTATACATCTCAAAAATGTTTAGACTGTAAACACTTGGTATCATCATGCAAAACTCCGTAAATACATAACAATAAGTTCTGTCATTATAGGTAGAGATGCCTGGGTTAATTGTGACTTGATCATTATCTGCTGATTTTCATTAAACATATTATCCGTAACACTATGGATCAGTTTAAACTGAACTGCAGCCCTCAGAAGAATAGCTCCTTTAACTCATCTGCTGTTGTGAGTCAAGGCCTTTGCACACTGAGTCCATTTTTTTGTCCAAATTTTTGTCACGTTAAAATGCAACTCAATCTCATGTTCTAATAATGTTTTCTCACTGACGCCAAAATTTTCGTCCGTCATTAACTTTTTTGGAACAGGTTTCGATTTTATGCAAATTTTTGCATCAGTCCACGTCATTTAAATGGGTGACTGATTCAGATCAGCTTGGCTACCTCCTTCTCATTCGCTCAGTTGACCCCACCTGACCCCTCTCCTCTGGTGCCAAAACCTCACTTTAAACACAGTGGTTTGCCCAGGTATTATGTGGATATCAGCCATGGAAATATATCAGTTAAGGGGACGTTTGTTCTCACAGCCACCTAGCAGATACTGGATTTAAAGTTGCTCTCCATCTTGACACAGCTGTGATGTATGAGCTGGTGCTATATGAACATCTCTGTCAGGATGGATCAGGTGTGATTTTCAATGCCTGACAGAGCCTTCACTGCTTATTTTGGTCCCAATTTCCCACATTCTACGAATTTTTGCAGTGAGTACGAATAGAACACAACTGACTCAGTGTGCAAGGTTTGAGTGAAAACATAATTAGAACAACATGAGATCAATTTTCTTATTTTTTATTGTGTGAAAATCTGACTCAGAGTGCAACGGCCTTCAATCATCCACTTGAAGCAGTGGTGGTAAAATCCCCAGCAGGATAAAGGAAAAACCTAACGGGGTGACAAGACTCTATAAGACTATAAACCTTGTTTAGTAAAAGTTTAGGGCTGTCAAGAGATACAATTTTTTTAATCGTGATTAATCTCACAACTTTTATAGTTAACTTGAGATTAATCACAAATTAGTTGTGCCATTTTTATCTTTTCTAAATATACCATACATGAATATTTCTCAAGATTTAAATACTCTAATCAACACAGGAGTGGACAAAAATGCTTTTTTTTTATGCAAATGTTTGTTCATGGCAACAACCCAAAACAACGACAGATAATGTCCCAAAAATTCTCTAGACTAAGCTCAAAGACGCTGAACACTCAAAAAATGTGCTGAGAGCATAACATGGTAAACTCAAGCCCAACAATAACAACGGATGGAGATACTGACCTTAATGTAAAATTATTTTCTAATACTATAATGTAGTGTTCAGTTTCAGACTTCCAGAAGTTAACTCCTCTGTTGTTCTCAGCAGCTCAGCATAAAACAGATCTCATCACACATGTACATAAAAAATCTGGGCAGTTAAGTTTAAATCACTTAAAGATCATCCCTGGATCCTTCACACTTAAAGCAAAGAATTTCAACCTCACATGATACAAAAAGCGATAATGAATACAGTTAGAGAAATACACTACAGATCACTGGGAGAAGTCAAGTCTCCAGTGAGAGCATACATGAAGACGAGAGAGTCTTTTAGTATTTTATTTACAGTAAGCTCTCTGTGTTGCCAGTGTGCTTGGCCAGCATGTGGTACGGGGTATTTAACCCTTTACCTACGGAGCCAGCACCAGCACTGTGTTTTATATGTCTGGAGTATTATTACTATAACTCTGTCAAAGTTTGTTCGATTAGAAAAATTCCAATGGTGTTGGAAAACTGAGAATTGTGGGCATGTGCACATATATGGTTCATTACGGTACTCACAAATATATAACGTGGGCATTCATAAAAAACACCGGAAGTTTGGAGAGACAGCTACACGGATTCTCCACGCTGTAACTCCTTGAAAGTTTGGTCAATTTAAATAATTTCAATGCTGACAGAGAGCTGAGAATCTGTGCTTTCCGGCAATATATGATGTGTGGTATATATATTACAGTAATGTTGAACAGCACTGCGGAAACCGCAGCTTTGGCAGAAGACAAGTGAGAAAGGAGAGTGAAGAAAGAGTAAAAGGAGAGCGAGCGAGAGTGGTGTTTTGTTTACAAACAAAAGCGTTAGTTAGTGGCATTTGTGTGTGTCCGTGTTTTATTACACACATTTATAATGTCGGGAAGACCATCAAGAACAGTAAAACAGCCGCTACGGTTCTTAGAGGAGGACAGCGATTTGGAGGAGGGTTAGGGTACTGAACTGAGGTATGTGAAGAGCATATGTGGTTTTCTTTTGCACACCCAGAGTCCTAGATTAAAAAAATGACTGGTGATTGTTCTAAACATGTATAGGTTCACATTTCAAATGTCAAATCAAAACTTCATGAGCAATAACAAAATTTCTTCCCATAAAAGCCATGAAAAACAAATCAGTTTTTCTTGTTTTTCTTTTTTTAAACTGCTGACAATTCTATATAATGTGCAAGACTCATTAACCACATGTTGAAAAGTCAAGTTCAAGTACTCCTGAGAAAAGGGACCAACGCTCTCAGACTTAGGGCATTTCCTGACTATTTTACAGCCATAATAACAAAATATGTCCAAATCGCCATTTTTAGACTCAGTAGGGAAAGGGTTAAGACTCTACAAACTCCGAGTTCCTCAGTTCACATCAACAGTAAGCACAAATAACTTGAGTCTTATCTGAAATGATCTCGATGCTGAGTCTCTGTCTTTTATCGTTTTCTGTTTGTTGTCCCTCATCGCTATGGCACCACTTCCTGATCTGGCCAACGACAGGATTGGTCGAGGATCATACAGAACGCACATGCGTTAATTGTGAAACAAAAAAATAGTGCCGTTAAAATGAATTCAAGTTAGCATGTTATTAACGTGTTAACTTTGACAGCTTAAAATGTAGTAAATTTGCATTAACAGATACCTTATCAATGAACCATCACATTGGGTGAGTCAGTTGTACTTACTGTTGAATACTTGGAGAGTAGGGGTGGTTGTACTGCTCTGTTGAACAAAGTGCATGTAAGCAGGTTATACTGCCACCTTCAGGAGATCTCAGTACATTACTAAGCTAAGTAGACTGGCCAACCACCGAAGCAGCTGCTGTATCAAAGCACAAATTATAATCATACTAGTGTTGGCCTGGTTTCACTCATAGGTGATTGGTCATCTATAATGGCAGCAAAAAATGCTAGCAGGGCATCTCTACTTATATATTATTTAGAATACTCTATTTAATCAAAATCTTTATTATACTATAACCTTTTATTTGTCATATTCCTTTTATAAATGACATTCTGTGTTTGTCTGCAGGGCAGAAAATCAGTTCGATATGGAGATTTTCAGTTCTGTGAACAGGCAAAGTCTGTTATTGTGGTGAGTTTTTTAAATCTTATTATCAAATTCGAAATATCCGCTTAGAAAGTTAAATATTTTTGAATAAATTCAGCCACTGTAGATATTGGTATTCTGATTTTGGAAATTATATTTGGAAATGATATTTATAAATGCATTCATTCTCACGCTGTGCTCCACCACTGTTCCTTCTTGTCGACCTCCTCTCCCTCTTTGCCCGCTCTCACATTCTGTCTCCACAAACAGAGGAACACCAGCCGTCAGTCCAAGCCTCTTAGGGTTCAGGTGATGCATTCATCTGTTGTCGCTCACCAGTGTTTTGCTCTGAAGGCTCTCAGCTGGTTGGGACAAGTCATCCAGTATTCTGGTACGTCTGGACTTCTTTAATCACAATCCCTCTGTCAGTGTGTCGGTGCTGTTGGCTGACAGTTTACCTGTTGTGTTTCAGATGGTCTTAGAAGGATCCTGTGTCAGGTTGGCCTGCAGAAAGGTCCAGAAGGAGAACACTCCTCGCTGGTCGACCAACTGATGCTCAATGATTCCAAGATGTGGAAAGGTACAGGTGCTTTTTTAACCTTTACAGAGTTGTGAAAAAATGAGTTGTCATAGAGTTGTGAGTTATCACTGGCTGCATAATTCGTAGGTTTGTGTTTAAGTAAAACAAATACTTAAAATAACACTGCATCAGCAAGTCCCAACTTCCAGTTTAAGTATTCCAAATAAGTTCTTTTATTGCAGGAAATAACATCTGGTCAAATTACAAACAAGGATTGTTGTTTATCACTGTGACACAACAGAATACTAATGTTTAAACTTATAGTTCAGAAATCAGTGTTTGATCAACATTTAATAACTAAGGTTTTTAACAACAACTTTCATAAGTTCTGGCATACTTAACCAAACTTTGGTGATGATGGACATTATACCACTTTAGCAATATGAATATTCATATTGATTCAACAATGAGATAACAAATACAATACACACCGAGCACTGCAATCCTCAGCTGGCTCAGCTGCCAAGTTTTCTCCTCTTTTACTACTTTTAACCTCCAATTTCCACATACGTGACCAAAGCTGGTAAAAACTCAACGACGACTGCAAGTCGTCCGAGGTCATTTTTGAGTTTTTTACACATTATGAAAGCGTAGATTCCAAGCTTTCTACTGGTGTATCATACACCTTAATCTGAGGATATTTCACAAAGATATGCTCATTTGAAAGTTAACTTCTAGTTCCTGTTGGTTCAGAGAAAATCAGGCTCAAAGTTTCAGGACTTCTCCTACCTTCGGGCAGGCCGGGTGATGGGCGTGAACAATAGAGCCACATTTACATAAAGTCCACCCAAACCAAGATTCTGAATCGACTGGTGGCGCTCATCAAAATATTCCCATAGGAAATCCGCCTTCATCAGACTTTCACTGTCGAGTGATCCTGAAGTTTTCCCAAGTCTGTTGATAATCCTTGCTGCTTCTTCATCGTCTCTTCTTGTCTTCTTCGCTGCAGGGTGCATCTTGAGGCTTGTTGATAAAGGTGATAACTAGAAACAGACTTAGCTGCATGCCAACGGGGGTTGGAGTTTGAGCCATGCAGTGTTTGTTATTGTCCATCTCAATGGGCAAAACTGGGGACAATGGCAGGCAGAGTGGCCAATTATCGCCCAGCAGCTTTGCTTTCCCCTCCTCTCAATCTCCCCGCAGAAACTACGAAAAGAGGGCATTTTTAAACAAAAAAATGAACGTTTTTAAATATCACATTTGTGTTACTTTTTTCATTGAATGAGTAGTTTAAATGTCAGACTTGCATAAAATGAGAAAAAACGGAAAATGATCATTTTGAAGAAAACGACTTTGTATCCGTTTTTTTCTCAACCACCGGAATGCTGACTTGCAGGAACTTTATCTGGCTTCGGTCACATAGAGCGACCACGCTGAGATCCGCTGGCACATCATCCTGCCGGGCAAATCGCTTCCTCTCTAGTCTATCAGAGCATTTCCAAGGCCAGTGCTCCAGTCCAGCAGTGGAGTACCCCTGGAGCGCCACTCCACTATGCCTCATTTGAGATATGCTGCAGGTCTATTTTCAGCGCTGACCGCTGCCAAACCATGTCGATCTGAAGTTCCAAAAAGGAAGTCACAAGCATAGAACATCCAGTTCTTTCAGAATACAACACATGCACAGACTCCTGGTTGCAAATCATCACAATATCAACTTTATGTCTCATCCTGCAGTGAGAGCAAAGGGTCACTGAGAGGTCAGAGGGTCACGGAGCTACAACAGCGCCACTGATGAGGAAAAGTTAACTTTTGGGGACATTTAGCGGAAGAATTTTACATAAAACCACAGATCCTTTAAGCAAACATAAACCCCTTGTTCAAACGGAGACGAAAACGTTACATTTCCATTTCGTTTTGAAAAAGTTTTTCGTACATATGGGATCGTTTCAGGAAATGTTTGCGTAAGCACTGAACCACTGAAAGCGACTGGAAACTAGAATATATGCCAAGCATGTAAGTGGTGCTGAATTGCTGCCACAGAAATACACCAAGAGAGAAGAAGATCACAGAAAACTGACAGACTTTCTCCTGGTTGCCCTTCTGGTTGTTCTTCGTGTTGGATTTAACAACATCTGGTGTCTGCTGTTCTCCGTGATGGTAAAGGAGCATCAGATTTTGCTGTAAAAGCCATAATAAGCTAACCTGACACGCCAGATGGATTTGTTTCACATATCCATCTGGGAAAGCTTCAATAGGAAACGTTTGAGAAAAGGCAGAGGCTTTGAAAAAACTGTCACATCTCTACGGGCCAATCAGAGCAACAAAACACGTGACGTAGCCGCTATTGAGCTGCGCGTGCGCAGCTACTGAGGAATAACGCGAAATGTGGCAACTATAGACAAAGTACACGATTTTTGTCGTTTTTGAAAAGAAAACAACTCACTCACTGTTCTTGTTCTTTTAACAAAGAAATGTCGTCAAGTTCTGATAAAACTGGCACTTTAGCAGCATCCACGCTAATCTCTTCCTCCATAACTGGACCAGCTCTTGCTGCTGCTTGTTGACGTCACGACTCTGCTGTGCCTGAAAGTACTGCCCCTTGTCGCTGATTGATCCTGTCACTTTCTAAGCGGGCCCAAACAGTTCAGATGGGAGCTTTGCAAGATGGATTCACCAGTGAGAAACAAGGAAACGGGCGTATCCATCTGCTTTGCAAGGTTAATAATAAGCTCTATAGCTTCTGCAGCACAAACACAACCGTGTAATCCGCCATTGTTGTTTTGGTTCAATATGCGCATGCGGGGAAAGTGGGCTATGCTATGTGTGATGTAATTGTTTCAAGAAAGATGTGGTTGACTGTCCACACGGAGACGAAACGGTAAGCATTTATAGATTTGTTCACTCTGGGACTCGGTTTCAAAAAGTAGCTTTTCTTCCTCCGAAAATGCCATTTCTGTGTGGATGAAATGCCGATATGACAAAAAAACTTGTGCATATACTCCTGAATTCGTCTCCGTGTGGACGGAGCCTACCCTTTTGACTTCGTAATGTTCTCACCCAATGGCGGACATAATATCATGGACTTATTCTAGAATAGATGATAAATGAACCCCATACTACCTCTGGGTGAACTCGCAGTTCTCCTGTGATCTCTGCCCACTGATCAGGGCTGCACGCCGCAGCACAGCGCTCTAGACACGCTTCCAGTGGGCGAGGTTGTTCACCTGTCGGAGCAAACCTGCGGCGCTTCAGTGGGTGGCGCAGTCATCCTATGTGGAAATTAAGTGTAAGACAGCACAAAGGGGATCACTCTTTCCCCATTTATGCCTCTGTGACGTACCTAGTAAATGCAAAACATCACAGGCGGTAAATATCACTGTGAATTGGGGTTGGTCTAGAATAGCCTTGATGTATGTAGAGATGCTGGTTTAAGCAAAATTTGGAGCCCTTCCATTTTTTACAACATTTTTTTTGTAGAGGTGATAATGAGGTACTCCTAATAAATCTGTAAAAGCAACACAACAAACTTATTTTACAATATTCCTGTTAAAACATGAGATATTTCACCTCCATAACACCCCTCCTCTGCCTTTGCCTGTCCACCTCTCTAGGAGCAAGGAACATTTACCACCAGCTGCTTATGAACAGCCTCCTCATGGACCTCAAGTACAAGAAGATCTTTGCCATCCAGTTTGCCAAGGTAACACATCTTCCATTAATATAACTGGTTCAATGCTCCTTTATCTATACATCCCACCATGACACCTGAACACAGCTGCAGATCAATACTGCTTTATTCACCAAAATGTTTAATTATGTGTTTTTGTGCTCAAACTAGTGTCTACTATTCCTCAACCTCTAATAGTTACAACAGTTCATCTGACCAACAGCCTTCAGAATTCAAAGGTTGTTTAGCTTTTTATGACTCCTGATGAACTTCTCCTGCAGTGTAATGTTAAAAAGGTAATAGATTAACTCTCAGCGGAGCCAAATCCATGTGCTGAGAAGATCTTAGATTTCGTTTTTTAGAAAAACATTTCAACAGGAAACTTTAGTGAAATTCATAACCTTCCTGAAAACTGTGAAAGTGGGTTTTAGCACATTTTGCTTTCTAAGAAAAATTGGTGCATGAGGCCCATTCTAGGTAACATGTTGATGTGAAAGCTGAGGATTTACCTGCCAGTATTTATGTCTACACAAGTCTCATCAGGGGTTCGATGTGACCTATTTTCTTAGCCGGGGAATGGATGAGATGGGCCTTCAATCCCTGTGAGCTACAAAATGTGAATGGAGCAGCACCTTTAGTTTTCTTTAACAAGCAAAGGCTTCAATGATCTGTAGTTCTTATGACAACAAGACGATCTGATGGGGGCAGTGGATGATTACAAGAGGAAAGGAGGCCACGGAGAAAGGTTGACAAAGCGATGCATTTTAATTCTTGTAATTGTTAAAGTAGACTTTTCTGACTAAAAACTCTCATCTTGTCTTCTTTTGCCAGCAAACATAACTCTCATAAGGAAATAAAATTAAACAACAGCTATTTTTACAGTGCTCACAGAAACAAAAGCAGTAATCAGTCTTTGACTGATTGCTCTTATATGCCATACAGAGGCATCAGTGGGTTTCCCTGTGTGTTTTTTTACAACAAGCTAAAATTCCTAACCAGAGCTTAAGGCCTGTGTACACAGCTGACTTTATTCTGTACCAGCAGGGCTCACTATCTTCAGTACTCCGCATCCTGGGTGCAAAAACACCCTTGGCCTCTAAATTGAAAATATTTCAACTTTTGGAGACTCAAGAAGAGGTGGGACTTCTGGTAGCTTTGTCAACAACAATAGAGGAGGAAATACCGATCTGATTTGTCTGTCAGGGGTGTAATTTTCCAGTCTAAAGCTGCTGCTAATGCCAGGACATGATTCCTTTTCATTCTGTCATATTGTCCCTGGTGTTTTTCATTGAATGAAGTAGAATATTAAGCACACAGTGCTATTTAAAACACACCTTACAGTTACTTCCTGAAGAAGTGGAAGTCAACTTGTGTAATGTGATGCTAGTAAGAAGTTCTCTGAAACAGAAGTTGTGGGTGCTCTAGAGTTAAAAGAGTAACTATTCCTAGAATTTGAGCTGAGGTGCGTCAAACCCACAATAAAAAAATTAATCCTTTAGTACATCGTGGACAGGACTGAGAGGGAGAAAGAAAAAAACCTTTACTCTTTCTTGCTGTCACCATCAGCTGCAGCATCATACAGTCAATGCTGCTTTTGGGGATCTGACCATTAGCTGTAATTTGACAATTATTCAAAGCACTTCTGTTGAGCTACCTAAGAGTGAAACGAAGGTATATGTCCTCATAGGAGACATATGTCTGTATGATATTAACTTTGTTTTAAGAAATGACATGGTTTATTCAAGGTCAAACATGAACAAACTAGACTACCATTAATCCTAGAGTGTCACCATGACATCTGTAATTGGTGGAGCCCATTTTTTCCCTTGAAGTTCAGCTGTTGGCTGTTACTACTGACGTTAACAAGACCACAGCCGCTGAATAAGTGCACAGTCAACACTGAGCTCTACATTGATAAAAACTGGCACCTCATATCCTCCTAGCTTTTGTTTTGAATGCATTTTTAGAATCTCCTGCTCAAATCGGTAGGACCTGATGAGATTAAAACCTAAGCCTTGTTAAGAAGTTGTCTTGTATTTCCCAGACAATCCTTTAAAAGAAACCTTTAACTTCTGGATTAGGTTGATTTCTTCAGAACTCCCAAAAATGTTCTGACAAATAACTATAAATGTGAGCAGACCTTAATAAAAAGTGAGGCGCTGTTTTAGAAGTTGGATTGTTCTAGGGTTTAAGAAGGTGTAATCAAGCAAATAGCAGCCCATCAGCAGAGACCTCTGACCCAGAGGTGAAATGTCATCCCCCCTCTAGAACTACAGACGCCTCCAGACAGATTTTATGGAGGATGACCACGAGCGAGTTGTGTCAGTGACTTCTTTGTCTGTTCAGCTCTTCACCGTCCCAACCATGGTGAGTACTCCTCCTCTCCTCTGCACCTCCACACACCTTTCTCTCTCTGCCTGTCTCTCTCTCCTGCTGGTAGAATTATGAACGCTTGCAGTGTGACTACGTGAAAGATGACCACGACCGTGAGTTCTCCATCACTGACCTGTCAGTACAAATATTCACCGTCCCGTCGCTGGTGAGTTCAATGTGAATTTGTTGAGGTGAGAAATGTTGGTAACAGCAGCTCGACAGGGCCGCCTGGATGCATACACTCACTGACCGCTTCATTAGGTATACCTCTCCTACTGCATCAGCACAAATATCTAATCAGCCAATCACATGGCAGCAACCTGTTCATATAGGCATATAGGCATGGTCAGGACAATCTGTTAAAGGAGACATATTTTACCCCTTTTTCATTTTATGTATGCCATTTTGGGACACCTTTAGAATAGTTATTTATGATGTGCAGCTCAAAAAACTCCTCACTTATCTTATACTGGCGATAGGAAAACCCCTATTTTCAGCAGATCTCGCCGACTGCTGAAAACGCTCCGTTTCAGTCCTGTCTCTTTAAGACTCAGAGATGTCTGTGACCTTACCGTTCTCTGATTGGCCAGCTTGGTCAAAGCTTCCTTGGGGCTGAACAGTGGGCCGAATTGTTTTCTCAGCCCATTGATCACTGACTTTTGCTTAGTTTACTTATTGTGCTTTTAATCAGCACAAGTCAAGACTTTGTAATGTAAAGTTACACAACGTTTCACGGCATAGTTTTGGGTAAAAGGGCGGTTAGTTATGAAAACAACTGATGACAGAGCTTAGCACACATTAGCTTCCCACTGACCCATGGCTCGTTTTAAAGTAATGTTATAAAGTGACTTACAGCTTGTGGTTCTAAGCCTCCCTGGGCGATCTTTACAGAGGGAACAGCTCCATGTTTTAGCAGCAGATTAAAAGCAAATCCAGCGTCTTACTGTCCTTTATTGATGAAACAATCGTTGGTGAAGTGACGAGGGCAGTGAAAAAAGTTCGCAGGCGGTCGGCTCGATGAGACAAACAATTCCCACTGCTTTCTGCTGCTTTCGTCCCTCAGGAGCGCATACAAAGTAGATTTATCGTCACAACCAAAAAAACATGAATAAGTTTAGAAGACATGCTGACCGGAATAAATCCACATGAGAGCAAGAATCCAAACAACAGCAGCGGTGTGTACAGCGCTGGGGAGGGGGTGTGGCTGAGAACGAGCTGCCGGGAGGGCAGGTCTGAGAGCCTCCTGTGGGAAGAGGGTAGGGGAGTCATCTACTCAGAGCCGTCCAATAGGGAAGCCGGAAAACGAGCTGACGTCAGCTCGTATCAAGTCTCGCAACGAGCTGTTCAGAGAGGCCGGTAATCTCGTTTGCAGGGTTTATGGAAAGACGCGTGTCTCTTGATAAAATGAAATTGGTATGGTTTAGAAAGGATCCTCAACATTGTATCATTGTATGCAAGTGTTAAAATATGACTTAGTATAATATGTCTCCTTTAAAGCTCAAACCAAGCATCTGAATGAAGAAGGAAGGGGTTTAATATGGCATGGTTGGAGAATGGATAAAGTATTTCACAAACAGCTGATCTACACAACATTTCAGAATCTGACCTTAAAGCAGAGGAGCTTCATCAGCAGAGAACCACACTAGGTGCCGCTCCCGTCAGCTAAGAACAGGAAACAGATTCTTCATTTCACCTAGTCTCACAAAAATTGGCAAAAAAATGAAACAATGTTGCATGTTCTGATGAGTCTCAATTTCTGCTTCCATATTAAAATTTTCAGGTCAAAATTAGGCTTAAACATACAAGCCAGACTACAAACTACCACAACACGTTTAACGTCATTAAAATCACCTTTTCATCATTCTGATGCTTAGTTTGAACTTCAGCACATCATCTTGACCATGCCTACATGCCTACATTTGTTTTTGCCATGTGATTGGCTGATTAGATATCTGCCTTAACGAGCAGTTGAACAGGTATACCTAATAAAGTGGCATTTAATAGAAAGTGCCGTAATGGTCGCACGGTCTTAACAATGACAAAACATTCTAAAGAAACATTCAATAGCATAAGAAACTAGTAAGTGACCAGAATACAGCCCCATGTCCAATAATCAGGTATAAGAGCTTGTTTTATATTTTAAAACTCAGACTATTAGTCTTTTTTCACAACAACATAGAAAACTGTTTTTGGACAGCCCTTTAGTAAAAGTGTGTGGGGAATGCTTTTCTGGGAGTATAATGGAGTATTTACTGGTTTGGAAAAAGCAGACACAAAGCAGTGTTAGTTTTGGCAGTGATTTTGAATTTAGTCTTTGCCCCAGTCTGTAGATTAAAACTGTGTTTTAGTTTAAGTCACATGTTAGTCTTTTTCAGTCTTGTAAGTCTACTTTTAGTCAACAAAAACTCAAAAACATTGTAGTCCAGGTTTAGTCAATAAGAAGTCTTTATGTTTTAGTCTTTACTTGTAGTCAAAACAACTATTTTCTTTAAAGCAATTCTAATAGCCATGTGTAGAATTAATTTAGATCTTAAAATTGATTTTAATTAACTATAGATACTTGAATTACTAGGGATGCACCATATTATCGGCCTGATAATTGGCAGATATTATCTAAAAAAAGGTAAATATCGGTATTGGCAGACATTTAAAAATTTCTGCCGATTTTTATATCCGATATTTTGGCCATGAATATCAGCATATAATGACGGTGAAATTTGGCCCTATATACTAATAAATTAATGGAGTTTATACTGGGCCAACAGACCTATGTAAGTTGAGATCTTTTTCTTTATTCATCCCCATTCTTTAAACTTTTAAGAAAACGTGTGTTTCCTTATTCATCCTCAAACCTTAAGTTTTGTTCAAAGGACTGAATATTTAGTTATGTAAAACATATTTAAATACCGGTATCGGCTAAAATGAATCTGTAAATATCGGCATATCAGATATCGTACATCCCTATTAATTACTTTAAAATATACTGAAAAATACTGACATACCTTGATGGCTCTCTACCCAATCCCTGCTTGTGTTTTTACAGATTATATGCACAGGGAAAATTCTGAATGTCGAACAGTCCAGCTCTAACATTTTAGTCTTAAATAAGTCTATGCAAAAACTAAACTTACTTTGCATCGGAGTTTTATTTACCACAAATCTATTTTTAGCTAGTCTAAGTCTTTCTCATGGCAGAGGGTAGTCGTTGAACATTACACACAACAATATAAAGATTAGCTGTAATTCATATTCTTAAATCAGAAATCTTTAGTGTTGCTTTTGAGAAAAAAAACCTATTTACTTTTGGAAAGGGCTTTAGAGCAACAAAACGTCCAGCAGACTATCTAATTTACTCCAATTCCAAATTAGACTTAACTTTAAGCATGTAGCAGTGTTACAGGTGAGCAGTCAGCTTTTTCTTTCTTAAATTACTGCATCAGGTGTCCGCTGTTGAATGTCTGCCTGTGTATAATTGCTGGCCTGTCTTTGCTCGCAAGGCGGGGTGTGTTCATTAAGATTCTTAATGTAAGAAATCATTGGTTTGACAAGATTTATGTAGCTTTAGAATCATTCATTATGTATAATATCCAAAATCTTTAATCTCTCACTCTTTTTATGTCAGCATATTTGAAATAACAGCCTTTGCTTTTTCTACCATCATTTTGTTTCATATTCATCAGCATCTTTTAGAGTCTTGTAAGGCACTAAAACATAAACAAACTAAAATGGTCTCAAAGTGAACCTTAAGAGCCACCAAAAGAAACCCAAACATTTAGCTAGTATAGCTATTGTGGACATATTGAGTCCTACTTTAGCTCTGGTTTTCTTACCAGGGGTGTGTGGTCTTTCTGTTCTAAGTCTTTATTATTAAGGACCTAGTTTTCTGATAAAGTGGTTTGGTTTTCCAGCCTATAGGCCAGTGAGGTTTATCTACGGTCCACCTAGCTTTATTTTGTGGTAATTCTTGTCATTTGTGCTTAATGCAGGCCAGAATGCTCATGGTGGAGGAGAACCTCATGACAACCATCATCAGAACGTTTGTAGATCACCTTCGTCACAGAGACCTGCAAGGACGCTTCCAGTTTGACCGCTACACCGCCCAGCAGGCCTTTAAGTTTGGACGGGTCCAGAGCCTTATTGGAGACTTGAAGTAAGGACTGGTGTATGCATTTATATACCAATGTTAAATAATACCAGCTATTCACCATGTCATGTTATTTTATTTTAGGGCTGGGCAATTAATCCCAAATGAGATTAAATCTCAATATGGCATGCTGCAATTTACAAATCGCAGACATTGCAATATTGCTTTAACTCAAAATATGTTAAAATACCAGTTTGATACATTAATTTTTTGCAGCAGCAGAGATTTTATGGACATTTTACAAACATTCAATTGTCATTTGTAGAAATAGTTTACAAAAATGGTCCTTTTTGTGTTTTATATTTTTTTTTTAATTAAAACGACATAAAAAATCCCCATTCAATAAAGCAATTAATATTAAACTTGCAATATGAGCAACAGTAATTGCAATTAGATGTATTTTTTTAAAATCATTCTGACCTAGTTCATTCCATTTAATATTGATGAAGCTTAGCATTGGTTCACATAAGTCATACCTTTAGCCGTGATTGGCTGATAGCCAGCTGACACCAGTTATTGCCTCTTAGCTCCCACAGCCAATCACAGCTCTTTCTCTTAACACAGCTGTCCATTTAAATATGACTTTTTGGCTTCATCTCCTCCACCCCAGCCTCCTCCTATAGCCTAAAGCTTGTTAATAATCACATATCAAATTGCAATACTTGGGGGAAAAAATCACAATTAGATTATTTTTGCAAATTGTTCAACTCTATTTTATTTGAAAAAAAAATCCTCAGAACAATGGTCTTTGATATGCAGAATTTTAACAAGACCCTTTTGACTGTAAGGTGGAAAAAAAGACCCACATCATTCATTATAAATTGCTTTATGCAGTTTACACTCTTCATGATTCCAGCCTTCTTCGACTCATTGTCCAATCGGTGTCCTTCTTCAGCTATTACAAGTCTCAGATTTACCATCCTAAAGTTTCTCATTCAGGGAAGATTAATAAATATCATTAAAAAAAATCTAAGAAACAAAGCAATGATGTCTCAACATTCCTTACCAGCCTGCTTTTCTCCACCTGGAACCAAACTCCACACATACCACCCAGATTGTTTACCTTCTGGTCAGCTTGATCTCCTGCATGATAGTTAAACTTAATGTTCAGCCAAAATCCACCCATCAGTTCCAGGAAATAGTGTGGTGTGTGTGTCTTAGTTTTCATATTCTATTGACAAGTTGATAAGCATTATTATTTATTATTAGATATTATAGCTGCATATATAATCTATAGGATTCCAGTATATGTTATATTAGCCACATTTTTATATACTATGCTAGTTATGTTCCACTTAACAAATTTATTTGCACACTTGGTAGACACTGCTTTATTTTATGTTTAAAGAAAGACTAATGAGTTTTCTGCACCACTTAAATGCTGTAGTTTCTGCACCTGTTGATAAATGGATATCACGGCTTTTAATTGGAGTTTACATGACAGTTATACAGCAGTTTATGCACAACCCATACACTTGTGTACATGAGTTTATACAGGTTAATCTTAAACAACTAAAATATCAAAAATTGTATTTAACTTTTTTTAAAGTACATTGTTATTATATTGTAATTTAATGATAAAACATTCATAGTTTATAGATTTTGTTCACATAAAGAGGAATATTTTAAGTCAGTTTTAATGCATTAATCATGATGTGATAAAGACTGATGATTATTGCATTTATCCCTCTTAATTGCATGCTTTATTGTAATTGTATGACAATACAAACAGTTGATCAGAAAGAGAACAAACACACGGTAAAATTAGAAATTACATGAACACATTGAAAAAGACAGGCATTGTAGGATGGCTTTTCTGTTTTTGCTTTTATGTATTTATTTATTTTGTTTGTTTGCACATCAGAAATGCAGTTAATCAGTCTTCCTGTATATTCTGGTTGTTTATAAGTAGAACCAAGAGAATGACTGTCTGTTTTTGCAGGTACGTTCTGATCAGCCGTCCCTCTGAGTGGAGCGATCAGCTCAGACAGAAGTTTCTGGAAGGTTTTGATGCTTTCCTGGAGCTGCTGAAGTGTATGCAGGTAATACTCACCTGAACACTCACCTGACACTTAGCTGGACAGGAAGAATAAATGTGAAATGATTGGAAACCAAAGCTATTTAAAGAATGGAAAAATATTTCAATGTACATACTACTAACACTTTATCATCTCTCGTGTTATTTTCCACGCTGTTTTGATATGATGGCACATAAAAATGTCAAGAGTTACAAGGGTTAAATCTATTGATATGACTATTAATTACCAGTTATCAATAATCCATTTTACATATGTAAATGCTGGTAAATCAGCAGTGATGACTCATGTCTTTTCAGTGTATTCCTTCTCGTTTCTCAGCTGAACAGAGTTCCTGTACTACAGGGTCCTTTAGAAGGCATGAGAGATGCAGAGGCTTGTCTGAATTCATGTTCAAGGAAAATATATTTGAAACATTTTTAGTTTTCCTGTGTATAGATGTGACTGTGAGCTCAGCTAGGGATTGTGTCAAGGTGTAGCAATACATGAACATGAAGCTGCTATCGCTAGCTGTGGCCAGGGCTTTATTATGGAAGGAAGAACACAATACTGAATACGATGTGTTTTCTTTAATTCACACAGTGGTGAAGTAGCTTGATCATATGATGACTGCCAGTGTAGCACTTCTCTGTGTCATTATCCTCACTGTCCCTCTGTCATTTCTCACATTTTGTAGACATGTTGCATCATGTAACGTCAGCAGAGCAGGTCAGGACAGAGAAATACAACTTTATGGGCAGCGAAATTCTCACAGAGGTTTAATCTGGTTTGATTCATGTTCCAGTTTGGAGCCAAAAAGAAATAGGTTATAGAATTCCTGAATCTCAGACATTTAAGCCGTGTTTCCATCAGGGGGTCTGGTTTGATTCAGTTTGGTTTGGTATGGTTTGGTGTGCTAAACCCCCAAATAGTTTGCGTTTCCACAGACACCCGTGCTCTCACTTGGTGGGCGGGGCTGTAAAAGCATGCCTGTGAAGTCACAGGCAGCTCAAGTCTGCTGAGAAAAACTACATTTTAATGATGTTAACCGCTGTCAGTACAGATCCTCAGCCGATGGAGTACGTGTACAAAGACGGTTTGAGTCGTAACGCTACGTAACATGTGAATATATCTAGTCTAGAACAGTTTATATGACAAAATATTAAAGTTTAGAGCTGTACTGTGAGAATTTGCTGCATTAGAAATAAGAAAAACGTTTAGCTGGTGTTGAAATCAAGCTAGATTAAGTCAGAAATCCGGGGTGTGCTGATCTCCTTTTAAAATAGTCTGCAGCCTGAAGTTTTACAAGCCCGTTCAACAAGCACAGAGTGATGTTTTCACAGGTAACGTAACGTAAGAAATAGATTAATAACTAGTTACAGATGAGAATAAACTGTTCTAAGGCTTCGTAAGCATTAATTTAGTTTCTCATCTATCGCAGATGGATCAGGTTGATGTGAACCTTCGGGCTCTGCTTTGTGTTCTTAAAATCAGGTCTGAATAAACGTCAGGAAACTTGATTTTTGGCCAGATACCAATATCCATAGACTAGGAAACAGTTTGGATCTCCGTCGAGTCCAAATATTTTCTCTTTAGGCAGATATTAGTCGGTTTTTGTCCCGTTTTTCGCCCGCTTCTCACAGCGCACACTTACGTGTTTGAAGCCCGGAGGCGAGCAACTGAGTCGCGCGCTGACGTGACGTCAGTACAACCCCTATTGTTGTGTGTGTAGCTCCACCTTTTTGGTACGGATAGGTAAGATTGGCACCCCTACGGAAGGGTGCCGAAAAGTGGGACGGTACGGTTGGTTTTTTAGGGACCCTTCCAACTTTTGCTCTATGGATATGCAAAAAAATGCCGGCCGTTCCGCACCGAACTGAGCCGGACCGCTTGGTGGAAACGACCTATTAGAACTAGTTCCAAGTTCAAAGACCAACAAGGTCTTGGTACCCAGGCCCACTGCCTTCCTTAACCTGTCTGTCTGTCTCTGATTCTCTCTGTGTTCGAATCTGTCAGTTGTTTGTCTGTCCGTCTCTAAACCTTCCTGTCTTCTTCAGGGTATGGACCCAGTGGTCAGGCAGGTGGGACAGCACATAGAGATGGAGCCAGAGTGGGAAGCAGCATTCACTCTGCAGATGAAGCTGACTCACATCATTACCATGATCCAAGAGTGGTGCTCCACAGATGTAAGATTTTACTACAACAGCTGTTTCTACTACCACTACTACTATCACTTTCTATGCACTAACCACAGTATGACATTATGGGACAGTAAAGCAGGACATGGCATGATTTCAGTGACAGGAATAAGAACAAGTATGGGGAATAATTTCAGTCTTCTTTACTGAGGGATCAGCTTTTCACCTGTAACTCAGCATAAAATGACGATAACTCGGCTTTAACCTCGAGCAAGGAAGTAATTTTCAATCACCAAAGTTTGCAACATATAACACTAATTAGGTTTTCATACCTCTTCTCACTAAATGGGTCCATTTGTTTACTGGCATTTATTAAGCTGTAGCTTCAGGCATGGGTGTATTTACTCTTAAATCAAACATGTAATTGTAATTGTATAAATTCTAAACATTTGGTACACAGTGATACATTGTAATTTAAGATTATGTAAAGGTCACAACTCTGTAAACACAAGAGAATGCTCACAGTACTAACAGACATTCACCAAAAGTCCAGAAGACTGCTAATATTTGTCTTCTGCCTTCAGGAGGTATTTAGTCATACAACACTGTACTTCCATCTTAGAGCTTCTACCTCAGAACACAGCATCTTTGTCCATAATAATGATTTGTAATGATAAGTTTAACTGTGGTTTTAGTAGCAGTTTTATGTCTCCAGCTGCTGCTCCGCGCTGGGTTAGACACCAGCTTGTGAAAGTTTGTATTTATGCTGTACATCCATGTGTGTTTTTTTCCCATGTGTTTCAGGAGCACGTGCTGATTGAGGCTTACAGGAAGTGTCTGAACGCACTCAGTCACTGTCATAGCAGCCTCCCAGATGGCGAGCAGCCAATCAGCTTGAGTCTGGCAGGTCACAGTGTGGAGACGTTCAGATACCAGGTGTCTCAGGACAAAGTATCCATACACCTGCCAGTCTGCCGACTGCTGGCAGGTAAACACATGAGCATACGAGAGTGATGACGAGGCTTTAACCTTGCTCTGCCTGATATCAAAAAAAGTGCTTTCAAGTTTGACAGGAACCCTAGGTCTATATGATGCCGTCATTATACTGTTTGCTATTCATTGTTTTTAACTAACTGGAAAATAAACTACGTCTGTTCCCTCCCCTGCAGGGCTCCATGTTCTCCTCAGCAGGACAGAAGTGGCCTCACGTTTCCCTGAGCAGCTTCCTCTGGTCAGTAATCACTCTGCATGGCTGTATGTGGTGTTTCTCACCTACTTAAGATGGCAGCCGCTAGGGAGGGTGGGTTGTTTAGAGGTTTTCATATAAAGCAGGCCAAATATCTAGCTTTCTAGATTAAAATAAGCCCCCCCCTCTCCGTACAAATAGAAAACACACTGCAGCAGTGTTAATTTGGGCAGGTATTTTAAATTTTAGTCCCAGTCTTAGTCTTTAGATAAAATGTCTTTTAGTTTTAGTCACATCTTAGTCATGTAGACCCTTTTTAGTTTTAGTCTAGTTTTAGTCCATAGTAAGTCCTCACATTTTAGTCTTTACTTTAAGTCCAAGCATTTACTTTCTTGCCTAAATCTGGTACCAAATAATGTTAGTGTGCTCTCTGCACTCTGCCAAACCTGGAGTCCCTGCTTTCTACAGCTGAGAGGCAGAATAGATTCAGCTACATTGTTTTGGACAGATTTACCCACAGTGGAGAAATATCACTGATTTTGAATGTCGGACGAAAGCTTAATTACATTTTAGTCTAGTTTTAGTCATCTTGACGAAAACTAAACTTACTTTTCGTCATTTTTTGTCATCACAGATCTATTTTTGTTAGTCGAGTTTTTTTTAATGAAAAGTGTCTGTGGACAAACATTTTTAGTCATAGTTTTGGTTGAAAAAATTAACACTTCACTACAGGAAAATGCCATACTTTGCTGTTAAAGACATTAAGACACGAGAGTTTAAATGTTCTTGATATTTGTTATTTAAAGGCACAAGTTCTTGACATTTCTGTTTTCAATGTGGTGATGTTGATACATGATCTGCAGATAGAAGTCTGTATAAATGACTGGCAGTACTATTTATTAATACTGCATAACCAGGGGTTAAATAAGTTACAGCTGTCAGCAGCTCCAAAATCCATTCATGTGCTGTGGTGGTCTGCAGCCATTTAGATGACCAGGGTGATATTATACTTTCAAATCTGGTGTGTAACCTGTGCTTTTAAAACCTATTTTATTAATCTAAAAAGTCTGCT
Organism: Cheilinus undulatus; assembly: GCF_018320785.1. NCBI lineage: Eukaryota > Metazoa > Chordata > Actinopteri > Labriformes > Labridae > Cheilinus > Cheilinus undulatus. Next base: position 3,179,995 of record NC_054870.1, read on the forward strand.
TCAGCTTATATACCTGGATGACTTGTATGCCAGAAAAAAGTGCTAAGATACGGCACAACAGTGCGTGCAGCTGCCACTGTCATGCACTACACGAGAACTAACACAATTAAAAATTCATCCCCATTTATTGTGTATTGCAGGCGGCCACTGGGCTTGACTGCTCGGAATTAGCTGGAATAGCTAACGACATGGGCCACATTGGTGGAAGTTGGTTGGAAGTTGGAAGTCACTTTTTAACTGCTTTCCCCCATCGCAATGTTATTGCTGTACATTTAAGGAAGTACAGTCATGGACGAAAGTATTGGCACCCCTGGAATTTTTCCAGAAAATACACCATTTCTCCCAGAAATTGTTGCAATTACAAATGTTTTTTGGTAAACGTGTTTATTGCCTTTATGTGCATTGGAGCAACACAAAAAATCTGAAGAAAAAAGACAAAATTGACATAATTTTACACAAAACTCAAAAAATGGGCCAGACAAAATTGTTGGCACCATCAACTTAATATTTGGTTGCACATCCTTGGAAAAAAATAACTGCTACCAATCACTTCCTATAACCATCAACAAGCTTCTTACACCTCTCAAATGGAATTTTGGACCATTCCTCTTTTGCAAACTGCTCCAGGTCTCTCAGATTTGAAGGGTGCCTTCTTGCAACAGCAATTCTGAGATCTCTCCATAGGTGTTCAATGTGATTTAGATCCGGACTCATTGCTGGCCACTTCAGAACTCTCTAGCATTTTGTCGCCAACCATTTCTTGGTGCTTTCTGAGGTATGTTTGGGGTCATGGTCCTGCTGGAACACCCATGACCTCTGACACAGACCCAGCTTTCTGACACTAGGCCCCACATTGCAGCCCAAAATCTTTTGATAGTGTCCAGATTTCATGATTCCTTGCACACAGTCAAGGCACCCAGTGCCAGAGGCAGCAAAACAACCCCAAAACATCTTTGAACCTCCACCATGTTTGACTGTAGGTACTGTGTTCTTTTCTTTGTAGGCCTCATTCCGTATTCTGTAAACAGTAGAATGACATGCTTTTCAAAAAAGCTCTATCTTAGTCTCATCTGTCCACAAAATGTTCTCCCAGAAGAATTGAGGCTTACTCAGGTACATTTTTGTAAACTCTAGTCTGGCTTTTTATGTCTCTTTGTCAGCAGTGGGGTTCTCCTCGGTCTCCTGCCATAGCGCTTCATCTCATTCAGATGACCACGTATGGTTCCAGCTGACACTTTTGCACCTTGAGTCTGCAGGACATCCTGAATTTGTGTGGAAGTTGACTGAGGATGTTTATCCACCATTCCAACTATCCTGCGTTGCATTCTTTTGTCAGTTTTTCTCTTCCGTCCACGTCCAGGGAGATCAGCCACAGTTCCATGGGTTATAAACTTCTTGATTATACTACACACAGTGGACAAAGGAATTTCAGGATCTCTGGAGATGGTCTTGTAACCTTGAGATTGTTCATATTTTTCCACAATTTTGCTTCCTAAGTCCTCAGACAATTCTGGGCTCTTCTGTCTCTTCTCCATGCTTGGTGTGACACACACAGGCACACAACACAAAGGTTGAGTCAACTTTTAGACATTCTAACTGGCTTCAGGTGTGATTTCTAGATTGCCAGCACCTTTTACTGCCACAGGTGAGTTTAAATGAGCATCACATGCTTGAAATAAAATGATTTACCCACAGTTTTAGAAGGGTGCCAATAATTTTGTCCGACCCATTTTTTGAGTTTTGTGTAAAATTATGTCAATTTTGTCTTTTTTTCTTCTGATTTTTTTTTTGTTGTTCCAGTGCACATAAAGGCAATAAACACATGTATACCAAAAACATTTGTAATTGCAACAGTTTCTGGGAGAAATGGTGTATTTTCTGGAAAAATTCCAGGGATGCCAATACTTTCGTCCATGACTGTATACTGTTAAATAAATAAGCTGTGCAGAGCTCTGGTTTGACAGAGAACACTCCTTAGCACAGACGACAGGTGACGGGTAGAGCAACTCGTGGGCTGTTTGTCTGTCTCATCACTGCGGGCTTAGAGCTCAACTACCGTATTACAGCTAGTAGATGTGCAAACTCCATACAGTGGTACTTAAAGAGCAACACAGTTGCACAGAAATTTACCATTGGGGACGTTGTGGAGGACAGTTTAAAACTTTTTCTTTATGTTATGGATTTCACTGTAACTTTTTCTCCATTATGTCCCTGCTTGCTTCATTCAGGGAGGAAGCTTTGGTTTACTGGGAGGAAAAGTTACTTGTCATGTGTGATGCTTTACTTCAGACCTCACATGCAGACACAGAACTTGATTCAGTTGGAGGGTTCTTTCTCTCTGCTGTGGTAGTTAAGGCAGAGGGCGACCTTAACTGTAAAGCGCTGTGGGAAACACTGTGTTTGCCTGTCTGTCACTTGTAATCTGAAATAGAAAAATGGATAAATTCACCTTGTTGTCTTTATGTGTCCTTAGGGAGAACTCAGTCCCCCTCTCCTGATCGAACTCCCCCTCCGCTGCTTGGTGCTCTGTGCTCAGGTGCATGCTGGGATGTGGAGGAGGAACGGGTTTTCCTTAATAAACCAGGTGAGATATGTGATTACCAATATGTCATCTGATGAGCTGCTGAAAGTGGAAATGTTTTCACACATGCACATCTGAAAACTTGTAGAAAATCTCAGGACAGAGCCTATAACTGCTAGTTCTCACAACAGGAGAGTTTGGTAATTAAAAATGGAAATGGTAGGAGAAATAAATTATGTATGCATGAAAACGACAGTGTCTGGGAAGGATAAGTGGGAATAAAGTTTGTGTGCTCAAATTCTCTTGTTAAACTCTATAAAATCATATTTTATCAAATTTTGTGCTGTTGTAAATGTTTTGGTGTTTCTCTGTAGTTTTGCAAATGTAATAAACGTCATGATAATGTTCAGGTGATTTAGAATCGGGAAAAAGTTTAAAAGTTAATAACAAATATTGTTGTTTTTCTTTTTTTTCAGATTTATTATTACCACAATGTCAAGTGCAGAGTGGAGATGTTCGACAAAGACATCATCATGCTGCAGGTAGAGACAACTCTTCTGACCCTGCTTCAGTGTATTTATGATGCTGACATTTCCTGACCCTGCTTACTCAGCCTGACTATGCGTGACACAGGTGATTTGACCGGACTCGACTGTCTCAGCCTTAATCTATTGACACAGCCTGACACGTCCGGATCTGGCAACCCAGTGTAACTTTGCTGACTCTGTGGACCCAGACTTAGTCTAATAATGCCTCTGTGTCTTCTAATTGTTCTGGTTCAGCTGTGACATCCTGACTCTACTCACCCTTCAGACTTAAAACTGGTGGCTTCTGCATGCAACCTCAGGCGTTCCTACAGGCTACATGTTCGCTTTGCAAGTTTACTGCTGTCTTCCCTGTCTTTCTTTAGAAGTTATATCCAAATATAGGCAATAACTAACAATACTAACATATCTTGGCTTTAGAACTGTCATAACTCAACATACAAATAGGATATTCATCAGTTTTCACTTTCATATTTAGTACAGCATCACTTCAGCCAACATGATTTCTGAGGGTTTTTTTCAATGAAAGTTAAGCTGAGACTTGTCTTGAATTGAGAGCTTTGCAAGTGGCTTTATTAAGTGTCTAAGATAAACATTTAGAATAAAAGCATGTGTGTAGACGTGATAGAATTCCCTCTACAGAAAAAATAATAGAGTGGGCTTTTACTTCGAAAAACTGAATCAGTAAATCACGAGGTCCTGAACACAAATGTCCTGATCCTGTAAGTCAGGGGCAGAGTCCCAGCAGCTATTCGTTTAGCTTTGAAAACTAAATAACTAAACACATTTTCAACACACATAAAACTTCTACCTTTTACCTGAATTTAGGTTCTTAATCAGAGCATTCAGTGTGAACATTAAAGCTTTTGTTATTCAGTGTTGTGCCTCAAAAAGGTAGAGATCCATCCGCTACCTGAGAGAGCCAGATTTGACCCTGTTGACATTTGACAGACAGGGAGAAAGTCTGACTTTATTTGCTATACATTTAACCCACTTGGTATCTGACTGAAGGTTAACCTGAAGTCTGGCTGTTACATGTTTTTCCCTGCAGGCGGGAGCGTCCATGATGGATCCAAACCACTTCCTGATGATCGTTCTGAGTCGATTTGAACTGTTTCACATTTTTAGCTCTGCCGATTGTAGAAAGAGATACCGGGAGGCTAACAAGGTGGGTGCTGAATCCCTAAACCAATCTTCTGTCCCTCCTCTGACACTCTCCTGACTCCCTGCTGTCTGTGTCTGACAGGATGTGGTCCAGCAGAACAACACTTTGATCGAGGAGATGCTTCATCTCATCATTATGGTCATCTGTGAGTTTCTTTGCTGCTTCAACTTAACTTAAAGAAAAGTTTTAACATTTTACAGAAGGTCTGCCAAGGGAAGATGTGAAATGATTCAAAGTTAACAACATGCCCTCTGTGTCTGCGTGTTTGTGGGTAAAAGGTGAGCGATACGTGTCAGGTGTTGGCCAGGTTGAACCTTTTGATGAGGTCAGAAGAGAAATCATCCACCAGCTGTCCATCAGACCAATGGCTCACAGTGAGCTGGTGAAGGCGCTGCCTGAAAATGTAAGACACTCACCTGCCTGTTTTCCTGAATACATGTCATGCTGTGTATTTATCTACACAACTTTAGTTTAGTCTACGTATATATCTGTCTATTTGTCTGTGTTTCTGTCTGAGAATCTGTCTGTCTGGGTACATTTTTGTCTGTAAATCTTCAGTTCATCTCAGACTGTCTGTCTTTACAGGGGAACAAGGAGACGGGCCTTGAGAGAGTCATCGACACCGTGGCTTCATTCAAGTTAGTCTATTCCCATTTTGAATACTTTCATTTTATACACTAGTCATCATCATCAATAGCTCCCTTTTACCTTATCACACATCCTCCATAACAACCAACAGTCCATCTTCAGTATAAATTCACTTGAACAACAAACACTTTATTTCAACAAGTACCAATTCTTCATCATTTCACATCCACCTTTACATCTAGCAGTTAATCCTCACATACAAGCATTAAAACAATTTAAAAACAATTTGGTAATTTATTAACTACAATCAGGTCACAAGACAATTTTATGTGGGCTGCACAATATTATTGACATGATATCAGTATAAGCAGATAATACATTTGTGCCAAGATGTACAACCAATATACTAGTGCATCTCAAAAAATTAGAATATCATGAAAAAGTTCAATATTTTTTGTCACTTGTTTCTGAAAGTGAAACCCATATATTATATAGACTTGTTACACATAAAGTGAAGTATTTCAAGCCTTTATTTCTTGAAATGTTGATGATTATGGCTTACAGATAAGAAAACCCAAAATTCAGTCTCTCAAAAAATTAGAATATTCCATAAGATCAATAAAAAAAGGATATTTTAAACAGAAATGTCAGGCTTCTGAAAAGTATGTTGATTTCTATGCCTTCAATACTTGGTTGGGCCTCCTTTTGCATGAATTACTGCATCAATGCAGCGTGGCATGGAGGCGATCAGCCTGTGGCACTGCTCAGGTGTAACTGAAGCCCAGGTTGCTTTGATAGCGGCCTTCAGGTAATCTGCATTGTTGTGTCTGGTTTCTCTCATCTTCCTCTTGACAGTACCCCATAGATTCTCTGTGGGGTACTGTCAAGTACTGTCCTTCTGCTGACAAGCTTCATGGAGATGCTAATTTCATTTTTCCAGCAGGACTTGACACCTGCCCACACTGCCAAAGGTACTAAGAACTGGTTCAATGACCATGGTGTTACTGTGCTTGATTGGCCAGCAAACTGGCCTGACCTGAACCCCATAGAGAATCTATGGGATGAGAAGAATGTGTGTTTTATTAGCTAAGTTTTAGGTCTGAACTACATTTATACATCTGTATCCGTATCTGTACATGCTTGCTGTTTGATTAAATAGTTTATACACGTTAAGTCCACATGTCAGGACGTGCGTTTGCAGTAAGTGTGTGCAGCATTAGCACAGCGTGTAGGACTTTGTTGTTATGGTAGCTCCCACGACAGGACACATTTAGTTGCATCTACTTTCGGGCTTTAAAAATAGTTGGGAATATAATAATGTTTTCACTTCTAATTCAGCCAAGTTCGTCCCATTGAGATCATTGAGATCTTCTTTTAATGGGACCTGACCAAGAATAACAGCAATAGACAGTTTCAAACGACCAAATTCATACAGTACACATCATATAAGAGTAATAATAGTAGGGCTGTCAGCATAAATGCATTAATAGTAATGTGACTCAGGTCTACAATTAGTGCATAGATCAGTGTTACTCTACCCTGCTGAACCAAAGAGCCAAATTGAAGAACAACATCTGTGCAAGAGCCACAGTCTAAATGGTGAAAGTTGCAATGAAAATAAGTAAACAGGTGGCAAAAATGGTCAAAAAGTGGCAAGAAAGTGGAAAAAAAAAATGAAAAGGGGCAAAATAGGCATACAATGGACAGAACTGGATGAAAAGTTGGTGAAAAGTCACAACAAATAGAGTTACAGGTGGTCAAAAAGTGGTTAAACTGTGGCAAAAAGCACACTTTGGAGATGTCACGCCAGCATCCCCCTGCAGCCACAGTGTTGTAAAATAAGTCCACCACTGCATCTTAATGTCTCATTTCACTTTAAAAACTCCCAGACAGCTCAGTGGACAAATCAGAACTCATCTGCACCTTGTGTTATAAAACTTCTAACTTTATACTGTTCCCTTGTATCTTTCATGTCATGTAAGTTCATGTCATAATCTTCAATCTACTTAAAGATGCTGAATTCTTCTCAGTTTGAGACAGTACAAAAATTTCTAAATAATACATTAATAGTTTTAAATACAATCTAGTAGAAGTTCAAAATGTGGTGGTAAATAAAAAAGGGAGATTAATTGTGATTTAACTAGAAATCCTGGCATTAATTATGATTCAAAAGTTTGACAGTCCCAGTAATACAGCATCAGCTTAAACACACAACTTAAAACTTAAAATGTATTTTGTAGGTTTAGTAGTTTTTTTCATTCATTTAGTAGTATTTCCATTCTAAAATTCCCCATATTATGAATTTAATTTTACAGTTTTTTTTTTTAACCTAAAAGAACCTGTGAATTCATGACGCCTGCTGTACTGACGGTAGTAATGTGTATTTGACTTTGTTTACAGGAAGCCAGGTGTGACAGGCCGAGGTCTGTATGAACTGCGTCCTGAGTGGAATAAACACTTCAACCTGTATTTCTATCACTACAGCAGAGCTGACCAGTCCAAGGTAAATGTGCAGAGACACTTTGTTTTTGGTGGTGGTAATGGAATGGTTACGGGTCGGAGTATTCAGCAGATTTAATTGTGGATTGATGACGGTTTTCACCAGCTCTAGATCCTTCTGTTATGGTTGAAATGTGTGTTATGTGTTTCAGGCTGAGGAAGCTCAGAGGAAGCTGAGGAGGCAGAATGGAGAGGACACAGGTAAACATGCCTGATCAGTTAGTACATCTTATTTTTGAATGTGAGGAGTATTAACAGAACATTGACAGGTCCCTTAGAACCAGACTGAGACGGTCTAAGCCTTAGGATTTCGGTCTAGTTCCAAGCGCACACTGGTATGTCCCTAATTTCAGAGAAAACGGAGCAAAAATTACAAAAAAGGTTTGTTTTTTTAACTCCTGCACCCAATACACAACATAGAGGCCTACGCACTAAAAGCACTACACAGTTGTGTTCCCATCAGTGCGATACTGTTCCAGTCCTCTCTCATTTCCTGCTCGTTTGTTGCTAGGAAACCAAAGCAATTGAAACTGAGCCTATTATGTTGGAGCTGATAAATACTGACCAGCAGTGGATTATACTGAGGCAAAAAGAGAGGAGATGGGTAATGAATCAGCTGAGGGAGAGGACGGGGAGGATCTATGCACTTCTGCTATGAACTTCTAATATCAGAAGTGCAAAATGATTTTTTTGGATGCCAGGAGGGAGTTTTGCAGAGGTGAAGCCATTTATTTGACTCAAGAGTACGGGAAAAATGCCGGTAGACATAAATCACTGACTGGTAGTCCCTCTGTTTTCCAGCAGCAGTCACAGGGTCCATGGTCTGCCTTGTCTCAGAGTGTATTTACTTTTTAAGGAGTTGCGCGTACAGCTGTGTGCATAGGCTTTTGTGAGGTTTAAGGGCTACACAGACCATGATCTATGCTGTAGCATTGACTCAGGCTTGATGCAATTCACAGTCTGACTGTTAAGGATGTGGATTTATTCCTGAATTAATGTTTTTATTTTATAAGAATATTAACACATCATTGTTGCTACATCATTAACATGTGTTCTCTGTCTGTCTATCAGCTCTGCCCCCGCCTCTCCCTCCACCTCTCTGTCCTCTGTTTGGCAGCCTGGTGAATCTTCTGCAGTGTGACGTGCTCCTGGCCATAGAAGGCGCTGTGCTGCAGTGGGCCGTAGAGCCCAGTGGGGGGTGCTGGACCGAGTCCATGCTGCAGCGGGTGAGACTCAAACACAAACTCTCTGTAGCAGTGTGAACTATAGACAGTCCATCAGATAACTGAACTCCCACTGAGGGATAAAACCTGTCTGTACTCAGCAGATCGAGGTTCAGCTGTTGATCTCTGGTCATCCTCTTTAAAGTTCAGAAGTTAAACTGGTCTGTTAAAGACCTCATAAGAAAGTCAGAGGTAGTTAGTAGCCGACTAACTGCTAACTGTATGCTTTTCTCAAACAAGGGATCTTAAAAATGTCTGCAGCACACCTTCAGCTTTTATTGTGAGATTTCAATGAGTAAACAATCTAAACTGGAAATACTGAGGTTTGACTGAACCAACATTTCTCTATCTGAGTCTGATTAATTAACGGTTATTTAACAGATCATTTTTAAGCAGGCTAAACCATGTTATATATCAGAGTTACTTTTTGATTTTTAAATATGAACATTATAAATCAAACAGAAAAACCATAAAGTAAATTTCCCCATATTTTTTTCAGATTGAGTTTCTCTTTTTTTTCGAATAGCAATTGTCTGACAAAAATGACGCTTCCACTGTGTCAGTGAAGGAGGATATATAGATTACTAGTGTTTTTGTTTTGTTTTTTCAAGATTTGTGGGAAAAGGATTTACAAATAAAAGAACAATCCAGATTTGCAAATTAATCTAATTTTTTAAGTGACATGAAAAAACCCATTTAGAGTAGAGCTGAATGAGTTGGGAAAATAATCTAATTGTGTTTTTTTTAACCCATACTGCGATTGCAATTTGATTGCAATTTTTTAATGTGCGATTATTTCTTAAGTTCACCCCATGTATTTTCCAACAAAAACAAGCAATAGTTCATTCTATACTACAAACAACACAATAGATTAAACTAGGGATGGACTATTTTAAAAGAATGTCTAACTGATGATTTTGACTCATTTTGCAAATTGGATATGAACTGTTTTATTAAAGGGAGTGATCATTTTAATGTAACTCTCATACTTAACAAGATAAACATACGAAAATGAAGAAAATAGGATTTTTTTGTACACTATTCTAAAAATATGTCACTAAAATGATTGCAAAGGGAACTGTGGGATGGGAACTGTTACCCTATTTCCCTTCACTCTGCTTCACTAAAAACCTACACTTTAACCCCATGAAAGCCTACGGTTTGAAACGGCGCTTTTGTCACTGCGATACTGCGACGATAAAGATACCGTTACATCTCCATAAAAACCCTCAGGTTTTCTTACAGTTCAGATGTTTTTGAGCGTTGTTTTAGGCACATTTAAATGGGTCAAACAGATGCCATCAAGGTCAGTTCAAACAGTGCTGCAGAAGTCCTGGATTCATCCAGGTTCTGCCCAACAATGTTTGTTCTTTTTTTTTTTTTGTTTAACCTCATAGACTCCTGTAGTTTCCTGTTTACAAAATAAAAGTTCCTGAATGTTTGATGATGTTTTTAACAATTAAATACTTTTACTATACTGTGTTATAGGTGCTTCATCTGGTGGGCATGGCTTTACTGGAAGAGCAGCAGCAGCTGGAGAACGGCAGCGGAGACGAGGATGTCACCTTCAACTACACCTGCAAGATTACACGTCAGTACACAGAGCTAGACCACTGAAAGTGGATACAAACAAAGGCTTTGAGAACATCTGAGACTGAATCATTAGAACATTTCAGAGATAAAATCATTTCAAAAAACTGGTTGTGTATTAATGCCATATTAGGTCTAAAGGCACTAGACGTTACATATCAGTCACACTGATACTTCACCAAATATCCATAAATAAGTACCTGCAAATTCATTCGAAGGTTTTATAGTTGTGATTTTTTTTGTATGTAGGTTGACTGATTTGTTTTATGTAATTTTTCCATCATCCAAAGTCTGTCGTTCCACTTTTGATGAAAACCTGGCTCTTTACTAGTAACTTGTAAGGAATCCTGGCAAGAGCTGCTACTGTTGACCTGGAAATTACCGGCCGTACAAAGGTGGTGTTTAAATTACCAACAGCTTTAAAAAAAATTAGATTGATAAAATTGTCCAGAGTGGTTAAATATTTGATCCATTTTGTAGAAATCCACTTGTCACCCATTGTTAGAGAATATGATGCACAATTTACACAGATTTTGAGTTTATCCTTGATTTAAAATATGGTTTTCTTTTGACCTCAAGCGTTGCCCTGCCTCAGAATCAATACCAAATACACTTTTTCTTTAACAATTATTTCTTCAATCAGGGTAAACCATATTCGCAGTGAACTCAGTGATGGAGAACAACACAACACTGGAGATATTCAGCTAAACTATCTCAGTCGCCCCCTTGTGGCTGGCTATGGTATAGGGATTGATCTTACTTTTAGAATCTAAAAATGGCATGTTTAGAAGTTTATTTGAAAGTCTAGCCCCAAAAGACCCCATCAAGAAAAAACCTGGCCCTTGTAAAAATGTAGTTGATGAGTCCGGCTCTGGATCTTCTGTTGCGCTGAACTTCTCTCTCAGAGGTTTACTTTAGTCAAAAGCGCCGACTTAAGTGAACCGTGACTGATTGTGTGCACGTCTTTACAGGTCCAGGTGAAGCTCCAAGTACCTCAGGAAGTGTCTTAGCTCTGTTGGAGAGTTTACAGAATGCTCCTCACCTGGAGGTTCACAAAGATATGATCACCTGGATCCTTAAGGTAACCACTGACGCCACAGTTTTATGAATAAGTTATCATTTATCATCAAATTGATCAAACCTAAAGGTCAAATCTAACATTTTTGGATGTGTGTAATTGTGCCTTAACAGTGATGCCGAAGTGAAGTGAAGTGTTTCGTCCAAACCTCTCCTGATCATCTGGATGTTTCTCTTTTAACACAACGTTCACTTTTATTTGCAGATGGTGACAAACATTAAAACGATGAGAGAACGGACATCAGCCACTTCCACTGTCACCATCAGCCAGGGACAAGGGCTTGAAGAGGTGCATAACACGAACTGTTTACAAACCATTAAGCTCACATGTACATGTAGTTTAGAGTGATATTTCCCAGCTATCTGGTTGAGTGACATCTTCATTGACCCTTCGCTAAGGCCTGCCCCCTCGTTTACTGTTACAAGTTTTTCTCTCACTATCTTCTTACTTTGAACAAGATGTGAGGCCCTTTTGTGATCTGAAATTGTTCAAGGCCCTATTCTAATTATACCTCATTGTGTTGGATGTGATTGATTATTTATTTCATTACTTAGAAATCATTGATTATTGATTACATAAATATCCCTGGGCTTTCTGTCTGTAGACGGTGCGGGACAAAGACAAGGCTGAGAGGAAGAGAAAGGCGGAGATGGCTCGGCTCAGGAGAGAAAAGATCATGGCTCAGATGTCAGAGATGCAAAAACACTTCATCAATGAGAATAAAGAACTTTTCCAGCAAAGTCTGGAGGAGCTGGAGGCCTCAACATCTGCTGCTGCAGAGATCAGGTACCAGGGCGAGAGGATCATAGGCCTCAATACTGTGTAGTGTATGTAGCTTTTAAACTAAGCTACATCTTTGATATAATAGCTTTGGGTCCTGCAAATGACTTGGTTTTCATTTTTCCTTGCATTAATTTAAATTGGGAACAGTCATTGATCTGAAAGTTGACCAGAAGAATACAATTTCTAAAATTAAGAGAAAAGACATTCAGGATAACAACCATAACTCTAACTCTGTTCTGAGTCAGCGTTAATGATTGGCATCTTGCATGATCGAGGTATGTAGCTGCCATAATGTTGAGAAAAGAGCAGCAGGAGAGTGACTGAGAAGAAATGCAGATCAGTGATTTTAGAGGATGCAGCAGGAGGGTGGGTGCAGAGTTTACACCTGTGTTGGTGTACAGAATGTTCACCATGTTATATGCTCTCCTCCCCAGTCCTCCAAGTTTAGAGCACACCTGTCTCTCCCAGGTGTGTGTTGGTCCCAGGAGGGTGAGCAGAGCTGAACGGCGTCAGCTGGTTACCTGCATATTGTGTCAGGAGGAGCAGGAGGTCAGAGGTCATGGTAAAGCCATGGTTCTGGCAGCATTTGTTCAGAGGTCCACAGTTCTGTCCAAAAACCGGCAACGCAACTTACCTGATCCAGGTAGGTGGAGCTTTTCTGTACATTGTCAGAGTAAGTTGAGAAAGCAGGTTTAGTGCAAACTCTGAGTCTGTTAATCCTACACTAAGGGAAACTCGGAGTTCTGTGTTTTATAGTGGGAGGAAACTTGATCCTTAGAAAGCGAGATAATGCTAGCCCAGTTCATAAAAGGAAGGTAGTCTCTGAGTCAATCTGTGAACCTAATCTGGTTTAGAGCAAGTTTTCTTCAAAGAACCCCAAGTTTTGCTCCCATTCCTCCCTCTTACAAGGCCAGGAAAATGCTTTCCTCAGTCATTCATTTATTCAGTCTGTGTCCTGTTTTTGTGAGTAGAGATTCACCTTTGATTGAAGAAAAAGCTAGTTTTTCTTTTTTTTAGTCTCTCAAGCGGTTTTATTTAACCAATCATGGCATGTTTTCCCATGCTACTACTCTGTAACTTAAAAAATTAATAAACAAATGCATACTATGCCTGCTTGAGGGTTTTTTAGGTTAGAGAGATAAAGTATGAGAAGGTCTTTTCTGTCACCTGATGACATGGTGAGTAAGAGTCAGGACGTTTTTAATATTGTCTTCTTATTGTCACGGTGCTTGCTATAATTTCTGAGCAAACCTGTGCAGAGGTGAATGAACTCAAATCAGCTGTTTTGATACAGGAAGATCAGTTGCTTATCTGAGGGTAAATCAACTCATAGTTGAGGGTTAGACTCAGAGTTTGCTCAGCTTCCTTTCTGAAACAGGCCCCAGGACAAGACAGCCAGCATTCAGTGTTAGTAAGTACTGACTGAAATATCTAAAACTATGTTTCTCAGAGCATCACGACCCTCTGTTCATGCACCCTGACCTGTCTCTGGGGATTCACACGGCCAGCTGTGGACACATCATGCACGCCACCTGCTGGCAAAGGTGAGAAACCACAGCTGCAGACCAATCAATTCAAAGCACAGAGGAGGTTCTAAGAGAACAGGGACATCTATATAAAGTCAAAATATCAGTAATAATGAACAATAATGTTACGTGTTCTCTGCTTTATAAGCATTTAATAACTAAAATAAAGGGTTCTCTTGACAACAGTTGACAGAAATCAAGCTGTTGGACAGGAAACATGTCATCTGTAGTTTTTAGCTCCTGCTTTCCTTTAATATTCCCTGGTCTTTGTTCAGGTACTTTGAAGCAGTACAGTTGAAGGAGCAGAGACGTCAGCAGCGCCTTAGAGGTCACACCAGCTACGACGTGGAGAACGGAGAGTTTCTGTGTCCGCTGTGCGAGTGTCTGAGCAACACTGTGATCCCTCTACTGCCACATACACACTCGCCTAACCCAAGGTACCCATAATTACGTCTGATTTATATTTCTGTGTCATATTTATGACATAACATGCACTGAAGGTTTGTGTAGCCCTGAACCTGAAGGCTGATGGGCACCTCCTCAAAAAGACAACTACAGATCTAAAGCCCTGTGATTGGTCTACTAGGTGGCATCAGGTAACTTCTAGTTAAAGACCCTGTAAAGTAAAAATAAATCTGTATTTAGGTTTGTGGTATGATAGATCACTGTGTTATGAACCCCCAGGTCAAACTTCAGTCACAGTCCAAGTTTATAAAATGAAGCTTGAAATCATGAAAAATGAGGCAGTAAAATCTGCTCCAGGATGGTGTGGGCGTGTCTGTTGAATGAGCTGAAACCACGCCCACTCAGGACACGGGTAGTCTGCAGCATTAACCCCCTCACTCATGGTGTCATACTTGGAAAATATTGTCCCCTAAAAACATGAATCAATAAACAAAACATGCAGAACTGTAACTGCAATGAAACATGAACATTATAGAACGGTACAGGAGTACAAGACTGAATTCCTTTGCACAAAATGAACCAGAAGTCCTTGCTCTAGGTGACTGCTTCCTTCCACAAGAGGGGCGGGGTCATTCTCTACTTTGGGCTCATGACATCGTGAGTCCACATATTGGCCCCGCCCACACGAAACCAAGCCAGGAAAGCGATGAAATGGCCTAAATCAAGAATTCAGTCTCATGTAGATCTCAGAGTTTTTACATGTTTACAGCAACCATATTCCAACATTTCTAGAGTGTTAAGACAAAAACTATGGATTTCACTTTACAGGGTCTTTAAGTATTGTCTGTATGCATATCCTAGTGCAAGATTAATGGCTGCAGAAAACCACCAGATGTGTTAAATCTACTTGCCAACATTGTCCATGTCTCTCTGTAGCCAAACAAGCGCAGTCTTTTGCCTCAACTGATTCTCTGGCCCTATATACCATCTCCTTCGATGGCTCTTCTCTTTTCTTTTCTTTTTTTGCATTAATTTAGGTTTATTCAAAGGCTGATCAATATTTACCTTCTCCAACATGATATGCCTTGCTTCATTTACTATGGTTTTCTATACACTAACTGAATATGTGGCTGGACTAGAAAAGCTCTAGCAACTAGAGTTTAGGTGGTGATTAGTAAAACTAACATACAAGTATGTATTGCACACAATGGCATTGGCCACTAAAACTTAGATTAGGCCCTGTCCACAAGAAGACAAATTCAGGAGTATACGCAAAGATTTTTTACGTGCGTAAGTGGCAGCAATACAGCACCATGTACAGGCTTGGCATATATACTACAGCATTTTCAGTGGTTCCGTGCTTTCCTGAAACTATCCCGTATTTACAGAAAACTTTTTCAAAACGAAAGGAAATATAACATTTTCGTCTCTGTGTTGTTAAAAGCCTTAGTCTCAGAAGTATGAACCAAGCTTTGGCCAAGTTGTACAAACATGATTGGATGAACTCACCTAACTAAACTATGGGTTTAATACACTTCACCAAAGGTTAACACACATTGTGGAATTAGTTATCCAAAATCTGACCACAGCTTTCCACATGAACACGCTCAACACAGGTAAAACACAACTGTAAAGCTTCCTCTTTGTATTTCTTCTCTCAGTGTGGATCATCCCAGTCTTGAATCGTGGCTTAAAACAACCAATCAGCAGATAGCAGCACTACACTCCTCGCACAGGAAGCAGTCTGACGGTCAGTCTTTTGTCCATCTTTAGGAGTGCAGAGGAATCTATTTTAATGAACATAAAGACTGAAATGTAATCAGTTAAATGTGTTTATTTGGTGATTCTTTTGTATGAAGTTTAGCTGTTGGTGTTAAAAAACTGAGTTAATAAATCATGAGAACATCCGTGTGTTTCAGAGCTAGCCGAGGATGCAGAGCCTGTTGCTCCTGAAGGATTCAGAGTCGATTTCACTCCACAGTAGGTCACAGCTTGTTTTATTGATTCTATAGATTGCTTCTGAGTTTGAGTTTTCTGTCATTTTATGTCTGAATTGAACACACGGTGTGTAAATTCTTCCACCAGGAAGCTCTTGATTTAAACAGTAACCAAAGATGATGTGTAGAGGTGTGATGCTCAGCTATGCCATCGCTCACTGCTTGTTTTAAACTGAGGACAGCTGCCCCTCTATAATCTGTACTTACTAAACGGGAAACAACAGATTTAGTTTAACGTTGACATGATGAGGGAGAAAAGCTCTCTGGCTTCTCTGGTTTACAATATAAGCATTTTAAAGCTATTATAGGGCTTTGTGATTGAAGCCACAGCCTTACTGGGGTCAGGGAGTGGGAGTGGAGTTTAATGGAACAAGCAGGACTTTGGCTACAGAGCCTGCAGCTGATGGCAGACAGTTAATGTCTCCATCACTAGTGAGCAGTTGTTTTTTACTGTGACAATGACAGTAAATGAGTCATTCGTCATTCATTCATGCAGTAGAAAATGTGAATGAAACCCAGCCGCAGTTCGGACTTCCTTGTGTAGAAGTCTCTTGAAGTAATGTCTGGTGTTTCACCCACGTGTTGTTTGATGGAAGCCATGACAAACCATTGGACTATTGCAGCTATAAAATTTAAGAGATTCTCTAGCTTTGAAAACTATTGGAAATATTTGAGGTGTAAGTACTCAGCAAACTGCATATTGTAAATATATCACATGGTTGCAGTCATTTTCAGTTAATGTAGATACTTCAGTGCAAAAATTTAACATATTGCTCCTTTAAAGCTGGAATTTACAGCAAACTTAAAGTTATCCCCTCTGTACCAGCTGGAGTTTAGCTCTGTTGAAGTTACACTGGAGTTTAGCTTGTACCCCTAGGATGGAGCTGGCCAAGTTTGAAAAGTCAGATTTAATGATAACAAAAGTTGAACAAGAAGGCAGCACCTGTCGTGTGCAAGATAATCTACAAAAAGGCATAGAGACAAGAGAGTCCAGGTTTACTTTGTCAATAAGCCAATCAAAAGGCTTCATTTTAGAAAAAGGAGCCCTGTTTGATTAAACAGACCAATTAATTCTGCATTTGTCTGACAGAAACACAGTGTTGTCCCTGCCCTGGGTGTGCTGATTGCTGGTAGTTTGTACACGTTTTTGAAAATATCTCTCCCTCCATAACATAATAGTTCATTTTATTATGAGATGACACTCTACTTTGTGTCAAAAACTTGTGGTGTGCATTCTAAAGCTACAACCTTTCTGTGTTTAACTTAGTGCTACAAGTCGGTCGGTCGGTTTATTTCATTCTGAACAGTTCTGTCATAGTCAAGTCAAACCTTCATCTGTGGTGATAAGCCTGGATAATATCAGCATTGATGTCCCTGTCTCCCTCAGGAACCCATTCTCCAACAGCATCAGTGAGATGATCACCACGTTCAGCATGTCCACCTACAAGGTGGGGCTGAAGGTGAACCCAAATGAGCAGGACCAGAGAGTCCCAATGTTGGTCTGGTCCACCTGTGCCTACACCATCCAGAGTATAGGTATGTTCACGCTCATACACCTCAGAGGTCTGCACATGTGTATAAACACTTTGGAATGCACATATGCAGGTTGACACACTTGACCGTTTAATTTTTTTACAGAGCGCCTCCTGATGGACGAGGAGAAGCCGTTGTTTGGAAGTTTACCCTGCCGACAGGTAACACTATCAATCTGAGCTTGTGGAGTAAGAGAGAAAGACTATCAGATTGGAGGGGAGAGATCGAGTAGCTCAGAGGCTAATGGAGCAGGATAAGGTCACTGATACCTCCTGGAGCTATATTCAGACTCTGCTCGTGCTGGTATTTAAGGAACTGAAGTCATCTTTTTAACATTTAGCATCTGACTTTATAAACCCTGTGTTGGTCCAGGCTGGATGCAAGAAGAAAGTTAAATTCCTGAATGCCAGTGCTAAATAAACACAGTTCTGTCATGAAAAGCTCCTGTTACACATTCACATGTAGGAAGCTTTTAAGGGCACATACTTTACCCTTTTAAGACAAGTTTATACTGGTCTCAGAGGTCCCTAAAACATGCCTGTGAGGTTTGTTGCTGAAAAAACACTCCAGCATGGATTTTTGCACATCTAAAAACCCCTCTGTTCAGTCGAACGAGCGGTTTCTGTGTCTGTAGCTTTAAATGTTTGAGCTGTCTGACTCCGCCCCTCTCAGGAAATGGATGTGGCTTAATGAATGTGGCTTTGTGATCAGGAGAAGAGGGTGGAGGGCCAACCAAACCTGAGGGCTGGGCTAACTCCCCACATGACATCATGAGGGGAAAATCTGAGAATAGCTTGTTTCAGGACACATTTTCTGAAAGTTGGAGAAAGAGAGGAGTGGAGGGAATGGATATTTCTGATTCTTAGGGGGATTGTTAACAGGCCAGGGGCACATATTTTTGTGAGAGAAGCCTGAAAAAGTGTATTTTGCATAATATATGACCTTAGAAGGATTAAAACATGTGTTAGTCTCTCTACAACAGAAGCGCTCTATGTTGTAGTGGTCTTTTGCTTGTAAAAGAAGAAAATAACGTCATTAGGTCATAATTTGACCCGAGGTTTGATGATGAGCTGTGACGGTGCAGTCTGGCCAGAACCTGTCTGAATTTGTGTAGTCTGAGCCAGCCTTGATTTAGCTCCAGGTCAATCTAAGAGGTCCTGTCAAAAACAGTGGAGTTACAGGGATTTGGCACAAAGTCTTTTTGACACTTTTTCTGGTTTAAACATGGTAAAATCAATTGTAAGGGAATTTATAGCACTTATGACAAACATTCAAATAATGAAAATGGAGATACAATGTTATGGCCAATTTACATAATAAATCATCAGAAATATTATGAAGCACTTTAAACTCAGCTGTGTCCCTGGTGTGTTTTGTGTTGCAGGATGACTGTCTGAGCTCTCTAGCCAGGTTCAGTTCAGCCTGTTGGACTGCTGCTCCACTGACAACAGTTCACTCACACTTCATAAGACTGTTCTCAGGTATGCACACATACACATGTTAAACATATATTCAGACTTACTGTACATATACTCTTCCTTTGTGTGCTCCTGAGAAACAAAAAGATTATGACTGATAACTTCACACATGTGTAACAGACGTGTCTGCTGTTTCTTTCAGCCCTGGTCCCTGACTCTCAGGTTGAAAACACTCCGTGTATCTTCGACATTGACATGTTTCACCTGCTGGTGAGTTTCAGTTTATAAATAATTTCAGTCAGAGTTTATTTTCTTTGAATACTGTTCAGAGGGCGTTGTAAGGTGTATGAAGGCCTCATGGAAATGGTGTATTTTCTGGAAAAATTCCAGGGGTGCCAATACTTTTATGATCGTATATATATATCAGACCAGCTATGTCCACGTGTATTTGTCTCATTCTTTGTATATCAACTTTGTAAATCCCTTTACCTAAAAAATGATTACATTTAATTCTAGTTAAAATTACTAAGATCAAATTTGAATTTAGTTTCCATTCTGTGAAAATCTGTTTAATCACCTGCAAAATTCCTGTGAATCGTCTGTATGAATTCAGCTGATATGGAAAACGTTTTCTGTCACTAACTGTGATTTCACGGACCCGAGTATCCCACTTCCTGTTTGTATCATATCTGTGATATGGTGTTTACATGCACATGTAAGTGTAATTCTTAATACAGTGAAACCATAACAAATGTAGTGAAGTGTATTTCTTTCTCTGCAGGTGTACAGTGTGTTGTCATACAGCTCAGTTAGCAGTCTAGACCAGTCAGGACGGAGTGGGGTGGACTCGGCTCACCTCCACCTTCTTCACCTGATAACAGTGGCTCACCTGGTTCAGATCCTGCTAACCTCCACCACGGGTGAGTCACACATGTAGAGCAGTCACAACAATACTGTAAGCATTTACAGAAACTCACATGTTCATACTAACTACAGTTGCTACTTGAGGTTGGTGTGTTTTCTCCTCATTATTATCATTTGCACAATTGCTGTGCTAAAGTATCGTGCCAGATCAACAACAAACTACCATTCAAAGAGACATAAAATGTATCTATTGTACTGTCCTGATCATAATATTAAAAACATACTCAATAAAAATCTGGTAGAAGATTTAATACAAACATATGTCAGCAAATTCCCATGGATAGCTTTAAATTAACTGATAAAAGAAAGTTTTGTTTTTTTTTTTTTTTACTCCAGAAGCACACAACTCCATGTAGCTGAAACAGCATTTCACAATAAAAGCATTCAAAGTATTTTGGTTTCTTGAATAAACTCTAAAGAACTGCAGTGGTCCCATTATAACACTAGCAGAAAATGAATTAAAGGAAGTCTTCTGTGATTATTTTTCAAATTAATGTCCATGTTGAAATTTAACGCTAATAATCAACGATAATTAAAGAGGTTTGTCTCACCTGTCGTCTCTATCACACCTCTCTGTCTGCAGAAGAGGTGAGTATGGATCA
Organism: Cheilinus undulatus; assembly: GCF_018320785.1. NCBI lineage: Eukaryota > Metazoa > Chordata > Actinopteri > Labriformes > Labridae > Cheilinus > Cheilinus undulatus. The sequence continues at coordinate 3,200,392 of NC_054870.1, forward strand.
GGACGGTGGGGGATCAGAGGAGGAGGAGCTCGTATGTAAGCTCTACAGCATGCTCAGAAAACACCTGGGCAGGTGAGTACACACACAGAAACAGCTCTTCTTAAAGAACCCATCCTGTATGTTTGAGTCATATCACTGATGTGTCTGTGTTTGACAGTGTGTTACCTGAAGTCACCTCTGGGTGGCAGCTGCTTCGCTGTGTTAAAGTGGGTGTTCTGCCATTCCTCCGAGCTGCTGCTCTCTTCTTCCACTACCTGAACTCTACAGCACCACCTACTGACCTGCTGGGTAACTACACACAGAACACAATGATGCATCTCTGCTATTGTGGCACTGAGTGCACACATTTTTGCACACTTGATCACTCAGCACACACCGCGCTAACACAGATTAAATACTGGCAGCAGAATAACAGCATAGAAACAATGCTGAGCACAAAGGAACTCACTGAACTCACAGCAGCATGCTTTAATAAAACACAGAAACAAGAATTGAAGTTTATTTTCTAAGTGCAGAATTTTGAAGAACAGATTTTAAAGAATTAAAGGAGAGGAGGATTAAGAGTTGAACTTGGGTTTTAAATAAAGTGATTTTTTTGCTAATTTGTTTTATTTAATCCCCTTAAGATCAGATGTGAGTGTGGTCTGACTGGCCGTCATTTGCTCATTCACTGGAGCTAAGCAGCAGCAGCTCTAATCTGTGGAGATCTGGAACAGTTTCAAAAGAAAATCAAAGTGATTAAGTGATTATACGCCTTGTGTGTGTACCGGTGCGTGTTTTTGTTCTTGCAGTTGCAGGTCATGGCCAGTGGGAGGCACTGTGCAGCTACCTCAGTCTGCCCTCTAACCTGCTGCAGATCTACCAGAGCCATCACACACTGCTGGAACCGCTCATACACAGGTAATAAATAGTTTACACACTCATTGTTCCTTCAGTATAAAGTAGGGCTGAACAGTTAGGAGGAAATATCTCATTGGGATTATTCAGGCTCTTATTGCAAAGTCCATATGAAATTAAATCAGATAAGTAGGATGTTTTTCATAAACAATTTTTTAAATGGCTTTTTAATATTTGCATGATATTAGGAGCGTAACATCTCTACTGCAGAAAAACTGTATGAAACTGATTCTTTGACACAGATTTCAGGTTAAAGAAATAATACACCTTACCAGTTTGGAAATTGCAGTAGGACATATTATGATGTGATATAAATTTTGTTTGTTATTCCGTAGTTTAGAGGTCAGAATCTCCTCAAAACTGTCCTTAGCTGTCCAGATTCAAAGATGTCTGGTCATCCTGTCAGACATAGCAGCATAACAAGATTCTTAAGTTCTTCCTCTAATAATTCAGAATGGTGTAGACCCGCAACAAAATTTTATTTTTACCGGATTGGCTGCCAAGCTCCACTGCCTCATTGTCTTCCATTAGTCTTAATTCAATTTAAAAAACTGCACACCAAGTAGTGCAATTAAAAAGCATATCGCTGTTTTATTTAGATGTATAGTTGTACTTAATAGGTTAAAAAGTGGCATGCAAGAGTTTTGTGCATTTGGCACACATTGACATCTGTGTGTCTGCTCGTCATCCTCACTGCTTTTTTATTGACAACAAATTCTTCACATCATGCGTCTATTATACCTGTTTCCATGTTGGACTCAACACATTTAAAATTACATTCCATTGTCTCTAAGATTGATGCATTCAGAGGTTTATATCAGTGATCACATGATTGTTTTTCCTTGAACCATGATTTCAGTGTACTTTTAAAAACATTGAGGTTTGTACAGTCTCTTAAATGGGTAGGAATTGAGTTCCACTTTTCTGCTGCTCTGACTGAAAATACAGATTGTCCAAACGCAGTTTTCCTAAGTTTAGTCTCCTCTCACTGATGAAGATTGTGCCTGCAGAGTAACACACATTGTTTAAGTGGTGGTTGGGTCTGATCATGAATCCACTTATACATCAGACACATGTCTAGCAAAGAAAACTGTCAGAGGTCATCAAGTTATATTTCTTAATGATGTTACAGTAGTGGTAGTCCCTTGGTTTTTTTTATCCAGAGTTTGCTGTGATTGAGTTTAGTAGCAGCCAAAGGTAACTGATGCCTGACATGTCTGAGGTTCATAAGGCTGGTTCTTACATTTCTGCCGACATTTTTACATGTTTCTTAAAATTTAGATTGGAGTCAGTTGTTATGCCCAGAAACTTGAAATATTTAACAATCTGTATTACCTCTCGGTTTACAGTCTCCTGATAGGAGAAGTGTGTAGCATTGTGCGTTTTGTTTGTGCTCAGTCCTACAGAGAAGCATCAGTCTGTCAGATCATGGTCCAAACCACAGCTCCTACATCTCCTCTGGTTCAGATGAGTTTAGCTCGAGTGGCTGAATGTTCTTTGGTAAAGAGGACTCCATCACTCTGCCACAGAGTTTTCTGTCTGTAGTCTCACTTGCATATTAATGAATCACCTGTAGGAATGTAAAACAATATGTAAAAAATATATAAAGCTGCAGTCTTCTGGACTTAGCTCCTCCTCTTTAGCCTAAACAGGTACCAATGTTAGTCTACTTTCACAGCACATTGTCAATGAAAGGCTATACTACTGACAATAAAACATGCTGAGGCTGCTCAGTTATGGCACAAATCATAATCATGATTATTGATTAAAACGGAGATCATGATTATTAAGTTCAGTTTCACAACATACGTGTGTGAATGTGAAATTATTAAATAACTTTCCTTCATCTTCTTTTGCTCTCTCAGTCAGAGCTTTAAAGTTGAGATCTGTTAGATGGTCTGGTAGACCCTGGTTTTTAAGTCTGAGTTTGTAGATGAAGTAGTTTTGGTTTGTAGGGTGAGTCACATGGACCTTAGATTTTTAAAGCACATCTTCCATGACGAACAAAAGCCAGCGGTGCACCTGCTCTGTAAGCTGGAGTAAAATTAGACTCGCTGTCAGAGGGTTTTATAAACCACTCCCACTCCACTCTCTGGAGTTTGGGTTGGCGCTGTTGGCACATCCTAAATGTTGTGGCTGTATGTGCTCAGAGTGGAGGAGGTTTGAGTCTAAACCAGGGTTTTTCCTGGCTCAAATTGAGGCAGAGGTTTTTCCATTCTGATCATGCATACTCCAGCCCTTCTAGGGGGCCGGGGGCATGCTAATCTGGGAGAAAAAATTGCAAGTTTTAAAGGTAATAACATCAATCTAGTGCACTTTGAAAGTGGAATTAAGAGGCTATGTGTTTGTAAATATTTTTATCTTTCTACTGTTTATGCTTTAATTTTGACCGGTTTCCTGGTCTGAACTCCTGATAAAGGTTTTGGATGATACCAGTTTTGTGCCTAAAAAAATCTGTTAATAGAATCATAAAGCTTTTCTTAATCTTTCTTTATTGGGTTAAATTTTATGTTCATAATAAAACACTGACTGACTGTCAACTTAGAAAGGTCATGTGACCTGCATGGCCATCTCTGATTTTAACTGAAATTAATTTCCACCAGAAAATGATCTGTCACACCCTTTATTTCATTTTAGCTTTATTCCCTCATTTATGCTGGGATTGTTTTTAAGTTTGTTGTTATATTTTTTATTAATCATCTACTGTATGAAATTATCTATTTGAATATTATGTGATTTAATTTCTGGGTTAAATTCCCATTCTACAATGATCAACACTGTTTATTCCTCTTTTCTTATATATTTTATATGTATTTTGATAAATAAAATCAGTGGAACTGAGTGGTTTACTGCAGATTCTGCCTGAGAAAATATGAAATATCTAACAAATGCATAAAATCAGTGACTGTTTAGTTCAGGTGTTGTTCACATTGTTTACCTGATGCCTCTCTCCTCTGCCTTGTTAAACAGGATTTGTGGGTGCAATGAGATTTGATCATGTTTTAAATCTGCTAATTATCAATACTGATCCATATTTCCTGTTCAGTGGTACGTCTGATTGACGCTCAGTCTTAGTAATGACACACTGTGGTTTAGTCTTTTAAATAAAATGATATTACCAATACATGAATGTACACTGATTAGCCCCCACACAACAGGCAGAAACAGTGGAGGCGTGTGCTTGTAGAGGGACAGCCCGCTTTCATACGCCTATCCTGCAGCATTATGTGGAGGGAGAAATACAGAGATGAGAAAGCTCCATGTTTATCCTTAAAACCTCAGTCTCCTCTAGCCTGTGTGTGTCTTTAGCTCACACACACACAGAGTGCAGTATTCATCTGTGCTGTGTTCATCCGGTGCATGCTGCTGTGAGGAAGAAAATCTCGGAAATTTAGGAAACTCGCGGTACTTTTCTTTCTCTTTGGCTGTGTTGCAGCCACTCCCAGTGCACTGTAGCTGATATAGCGCTGACCATTTGGCACGGATCCATGCCCTTTTATAAACACTTGGTAACATCTGAACCGTAAGTCGTAGGCACTTAATTGTTGTTTTTCTGAAAGCTCTCTGTTGTGCCTTTCTGATTATGTTCTCCATGCATTCGTAACTCTTACAGAACATTTTCTATTAAGCCTGGAACTTTACTCACTTTCCAGAGTTTCTGAGGATGGTGTTGTCATAAATAACAAGAAATGGCAAGTTTATAAAAACGCTGATAACTTTTGAACCATAAGTCATAGACACTTTCTCTGTTTTTTACTGACTTTTTGTCATTCATTTGCTACCATCGGTGTCTCCATAGCCCTAAAGGACGCCGTTCTAGTGAGCCCAGAACTTTGGTGACTTTTCGGGGTCTTTAAAGATTGAATCCACGTCATTAGATCTGATAATAAGCATCTTTTAGCATCAGTTAAACTGCACATTTTAGTGTGGCATTTTATTGTGGCCAGCCTAAGGCACACTTGTGCAATAATCATGCTGTCTAATCAGCATCTTGATGTGCCACACCTGTGGGGTGGATGGATTATCTTGGTAAAGGAGAAGTGCTCACTAACACAGATTTAAACAAATTTGTGAACAATATTTGAGAGAAATAGGCCTTTTGTGTAGATGCAAAAAGTCCTAGATCTTTGAGTTCAGCTCATGAAAAATAGAGCAAAAACAAAAGTGTTGCATTTATATTTTTGTTCAGTGTAGATATTTTGAAAACCATTCATCACAGAATGTTTATCATTTCACCGTTGTGTCCCTAAGAGATGGAAGAACAAGTCTGTGCAAATAAAAGGCTCAGTCACTGTTTTCTGTGTGTTATGAACAAATCTCTGAGTTTCAAATTCTGATTTGTTTTGTCTTTAGTGTCCTGCAGCTCTTTTAAAAATCTAGTGACATTACTCCGGTTGATAAATTCTTAAAGCCCAGGTTGTCCTGAAAAAAAGGATGTATAGAGCTTGACTGCATCACAGGGTTGATGTTTTACAGGCTTTTTAAGACAAAAAGTCCAGACAAGACATGATGGTGAAAAAAATTGCTGTGAGCTCTAAGGGTTAAAAATGACACCCACCTGCTTTAATTCTTGTCAGAAAATACCGTTTTCATGAGGTTAGAGCTTTTAGAGCTGGAGGATTTTATATGCAGAATTTCTGCAAACATCTCTTTGGTTCCCAGCTCACTTTGTGTGTCTGTGTGTGCTACAGGTGGTGTTGTCATCCAGGGGTGAGACAGACGCTGCAGGCCGGAGGTCTCATCATCAGATTCCCCAGAGTGTCGAACCGCCTGATTGAATTGCCGGAGGATTACAGCGTCCTGATCAACCAGGCGTCCAGCTTCACGTCAGTACTACACAAACTAACACCCCATAGAAAGATGCGTTGTTTTTAACCTCTTCAGTCATTTTAAAACTAACAGCTTTGAGTTTTGAGAGCTCATCAGACACAGATGCTCTCCCATGATCAGGTAAATGTCTTATACTCAGAAAATCAGGGTTTGATCAAATCAGAATTAAGGTGGACATTTTTTCTGTGTGTGAGGTCTGCAGATTTCCTCCAGTATAAAAATGTAAACTTAACCTTGATGATTTATAATATCCTTGCTGAGCCATAAAAATAGAAAAAGGAAACAGTAAAAATAGTTTGATAAAAAGTCAGGAACATAGGAGAAATTTGTGTTTTCTCTATATTTTCAATTTTGCATCTCACAGTTATGACTAAAAGTTATGGTTTTGACTTTTTATGTCATATTTTAACCTTTACATCTCATAAATTTCACTTTTTATCTCGACTTTTTACCTTTTAGATTCATAATTTGAATTTTTAAACCCTTTTTTGACCTTTTAGAGTCATGGTTTCAACTCCAAACTTCGACTCTTGTCTCATTTTTGCTTTTTAAACTCATGATTTTAAATTTTATTTCATATTTTGACTTTTAAAACTCATAAGTTTGTAATTTAATCTCATCTTTTGACATTTTAAACTCATGATTTCGATGTTAATCTCATATTTTGACCATTAAATATTATGATTTTTAATTTTATCTCAGTTAACTGATCATTTGAACTCCTAACTCTTTTTATCTCATATTTTGCCCTTTAAAAACATTATTTTTACTTTAAATGTCATGTTTCTACTTTTAAAACTTACACATTTGACTTTTATCTTAGATTTTGAGTTTTTAACTTATCATTTTGACATTTTAATCTCAAAATCATTTAGGTTGACAGTCAGTGGTTAAATATTGACCCTGTTAGGCCCTCAGGTAAGACCCAAATTCAGAATCCGGCCCCTGCTGTGATTGAGTTTGACACCAGCTTTAGAGTATTGGGAAGAACGGGATGCTCCCTGTCTGCACTGCAGCCTTTCAGTATTTAAATTCTCTACCCTGTGAATTCCGGTTTTCCCTTTAATAGTAGAGCTTCTCCCACTTTTATTTTGAATGTGGAGGAACAGCAATGCTCTCAGACTCCATCTATGTCAAAGCAGGAGCTACTTGAGTCTGAGGGCTTGGTATTAAAGGAAAGCACTCGACAATATGGGCACTTATTAAAGTTCTTATACTCACAGGCCACGCTCTTGAATAAAGGCAGTAAAACCCAGATGTGTAACGATTGTATTGACTTGTGTTTAACCTATAATATGTTTCACGTGCAGGTGTCCACGGTCAGGGGGAGACAAATCTCGAGCTCCCACCTTGTGTCTGGTCTGTGGCTCCATGCTGTGTTCTCAGAGTTACTGCTGTCAGACAGAGGTAGATGGGGAGGACGTAGGAGCCTGCACCGCTCACACCTTCACCTGTGGAGCCGGCGTGGGCCTCTTCCTCAGGTAAAATGCCCTGCACTCTGATATTCTCCTGCCAACACTGCAGCTGACTGTAGATGTGAAGCTCCAACACTGTGATTGAAATATGTCAGCATCTGTTGGCATGATTCTTATAACTGGGGTCAGCTGTCAGGGATAATTAGAAGCATTTTTCTCAAATTTTTGACATTTTACAAACCTAAAGAAAGCAAAGAACCAGCTTAACACCAAGTTTAACCAATATCTGCATGTCCAGAATCTGCTGTGTTGCAGTCTTAAACCTGCTTCATGCACTCCTCTTGCACACCTGATTATCAGGAAGCTTGACTGCCCAAAAAAGGGCTTAAGATACTTGGTTTCTGTCTCAAACCACTCTTTCACATTACTTTTATTTAAGGCCTTTGCACACCGAGCCTGCTATTTTCCCATGCTTTTTTTTGTCCATAACCTGAATAAAAAACATCATGCACTCGGACATTACACACCAAGTCCACTGTGTTTTATTTGTATTTACTGCAGAAATTTGTAGAATGTGGCAATTTATTTTGTACTGCAACAAAAATAAGCAACGAGGATGAGCCTCTAAAATCACTCTAGATCCATTCATCGTGACAGATCTTCATACAGCACATGCTCGAGTGTCACAGCTGTGCCGAGATGGAGAGATGGAGAGCAGCTCTTAGTTCAGCCTCTGTTAGGTTGCTGAAACAACAAACTTCAGCCTTAATCTGTTAAATTTGATATCCACATAACACACGGGCAAACCAGGGTGTTTAAAGTGAGGTTTCTGTGTGAGATGGGCTAAAAGTCTGACGGGGTTGAGTGAGCAAGCAAGACGGAAGCAGCACACGCCAGTCTTGTAGTTCTTGAGTCCTGGGCTATGACTCGAGTCCTGATTTGGAGGACTCATGACTCGACTTGGACTCAAGCGCTGATGACTCGGACTTGGATTCAGACTTGAGCTTTAACAATGAAGAGGAGGACTCGGACCTTTCTTGCGGAAGACTAGTTTAATCTGTAATATTTATCTTTTTTGTGAGAAAACCCCGCATAATTGGTCAGTGTTCATGCATCCTGGTGTGCATTCAGTTGCATGCGCGTTCATGTGAGTCTGACCTGTCTGTGAAATCAACCAGAGGAGAGAGGAGGAGGAGCAGGCAAGCCTGGGTGACAGAGAGAGGAGCTGATAGGTTAATAGGAAGCTTAAACCTGTGGCTCTTCTCTGTATTCCTGCAGTAATCTTTACAAGAAATTAAACTAAAATGCAGCCAGCCTACCTTTGAGCCGCTGAAAATCTCCATCAGCTGCTCAGCCTTGCTATATTAGCTGCTGTTGCTGCTGTACAGTAATCCTCCTCAATCTTAGAGTGATAAAAACTCTGAAACCTTGTAGTGAGTCCCCTTAGTTAAAAATATCAATCCAACACTGAAATCTGCGTTAACATCGGCAAGATAACGCTGATTAGTGACGTGCGGTAAAATTATGATGTGTTTAATGACAACTCAGACTCTAGAGTTTCAAAGAGGGACACAGTTAAGACCTTTTATGATGTGTTCAAATATCCCACGGAGAAAATCAAAATTTTAGTTTTTAGTGAGAAATCTGCATAAATCCAGTCATTTTAAAGGAGGAATATTTAGTATATGATAGATGTAAGGTATGAGTTCAGTTAAAAACATGTCTCATTTTTTCACCCTAAATATACAAATAATCCTGTGAATATTAATAATATTATTGATGAAGAGTGTGATCATTAAGGAGTATTAATAAGAGTATAAATATCAATAAAAATCAATGGTCCTCATCCTGGACTGGAATGTTTTTTAGATTTCATCGACTAAAACTGGACTAAATCTATGAAGGTCAATCAGGACTAACTTGTGACTAAAAGTATTTTTGTCTAAAGACTAAAACTAAAAATAGTTGCCAAAATTAACCCTGTCTCCCAAGTCTACTCCACCACTGGGTCGTAGATGTTTGGTTTTGTTTGTCCACAACTGCTGTAAACAGCTTCTCTAGCCCTTTAAAATAAAAAGTTGAAGAGATTCATGCACTAATAAAACGCATCAGCCTAGCCCACCTGAAAAGCTGGAATGGCTTAAAAATAACTAAAAATCTAGGTTTTAGGTGATGGGGACTTGTCTAGGACTCAAACACAGGTAAAGGGGACTCAACTTGGACTTGACTCTGATTTTTCTTTGGTGACTCGGACTTGACTCGGACTTGAACGATCAATCGTTCAAGTCCACATCAGTTTAAGTCCATTCAAAGGACTTAAACTGATGTGAAAATCTGCATAAAATTAAACTTGTTCCAAATATATATATATATATAATGACAGTGAAATCTTCTCGTTAGTGCAAACATAATTAGAACGACATGAATGGAAAGAATTCGGACAATAAAAACAGGCTCAGTGTGCAAAGGCCTTCACGCTCCACCGCCGCTGGTAGTTTGAATTCACTGGAGACTGAACAAAAGATGGTGGGGATTTCTAACTGTGCAGTGTTGAACAGTTATTTGTGCTAATGTTAGCGTGCTGATGGACTCTGTGTTTGTGTTTGCAGGGTCAGAGAGAGCCAGGTGTTGTTTGTAGCAGGTAAAACAAAGGGCTGTTTCTATCCTCCTCCATACCTGGATGACTATGGAGAGACGGACCAGGGCTTGAAGTAGGTGTACACCGACACACAAAGATGCACCCTTCTTTATCTTTCTATGCATGAATGCATGTGTTGAAATGTTTGTGCTGCAGTTTGAAATCCTCTCTGTGGGTGTATTATTGAGTGATTGATAACTCAGGGTTACTGAACTCTAAATCAAACAAAGAGCTTCATGCACTGATATCTTCCTTAGATTTTTCTAAAATTTGATCTCAAGAAGGGAAACCTTTGTGGGATTCATGACACGTTCTTAAACTGATGAACTCATTAGCTTAAAGCACAGGCACGTTTCTTCTGATTAGCATAGAGGAAGCCCCTTTTATGCCCATATAAGGGCATGAGACTGACAGTGTGCACACACACAAGGCATAGGAGTGAGAGGAGAAGAAGCAAGATTTAAGTGTTGTTCAAATTAAAATAAACTGTAAAAGCAATGACAGTATTTTAAAATACATAACTAGTTCTAAAGTGGATGAAGTGCTGCTTCAAATGACACCAAACAAGGAAGAGTAATATAAAGTTTTAGTGATAGTGAAAGTGATATCTGTGGTTCAAACAGTGCTCTCATTGAAATGAATTTTCTCAGGTTTTAAAACACAATGCTTGAAAGTGATGGAAAATTACATTAAAATTATATTATTATAATTAATATAAAATATATTAAAATGCCTGTTTGTGAACAGAAAATGGGTGTTAACACACATTAAATTTATATTCAAAATGTAACATTTTACTGTTGAGATCAAACACTGCATGTTTAAAATGTTGCTTAACTATATTTAAGTCATATTATTTAATCATATAAAAGGGTTATATTGCTAACACATTTAACACATTACATTTTATCCTTGTATGTCAGATTTTAGATGTTGATAGGAGTGTTCTTAGATTTTATTCTTAGCTTAGAACAAATCACAGGCAAGAAATCTTTGGTGAATGTCAGAATCTTCTTTAAAAAGCCTTCAGTGTTTTTCTTCTGGTGAATGAGATCCAAAGACTTTTTAAGACCCAAACAAAGAAAAATGGAACGCCCGTTGGGACTTCATAGTGGATTTTATGTGGGACTGTTTGGCTGTCCCACATTTAAAAGCCCTTTAGTAATCTTAAGTCATCTCATGATTATATATTTTTTTTGTCCTTGCAAACCGTTGTTTCCATTCTTCATCTGGAACCCACATTTACATAACTTTGAATTTCTTCTTCTCTTTTCAATTTTCTGTAAGTGAATATGCAGATAATACGCTGCAGTCCCGTTATTGTTCACCTGAACAGCAAATCCACAAAAACAGTAATTATAAAAAATATTCAGACACTTCTCAAAGGAAAAAATAAAATTTAAGACCTCTTACAAGAAAAATCATTTTTTAAGAGATATTATGACCCTGAATTAAAAACAAATCAAATTTTAGATTTTTTCTAACTTCCACATGAACCCTGGTGACCCCACAGGTGTGCTAACCCCACAGGTGTGCTAACCCCCTCCTGTAGAGTGTGTGCACTAATGTTTGTGTTTGTGTTTTTGCCTGCAGGCGGGGGAACCCTCTCCACCTGTGTTTGGAGCGCTACAGGAAGATTGAACGTTTGTGGCGTCAGCATGGTATCGCCGAGGTCATTGGTCATGCTCAGGAGGCCAATCAGACGCTGGTTGCTATCGACTGGCAGCATCTGTGATGTTGAGCTCCGCCCATGTTCAGAACCTGGGTTGGTAATTGGCTGTCCTTGTCGCCCTGCCTCTTTTTAAAAACAACTCCTCCTTGACTAATCAGCTTCCCAGCGCTGAGCTCAGATCAGCCTTCAGGGATTTTTTTGGGACTTCTGGCTTTTTGGTTTCTGTTTAATGGAGGACTTTTACCTTTGACCTCTTACACAAGTGAGAGAGGGGATACATAACTGACTCCATATTTAGTGCTTTCACTCACACAGCCTGGAAGTTTCTGAAGTTTCTATACCAATTTTAAATTGAATTTTCAGCAGATGTTGAGTTTTGTAGTTTTGAATTTTTTATGTTTTGAAACAGTCAAAATTCTGCAGAAGAATTTGGTTTACAGGCCACTTCAAAGCTTCGTCTTTTATTTATCATGGGTATCAGACTGTCTGCTCTCTACATGATGGATTGAGGAGGTCTGTTTGAGATCCTCTGATCATAGTACTCATATCAGCTGCTGAGGTTCATTGTGCTGCAGGACTAAAGGACAGAACAGGAACCTGGATCATGAGAATGCTGATACATTAAAGACTTAGTGCAAATATGAATGATCCTGCAGTGACGGGGAAAAGAGAAGGGTCCAGTCCAAATTCAGAGAGTAACTAAACCCCAGAGATTCAGCCGATGTTCATCTGCCTGGACAGGTGGAAGGATAATACATGTCCTCTCAGCCACAACATCATAGTCTATGCTGCTAACATCAAAGGTAGACTCATTATGAGCTTCCTGACAGTGAAACCATGTTTCTATGCTCCTGCAGAAGACTCAAGTGTATAGTGTCAGACTTGTTTTTAGAAAAACATGGTTCATTCAGGATCTCTAAGAAAAGGCTACACTACCCACAATTCTCTCTGGTTGGTGGAGGCTGCCAGTTTCAGCTATCAGCTGCTTCTGCTGAGGGTAACCTTCATGGATGAAATGGGCTGGTGCCACATAGGTCACTGAATCAGCCAATAGAAACATTCAGTTGCAGTTGCCTTTCTCCAGCCTGTAGAGGGCAGTCACCATGCATAATGCTAACACTAAATGTTGAATTTCAAAGCTGCATTTCCAAATGTTGATATTTGGACCAGCATTGATCAACAGCACGACAAAAACCCATAAACAGAAGTTTTCAGCTGAACTAAAGGGTCTAAAGGGTTTAGCTGCTCTTTAATGAATTATCCAGAACATTTTCACTCCACGCAAACGAGTAAAGATAGGAAGTTTTTACAGCTGCTTTTGTTCAGATCACTGATGATCCAGATCCAGGAGTTCACTGCTCATTCTGCAGCAACATCCGGACCGTCAGTGAGTGAGGAATATTACTTTTAGTCATATGAATCATTCTTTGTGTCTTATCCATCAGTTTGGCAGAATATCAATCCACATATCAGAAGTGTGTTTAGAAATGAAAGGCAGATCAGATGACTGCTCTTGTTTTCTCTTTTTTAAGTTTAGTTTGTTGTTTTAAGTTTCTATTTAAAGAGATGTATGCTTCGGTGTGACATTATTTTCTGTTCACAGGGGCTGACTGCGGGTTTTTTAATTTCTTTTTTTAGTTTATGACGTGAGATTCAGACATCCTGAACAGACAGAAACACAGATATCTGCTTCATTTATTTATTTATTTATTAGTTTGGAACAAATATCTGATTTGATCTGATATCTGAATGCCCGTTTTATTTCTTGTTTCAGATTTTTTGCTCATTTATGTTCAGTTTTAAACAAAAAGATTTTCTGATCTACAAATGTGTTCAAAGCATGTCGCCTTCTCACGCTTCATCGTCTATCACAGCTAACTTGTTAATATGTGAATTTTTGTAAAATTGACTTATGTACATTACTGTATAAGAATAACAAAACAAATAAAAATGTTAAAAGATCTCTCCGAGTCCCTCCTGTTTGATTCTGAAAGGTGGGGTAAAAGAATGGACGACATGACAGCTCTTCTTCAGTGAAACCAAAACCTTTGGAGCTGCAGTACACCTGCAAATGTTTCATTTAGGGTTTTTTTTATCATTTTTATTAAATAAAGTCAGGTCAGGTGAAATTATTCCAGTAGTATCATTTAGTATAGACATTAGTAAAGCAGTTTTTATTCAAGCACTATTAATAAATAAATGTAACAAAGTTGTGTTAATTAGATTAAACATAAAAGTGTGTGTTGAGTGAATGCAGCAAAACTCTACAACTAAAATCAGCAGAACTGTGTTAAGTAAATTCAACATAATATTTTGTAAGTGCAACTTAGCTGTTCAATTTGATTTTTATAAAATGCACTTTAGCTGAGTTTACTTAGCCATATGAAACTATATTAAACTTTCTAGTCCTCTTCTCCATGGCTGTAGCAACGGGGGGAAAAGGGGCACTGATTACTGGGGCCCTTGAGAAACCTGGAATGAAAATGTATTTTTATTTTGTTCAATAATTCTTCTTGGTAACTTGTGTCATTAATGAATCAAAAAGTGGCTAGATGAATCGGCCAACAGGCTGAAATTTGCATCAAATAGAGTGAAATAATACTGGGGGCAGCCCGCAAGATGAAGATGATGGAGGAGGAGAAAGCAGGGACAGAGAGCAAGATGAGGATGGAGGAGGATAAAGCAGAGACAAGAGAGCAAGATGTTGAGGGTGTTGGAAGAAAGGAAAGCAGGGAAAATGATGATTTTCCTGTGAGCTGAGAAGTAGGAGAAGGCAGAAGACCGAGGTGAAGAAAGTGAGAGCAGTGCAGTGCAGGTTTTTTGCAGACTGGCTTCTAAAGATGCAGACATACCAAAAATGTCACCCACAGATAAAGCAGGCAAGCCATTTCCAGTTTACTTTGAATATTCAAAGTTAGCCAATGGGTGTGAGAAAACGCTTTCTCTTCACTCATAAGGTGTCAAAGCAATCTAAAATCCCACTGAACAGCAAGGATGGATTGAAGGTAAATATTATCAATTGGTAAAAATTGTCCAGAAAACTACTAGAACATGAGAAAAGCACTCCCCATCAGGAGGGCAATTTGAAATGGAAATGTCTAATAATACAAGTACATATTCATTTAATAGCAATAACTATTGCTCATTAGTAGAGGGAAAATCTAGTTCAAATTACATTAAAATTCATGGACATTTGAGTTGGCAGGCTAAAGGGGGTCCTGGGTAATTTGTCTTCCTAGGGGGCCCAGAATCCCTAGCTGCGCCACTGCTTCTCATTTCTGCAACCCAGTTTTGTGGGACCAGTTGACATAACTGTATTAAGTAAATGTAACATTTCAATTCTTGGTGCACAGTACAGGTGATAATCGCTGTCCTCTGCATGTTAACAAATGTTCTGAAAAATAAAATCAAAATACATGAAAATAACTTTTTCTTAAACCTGGAACTCATTTCATAAAGCAGGTTTAGTGCAAGTGTATCAACCCTGAAATGACAAATTTTTACGTTTTAAAAATTTAAAAATTATTTTCATTAAGAATATATAGTATATGTCCGATTTTTGTGTGCTTTACAAGTTTTTATCATTTAAATTAGTGCTGCTCAATCAAAGAGCTAAATTGTTGAAAAATACATTTGCAAGCCACAATCTAAGTGGTGAAAAGTGACAATTAAAATAAGTCAAAGGTGGAAAAAGCACTGGGAGAAAAGTGGCAAAAATGGGTGAGAAGTGGCAATAAAAATGGACTATAGGTGGCAAAAAATGAGTGAAAAGTGACTTTAATGGGCAAATATCAGAAAAAAGGTGGGATAAGTGGCATTCAATTGCATAAGGCAGCTTAAATGGGCGAGAGGTGGCAAGAATATGCAAACAGCAGCAAACACTGGGAGAAAAGTGGCAAAATGGGGAGAAAAGGTCGCATAAAAGGGCAGAAAGTGGCAAAAATGGGTGAGAAGTGGCAATAAAAATGAGCTACAGGTGGCAAAATGGTCAAAAACATTGCAAAAAATGAGTGAAAAGTGACTAAAATGGGTAAATGTCAGCAAAAAAGGTGGGAAAAATTGGCAAAAAGTGGTATTTACCTGCAAAAAGCAAGATAAAAGTGTCAAAATTGGTGAAAAGTTACAAAAAGAAGTCCCAAAAATGGGCTAAGAGTGGCAAACGCTGGGACAAAAGTGAAAAAAAAATGTGAAGAAAAAGTGGCAACAAAAGGCAAAAAGTGGCAAAGATGGGTGAGAAGTGGCAAAAAAATTAGTGAGGTTGCAAAAATGGTCTAAAAGTGGCTAAAACATGGCAAAAAAATGAGTGAAAGTGACTAAAATGGGTAAATGTCAGCAAAAAAGGTGGGAGAATTGACAAAAAGCATCAGAGAGTGGCAAAATGGGAAATAAGTGTCATCTTACTGCAAAAGGCAGCTAAAATGGGCAGTGCAGCAAAAAAGGCAAAAAAAAAGGGGCCAAAAATTGCAAAAAGCAGGATAAAAGTGTCAAAAAGAAATGGCAAAGATGGGCTAAAAGCAGTAAAAATGGAATAAAAGTAGAAAATAAGGGCAATGGAAATATACAGACAAAAACTAGAGATTGACAGTTAAGTTTGACAGTAAAAGACTACTGTATACGTGTGGGAAACAAACTGATTGTGACTTGCAATGTATAATTTCTGAGGTCATAGTTTCCTTTTTAAGGTTTTCTGAGGAAATGATATTTTAAATTTAGACATAAAAGAGCCACAAATCATCACAAAAGAGCCACATGTGGCTCCAGA
This sequence comes from Cheilinus undulatus, assembly GCF_018320785.1. Classification (NCBI taxonomy): domain Eukaryota; kingdom Metazoa; phylum Chordata; class Actinopteri; order Labriformes; family Labridae; genus Cheilinus; species Cheilinus undulatus. The sequence continues at coordinate 3,216,606 of NC_054870.1, forward strand.
GCCACACATTGAGTATCACTGATCTAAATTAACACAAAGCATGGGTAACCGTAACCATTCTGGTAGGACTTGCTCAAACCGTGTCTGGTTATCAAATTAGGCCTTTGTTTTTTAAGTAATAGCAGAGTGACCAGTCCCACAGCCTAAACATTAACATATTAAGGCCTAAAATAGGCTATCACTCTAGAGGATAACACATCTAACCATGGACTGAAATTAAATTAGTTTATCACTTAAATATTTATTTTTCAAAGCTCAGAAATTATGAATTAATTCTTATATATATATTTGTTTTTGTTTTTTTACTTCAATGTTGCTTTTTCTTTTATGTGGCCCTAACTAACTAACATCATACAAGGTCTAACTTTGTGCCCCTGAAATAATTCAATAAGCACAGAGGATTTGCTAGTGCATGGATTTTTTCTTGTCACCTGTTACCTGTTGGTGGATCATTGAATCAGGGATCCATTGATGTTGGCTTTTTATGTTCATGTCGCCAACACTGAACTCGGAATTAACTTACTCAGAACCGATTTAACTAACTCAAATCTGCTGTTCTGAAACGGTTCACTCATCTGAAGCTAGATCAACTCAGGGTTAGATTTATTGAAGCTCTTTCTTGAAATCAGCCGATGGTCTCTGTCTGTATATTCAGTCATTATTATTTTGATTTATGCCCAAGGGTTTTTTTGTTTTGTTTTTTGTTTTCAGAAAAATTCAGGCTGCAGAACGAAGCTGTGCATGTACCATAGTACATACTCAGAATGTTTACATGCATATTAAAGACAAGCTACTGTTCAGTTGGAGTGGGATTTTAAACTAGACTTTGTCCCAGTATACTAGCACTGATAGGGAATTCATTTATCAGCTAGAGCATGTCCACCTAGCTACTGTAGAAGGTGGTATCCCTGCTGTCACTTTCTGATCATGCTCACAAATACGCAAAAGTTAAATCGGTTTTATGTCAAACAGTAAAAACATGAACAAGTGTTACAGCTCTGTACACTTCATACATTCTCCAAACACAGGCAGACATTGATGACTTTCCTGCTGCTGGTTTATATAGAGCTCCTCCTCCAAATCCACCATGAAAACGAAACACAATATAAATGTGACAATGAACGCTCTGTGTCAGCAAAATGTAAAGAAAGCATGCATAGCATGAGTAGGACTTATTGTACCAATATGAATATGTGATAAAATAAAATAAAAAATGAAGTCCAAGCTCTCTGCTGAGAATCTACTCTGAGTCTCATGAGAGCAGCCTGAGACTTTAGAAGCAAATTCAAAATAAAAGCACTATATCTGTTCTTAGTAAAAGAATGAATTATAGCAGTGGTTCCTGACCTCTTATCCCTGGAGCCCTCCTACCTCTATCTCAGAAAAGCTGAGCCCGACTTTGTGGACCCAAAAGCACACAATGCTGTTTTCAGTGTGCCTGAAAAATAGATTCCTTTCTTTATGTGTTTATAAATGTGTTTATATCTCAAGAGTAATCAAAAATAACCAAAAATGACATTTAATCATAGGAAGCAGAGTGTTTGTTCATTCACTTTCTGCTCAATCTAAAGGCAACGTTAGACTTTTTTAGGAGAACTAGAGTACTCCAAAATTAATCTCTGCAAACCTTGTATGATGATCCAGATTTTGATTTATGTTCTAGAGTTTCTGCATATTTTCTTGTGTTTCTGTGTGAATTCTTTTTAATGTTTCCAGTTTTATTTTGTATTTAGGTAATTGTGTGTTTGTCATTTTGTCATATTTGGTTCTAGTGTTTTTTGTTTTTAAATCCTCCTGTTTCCTTACAGTAGTTTGGACTTCTGGTATTGTGTTATTTATGTTCTGTCCACATCAGAATCTGCACTGCTTTTTCAAATTCTGGCCAACTTAATTAATTTTTTAATTTTTTGATTATTTAGAGCCCAGTTTTTCATGGTAAAGTTTCCCTTTCTCTGGTGCACAGTCATGTTAGAACAGGAAGGGGCCATCCCCAAACTGTTCCCACAAAGTTAGGAGCATGGAATTGTCCAAAATGTCTTGGTATGCTGAAGCATTCAGAGTTCCTTTGACTGGAACTAAGGGGCCAAGCCCAGCTCCTGAAAAACAAGCCCACACCATAATCCCCCCTCCACCAAACTTTACACTTGGCACAATGCAGTCTGACACATACCGTTCTCCTGGCAACTGCCAAACCCAGTCTCGTCCATCAGATTGCCAGATGGAGAAGCGCGATTTGTCACTGCAGAGAATGCGTCTCCACTGCTCTAGAGTCCAGTGGTGGCGTGCTTTACACCACTGCATCCGACGCTTTGCATTGCACTTGGTGATGTATGGCTTGGATGCAGCTGCTCAGCCATGGAAACCCATTCCATGAAGCTCTCTACCACTGTTCTTGAGCTAATCTGAAGGCCACATGAAGTTTGGAGGTCTGTAGCCATTGACTCTGCAGAAAGTTGGCGACCTCTACGAACTATGTGCCTCAGCATCCGCTGACCCCGCTCTGTCATTTTACGTGGCCGACCACTTGGTGGCTGAGTTGCTGTCATTCCCAATGGCTTCCACTTTGTTATAATACCACTGACAGTTGACTGTGGAATATTTAGGAGTGAGGAAATTTCACTACTGGACTTGTTGCACAGGTGGCATCCTATCACAGTACCACGCTGAAACTCACTGAGCTCCTGAGAGCGAGCCATTCTTTCACAAATGTTTGTAGAAACAGTCTGCATGCCTAGGTGCTTGATTTTATACACCTGTGGACATGGAAGTGATTGGAACACCTGAATTCAGTTATTTGGATGGGTGAGTGAACACGTTTGGCAATATAGTGTATGTCAGAGGAATTCATCTATCGTCCCCTTTCTTTATTCAGTTATGGACATGGCAGATGTTAACTGTGGCCCCTTGTGCTTGGAGTCATCGTTTGACATGGTATCAGCCCTCACAGCTCTGCTGCTGTCAGTCTTCGGATGTTTCCAGTTTCCTATTCACTGCTGTTCAAACTATCACTTCATTCTGCTTCCTGTAGCTACGGCCCACCTGTAACACAAGCTTCTCTCAGAAGAACTGAACTTTGAGCTGTGACAGGCCAAGAGGGTGAAAATGCTGCTTAACATCAAACCAATTAGCAGTAAGTCGGAGGATTACAGGCAGCAGCTGATCTGCTGTTAATGGGATCAGAGCTGATCGGAGGGTTGGGATGACAAGTCGCAGCTCACTCTCAGTTCAACCTTTTCTTCTGTGAGAAAAATATCAGTGTGGAGGAGGACTAAACAGCGGGTTGTATGTTGTAATTTTCTTGCAATGTTATGGCAGACTCCTCTGCCTCCCTATCAGTATGGACAGTCCTAACCTGCAGCTCGGCATTATGGGTCTAAGACAAGGAGTTTTGGCGGAGTCGCGTTCAGCTGCTTCTTCCTGGAACCGATCAAAACTCTGAACGGATTCTCAGTTTGCTTTTCAAAGGAACCTGATTTTCTCCTTGATACCTGTTTTGAAGTGATTATTGATTTTTGTTTGGTGTTGCTTTCACACTAAAAGTTCAAAATGCCGTTCATGCCGGTGAAGTTTACCCTGCAGAAGCGGGTGAAGCTGGCTCAGGGCCTGTGGATGATGTACTGGCTGTCAGTCATTGTAGGGATCCTAATCTTCAGCCTTGGTATCTTTTTCAAGATCGAGCTGCGAAAAAGAAGCGAGATGATGGACAATAACGAGAGCCATTTAGTGCCCAACCTGTTGATCGTGGTTGGTTTGTTGTCCTGCGGGGTCAACGCCTTTGGAGGGAAGGTGTGCCACGACTCTCTGGACCCGGGCAAATATCCAAAATGGAAACCGATGCTGAAGACGTACCTGCTGATGTGCTGCGGCTTCAACGTGCTGATGCTGTTGACGGGTTTGCTGTGCTTCCTCATGCAGTTCGCCATGTACCTGACCCTGGCTGAGGGCCTGAAAAATAGCATCAAATTCTACAAGGATACAGACACGCCAGGACGCTGCTTCATGAAGAGGACGCTTGACATGACACAGATTGAGTTCCGCTGCTGTGGCAACAACAACTACAGGGACTGGTTCGAGGTGCAGTGGATCAGCAACCGCTACCTGGATATGAGCAACGACCTGGTCAAAGAGTGAGTACTCAACTGATCATTAAATCTGCAACCAAAGCCAGCTGTGACAGGAAATCACTAGATCAACAAATACTGTTAATTGAGTTATCTATCAACTGGAAGCGTTGTCAATCCTCTCATATCTGGGGTTCTTAATCTAAAAAATGACTTGGAAGCTATTTCGGACAGCTGAAGATGGCTGACAGGACTGAGAGCTGATGATATAAAATATATTTCCCTCTGATCAGGATGTTGAACTGCAAAGCTCTTGTCTTCAGGCCTCATTTCTTTTAATTCTGCGATTTTTTTGAAACTCGGGGTCATCAAAAGCACAAACTGGGATCATCTCTGAGCTCCCTAATGAGAAAAGCCTCATTCAGACCTCCAACATCCGAGTGGGGGGTGTTTTTCAGCTGAATCACACTTTGAACCCTCGGAGCTCAGCAACACCACAGAGAGAGTTTTCTTAAAACGGGTCAATGAAGGATAACTGAGGGAATTAAGTGGGTAAAAGTTACCGTGCAGGAGGTCGATGCACTGGCTTCCCTCCTTTAAGTCTATAATCTTTAGGATCTTAACTCGACCGAGCTGCAGCTTACGCTCCCACTTACATGGCAAGGTTAAACGAACCATTCGTCTCTCACCATCAAAGCTTCTGAGAAACACTTCAAAACGGGATGGTTACAAACACATAGAGGCAGGATTTGATTCAATCGGTGATTATTTTCAGCTAACAGGTAGAAACCAGTCAGGATCTAGTTGCATGTTTTGGTGTCCTGTTTCTGTGCTAATGCACTTAAGAGATATTACTCTCTCTCTCTTTGAGATGATTATTTCCTATCATCCAATCTTAACCTCGCCGTCAGCCACAGGCCACACCTACTGGTCATACCTGTCAATCAGTGATGGAGTTTCCGAATGTTATCTGCTTAAGGTCTTACTGTTGTGCTGAAAAACCATTGATTATATTTAGATTTACTGATTTGCTGCAGAGCTTGCTCCTTAGTGTGTTTGTGACTCTGTCTTAAAAAAATCAAATGTGAATGAAGGAAAATCAGATACTTTTACTTACCCTAGAAACGTCAGAATCTTTTGGTCATATTGACCCATTAAACTCTGCTGACCCCGCATCAGTGTAAGGTCTTCATTTGATTAGACCAGGTCTCTACTGTGGAGCCTCTCATACATGCATATGGTTTGATGGTGATGGCTTTCTTATTTTCAAGGTCTTTATTCGTGTAAAGGTCAGCAACTGTGAAAGATTTTGTTAAGATGCTGCTTTAATTTAGCAGTTTTTCTCCATCGGTCTCTTGGGCATCCCTCAGGGCTCTGTGCTGGGGTTTCTACCATTTCCCATTACACACTTATATCTTAGGTTATTCATATTATTTCATCTATTGTGAATAACATTCGTGATGTTTTTCATGAACAGGACAAAGCTTTAAGCATGTTTGTAATTGTTGTGCTACTGTTAAAATAGACATAAGACACGTTGGTCTCTAAGAACGCCACATTCGTCATATTCCATCCATCCACCCTGGACTGGTCACCAGTCAATCACAGGGCTGACATATAGAGACAGACAACCAGGCATGCTCACATTCACACCTATGGCGAGTTTAGAGTGATAAATTAACCTACTGAGCATGTTTTTGGTGGTGGGAGGAAGCCAGAGAGAACCCACACATGCACAGGGAGAACATAAATAAATAAAAAATAAATAAAATTAAAGGAAATTTAAGCTTTTCTTTGTCAAAACAATAAATTGAATATTTGTGTAAATTTTGTTAAAATCATTAATTTTTGTCCAGATGCATTTACTAGTTATTGTTCAATGTTTAAAAAACAAACAAACATTACAACCAATTTAATTTTTAATTTTCTGCAAAGAAAACTTAAAATACTTTTATTTTTTTATGTTTTTACAGCAGATTTTGTCACATTTTCTTTTTGTTTACAATTTTTGCTAACTTAAATTGACTTGCATTGACTGAGGAGGGGCGCTGCATGGGGGTCCTAGGCTGCAGGATGCCCTCTCTCGGGTTAAAGGGTCACCAAAGTTAGAAATGACTCAAAATACCACAAAGCCTCTCAGTTTGGTAGTTTAGCTGTAAGTTTAGCCCCTGGCCCCAGCAGTCCCGCTAAATATTTCCTCCCTCTGTGGTTAGACCCAGTTTGTGTCTGTAGACCTGAGCATGAGACCAGTAAGCGTGACTTCTTCATGTCTGTTCTGCAGCCGTGTCCTCAGTAACGTGGAGGGAAAGTACCTGATGGACAGTGTACCGTTCAGCTGCTGTAACCCCGGCTCCCCTCGGCCCTGCATCCAGCATCACCTGACCAACAACTCTGCCCACTACGACTACGACCACCGCACCGAGGAGCTCAACATCTGGACCCGCGGCTGCCGCGAAGCTCTCTTCTCCTACTTCAGCAGTATGATGTCCAGCATTGGAATACTAATCTTCCTCAAAATCGCCCTGGAGGTAAGAGAAAACCAGGGTTAGCATCAATCAGTCATGAGGGGTCTGGCTGCAGACCTGAGATCTCAGACACCCCCTTGCTACACTTCAAAAATAAAATTGCTTTAAACTTTTGATAACATTAAGTAAGGGTTAGGATGCCAAAAGTTAAAAACCTGACCTTTAAAATGGTTTGATAAAGCTGAGTGAACAGCCTGTTTACAAGAAAAAGCTCATCCTCCATGAAGCACACAAACACAGCAAATGTAGCTTATGTAGCTCTGTTAGCTGCATGAGCTACATAGATGATGGGGCTCCATAGCTAATGTAGCTAAAGCTCATGAAACACATGGATATCTATACGAATGCAGCTATGAGAATAGCGTTAGCTACGTAACTATCTTATCTATGCAGCTATGTAAGTTTTAGCTTTGTTTGCTTAAGCTCATGTTGCTAAAGCTAACGTAGCTACATTGGCTTGTGTGGTAACATTAACTATGCAGTGTAGCTATGTTAGCTATAGCGTTGTTACTGTGAGAGGCTGCATCTGGCAGGATGAAAATACATGCTAAAACAAAAAAAAATAAAAAAAATAAAGAAACAGATTAAACTTTTGGTAAGATTCAATGAGGGTTGGTATACCAAAAGTTAAAAATGAAAAAACAGGGCTACGTAGCTAATGTAGCCAAAGCTCATGAAGCACATGGATATCTATACTAATAGAGCTATGAGGCTAATGTTAGCTACGTAACCATCTTATCTATGCAGCTATGTAAGTTTTAGCTTTGTTTGCTTAAGCTCATGTTGCTAAAGCTTACGTAGCTACATTGGCTTGTGTGGTAACATTAACTATGCAGTGTAGCTATGTTAGCTATAGCTAAAGCCAAAGAGGCTAAAACGAGCCACCGTTCAAGTATCAACTTTTAAAACAGGTATACATAGATTACCTGGTTACCCTGGTTAGACCTCTGACCTATTTCTCTTTTTCATTCATGAAATGTTGTTCAGTCTGTAATGTTTGCATTACATTTCACAAATGTAACTGCAAGCTTTCGTTCATGAAAAAAAAATAAAACTAGAAATAAGTTGTACCTTCAAATTACGGCACTTCTGTTCTGACAGAGAAACCGTCTGAGGGACGTCTGAGATCTTGAGCAGACTCGAATCTACATCTACAGTCTCAATTCTCACTGTAGATGGTAGTACTGAACAAACTCTGAGTGGCGTTCGCCACTTGCTCTCTGAAGTCGTCTTTTGAAGCCAGAGCATGGCGGTCTTCTGACAGCTTTCACGTTCTGGTTTTCAGCCCGTGGTCAATATCCTTGTATAAAAGATGGAGGAGTTTAAAAAGAATCATCCCTGTGTGTCCACATACATGAACATTACTGAGCAAAAATGTTTTTAGCAAAGCTGCATGAGCTTTTCTCTGGTGTAAAATCACTTTAATATGGGATGCAGGCCTGTGTGACTTCTGGTGCTTCTGCAGCTGTTTCCAGTTCCATATCAGCTTCATTTCTCAGTCCTGGAGGATAAGACTCATCCACAGGGATAATTTTAGCAGATTTTCTAAATTGAGTCTCAGTTCTTAGATTAAATTCCTTTGAGTTTTAGTTATTAAGCTTTAGTCCATTTTAGTTTATGAAAATTCAGACATATTTTTGTTTTAGTTTTAGTCAATTAAAATATTATAGTCTTTACTTTGTGTTAGGATTAAATCAGCAAAACTGTAAAATTGATATCAATCAATATCTTAATTAATCCAAAATACACTGATGAGATAATGGCGTACCTTAAACGCATAGCGGAGAAATATCATGGATCCGAAAGTCCAACAGTCCAGCACTAACATTTTAGTCTCCTTGATGAAAAATAAACTGACTTTTGTCAGTTTTGATCCCCATAGATCTTGTTTGATATGCTCTAAAGAATGATATAATCAGAAGACGGAATGTTCATGAAGCTGGGGATGTTGGGGCCTTTTCCCTCCCATTTTTGCTTAAAAGTAGGCCATTGTCAGCAACATTTGGAAAATTGGGTGGAGCTGGCAAGGAGCGAGGGTTTGCCAGTTCATATGTACTCCTTCAGCATCTCCTAAAAATGCATCTGTTTGGGGCGCAGGTGGCCGAGTGGTTAAGGCGCGCCCCGCGAACAGCCCGTGTTTAAAAAAAATGCACCTGTTAATGTTCGTGTCTGTCCTGGTCCATAAAAGTTGTCCCTCTGACCTGCAGAGTGACGACAGCATCACAGCACTGAGCAGGCACTGACACCCATCAAAACAACCTATATAAGAAAATAAAGACATTACAGACAGAGCTGGCTTATTAATGATCATTAATATTTGATAATGTTTGATTTTAGGCAGAGCAGATCAATTATATTTTAGAAAAATCTGATTTATTTTGCCTTTTATTACTTCCAACAATGTCACATTTTGGTATGTGTTTACTGTTAGGTTAACATTTCTGATATACATGTTGGAAATTAAAAATAATCTATTTTTCTAGTTTTGTAAATTTATTTATTTTTTAATGCAGTGGCACCAAAACAAACATTCTTTTGTTTTCATGGGGAAAAAGCAGCTGATTAACTTTTTATTTGGCAAAAATTAAAACAGCTTGACCACATCAAGCAGGGCCAGACCACGTCTTACTCAGAAAACTCCTGCCCTTGTCTCTTAGATTCTCTGATTGTCTTTGCAGCACCTGAGGCAGCAACTAGCAGCTATAATCTTAGCCTGGCATTTAAACTGTTAGCAGGAAAAAACAGTGAATCTAGCTCAGTCCAAAGGTTATTAAATCCACAAAGTATTATCTAAAAAAAATCTAAAAGTTATGCATCAGATCATTTTTGTGGGAACCAGTTCTCCCTGGAGTCCCAGAGCTGGGAACAAAACCAGTCAAGACCTTTGTTGGGGTTAGCTGTGTCTCCCCGGCTGTCATATCTAATCAGCGTGGAGTTTCTCCTGGAGGTTAACACAGGATATGTTCTCCTAATCCTCTGATTTGAAACAAGATAAAGGGAGCACACCTGCATTAAATTAACTGAAGCAACCTTAAACGCTCCAGGTTAACTACATAATTGATCGGCGAGCGATTAGCATTAGTGATGAAGGAGCCTCTCCGCATGACAAATAAAACCAGGATAAGCTTAAAGACTTCACACAGTCAGACTCCACAAGGGAGCAGGCTCTTTCTGCACATGGAGCTTAATGTAGAGGCTCAAAACTGGGAAATAAGACCACATTATTACACATGTGACGTATTCAACCACTCTTTTTATTCAAAATCGGATCATTTTTGTATTATTGATCAGTCTGTAGAAGGGCTGCTTGATTGTGGCAAAAAAAAAAAAAAATTACAGTTTTTTTGACTGATATTAAAATTAAAACCACTTTATGCATGAATGCATGCATCATGCTTTATGCATGCTGCCTTGAGGTGCAGCCATAATCATGTGACCAATTCTGCAAGTTATTCTGCAGCCCTCCAAGTCCAAAAACTAGAGAGTCCATGCGAATGTGGTCGTTTTGGCTTTTTTTGTGCTCTTTTGTCTATCTCACCTCTCAGACTAGGGCTACGTTCACACTGCAGTTGAAAGTGACCAGAATCTGATTTTTATGCTCACATGTGACTTGTATCTGATTTTTTCTGACAGTGTGAACAGTGCAAGTCACACTGAATCTGACCGTTTCGAATCAGATTCAGGCCACTTTCGTACGTGGTTTTAAATCAGATACGTATCTGATCTTTTGGAAGTTGACGGCAGTGTGAACAGGCAAACAAAAAAATCAGATCTGAGAAAAGATCAGAATTGAGCATTAAGGCCTGCAGTGTGAACGCAGCCTAACAGAAGGTCGTGCTGTGGCTCCTCACATGAATTAAAGTGAAAGCTGTTGTGGTGGGAGCACATGCCTGAAAGGGAAGGGAGGGTGCACAAAGCCTATGGACAAAAGGAGCGCACCACAGCATGCAGCACAGTAATCACTTAATCTCAATTATCTTGTTTTCATGATCGTGGGAAGCCAAAATCGTAATTGAAATCGAAACTCAATTATCAGCGCTAATCTGTTGAAGTGTTAGCGCTGTGCAGCTCTGCTCCCCTTTAGTCTTCACATTAAAGCCTCACATTGTTTAAAGTTTAACACAGGAGCTTCTGAGGGTGGTTTCTGTTGAGTTTGGCACTGAAACATCTGAGGAATCAGAGGTCGTCACGCTGGAGTTGACTCAGGATTCAGCCGTGGATCAGGTGCTGAGGCGCAGTGTGTTAAGCTAAAGAGCGATGGTTAGGCTCACCGAGGATCAGGAACTATTTTTGGGGGGTATAATCTTTGCACAGCAGCGGCAGGTTGCATTCTGGGAAGATCAGGATGAGGGACAGTTCCTGAGAGTGAAAAGCAATTCGTTATTAGGGTCAAAACAACAAGGTTGACCTGAAGAGTCACGACAGGCAAAGGATTTAAAAGCAACATCCTGAACTCAATCGCTCTGCTCTATGCTGCTGCTGGTTTCTGCTTTCTTTGTTCATCTCAGCACAGATGAGCCAATCAGCAGCCCTCTACACATGATAGCTATATGTCATAGGAAAACAGCAAAATGACCACTTCATACCAGTCAGTGGGGACGAATAACTGTGGAAATTACCAGATTAAAAATGGTTACAATCTATCTGAAGTTCCTGTTTGCTTCAATAGATCAAACAGAGGAACCAGCATCAATTTCAGCTAAAAGTTTCAAATATAAAATGTAATTAGATATTTTTTTATGCAGGGTTAGCATACTAATCAGTATTTTTACAGATATGCAGCCAGAGCCAAAAGTCGAGTTTCTAGAGCTCCAGAGGCCTGGTGGGTTTATGCTCCTGATATACAGAGACTCCGGCCTCCTGCATGTCATCTCCACTTTCTCTCTCTGGCTTCTGAACCAACCCACTGCTCTGTCTCTTAAGATGAAGGCATAAATATATCTTAAAGTGAATAGGTTAGTTTCCATCTGCAGCTCCAGGCTCCATGGAGCTGCAGATGGAGCCTGGAAGAACAAAATAAAAGCAGAGAGGGAGATGGAAATACAGAAATAAAAGTGCAGGCAATAACCCTATGATAAAAAGTTAATATTAAATATAAAGATAAAGAGACAGGGGCCCTGGTAGCCTTGTGGTTTGGTCCACACAGCCACTGCACGAAGCTTGTCCTCACAGCAGGCAGCTTGGTTCAAATCTCTGGCCTGTGGTTTCTTTCCAGCATGTCATTCCCCACTCTCTCTCTTTCTCTCTCTCTCTCTCTCTCTATTACACACACACTCTCTCTCTCTCTCTCTCTCTCTCTCTCTCTCTCTCTCTCTCTCTCAACCCTGATCCACTGTGTTATCCCCTTATAAAAATCCCAAATAGATTTAAAAGAAAATATCAAGTCAGGGTCAATGTATAAACAACCAACAGGTTTTTATAATGAAATGGTAAATCAAAAATCAAGAAACGCTTTGTTAAAAAACAAACAAACAAACAAACAAAAAGATAGTAAAGAAAAACATGTGAATTAAATGTTCTTGGAGCTTTAAAGCACTTTTATATTAAATTGAGAATAGCAAAAATTTTAATTAATAAAATGATGTTTTTTCTGTCTCCCGTATTTATTTATTTATTTATTCGTTTTTTTGTTTTCCAAATAAGAAATGTATTAATGAAAAACAGCAAATTTTTGGATCAAAAATGGAATCATGTCTTCTTAAGTGTGCATTTTCTGAGCACATCACCAGACTGTTTTATGTATAGATACAAAAAAAAAAAAAGATTCAATACGATATATTTTACTATACGAATGAATACAATATAAAAAGGATATGATACAATTCAATTCAGTATGGAAGGATACATAATAAAGGATTACAGTACACTCAGAAAAATGATTCGTGGCATAGTTTATTTTAAGTATTTATATCTATTTGATTTTATTTAAATGCTTAAATTTGTATAATTTATTTATTGAAATTCCTTAAAATCAGCATAAATCTGTTAATTGCTAAAACAATTAAATTTAATCAGTTTAAAGGTATGAATATAGTTTAAATATGACGGGCTCAACCAAGATTCATTTAGTTAAAATGTATGAGATTGGTTTACATCAGGTTTACATAAAGACTTCAGTACATCCATTCAAACCACATTGGGTTTACTGGTATTATTACATAAACCTCATCCTTAATTGTTTCATTTACATTTGAGTGACAAATATGCAGCACATAAAGTTTATTGGCCTGTTTATGCTAAATCTAAGTCATTCAAATGGATGGAAGTTTTATATGCAGTTAGGCCTAAATATTTCTATGAGTGCATGAAAGGATAAATATGAAAGGATACAAAATAAAAGGATACTTCATGAAAGGATACAGTATGAAAGGATGCGATACAAGACAGTATGATTTGATAAAAAAAATTATACCATTAATAACAATACAATTTCAAAGTTACAAAATGATACGGTACCAAAAAATGTGACAAAACACAATACCATATGATACAAAACATAGAATATCATACAATGCAACATGATATAGCACAATACAAAAGATACAAAAGGATAAAGAATGAAAGGAAGTGATTTGATACGATATATCGCAATATGAATGAGAGGATGCAACACAATACAATATGATGTCATAGATTTATGTTCTTTTGGGGAAATTTGCCTGAAACGCCCGATGCTGCTCACATCCAGCTGCCACGCAATAATTACAACAACAACAATAATAATAATGATAATAATAATAGATTACAACAATAATCAACAAAAAATCAACCAGTAAATCAAAGCTTTTACTGAACCTGGTTTAGTTCAGTCCCAAATACAGCAGACAGTTCTGCTGGTTCAAATCCCAGCCCTGGCTCTTTTTGCTGCATGTCTCCCTCTCTTCCTCTCCCCATATTTTTTCATATTTCTTATATTTTAAGAACTTGGGTACACTAATTTATTGACTTATGCAGCAGGGATATTTTTTTGTGTGTGCATACCTGAGCGAATAGCGTGTATTTATGCTTTCTACAGCATAAATGTAATAAAAATATCTACTTTAACCCGTAGCATTAAATGTCGGGTCCCAGCGACCCAAGCCTAAGGAGTGTAAAATGGCCTGATTTTCATGGTGGAGTATTCACATGATGGAGATTACTAGTCTTAAATAAAATATCAGGTTACTGGATAAAACTAACACCAAAACTAAGAAAAAGTTTACTACAATGAAGCATTTTTGTTAAATTAAAACTAAACTTTACTGAAGAGCCAGCAGGAAAAACCAAACTGAAATTGAAAACAAAAAATAAAAACTAATAAAAAAATCAAAATTGTTCAAACATTTGACTGTGGTATCCCTAATTCTCTATTTCCTTTTCCTCTGGACCCTGAAACCTGGTCTCTGCTGTTAAAGTCTGACCGTGAACTCTTCTTTCTGTGCCCGTGTTTCAGTCTGCAGACATGGCGGGGTTAAAGTACCTGACCACGGCCCTGGAGACGATGGAGGACCCAGAGAACCCGGAGTGTGAGAGCGAAGGCTGGCTGCTGGAGAAAGGCGTGAAGGAGACGTTCGCTGATGTGCTAGCCAAGCTGAAGACTCTGGGAAAGAAAAACCAGGTGGATGAGGGAGAAGAAGCACAGGCCGCCACCTGAGAGCCCTGCCCACCCGCCACAAAGGACTGAGGTCTCCCCTTTCTCCCCCTGACCTCCACATGCCTCTCCCATTGAAAACAGGGAGCGAGAGAGTAGAGGGCTCCTCCACCATCTGTTCATACGCCATCATGAATTTAAATACCACATAATTCGTTCTACTCTCACACTCACAAATTCAAAGTGAACAAGCTGTTTAAAGTAACTGTGAATGTTGTCCATTCTGTAAATATGTTGAACAGAGTTTATTTTTAAACTGGAGGAACAAAAACCTGGGTTTTACAATTATTACTATATGCTAAATTAAATTCTCCCTATCCCATCCTGAACCAAATTTGCGTCCTGTCAGACACCAGCAGGCCTGAAAACTTAAACCTAACCACACCACTGATTGGTGATCAGAAAATACCCACATTATTCAAACATGAAATATTTTATAAGTATAAAAGATTCCTGCCAAACATATTTGTTTATGTGAAACAAAGTAAACTTTTATAATCAGCTGTTTTTATGTCATAGTTGTGTTATCTGTGTGTCAGACATCGGCGGTCGGTCGGACTCGGGTCTTTATGGTCTGACCTCTGATAGACATGGAAACAGACGGCCAAACATCTGGATAAACAAGGAGCGCTCAGTAAAAGCAGGTACATTCAGAGGCAAACACAGTAATACATGTATACACTCACTGACCACTTCATTAGGTACACCTGTTCAACTGCTCATTAAGGCAATCACATGGCATGTAGACATGGAGGATCGAAGTTTCAACCAAACATCAGAATGGAGAAGAAAAGTGCCATTGCTGTTGGTGACAGATGGCAACAATAACTCAAATAAGCGCTCATTATAACCAAATTATCTCTGAGTGCACATGAAGCAGATGAGCGACAGCAGCAGAAAACAGAGGAGTCACTCCTGTCAGCAAAGAACAGTGACAATTGGTGAATAGAAAATTGGACAAATCCATCCATCCCTCCATTTTCTTCCCCTTATCCCGGGTCGGATCACAGCAGTAGTAGGCTAAACAATTCAGCCCAGACATGTCTCTCCCCAGCAACATTTTCCAGCTCTGTCTGGGATACTCCAGAGCATTCCCAGGCCAGATGACATACTAGGGTCTCCTCCCAGCTGGAAGACCTCCACAGGGAGGTGACCAGGTTTTATGAATCTTAAGGTGACTGAGATAACTAAAAGAAATAAATTAAAATATATTTTTGTTTACCGCAACTGAAATAAAAAAGTCTCAGGTATTTTGCATGAGCTTGTTCAGAGCAAAAGTTAGAACTGGGTTCTGTTCTTGAATTATATTTTGCAACTGTTTCTAAGAACTTTGGGACACTGACCTATGGCCGTATGAAGGAGTAGCATTAAATTTGTGTTTACATGAGTAAATAGCATGAATTACATCTTCAACAACATACTTTTAATAAATAAATCTACTTTAACCCCTAGGATTAAAGTTAATATGCTGGGCCACCTGACCAAAAGCTTTAGGAGTAAAATGACCTGATTTGATTGGTGAAGAATTCACTCAATGGGGCATTTTTAGTATCAAGCTCTATTTAAATATGAAAATTGAATTAATGAAATTCAAGGTGACATAGCCTATTTGAAGATATTTTTAAAATTGTATAATATTTCCTTATTTTTTGGATGTTAACTGTCTCACCCCTCTCTAGATAACACTTAAAAATGAACACAAAAACATTAAACAAACCAACAAGGAAAATAAAGCAGAGTTTTCACAAAATAAAACTAAACTGGAAAAGGAGCAGTGAAACTAAAATTGGAAACTAGAACTGAAAAGGAAGAAAATTTAAACTAGAATCTATTCTGAAATCTTGGTTGAGGGGTTTAAAAATTGCATGAAGGCCTAACAGACCAGCATGCTCAAAGTCACTTAAATCCCTTTCTTCTCCATGTTGACACTCGATTTTAACTCCAGCACATCACCGTCTCCATGTTTGTATGCTTAAATCAATGGTTGCCACCTGAATCATGGTTGTACACCTGTTCAACTGCATCAATATGCAGTTGAACAGGTGTACCTAATAAAGTGGTCGCTGAGCGTAGAGGTAAAGTGTAAAACACAGGTATACTCAGGGGGGTATGTACACATGTAAAGGTATACTGTAGCTGTAGGCAGGTGTTTACATACAGGATGGAAACCTTCACTCAGGTAACTTTTTTAACTTGATTTTTTTTTTTTGTGTCTACCTTCATCAAGACTTTTCGTTCTTGTCTTACTGATAAACTGTGCTTTGTAGCTCCAGTTCACTCAGCGAAAGGAACAGTAGCTAACGCTAATGCTAACATCTGTTGCAGTGATTGGTAGGGTGCAGTGGGGGCAGCACTGAGCTTGGCAGACTGAGTTCAGGGTGACAAAGTCCCGGTGTGGCCGTCTGGTTCCCTGTCAGAGTGACGCTGGTTCAGACTGCAACAGGAACTTTTTTATACTCGAACCACGCAGCCAAACCAACACACAAGCTTTGATGGGGCGCTCACCTTCAGACTGTACGCTAACCTAGTGTTTACTCGCTTTAACAAACAGGAAGTGGCATCAAAGAGTGTGTGTGGATCTGGTCTGTGCTCAGTTTTACAGAGGTAATGTCAGATAAGCTGTATAGACATTAAAGAGTATTTCAGATTTCGGTGACAGCTTGTAATATTTGTATGTTTCTGTTCTTTTTTTCCTTGTAATATGAAGAGTTCAGTTTTCAGGCAGTTGTTGTGGGTTGGTGGGAGCTTGTAGTCGCTCCGCTGTGTATGATAATACCTATAAAGAGATTGTGAATGACACCAAACTGTCTGCCTCATCTCTTGAAATATTCATGAACACTGTCTGCGATTACAAGTATCTGCAGCTGTATACAAATGTACATATATTTTGTCATAATAAGGATTTTAGAGGGTATTCGAACACATTTATAAAGGTGTATACACAGGTATGTTCATAGAGGGTTAAAGGTGGGAGTCCCTGTATAGATGTGATAAATAAAGGTTCATACGTAGGTTTTGTACAGGTGTATACACAGGTACATGTGGGGCTGTATATAGTTGTACTGAGGGGTAAAACTCTGCATTCATAGAATATGTACAGACAATAAAGACAAAACTTTTAAAAATGAATCACGAGCAAACAGAGTTTGGTTTGTGTCATTTCTATCTCAGTGTGGGGAAAGTAAGCCACTGCTGGGCACCAGTTCATGTTTTGGTTAAGGAGCAGACAAAATTCAAAGAGGAGCATTAAATTTTGAAAATATTGTTTTTTAAAATTCTGTTTTATAGATCAGAGAGTCCTTAGAAGACCTCTCTGTTTAAAGGATCTCTAAGGAGATCCTTTAAACAGATGTTGTTAAATGTGCAGAGCTTTTAATTTTTATGTGCATGATCAATTTTTTGTTGTATAATCAGGCTGTCAAGTTTAATTGCATTTACTAAGATAAGTGCATTATTATTTTAAAGTAATAAATCTCATGCTTTCTTGTTGGTTTATCCACATCAGCATCTCCCTGCAGCCTCAGTGATGTAAAATAATCCACCGCTGCTCCTTAATGTCAAACATTTACCTTTAACTGTACCATTATTTCCTTTTCAATCCATAACAACTTCCTTTTTCCATAATTAAGTTCATGTTAAAATCTTTGATCTACCCATTTAAGCAAGCCAGACAGGAAGTAAGTTACCCTCAGTTAAGGACAGAAAATAAAGCATGACACAAAAACTGCTTTAATACAAAATGGTGGCATATTAAAATGTGTTTTTTAGAAAAAGGATACGATTAATCGCGATTACGGAAATTCTGAGATATTTGTGGTATTAATGAGTATGCCATCGATGATCAACTGGAGGTCCAAGGCTCCACGTCCGGCCCCCAAAAGATGATTAAACCTGTTTCGTGCACATTTTTCACCAATCAGGTTGTAGCATTTTTGCCACAAACCCAGCGACTGGCAATATGGCAGTTCTAGAAATATGGAGCTAAAATACTTTAATCGCCCCCTTGTGGCCGGCTGCAGTATAGGCAATAGGGGAGTAATGAAAATGTGTATTATTTTACAATCATATAAGACCAGAATGTCCATTTCATTTTAGTTTGTTTAAAGGTCTGGCCTGTAAAACGTCTGCTAAGAAAAAGTTGGAGACCCCTGGTGTCTGCAATGTCAATAAAGTAGGGCTGTCAACAATTAAAGTTTCTCATTGTGATTAGCTACATTTTTTAAAAAAAATGTTTTTTTTAATCATATTTTAGAATTCCACTATTTTGCATTTTAACATGCTTTGTGTCTTTTTTTATTTTTTTCTAATGTCTTTAACTGAGGGTAACTGACTTCCTGTTTGGATGCACTGAAAAGGAAATACTGTAAGTAAATATTAAAAATGTAAATGTTTGATAACACAAGGTTCAGGTGATTTTGACTAGTCCACTGAGCTGTCTGTGAGTGTTTGAAGTGAAGGAGCAGTGGTGGACTTATTCTACATCATTGTGGCTGCAGGGTGGTGTGATGTGGGTTAACTACAGTGAGCTGAAAAGGACAAAAAAAAGCACAATTTAAAGAAATGAATGCACTAATTATGGATCTTAGTTGAAATTTATTGCACTGTATTTTATTCAGTAGGAATGATCCAGTTTAACACAGATTCATCACAGAGCATGATGCTGAAGGGCTGGATGGAGAGTCACTGGGACAAAATTCAACAGCATAGACCGGCACGGTGGTTCACAAAATACTGAGAGAACACTTAGTGCAATTAACTTTACCAGCCCTAATTACTGCAAAAACAAGATGCAATCAATTAACAACTTACACAGTATGCACCTCAAATTCAGGATGTTGTTGAGAAGAGAGCAGATGTCTCAGTAAGTTAACAGCTGTGCATGGAAAAGTTAAAAAGTGAGTGTTAGAGGTTCCAGCATGTGGCAGTTAGCTCCTTCACTGCTGTAAATACAGCGAATAAATCACTTCTTTATTTACTATCAAGCTGATGTTAGAAAACTCTTTTAAAATAAGTTTAACAGGAGACAAAGAAAAATGAATTTCAAACACCTCAGAAAGATTGGATGCAAAAAAAACAAACAGAATCTGAGAGCTTTCCCAGAACATAAATCACTGTTAGCCTTCTCCGAACAAAAGTACAAGCAGGATAAGCAGCCATCTCCACTGAACAGTTTTGTTAGACTGGACATGATCATGTATTAGTGGTTGATCAGGGTTATATTCTCCAGACATGATCTCTCTGCTCCATCAGCTATGACGGTGTGCCATTGTATCACTGCTCCTCGCTGTCACAGTGATTTACAGCGTGTGCAGGTGGTTAACAGCGTTTGAGCAGATAAACATTAAATCAGCTTAGAGGAGGAGATTAACTGCTGATGTCAGCTGAGGGCCAAGGACAGCGGCTGTGACGCAGAGGGACACCCAGGGGGGCCGCAGGGTGGGGGTCCTTTGAAGGGCAAGTTCACTGCTGTTTAAAGCTGACTATGTTATTATCAGGCTCAAATACTAATGAAGCCATAAACATGGATAGTATTTATATTTATTCTCTGCATAGGAGGCTCTTTTGTCTCTCTCTTTCTGTTCTCTAAGAAAGTCGTCTAGCTTTTGTGTACGTGCAGATCGTTAGCAGGATCTTTCGGCAGCATCGTCCTATGACGATGGTAGTTATGGTCAAAATAACCACACAGAAAAGATCGTTTCCTAGCTGACAGTTTGATTTGGAACATCATTCAGAGAAATCGGTAATTATTACAGGTGATATTAGGCTATTTCTAACTGTAGTATTTGTATTTAAAGAGCTTTATTGTTTTATTTTCTTACTTATAGGTCCACCTCTGGACCCTGAGTGTAAACGCTGCTCTTCTCTCTGCTGTCAAAGTCTGAATCTTCATGTCAGTCACCCACCATCGCCTCTGATTTCTGTGCGTTTACAGTATATGTATGCATGTGTATTCTTAGCAACAACTGTGATGAGATTAAGGTGAACCTGAGGAAAGCCAAATCCTTTAAATGCACCACGCAATACACACTCACTCACTCAAAAGCAGTGTCAAATTGTGAGCCAATTAAGGGAGCAGAGCCCTGAGGTATGAGGTGACGTCCACTCATGATCCTCCGATCATGCTGGAATATTAAATTCTTTAACTTTTTAATTCCAAATCTCATTTTGTCCATGATAATATTCTATTATGATGATGATAATAATCAGTATCCTAGTATGAAATGTTAAATGGACAAAGATAAGGCTGTCTAACCTCCTTCTGAATGCCCCATGTCTCTCCAGACCAGGACGGAGAAACTCTTCTGCAAAGGTCAGATCACTCAGATGAGAGAGAGCATTGAGTTCAGCGATCTCAGGATGAGGACGATGAGAAAGAGAAAGGCTGAATCTGTTAAATAAATGGGATGAGCTGGCTTATCTGGCATTGAGCCTCCTGACAGCTGACAAATTTTAGTGGTCAGTCCAAATTAAGAAAAGGTGCTCCGCTTCAAGGCTGTCACCTTTCCAGAGTCACCTAAAAAGTCAGCAGCTCCCTGTTAAGCACAGCGAGGCTGGAGGACCAGGAGGGAGGAGAAGGAATATTCACGTGTGAGCAGTGAAGGCTGTGAAAATGGCCACAGGATTGATGAGAAATTAAACTTTAGCACCACCATGTCCATAAGAAAATATCAACAAACGGATGATGGATTCGCCAAACTCCCAAATGAAGTAAAGAAGGTAAACAATATCTAGATTTAGGCTCACATCTTCATTCCAGTTCATCCTAAAGATACTGGATGGGGTTGAGGCCAGGGCTCTGTGAGGGCTACTCAAGTTCTTCCACAGTGAACTCATAGAACCATGTCTTTCTATCCTTCTTTGTGCTCTGGAGCAAAGTCATGTCTGAATAGAAAAGGACCTTCCACAAACTGTTGCTACACCCGGAAGCATTAACCTGACACACCAGATGGATTTGTTTCACACATCCATCTGGGAAAGGTTCAATAGGAAACGTCTGAGAAAAGGCAGAGGCTTCGAAAAAACTGGGAGTGTGATTGGGTGAACGTTCTGTCACATCTCTACGGGGCCAATCAGAGCAACAAAACACGTGACGAAGCCGCTATTGAGCTGTGCAGCTACTGAGAACTAACACGAAACATGGCGACTATAGACATACTCAATTTTTGTCATTTTTGAAAAGAAAACCACTCACTGCTGTTCTTTGTTCTTCTCTTAATGAAGAAATGTTGTCAAATTCTGATAAAACTGGCGCTTTAGCAGCATCCACGCTAATCTCTTCCTCCATAACTGCACCAGCTCTTGCTGCTGCTTGTATACGTCCCGACTCTGCCGTGCCTGAAAGTACTGCCCCTTGTCGCTGATTGGTCCTGTCACTTTCTAACCGGCCCCAAACGGTTCAGATGGGAGCTTTGCAAGATGGATTCGCCACTGAGAAACAAGGAAACCATCTGCTTTGCAAGATTATGGAAGCATAGCATCATCCAGAAGGTCTTGGTCTGCTGAAGCACGCCTGGGGGTGAAGAGGTGAGAGGGTCAGACACAGCCAGCAGTGATGAGTGAGGAGACAGACCCAGGTCTGCTTTTTAAAAAGCTGGAGAATGTTAGTTGAGATAAAAACCAAAATGGTGGGTACATGCTGCAGCACGAGTCTGAAGTTCCACCTTCACGCAAAGCACATCTTTGCTAATGTTAGCAAAGACGCTAACAACAACACGGGATCACTCCATGGTCACACCACTCTGTTCAGCTGCTTCAGGACAGTTTTCTTCTTCAGCTGCTCAGATAAATGCTGGAAAGTGCTCTAAAACTTCGAGTTCAGGTAACCTCAGTAAATTAAACTGTATTCTATGTTATGATGTGTTCAAATGTCACATAAAAATGGGACAATTTAGGTTTTGATGAGAAACTTCAATAAATACAGTGTGAATCTGTGTTTATATCTGAGGGATATACAATAGATGTGACTGACTGAATCATGACTTTTTAACTCAAGCTCTACTCAGCTAAGACCCCTTGTAGTTTAAATATTTGCCCTGATTTTGTCTTTCTATCAAACTAGAAAGTATTGATAGTGGTATTGATAAGGGCTCAGATCAGCACTTTAATGTGCTGATCTGTGATCTGACAGTCCGGCTGAGTTGTTTAGTGTGTGTGTTCAGAGGATTAGAGATGAAAAATCTTTTGAAATTGTCTTTATGTCTGTGGTCTCCCAGGTTTTTGAATTCGTTGAAGAACTGAAAATCGTCTAGTGCACAGGTGTCAAACTCAAGGCCCGGGGGCCAAATCCGGCCCATTGAACAGTTAAATCTGGCCACAAAATAATCTGATATTTCTGTTCTAACTGGCCCATCAGTCTGAGGTCTGCAGAAATGTGAACTTATCCTCGATGATTTAAGATATCCTTGTTAAGTCACAAAATCTGAAAAATTATTTAGATAACAAGTCAGGAATGTGGGAAAAGAAATTCATTTGTGTTTTAATTTCATATTTTCAATTTAGCATCTCACAATTATGACTCAAACTTCGGATTTTGACTTTTAATTTCATACTTTGAGCATTTCAATTCATAATTTTGACTTCTCATATAATATTTTGCGCTTTAAGATTCATAATTCTAATTTTTTTAGTGATATTTGGACCTTTTTAACCAATTATTTTGTATTTTACCTCATATTTTTAACTCCAAACTTTGACTCCATAATCCCATAGTTTGACCTTTTAGACTTGCAATTTAAAAATTTTGATATTTAATTTCATGATTACAAATTTTATTTCATATTTTGACCTTTTAAACTCCTGATTTTGGCTTTCTTTCTGATATATTTACCATTAAAAAACATCATTTTTCAATTTCAGTTTCATGTTTTGAGATTGTGAGTCTTTAAACTTATCTTTTAAACTTTTTAAATGTCAAAATTATCATCACTGCTTTTTTTTTTTTTTTTTAATTTTTATTCATATTTTATTACCGGTTAAACAAGGTTGACAATTTATGGTTAAAAAGATGACCCTGTTAGGCCCTCAGGTTAGTCCTGAATCCAGGATCTGGCCCCTGCTGTGAGAGAATTTGACACCCCTGGTCTAGTGTGTGGCCAGCCTAATGTGGGCTTAAATCAATGCAGTCTGTTTCCATGTAGTGTCATGACAGTGTGCTCTGTTACTCTATTTTACACCATCTCACACCCTCAAGATGCTCAGTCTAATGCAGATTTGATCCTTTTAAACCCATTCTATTTAAGGGTATAGAAAAAAATCAACAACTTCAACACACAAATATTTTGCCAATATCATTTACAGTTTATTTGTTTTCACTCACACTCTGTAGAGCTGATGCTGTTAAAGTCTGTCTCTGCTCAGTACCTTGGCCTCAGGGCTGGTGATTGGGACAGGGCCAAAGACAAAGGCAGATAGCTGGCCAGGTGTGATCAGTCAACCAGCTGGTGCTGCTAATGCTAATAATTAGTTTAGACCAACTCAGAGTCTACATCTCTAAAATCTGTAAAAGGAAGACAAGAATTTACTAAATAGGCTTCAATACAATAAAGAACATCTAAAAAATATGAAACAAGTAGCACTCATGTTGAGTTTTGACTGTACAGGGTTTCCCTTAGGGCATGGCTGACGAAAAGTCAAGAGGTTAAGGTTATGAATAAATATACCGTGTAGACGAGGTGTGAAACATCAAAAAGTTTACAAGAACTAATAAATAGACAATAAGAAAAATGTGAATCGAGGTACAGCTGAATAAACAAGAACAATAGATATAACTGAGATATAGTTATCACAAAAAACATCAAATATACATTTTTATACAATAATGGACCATGATATGTTTTAGAAATGGCCTCTCCACCCTACCTGGGTAATAACTGCATTTAAAGGTCACATATAAATATGTGTTGGAGTGGGGCGTTCTCAGATTTTCCCCTCATGATGTCATGTGGGGAGTTAGCCCGCCCCCAAGTTCTCCCTGATTGGAAGAAAGTTCTGCCCTCTTCCTCTGATCCTTGGAGGATCAGGACAGACATTAAATGACAGGGGGCGTGGTCAGGGGCGGAGTCAGGCAGCTCGTTAACATTTAAATCCACAAACAAAAAAAAAGCTCGTCCTGAGCAGGGCTGAAACAGAGGGGTTTTTAGACGTGCAAAAATACTGGAGAGTTTTTTTTTAACAATAACCTTCACAGGCATGTTTTGGGGACCTCTGAGACCAATATGAACTTGTCTTAAAGGGGTAAAATATGTGACCTTTAATAACTACAGTGTCTCATGCTAATGCAGCTTCTTTAAGCTATTAGTACCTGAAGACTTTTGTTTGAAATCTTAACCTTTTCCCTCAGTTGTTTTAATGTGTCTTTAGAATCACAAATTCAATAATTCAAGACAAAGACTCAAACATTTATCAGATAAAAACCGTACTGTCATAAAAATACTTTCCCTCTTTTTTTTTCTTTTTAAAAAAATCCAAAACAAGCTGTCATGTTAAATCCATTTAATGTCATTCCTTTTTAACACTTTTTCCTTCTGCAGCAAATGCTGCAAATGAAAAAGTTGTATGTAAAATGTAAAAGTTGTACAAATAAATGCAGTTTTAGGGCTCAAATATGAGAATTATTATGTGACACTTATAATCATAACTGATTATTCTTGACTTTAAAGAGCTAAACTCCCAGGACATGAATTTCAGTCAAAAACCTCTGTTTATGAGTACTGAGAGGTGATGTTGATCAATTTAGTAAAACATCTACTCAATTTGTTAGAAATGTACAAAGCAGCTGCCCTCTACAGGATGAATCTGGCAACTGCGACTGAACTGTCCTATTGGCTGATCTGGAGGCAGGTGACCTATGAGGTGCCAGCTTTTACCAACAACAATCTTAACAGTGACCACACACTTTTTTGGTGTTTGTGGTCTTAGAGGTGCATTTTCCTATTTAAATCATCTGAAGTTAAAAAAAAACAAAACAAAACAAAACAAAAAACAAAACAAAGAAAAACGACTTCAGGAGTAGCAGCACTAGCCAAAATTCAGGGTGAACAGAGGGCTCTACCAGCTGATAAGGAAAAACTAAATAAAATTCTAGGTGTATATTAGTGTCTGTTTGGACTGTCTCTTAACTGGACAAACCAGGGATGTCATAAATTTACATTATATGCAGGGTGAAGTATTTGGCCTCACCTGTTGGTTGTTGAATTCAGGTGTTTCAATCAGACCTGTTGCCACAGGTGCAGTTTGCCTTTGTTTTGTGTCTGAATGTGAGCCATCAGTGTCTCCCCTCTCTGCTGCTCAGTGTTGTTCACATCCGTACCAGGGGCGGATCCAGAGCTAGCAGGGCTACACAGGGTCCCCCTGAGATCTGATGGCCACCTCATAATCCCTAACAATTATTGGCATATGCCTGTCAGCCATAAATGTTAAAATGATTATGGCCTGTTTTTCCTTTGATTATATTGACTTTCTAAGCATATCTTAACCCCTGCTGAGTTGGTTTTGTTAACTTATACATACTAAAGGTAAGATATATATCAAGCTGGCTCAGTCACACTTATATTTTTCTGTATGCCGCCCTGTCTGTAAAAATTTGGGCACCCCTGCTGTATGATATTGTGGCTGATGGCGAATATTTGAAGGAATAAGTGAGCATGTCAAATCCTTGATGGCATGTCTTAAACTTCTAGGCTAGATGCATCACAGTTGAAACGCTGGTAATTATTCACCCTTTTCATATGTATTTTTAGGCCTGCACCATGAGGGAAAAACATGTGAGGCACTCTACCACATGTCTGCGACATGTCTCTCATGAGTTCGGAATAAATCAGGCTTTTTATTTAACCACTGAAGCATCAGTGACTCAGAGGGTAGCTGATAAGCAGCTGGAATTTGACCTAACTGTGTGAAAATAGTGTAAAGTGCGCACATGCTGAGTGAGAAAGAATTGCTTTTTTACCGAACTTTTTTTTTCTAATGTAGTGTGATAAATTCTGACTAAAGAAATGTGCTTATTGCAAAAGCTCCTATCACTAGAAAATAAAAATGCAAATTATTGTGCAGTCCTTTCCTCCTGTGTTCTTCCCTTTACATTTAAATGAGTCTTTATTTCCTTATTCTCCCTCCTCAGAAGGACTCAGCTCCTACTACAGTCATAGTCTCATAGACAGTCCATTCCCTTATCCTCCAATCAAACTGAGACCAGGAACTTGATTTTATACAGTAAAACCTTTCAGGAAAGTGTTTTACTGTTGGAGATCACTCCTCCTACAGAGAGCACAGAGATGCTGAAGATCCATATCTGTTAGGCCAGAAACCCAACCCAAGCCCTGGATAAACCGGCTCAGTGAATGTGGTTTCAGAGGTGTGGAGGTTGATCATTTTGTCGTCTGAGGTTTTGTAGAAGGACAGAGTACCAGCAGGATAGTCCAAGTACACTGCTACTCTATTGGAGGAGGAAGAGGAGGAGGAGGAGGAGGTGACTGTGATGTACTCGGCTTTGTTGTTGTGCCAGAAGCAGTAGCCATCTTCAGAGCACTCCAGACTCCAGGACTGATCATTCCTGCCAAACCTGCTGTCGAATCTGTCTCCCCTCCTGCTGATTCCTCTGTAGCTCACGGAGACGTACACCAGTCCGGTCCACTCCACCTCCCAGTAACAGCGACCAGTCAGCTCAGATTCACACAGCAACTGAGGACACTTGTCAAACCTGTCTGGATGTTCAGGATAGGACTGATCCTGCTCCAGGTATGTCCCCGTTCTGTTCCCATTGGATAGTTGGATGTTTCCGTTCACTGTGTTTGTGTCAAAAATGAGGCGAGAGGAATCTGATGGAGAGAATGAGACAGAGCTGCAGTTATTTACTGACCATCTGTAGCAGCAGTTATGGACAATATACAGAGCATTCAGAAAGTATTCAGACCCCCGTCACTTTTTTCAGCCTTATTATGTTGCAGCTAGATGCATTAATGCATTAAATTCATTTTTTCCTCTCATAAATCTCCTCATAAATGTAGCTCAGGTTCTTCCCATGTCTCTGGATCTTTGCTGAGATGTTTCTACACCTTGATTGGAATCCACCTGAGGTAAATTAACTTGATTGGACAGGATTTGGAACGTCACACCTTTCTTTTCTTTTCTTTTCTTTTTTAAAACTTTTTTAATTCATTTCAAAATGAAACAGGTGTACATCCTCATGTATCAGTATGATTTTCTAAATTCACAACTACAATCAACAGAGGTACACAAAACTTAAAATTACAAACTTGCAACTATCTTTTCATCTTAGTTTTAAGCCCCAAACCCTCCCCTTCCACGTGGGTCTTTTTCTGCAGTAACAAATTGATGAGATATCTTTACAATACATAAAAAAAAAAATAATAATAATAATAAAAATAAATAAATAAATAAAGATAAAAAATTAATTAATAATTCCATATTTCATTCTCATATCAAGGACAAGGAGAGACAATAAAATACATATATATAAATGTATACATATTAATGCTAGTACAGATGGCAATATAACATTTACATCATAGATCTTACAGCATTTCATGCTCCAACTCTATTTTCAATCACAACACTACCTGCCTGATTTATTCTAGCGACTGAAAGCTCCATTATCAAATAAATTATCAAGAACGTCACACCTTTCAATAGAAGGCCTCACAGCTGACAATGCTTACCAGAGAAAAAACCAAGCCACGAGGTCAAAGGAACTGCCTGCAGAGCTCAGAGACAGGATTGTTGACAGGCACAGATCTGGGGAAGGCTACAGAAACATTTCTGCTGCACTGAAGGTTCCCAAGAGCACAGCGGCCTCCATGATTTTCAAATGGAAGAAGTTTGGCACAACCAGGATTCTTCCAAGAGCCAACCTGAGCAATCATGGCGAACAGCCTTAGTAAGAGAGGTGACCAAGAACCTGATGGTCACTCTGACTGAGCTCCAGAGATCCTGTGTGGAGCTGAGACAAAGTCCCAGAAGGACAACCATCACTGCAGCCTTGCACCACTCCCGGCTTTATGGTAGAGCGGATAGATGAAAACCTCCCCTCAGTTTGCAAAAAAGAGCTGCCAAAGGACTCTCAGGCTGTGAGAAACAAGATTATCTAGACTGATGAAACCAAGATTGAACTGTTCGGCCTCAATTCTAAACATTATGTCTGGAGGAACCCAGGCACTGCTCAGCACCTGCACAATACCATCCCAACAGTGAAGTATGGTGGTGGCAGCATCATGCTGTGGGGGTGTGTTTCAGCAGCAGGGACTGGAGGACTGGTCAGGGTTGAGGGAGAGCTGAATGGAGCCAAGTACAGAGATATCCTCAGTGTAAACCTGCTCATCAGTGTTTAGGACTTCAGACTGGGCTGAAGGTTCACCTTCCAGCATGACAACGACCCTAAGCATACAGCCAAGACGGCACAGGATGGGCTAACGGACAATGCTGTGAATGTCCTGGAGGGGCCAAACCAGAACCCTGACCTGAACCCTATCCAACATCTGTGGAGAGACCTGAAAATGTCTGCTCATCTGTTCAATTATATTCATAAAGAATCAAGGCTGTAACTGCTGCCAAAGGTGCTTCAACTAAGTACTGAGTGCAACATTTGTGTAAATGTGATAGTTTTTCTTTGTCTTTATAACAAATTTGAAAAAATTTCTCAAATTCTGTTTTCACTTTGTCATGATGGGGTACTGAGTGTAGGTCAAGGAGAGGAAAATAAATTTAAACAACTGTGGCATCAGACTGCAACATACCAACACTGAAAAAGTGAAGGGGGTCTGAATACTTTCTGAATGTACTGTGTGTCTTAAGGCCGGCTCAGATTCAGATTCAGCCAGTTTTTGGCCTGACTGCAACATCACAGCTCACCGTCAAAACTGGGGACTGACAAAGAGCAACAGGAATGACAAATGGTCATGTAGCAAACTGCATAATAGTGCATTTCTGTGCCTTAATATGAGTGAAGACTTTTTTCAAGAATGTAGAATGTGCACAACATTGTTACTAGGCCTTTTAACATTAACGCGTTAACGCTCGTGATTAATCTGGAAACCTTCACATGTTAAAAAAATAATAACGCAATTTAATCATATGACTAAGTTTGACCACAACTTCCTCCTGTAAGTCCTCCTGCGCGGATGTTTATGTCCCTGGGGTGAAAAGGTTAAAGGCGGGTCAAACACAGCCAGCAGTGATGAGTGAGGAGACAGACCCAGGTCTGCTTCATGGCAAATTCAGATTTTAAAAGCTGCCTAATGGAGGTCTGGATGAAACAAAAGTTGTGTGTTCATACTGCGGTGATGAACTGTCTTTACACCGAAGCACAATGAGTCTGAAGTACCACCTCCAGGCAAAACGCATCTTTGCTAATGTTAGCAAAGACGCTAGCAACAACACGGGATCAAGCCATAATGCCAAGCTATGCTGGCACAGTCCAGCAGACCTGGATTTGTCCCCAAAACGACAACCTCTAAACTAACTGATGAGATCGCTAATGGGTCGCCAGAGACTGCAGACCTTAGACATCGGTGACGACAAGGGGCTTCAAGACATCATCCGGGTCGCCTCAGATGACCCATACCACAGAACACCTACGAGAACTACTGTCACAAAAATCTGTAACCTGTATGACAGCTACATTTATTACACTGGTGAGAACCCACTGGACATCAGTCAGCAACTTCAGCTACCTCGGGGTAACAGCACACCTGATAATTCACTTTACAGCACAAGTTATTTTCTACCTGATGTGTTTGTCTGCTGTGCTCTACTGCAGTTTATAAATATTATTGCTCAGTGAAGTAAGACACTCTGATTTACAAACCATAAATAAGGTTAAAACTCTAGTTTGTTTAATATTTCTTCATTTAAACACCATACTTGTACTAATTTATCTCAAACAAAAATGCAAGTAAATGGTAGTGTTTTAAATGTTAATTTATAGATAATAATAATAAAAATAATAATATATATTTTTAATAAAAAGCACTTTCAAAGTGCTGTACATAAAGTTAAAATAATGAAAATAAACACTTTATAATAAGGACATTTAAAAATCTAAAAATAACTAAAACTAAATAAATGCTGTGATTAATCATGATTAATCACAGCATAGTGGTATGATGAACTTGATTCATTTTTTTAAACAATTGACAGCACTAATTACTTCTGAAAACGGATGAGGAGAAACGTAGTGTTTAAAACTACCCACCTACACGTGGACCAGGCCTGTGGTTGAATATCTATCATTTTTATTCATGGATCAAATCAAAACCTACTTACACTTCTTCAGGTCTGGTCTCAACCACTGGGCTCCACAAGGGTCTGACCTGAAAGGAAGACAGGGGTCAGATCAGCAGAAACACTCATTCACCATCAAACTAAAGTCTCACACATGAACTAGACTGTTCTGGACAATTAACCCTGAAATCCTCCAGAGCTATTTATCTACATATGCAGATGAAGCTTCATCCACCTAATAATTGCCTTTGTGTTGATGGTCTGTGTTGATAGACAAATTCACAGTATCAGCTTATAAAGGGGAAGAACATTTATGGAAACAGGAGAGGAGAAGCAGATTCACGCCACGTACAATGGCCACAACAGTTGCTTATCATTTGCAGTATAAACACTGCCCCTGCCTGCTTGTTGGCTCTGAGTTTCCTGAATATTTCCTGCTGCAATCCCACATGAGCTCACTCCATCTTCGAAAAGAAATTTAACCAGAGGGCGGGCAGGACAATTTCCAGGTTGAAGTTGAAGTGAATGTTTTTGTGCACGTGTGAAAACAGCTTTACACTGTGTCTGAACAACATGCCAGGGTCCAACACTGCTCTGCACAGCATCACATGCTTTAGAGTATAAATCTCTGCCCTGTGAATTCCAGGCTCTCTTTGTAAACAGCATGACATCTAGTTGTGCTGCATTGCTTTAAACATGAGGCTCGCCATACCTGAGCGACCACTCTGGATTATCTACTCCAGCAGACAGCATCTTCTCTATGGTTTCTCCTGGATGATTGTAGCTCAGGTCCAGCTCTCTCAGATGAGAAGGGTTGGAGGTCAGTGCTGAGGCCAGAGAAGCACAGCCTTGTTCTGTGATCAGGCAGCCGGACAGCCTGCAAACAACAGAGAAAATGTACATAAGCTAAATGTAATGAGGAGGACACAGCTTCTCATCAGTTGTCCTAAATATTAAGACTTTAGAGAAACATTTTCCCTAATTTTCCCCCAGCCTCCCCAAAGAGAAGCAGATTTAAATCACAGTGGGAGAAGAGATCTCAACTCCAACTGTCTGGAGAGAATCACAGTTTGACAAATTTTTTGTTAAAAAGATTATTATTCAATGCGAATGTTATTCTTTACAACAAAATACAAGATATGTTTATATGACAGCTATTTTTATTCACAGCATAATATTCTTCTCAATGTTTACTTTCTTTGTTTTTAAGATTATTGCCGTTTAGGCTACTTCATAAACTGCCCGACCCTTTTTCTCAAACCCACCGCTGTATGTCACTACTTCCTTTAGCTGTGTCTTATAACTATCAGGTAGCCGGTTTGAATTGTAAGAAGTACTTTTATAATCTGGGTTGTTTTTAAATGATCATCATGCTTATCCAAAATGCCAGTGAAGCTAAAATTGATTCGAGATTTCACCCGTCATCAGTTGAAAAGTTCTCCAGACCCTGACCTGATAATCTCCAGTGCACAATTTGGACTCGCGAGTCCTTCAGCCAGTAGCTTTACTCCTGAATCGTGAAGATTGTTGTTACTCAGGTCCAGGTCTCTGAGACTGGAGGATGGACAGCTCAGGACTGAAGACAGAGCTTCACAGCTTTTCTCTGAGAGGTTACAGCCACTCAACCTGAAGAGACAATAATCAGAGTTATTCCTTCTTTAAGAAATGCTTACGGTGGCCCTGAAGGTCAACTGTACATATATTTTAGGATTGAACAAACACTTAACTAAATTAAAAAGTGTTCTACCTTTTGCAAAATAAAGTTTTTAATATAACGATAAATATTTCATGTGTGAAAGTTATTTCTTCTTTTATTAATAATTTCACAGGAGGTTAAATCTTTTCATGGAGGATGCAATATTGTGCAGAAGATCAAATATTTTTGCTGCATGTGATTTTTTTCCAGAGGTTAAAATACTTTGTAGAGGCTGAAAAATTTGAAGAATGTAATTTTTTTGAATAAGATTGATTATTTTTAAAAATAATTAAATATTTCAGAACATGAGATATTCAGCAGGTATGATTTTTGGTAAAATGTTTGACACTTAAGCAAAAGGTAAGAAATTTAGCAGAAACATAAATATTACACGGGTTAAATATTTTTAGGGGAAACCAAATATTTATGTAGAATAAGGGAGGGAGAAAAATATGTTCGGTAGCTATAAGATTTTTGGAATAACATGTAGCTTTCAGGGGAGGGGAAATACTCTAAAGAAGAATACTGGCTTGTTTGCTAAGAATTTTTTTTGTTTGTTTGTTTGTTTACATTTTTTGTAGAAGGTTAAAAAACTTGGAGAAGGTTGAATCTTTTCCTTAAAAAGGCAAGATTTTGCAGAGGAAAATACGTTGTTGAAGCATACGTTGATGTTTTTTAAATGTTTTGAAGAAGTTTAAATACTTCGTAAATGATGAAGCATTGCACATGCAGACTCAAAATTACGCAGAATGTTAAGTATTTTTGCAGGAGTGTAATTACTTTTCCTAAAAATAGAAATAGTTCAAGGAATTTTAATTATTTTAAAGAACAGAAGGTAGACCTTTTTGTAGAAGGTTTATTATTTTTATAAAAGGAAAGATATTCTGCAGAAACAAAAATATTTGACAGAAGGTTAAATATTTTAACAGAAAATAGAAAAAGTGACATATTGAAGAAATTTTTGCAGAGTAAAATACAATTTTTTTTTTTAAATAAAAAATCTCAAGGAGGTCAAATTGTTTTTTAAACAGCACATAACAAATTTACAGAAGGTAAAAATTCACATTTTTTCAGAAGGTTGATTTTCATTTGCACCAACAGAAATATCTGACGGATATTTTCGAACATTTTATTTTATTTTTTTAAATAAGTAAGAAATAAAGTAATTTTTCAGAGTAAACAATATTTTTAGAAGCTCAAATATACTTGGCATAAATATTTGCAGGAGGAGACATTTTATAGAAGATATATCTTTTGCAGAGGATTAAATATTTTTCATAGAGGGTTAAATATTTTTGCAGAATATTTAAGATTTTTTTTTAGAAGATTAAATATTTCACCAAACATAAAACATGAAGAAGTTGGAATGCTATTTGCATAAAATAAAATACTTTTGCAGAAAAAAGGCATATATTTGTATTTATGCTAACAACTAGCAATTAGTTAGTAGATACTGTTGTTTGATTAAATGATTTTTGCCATTATGAAATACTTGTACAATGGACCTTGAGAGCCACCATAGATGGTGGTTTAAACATTACTGATGAATCAGTCTTACTGTGTGCTTACAGAGCTTTGTTTGAGAATTTCACCACTGGCAGCAGCCTGAGAAGAGCCTCGTCTGAAGTCGAGTAGTTCTTCAGGTCAAACACGTCCAAGTCTTTTCCTGATGACAGCAGGATGAAGACCAGAGCTGACCACTGAGCAGGAGACAGTTCATCTGCTGACAGCCGTCCGGATCTCAGAGCCTGCTGGATCTCCTCCACTAGAGAACGATCATTCAGTTCATTCAGACAGTGGAACATGTTGATGCTTTTCTCTGAGGAGATATCTTCACTGACCATCTTCTTGATGTACTGGACCGTTTCCTCTCTTCTACCTTCTGTCAGTGTCAGCAGGCCTTTGAGGAGAGTCTGGTTTTCCTGAAGAGAGAGACCAAGGAGGAAGCGGAGGAACAAGTCCAGGTGTCCATTTGGACTCTGTAAAGCCTGGTCCACAGCACTCTGGTAGAAGTGTGCTGCTGCAGCTTTGTGGTTTTTCATCTGAGAGTGATTGGATGTGATTTCCTCTTTAGATAGCAGATTAACTCCAGAGTTAAAGAACATCATGTGGACATGAAGAGCAGCCAGGAACTCCTGAACACTCAGATGGATGAAGCAGAACACCCGGTCTTGGTACAGTCCTTTTTCCTCTTTAAAGATCTGTGTGAACACTCCTGAAGTCAGCGGGGCTGCTTTGACATCGATGCCACACTCTATCAGGTCAGATTCATAGAAAACCAGGTTTCCTTTCTGCAGATGCTCAAAGGCCAGTTTTCCCAGAGACACCATCATCTCTCTGCTTACTTTATTCCAGTGTGAGTCTGTGCCACCTCCTCCATCATACTTGATGCCCTTCTGTTTGGTCTGAACCACTAGTAAGTGGATGTACAGCTCAGTCAGGGTCTTGGGCAGATCACCCTCCTCTCTGGTTGTGAACACGTCCTCAGAAACTGTGGCTGTGATCCAGCAGAAGACTGGGATGTGGCACATGATGTGGAGGACTGGAGACATCTTGATCTGGGAGATGATTCTGCTGGCTTGATTCTTATTGCTGAATCTCTTCTTGAAGTACTCCTCCTTCTGCGCGTCAGAGAACCCTCGGACCTCAGTCACCCGGTCTACATACTCAGGAGGGATCTGACTGGCTGCTGCAGGTCGTGTGGTTATCCAGAGGCGAGCATCAGGAAGCAGGTTCCCCTTGATGAGGTTCGTCAGCAGCACGTCGACAGATGATGGCTCTGTAACATCAGTCAGAGTCTCATTATTGTGGAAGTCCAGAAGAAGCCGACACTCATCCAGACCGTCAAAGATGAAGACGACCTGGTACTCTTCAAACCTCCTGATTCTTGCTCTTTTAGTCTCAGGGAAGAAATGATGAACAAGTTCCACCAAGCTGTACCGTCTGTTCTTCAGGACATTCAGCTCTCTGAAAGTGAAAGGGAACATGAGCTGGATGCTCTGGTTGGCTTTGTCTTCGGCCCAGTCCAGAGCGAATTTCTGCGTTAAGACAGTTTTCCCGATGCCAGCCACACCCTTCGTCATCACTTTTCTGATTGGTCCGTCTCTTTCACAGGAAGCTTTAAAAATGTCCTCCTGTCTTATTGTTGTTTCTGTTTTGGATTGTTTCCTGGATACCGTTTCAATCACTCTGACCTCGTGCTGATCGTTGAGCCCACCTGTCCCTCCCTCTGTGATGTAGAGCTCTGTGTAGATCTGGTTCAGGAAGGTCCGGTTCCCTATATTACCAATCCCCTCGAAAATGTGCTGGAACCTATCCTTCAGGCTAGATTTGTGCTTATGCAGCGCACAAACCTGAAGAGGATATCCTGAATAAAGACAAAGAAAATATCTATTTTTGTATCTTAGTATATTGAGACACATTGACCTTGTTGGAATAATATTAGTGTCTTTAAATTGTATGTGGAACAAAGAAACATACTACATTTCAACATTTTTGTAGAGAATTTTAAAAATAAGGTATGCATGAGCAGCTCTAAGGTAAGAGAAAACCTTTTAATACTAACTAACTAATAAGTGATGTTCTGGTAATGTTACACAGCTATAACAGGAATTAAAGGGATGTTTCTGGGGTTTTTTTTTAAGTTGAGTTGTATAAGGCGCTTGGCCCTTTATAGTTTCATGAGCCTCCAGAAATTTCCACCTGCTCAACTACTACTCCACATCAGAAATTTTTCAAGCAATTTATCTTTTAACAAAAAGGGGAGAAGACCAAATAACCTTGCAGAGCAAATGTTTTTGCCAGATTGTCATCAGACAATCTTGCAAATCTCCAAAGATGTTGGACAAGAAACAGTTTAGACAATCACCGTCATTTGAGGAGAATGAGGCGGTAGCTACAGGGTGGGTTTAGTTGTACTGTGAATGGATAGCAATGGCTGCCATCAGTGTAGTGGTTAGCTTTGCTGTAGCTATAGAACAGCAGCAGATTAATCAGAACTGGACCACATTTAGCAAAGAACTACACTTCAAGCTTTTCA
The DNA here is from genome assembly GCF_018320785.1 of Cheilinus undulatus. NCBI lineage: Eukaryota > Metazoa > Chordata > Actinopteri > Labriformes > Labridae > Cheilinus > Cheilinus undulatus. The sequence goes on from NC_054870.1 coordinate 3,252,793, forward strand.
TAATGAAAAAGATGTCTTCACTCTACTGCCAACCTGCTTTGGCATGAGTTTGCAATTGTTGTTGTTACATAAAGTGGGTGTATATAACAGCTGCCGCTAGAGTAGTAATTGGCTACCGATTAATCAGATCTTGACCACATTTTTTTTAATAAAACAAGAGCAAAGAGCCATGAAAGCTCTTTATAACACACACAAAGGAGAAGTGTAACAGAATCCGAATGTCCATCAGTACGGCACAAACATTTTATCCTTGTCTCGTCTCTGTAACAAAAAGTAAAAGAGTTTTTATCATTAGTAATCTATTTTTAGCCTGTCCTTGTCCCGTCTTCCTCATTGAAAAAAGGTAGTTTACGAACATTTCTCATCATAGTTTTTGCTAACAAAATTAACACTGCTTCAGCCTACTGAGAGACATGCAAGCTTTGCTGTTTAGACACTATGGTAACACTAGCTTGTATAGCTAATGTTGACAGTGGAGCTGTGCATGCCTCATTTTGTCTTATCTGGTCCTGACCCTCCAGTTGAGAACTACTGCTCTAAGTTCCTGCTTTAAAAATGACATCAAAAATAAACCAACTTTAGAGGAAGTTGATGGTTTTTTTCATATAAATGTCCAATTATAAAAAGGTATAAATGTAAAACAACATTTGGCCAGTCCTCTTTCTCAGTTAAAGGCCTACAGATCTGGAATACTCTCCCATCAGAAATAAAAACACTGACTGACTTCAAAATATTCAATAACACAGTAACACATTGGCTCAAAAAGGCCAATCTGTGAACACTAAGCTACATGTCTTAAGAGTTTTATATCATTCAGCTCATTTTACTCCTTTTTATCTTTGTCCTTAGCTACTTCACCTATTCTCTTAATTGTCATTTTAGTCATTGTCATTCGTTGCATGTTTATGTCTGCCTTACTGTTAGCTTTTATGTACAACTGCAAGAAAAAGTATGTGAACCCTTTGGGATTTCTTGGATTTCTGCATAAATTGGTCATAAAATGTGTTCTGATCTTCATCTAAGACACAACAATAGACAAACACCGTCTGCTTAAACTAATACCGCACAAAAAAGCTAAAGACTTACAGAAATCTCTGGCACATGCTAACATTTTGTGTTGGCAAATCTACAATAAGTAAAACATTAAACAAGAATGGAGTTCATGGGAGGACACCACGGAGGAAGCCACTGCAGTCCAAAAAAAACATTGCTGCACATTTGAAGTTTGCAAAAGAGCACCTGGATGTTCCACAGCACTACTGGCAAAATATTCTGTCCATAGATGAAACCAAAACTGAGTTGTTTGAAAGAACACACAACGCTATGTGTGGAGACAAAAAGGCACAGCACACCAACATCAAAACCTCATCCCAACTGTGAAATATGGTGGAGGGGCCATCATGGTTTGGGGCTGCTTTGCTGCCTCAGGGCCTGGACGGATTGCTGTCAGTGACAGAAAAATGAATTCCCAATTTTTTCAAGACATTTTGCAGGAAAACTTAAGACCATCTGTTCACCAACTAAAGTTCAACAGATGATGGGTGATGCAACAGGACAACGACCCAAAGCATAAAAGTAAATCAACAACAGAATGGCTTCAACAGAAGAAAATACGCCTTCTGGAGTGGCCCAGTCAGAGTCCTGACCCCAACCCCATTGAGATGCTGTGGCACGACCTCAAGAGAGCGATTCACACCAGTGATCCCAATAATATTGCTGAACTGAAACAGTTTTGTAAAGAGGAATGGTCCAAAATTTGTGAAACTGAGCCACAGTTTCTGTAGTAGAAATGGTCTTACTGATCTGCAGATAGTCAGCCAGCTCCTCCTGCTTCATCCTCCTCAGAAAGTTCTGAGCAATCTTCAGAACAGCTTCTTTGCTGTTCGTCAGTGCTTCGTCGTCTCCTCTCTGCCTCTTGGTGAAATCTGATTCTTCCAGAACCTTCTGCATCTCCTTCAGCTCATCCTTCACAAAGGTAATAACGTGTTTTTCCAGCAGCTGGAATTAACATGACAGAGAAAATTAAAACTGAAATCACAGACCCTACAGATCCCTGAAAAGTTGCAGGAGATAACACTGGTAGAAAATGTTAAAGTATTATCTGGTCATGTACGGACCGTGAATATGGAGTCCAGATCTGTTTGAGCAGACTGAGAACTGGGACTCTGCTGGTCATCACTGTGGAAAAATCAAAAAGATTTTTGTCCAGAGTTATGCACAAGGTTAACGTCGATGATAACACATCTGTTTGTTTAGTCAGCTCTTCCCTCCATCCAGTTAAGAATCAGGACATCATAGACATGAACGCAGGAACACTGGGGTAGGACTGGGACTGAGCCACTGACTATTAACACCTTAAAAAGCCCTACTTAAAAACTCCAAAGTTTCCTTTTTACTATATCATTATTAAATGTTTGTTTACTGGTACTGTTGCAGTCTGTAAGGGGTTAAAACTAAATCAATAAACAAAAAACTAACTGTTACATCAGGATGTTTTTGCATCTTTTCATGGAGTCATCACTTACATCTGATCAGCAGACGGGGGTTCTCCTTTAAACAAAGGAAACGGTTCCTTTGACTTAAGGGAGAGACAGGTGGGCACAGGAGAGTCTGGTCTCTGCTGCAGGGGTCTGAAACATGAACAGCTCAGATAAACATGCGGGTTACACAGAAAAGTGATGTTTCATTAAATGCATTCAGAACTGAAGCCATGTTTATACCTTTAAGTCTGAGAGAGACACTGGAGTACTTCTACTTTAAAGACCTAATGCAATACAAGTTTTTAAATGTTTTTTTAAGACACATTATTGACAAATTGCAATGGATTTCTTTAAATACACAATAAAAGGGCAGACTGAATTAAAAACAGTCCAGTCTTAGCCTCTTGAGTCTCCACACAGAAAATCTGATGGCTGAGAAAGTTTTAAAGTTGAGAGATGGCACAGACCTGAGTGAGACAGAAATGGGATACAGGGGTATTTTAGACAACAACCCAGACTATGTAATAATAACTTTAGTATAAATGTTTAACTTGAAACTTTTACTGAGCCAGTGCTGTCAGATTCAGCGACAAAGCTGCACTCCCATTTTCTGCTAAATTTGTTTCTACTGATTCATGTTGGAGCTGGTTCACCCTATTCTCCATGTAAAATGTTAAAACCAAAAGAATTCCACCCCTTTTTACAAAAACCTGCTAGGGACAGGTGTTACAAATTAAGCATTCACTGTAAATACTATAATGCAGATTCCATCCTGGTCGTGGGACAGTGGACCAGCTCTTTACCCTTGCAGGGCTCCTTGAGGGAGCATGGGAGTTTGCACATCCAGTCTACATGTGTTTTGTGGACTTGGAGAAGGCTCATGATTGTGTCCCTAAGGGGGTCACGTGGGGGCTACTGCAGGAATATGGGGTCCTGGGGCCACTGCGGCAAGCCATCAGGTCCCTGTATAACCAAAGTGAGAGTTGTGTCTGCATCCTTAACACAAAGTCGGACACCTTTCCAGCGCGTGTTGGCCTCCGCCAGGGCTGCCCCTTGTCTCTGATTCTGTTTGTGATTTCATGAACCGGATCTCAAGGCGCAATATGGGAGAGGAGCATTTCCAGTTTGGAGGGCTCGGAATTTCATCTCTGCCATTTTTAGACGATGTGGTTCTGCTGGCTTCCTCCACTGGGGACCTCCAGCAGGCACTTGGGTGGTTTGCAGCTGATCGTGAAGCGACTGGTATGAGAATAAGCACATCTAAGTCTGAGGCCCTCTGCCAGAAACAATGGATTCCTCCCTCCAGGTCAAGAGTGAGTCTTTGCCCCAAGTGAGAAAGTTAAATTATCTTGGGGTCTTGTTCATGAGTGAGGGTAGAAGGGACTGTGAGATTGACAGGCAGATCGGTGCAGCATCAGTAGTTTTGTAGGCACTGTGAAGAGGGAGCCGAGCTGAAAGACAAAACTTTCTATTTACCAATCGATCTATGTCCCAACCATCGCCTATGGTCATGAACTCTGGGTAATGACTAAAAGAATGAGATCTCTGGTTTAAGAAGTCGAAATGAGATTTCTCAGAGATAGGGTGAGGAGCTCGGAAGGATCTGGAAGTAGAGCCGCTGATCCGTCAAGTCAAAAGTAGCCAGTTGAGGCAGTTCGGGCATCTGGTCAGGATGTCTCCAGGGCACCTTCCTGTGGAAGTCGCCAACTGGGAGGAGACCCCAAGGCAGACCCAGAACTCTCTGGAGGGATTATATATCCCATCTGGCCTGGGAGCCCCTTGAAATCCCTTCGGAAGAACTGGAAAAAGTTGCTAGGGTGAAGGATGTCTGGGCTGACTTACTTCACCTGCTGCCACCGGATAAGCAAAGTAAAATGGATGGATGGATGGATGGAATACTATAACAAGGTTTTTGTTCCTATTGATATTGTCACTAAAAAAAATAGCCATAAATAAATAAACAAAGGCAATAATTGACAGTTAAATGCAGTAGTTTAACCTTTCAAAGGTATTTATATTTCCTTTTTCAATCTGCTACCAAGACATAGAGGTTTGAGAAATTGCTAATACTCAGTGCAGTTTTTAGAAAAACCCTCAGGGTTTTGGAGGCTGAAGGAGAATTTTTCATTTTAGACTGTGTTTTTTAGACAGCCTTACGTCCAAATAAGTCATCTAGAAGGTTTCTTTCTGTTTTAACTAATCACCTTTCATCTGCAGATTGTCCTAATTGGAGAGGAACATCCTTGGACCAGTCACTTTTCATGGATAAATAATCTGCTGTCAGAGTAATCCTGTAAGAAAGAAGTTCACTGGAGTTCAAATGGATTAGAACTATGGATGCACGATATTATCTGTAGGATATCGGTATATATTAATGAATCTGAAGACTTGTTTAAATAGCTTAAAAAGTTAATAATCGGTATCAGCCGATAGTAAAATTCACGCCAATGTGCACAGCCGATAATGTGACGTCATAATTAAGCGCACACGATGACGCTGGACGTGCGCCAACAACAATAAACAACATGGCAGCTGTGTGGGAGAAGTCTGAGGAGTGGGAACAAGACAGCAAAGTAGTTGTTTGCATCGCTTGTAAAGTACATCAGATGCATGGAGGAGCTTGGCAACATGCCTTTAACACCACCAGTTTAATTTCGCATCTAAAAAACCCACCAACCTGATGACTGCAAGGACTATAAAGAATGACAAAACTTCGTGCCAGAGAAAACTCGGCAGCAGCCTCAATTTTAGTCATTCAACAAAGCTAAAAATACAGCAGTGACCACCCAAAAGGTAAGGAGCTGAACAAGAAAATCATTGAATTTATAGCTCTTGATAATCAGCCTTTCAGCGTGGTGGAATATACCGGCTTATGGTGCATTTAAAGCCCCGCTACATTATACCTAGCAGGCGCTTATAGCCTTAGCTGAACTGCAAAAGTAAGTTTCCAATCACGTAGAGAAGCTCCTCGTTAAAGCTAAACATATTAGCGTCACCACAAATATATGGACATCAAGTGTCCGTCCTAATAGCACGTTTAGCCTCGCTGCCTCCGTGGATAGATGAAGATTTCACTCTTAAAAAGCCTGTCACTCAAACACTCACAGGAGTGCTCACTCAGCAACCGCAGCCGCTTTTGATAACACGTTTGGGACATTGAAAATAGAGATAAAAAGAACGTGCACGTTGTCCTACGTGACATGCACGAAACATGGCAAAAGCAATGACAGACTTCTGTGTGCCGTCTCCCGTGCACACTCGAAGGTGGATGAAGGTGTGTCCAGCATTGAGATGTTTGTGTCACTGTGTTGTTACAGAGCTGTTTACAGTGAAATGCCCATTAAACTTGGTTGCTTAATTAGTTTGTGCTGATTAGGCAGAATCAGGAGAACTACTTTAGTTGAAATTTTATTTCTGTTCATCTTGAGTCTCAGAAAATTTACAATCATAATTAAGCTCTGAACTATAGCTAGATTTTTTTGCATTTAAGAATCTTTTGTTGTTGTTGTTGTTATTTAAAGCCCTTTGTCAGGAGTATCTCCGGGAGCCATCCTGCAAACTGGCTGAGTAATAAGGAGAATAAGTCTAAATTCATAAGCTATTTCTTTTTTGCACTGTGGAGCTCAGTGTCAGCAGGTTATTTTGCTGCTGCTTATTGCCCTCAAAAATGCAGATGACTTTGGCTGTACTGTTAAAAACACATGTAAGCATGTAATACACATGTTACCCAAAGACATTACTGTGTTTGTCATTAGTGTATGGCTGTATTTGAAAAAATTTATATATATATATACTTCAGTTCTGATAAAAATCAAATGTTTTGTCAGTTTGTACAAAAATAGACTACCAATATTTAAAAAAAAGAAAAAATTGTAGTCCATGATAGAATTGGTGTTTTTAACAGTGGAAAAAATTAATTAAATATCGGTATCGGCCAAAATTTGTTTCAAAATATCGGCATATAGGATATCGGCAAAAATCCAATATCGTGCATCCCTGATTAAAACATTTCTTCTAAGCAAATTGAAGACTTTTTGAATTTTTCTGAATGTTTCAGGGCCCCTCAGGCCCAAAAGGGGGATACTTTTAGATTGTGCAAACAAATGATTACTATGCGCTAAGTTAGTAGTGGAACTCATGAAACCTCTAAGCGATGTAAACAAAGTTTTTAGAATGTTTAAATGATCACCTTTCATCTGCAGACAGCCCAAAATGGAGAGGAACATCCTTGGATTCATGACTCCCAACACAGCTGGGTTCAGCTGGCCTCCAGTCAATCCTGAGAGAAAAACCATCATTTGAGTTTAAATAGACAAGGAAACATATTAATGAATCTGAAGACTTGTTTAAAATATTTTGACACAGAAGTGAAGAAGTAGGGTCATAGATCAGCTTAATTAATGTATACTATTTCACTACATAATGATCTAACACTCATTGTTCTAAATGCATCTATTTTAAAGTTTTTATTTGCTCAATGTGAGATGTCTTCAAATGCTCTTATTATAAATGTTCTGTTTTTTATTTGTTCTGAGCTGCTTCATGGTGCTCTTTAATATGAAAACAGTTGTGGGCCTTTTTAGGAGCCTTGACCTTGTAAGGGCCAGGAGTCCTCTCCAGCGAATATTTTCGGGTATTTGGGTAATAATCAATATCTATTTAGGTTTTGTTCAAATTCAAAACACAAATTCATGGCTGAAAATAATTTTAGACGTATACCTCATATCTGATACATATCTATTTTGTATCTTGAGGCTACTGCTGTATGATATAGAAACAAGGTGTGATTATATTAACAATACTGTCACTGCAATTACAATGTAATATATAAAAGTGTTTCATGATTCTACTTGTTTTGTTATCAAGGAAAATGCAGGAAATGATGATGGTTTAATAGTGAGCATTTTTCTACACAAAACATAAAAAATTAAGAAGGAGAAAAACATAAAACAGCTAAAATTTTATAGAACTGCTCTTAAAATAAACTAATATTTTAAAAAATATAGGTTTTTCCTTTTTTGAAAATAAAGGTTCTTGTGTTAAGTGTAATTTTGGCTCTAAAGTAAACATACAGCCTTTTATGTAAACCTTTTAAGTACTACTTAATACAAAAATAAGTGCAGCCTTTAATGCAAGCAGATCCTGACATTGCGAGTACCACTGCAACTGCAATTAGATTAATTGTACTGCACTGCATGAGGCCCCTCAGTTCCACAGGCCCCTCACTGCATGAGGCCCCTCTGTGCATTAAGCTTCTCAGTGCATGAGACCCCAGGCAACTGGCTACCTTTGCTTATTGGTAAAAGCACCCATGATTACACCAAAAGCTCAGATAAACATACAAACTCATGAAAACAGGTTACATCTTTAAAAACCAGCCACGTTTATTTTATGTTTTTAATGATCACCTTTCATCAGCAGCTTGTCCGAACATGAGAGGAACATCCTTGGACTTGTTGGTTTTCATGGACAAACAACTGGTAGCAAATGGACTCTCATCAATCCTGTTGGAAAAAAATTGAAGGTCAAATAACTGAGAAAACTTGTTGAAAAAATATGTACAATTGGAAATGTCTGAAAACACCAGAGCCCCTCTGGTTCAATAAGGTGAAACATTTTCTCCACACACAGGTAATTTATCATTTCAACTGCATGACTAGTGTTTAGTATGTATTCTTCATAGAGTTACACTGTAAGACCTGTGTTTTGTTTGAACCATGAGCGCCCTCTGCTGGTATCCTGCAGACTTAAAAGCCGTCTTTCCTGTTGTGTTGTATGTAATGATAGCTCAACCTAAATATGTTAAAATAAGTTAAGCTACTTTTAAAGGTGCTATCTGCACATGCTGCATGTTTTGGAGAACTTCCAAGTTTAATATTAACCCCTTAAAGCCTGAAAGCACAAATAATAGAAAATTCTCATTTTTTGAAACAGAAATGTTTATTTAACTTTCTACTAAAAAAAAAAAAAAAAAATCCATAAAATGTAACAAATATATTTTTAGTATCTCATTTCATTCATTAGGTCTTTTTGGTAACTGATAATCCACTTGAGGGCAATTTTTTTTTTTTATCATTTATCAGATTGTATTCATAAGTTTTTTTGAGTAATTTATTGATCATATTGATTAGATAGAGGTTCATAAAAGTATGTATCAAATATGATACAACAGGTGTTAAGGGGTTAAACATTTTGTTTTGACATTAATTTGCTGTAAAGTAAATTCAGCTCACCTATTAATTTAATGAAAGCTTTAATTGTTATTCTCCCTGGTGAAACTCACCAAACAACAATTCATAATTTCTGACACTGGTTTTCTCTGCTGGTAGAGCAGAATGTAACCTAGCTATAATCTTTTCATACACTGGTTGCTGGTTTGAGACATGCCTGCTGCAACATTCAAATCACAGACAGTGCAATATTTCTTCAACCTGAAATTTGTGTCAAAATACCAGATACAATTGTTTGCAGTAGATGTTTTATGCTCTACACCTATGCAAACATTCAGGTTTCCCTAGTGGACTTGTTTTTGTTTTTTTGTTTTTTTACAAAAATCCTACTTTTGTTCTTCATGTATGCATTTTTCTTACTCAAAACAAGAATAACAAAGAAATGATCATCCCCTTCAATATAGCAACTGATATCGAAGTTGCCATATGATCCAACATCGGAATTAGAATTTCCTTTTTTTAAATCATCTATCCCTAGTTTGATTTATCTAATATGGTGCTCATTATAATGAAGAATGATTTATTGCTTGTGTTTGTTAGACAACACATTAGACGGGGAACCTAAAAATAGTTGCACATTAAATCGCAATCTCAACTTTGGGAAAAATAATCGCAATTAGATTATTTTTTGCAGAATGTTAAACCCTAGATATAATCCTGATAAGATATGGACCCTGTTCCCCCCACCCTACTCTCCCCCCCTCACAATCCCTGTCCCGAGGAACAAAAATATAAATATGGTTTTTAGTGTTTTTGTAATATCTGTAGTTGAAACCCAACGTAAAGGTGGCTGTGAGAGACCTCATGTGCTTCTGCTGTAATCAGTGTAAACAGCATGTTAAAGCTACAACCGAACATTTATGCCTGACTCAGCATGCAACTCCTGCAAATCCTGTTTAATCCCTCTAAAACTTAAGTATTTCTGTTTAGTTCTCCACAAGCTAAATATCATCTTTGCTTTCCTTGATTTAAAAATAATTCAAAGATGATATTTGTTGTGTATCAAGAGCAAAGAAATCCATAAAATACAATCAAAACACCATTAAGATAAACTGACACTAATAATGGATAAATTACATTATTATTATACAATAAAAATTGAAATAAATGCACATGGTGTTCTTTAGACGTGTTCTGTGTTGCGCTTCAAGCGAAGTATAGTTAAGAAAATCCCAATAAACTTTAACTCTTCACTGAGTAGGAGCGTCCAATCAGGCTGCTCAAGAAAAACCTTCATTGTTTTCATGAACTCAGCCTTGCTACCATGATGCAGTCAACTCTTCCTGATACAGCATCACTAACATATTTCCAGAGGAGGAGAAAGTGCATGACTATTGGACCAAAGTAAAAGGACAGCTACTCTGGTTAAAACTTTTTTAAGTTAAGGTACTGCTTTATAAATCTACCCAAGTAACAGTAAAAGTACTCAGTTTAAAGTCACCTCTAGTAGCTACTGAGAGTTGTGCACTAAAATCTAATCTTTCCTTATTGGCAAGTAACACAAGAGAATAGATCAGGTTGTTCAGGTAGAGTCACACCTGTGATAAAGTAAAATACACAGCTGACAATGTTAATGTTAAAATATGTACATAACAGCGCTGCAGAAACTCTTGAAAATCTGTGCTAAGGTGGGTCTCCTCTCCAGCTGAGAACTGGTTCCAACTGGTTCAATCCATCTACATCATTTACATTTTATTCTAACAATTCCCTTATTGATGCTTTACTTACATGTGCCTTGAAAAACACGGCCTCAAGAGAGACAGCAAAGCGAACAAGAAGAGAGAGGACAAGGAAGCAAAATCAGGCTAAAGCAGTCAAAAGTGTGGCTCCATTTCTCAAACAATGACGCCAAGAGCACGACATTAAACATCTGACAAACAGTGATTCATGCAAGGCATGCATCTTTTTACACAAGAACTGCTAACTTTGTACAAGATATCAATCTATTCTTATATGTCTAGAGATCCAGGATCCAGACACTAGTTTTATATTAATTCTAAGGGTTTATTTTAAATAACTAATTCTAATTCAAGTTCAGACATCGAAGATCCAGAGAGAAGTTGGTTTGAACTGAGACATTTCTGACAAAAGAGAATTTTTGCATATTTGAGCATGTTGTCCTCACAAACATTTTATGTTTAGCATTTAGCATTTTTTTCGATAAAGAATTCAAATAATAAGAAATATTGATAATGCATTGATATCATGCTAATAATACTTAATAAAATATCATCAATTCCCATGCCTACCAGAAACATGAGCAGGATCACTGAACAACAGGCAACATCAAAACATATCTAAACAATGCCCAAGGAAATGATGGAAATCTGCAGTGAGCGGAGCTTAGATCAATTGAATCGGAGTTTTATCAACTTTTTTTTTGCTGTTAATGGATCTGATGTGGAATCATTCTCTCTCTATTTGCTACTGTGGAGTTAGCTGAGTACAAGAGTATAGCATTTAAGTAAAAGTACAGTTACTCGGGTTGAAACCTGCTTAAGTAAAAATACTGATTTTAAAATGCACTCAAAGTACAAGTACCCTAAAAGCACTGAATTACAGTAATCTGAGTGCATGTGATTGGTGACTTTCCACCCGTTTGTATCTTATGGGTGAGTCATATGAAAAAAATAACAGTCTGCTGAAAACATGCTCTTCTTTCAGCTTATTCCAGCTTTTGTTCTCAAATGACTTCAGTTATTCATTTAAACTGCATTATTGCACACCTTCTACTCTTCCTCCTACAGCGTCAGTATTTTTTAGCCGTACATTTCATGCATAAAACAATAAAACAATTTGAAATGTGTTGCTCGACATTCAGTGACCAGGTTTCAACAGCTGATCTGTGCATGAAGGGCTGCTGTTGGTGCCCAAGTTATTCTATTAACTGTAGCACTAATTAGTGAGTGAAATCAGGATGTGAATCATGGTGAAAATGCAGTGATTTACATGAAAAACAGTAAAACTCACAGTTTGATTCATGACTAGACAAGACATAACCAACGTATAAGCAGATATTCAGCACAAGAGGATTAATAATTCAACATTTCTATATTAATCTGTATACCTCAACATTCTGAATTCATTTGTTACTGCTTTATTGGAGTACGGTCTGAATCTGCCCTTTTTATTTTGATAAGTTAACATCTATGTTTAAGATGGAATCTTGTTGAGGCTTACGACCAAGACTGATTGTATTTATAGTGATGACCAGGCGTGGGCAATGGGGAACGGTTCTGTATGTTTGGATTATATGTTAATTGAAAAACCAATAAAAATTGTTAATCATGAAAAAACATTTTGACTTCACTTAAAAAAAAAAATTTCTAGTCATATTTTGTCATCCAGTTTAAAAATAGAATAAAATGTCATCTCATGGTGAACTTCACACCAGTGAATTCACGTTATGTTGCATTCATCCTACTGTGAACTCATCAGTCATTTCTCTCACCTCCTACTTTGTGGCGTCATCTTCCTCATGCTGGCCATGCCCTTCCCTTGTGATATAACAATTTTTTTTTCACTTTTGTCATGAGCTTCCACGACAACGTCTCAGCACCAGTTTCTATGGCTTGTGCTTTTCAGGCCAGACTAACAGCTTCCTTAAGCTGACCCCATTTACTTTAGGTCTGACCATTTAGAAACAACATGAGCCGAATATACAGATCTACATAAACAACACAGCATAAAGACAGAGACTGTGAGGGGACCATCACACAGCTAAACAGAGAGAGATATGAAAGAATCTATTTTCAGTCAAGGCTAAGGAAGAGAGGTGAGCTTTGAGCTCTTTCCTCTGAGTCTGAAGGTGGACCAGGAGAGACTGATCAGAGGACTGGAGGGATCATTGTGGAGTGTAGGGGATGAAACAGGAGATAAACATGGAGGGATTTAAAAGCAATTAATGAAACTTTAAAAACTGGACAGGGAGCCAGCGGAGGGAGGACAGCACAGGTGGGATGTAGCAGTTGCATGATTTAAACATTTTTTAAGTCAACCGTCATGTGATTAAAGTTGTATCGACTCTGACTAGACAACAGGATTGTTAACATAAATGGAGAATGAAACGGGTCCTAAGACTGAACCTTGAGGCACACTTTCAGGAGAAGAGGTGGATCCAGCCATCTGATCACACAGATAGTTGGCAGATCTGTCTATCAGTAAACTGTGGTCGACAGTGTCAAACACCTTGGATAAATCAATAAAAAGACTAGTTGAGTGACCAGTTGACTTCAAGCAAAGAGATTCATCACAGCAGTAAAGCTGACTAGTTGACCAGCTGACTAGTCTATGCAGATCCTAGTGGGATGTGCTCATGTTTCCTGATACCTGTTAAAAATCTGGCAGCAGCCTATCCCAGCTGTCATAGCGAAAAGCTGTTTTGCAAAGTCACATTAAAACTTCTGTTTTCAAGGTAGGATTTAAAAAAGGTAAGAGTCCTCCCCCAGAACCTAACCTAGTCTCTCAGCAGGTCATGACAAACCGTGTCGAAGGTGGGACTGAGGTCAAAAAGCATTAAAATAGAATTTTATCTACAGAGTGTGACCAAACTGCCTCCTCTGTGCTGATAAATGAGTAAGCAACTATGATGCTAGGAATTGAGATTTAAAGTTACATAATTACAGGGAGAGCAGTTTCAGCGACCAACACCTCAAACCACACAAGCAGCTGAAAGACGGGCCAGACGAGCAGAATCAGGAAGTGCTCCAGCAGGACTATTTTTGGGGAGAAGTTTTACAGAGGAGACAAAATAAACATTTAAGTGTGAAAAATAAAAGGAAGGAAATCATCTGACTGAGTCACACATGTTTTTGTTTTGTCATAGTGTACTGAACATAACGGCTTATCTTCCCGACACTGATCTGATCACAGTTCCCAGCTCTGCTTTAAAACCGCCGCAGCACACTTCTGACCAGATTCACACCCTTGGCCCAGATTAACACTTAGTATCCATTTTGAGAATTTAGAGAATTCAGCTATCAAGTGGTAATCCTTAATGCTTTATGTGGATCCACCTCAGTATGTCCGGGGATGATTTCATCTCCAACAGCACCAACAACAAACTCAGGTAGTCTGGGATGCACAATATTGGATTTTTGTGGGTATCTGATATTTTGATATCCCAACATTACCAAAATTATTTTAGCTGAACATGTTTTTTAAACATTCTGACTGCTGAGATTTTAAACTGATCCATTTTTCTGCAGTGGTAGCTGCATCTTGGTTTATTGGTTTATTCTTTGTCTCTCACAGAGTTCTGTCTCTACTGAACCACGTACAGATGTTTGGTAGTGTAATCAACCAGGCTGAGGAGGTTTTAGGCGGTTATAAGTCAGTATAAATGTGCTACTCTGTGTGCTGATCAAGGGCTGGTTTGAATGTCAGTACACGCATTTTTGGATTTGTGCACAGATTTTTGTATGCATTTGCAAATACTTTTGCAACAATAATAGCCCCATACTATCCAGCTATTCTGGAGACACATCGGAAAACATCTAAACTTTTAATCACAGTATGGTAAAACCACTGAACCTCATAAATTAAAGCTTCTTACTTTAGTTCAGAGCAATTAAATTGAACATAAAAATCAACATTGACAAAAAAGCAACTAATTCATTTGATACAAACAAAATTAGAATTAAAACGTACAATAAATGCAGATAGCTTTGGTGAAAGTTTCATTTGCAGTTTTGCTGGCAGGCTGTGACTTTGGTGTAGTGAATCTCATTCCCAAAAAACAGAGCTGTTGGAGTGAAATACTAGTAAAAATGAGGAGATTAGGTGATAAATGCAATCAGTTATCAAAAATTTAGGCTGAAACTCACCAGTGATTGGGACAGTTCCACCTTTTTATAGCCCAAAAATAAACTGTCTATAAATACAGTCTGTTTATGTTACTTAGACAATATTATTTTACCATGAAATGGGATTATGGTTAATGTTTCATGATCACATCAGAGATGACCTGTTGTTATTTCTTTGTTCTAAATAATGATAGATGGGCTATCTGTTGAAAATCATAGATGTATCTATACAGGATAAATATATTCTGCTACACATGGTGATACTGAAAAATGTCTAAAGTATTTTAAATGTACATTTTGGTATAATTTTATTTAAAAATAAAAAAGTATTCTAACCCAATAACTGTATTTCTGTTTGTAGTGGATATCTAACATCTGAGATAATAGAGTTTTATGTCTAGCAGTCAAAATGATCCTTCATAGTTCTTCTAACAGGTTTGAGATTCTGACCTTACTGTTAGGAAGCAAATAGCAAGACGTTATGTTAGCATTACATTCAAAATTTGAGGTTACACTGCAATTTATCCAAAAATCTATGCCTTTACTTAATCAATATGGTCAAAGATTCATATTTTCTTGTCTTTTTCCAAATGAGCAAAAAATCCTATTTTACTTTTCAACCCTAGGATATTCAAGATAGCTGCTCGGTACTTATTACTTTGAATGCTTACTTTTTACTTTTACTATTAGATTTACAGAGCAGCGGCTTCACTTCTATTTAAGTAAATTCCAAAATAACTGCTTTTATTACAGTACGATATTTGTGAATTCTTTTATCCGACTGCCGCACCTACAATAAGTGAATCACTATTTCCTTTAAAAGCACGTTTATGCCAAAATGAGGGAGAAAAGCTGTCAGTCTGTTTCTTGTTCAAGTCATTTGTATTTCATACAGCTTCACTGCATTAGCATGCAGGGAAACCCAGTCAACAGCTAAGAGGACAGTGACACCTCTTTGACAGCTTTTCTCCTTTGTTGTCATGAAAATGCTTAGAAAGGTAATGTTATACGGTTTAACATTTTGGTTGGTTAGAATAAAATGACTCCTCAGGTGACGTAAATACACCACAGTAAGCCTTACAATGGTGGAAATGATGTCTGGGTTGTTACTTTTACAAAAGGTGGTCGAGTGTATTCAACCACAGGTCGTCACCTTGGTATCTAATTATCCAGCATGAGTGTTAACACAGAATATAAACAGAGAGTTTGTTTCATGTGGAGACTCAAACACTTTGTGTAGCAGGGTGGACAGGTGCTTTTCTCACCTCTTCTTTTTAGAGGAGGGGACGTCCTCCTCTCTGTCCTCACTCTGATCCATAGACCAACTCCAGCCTTCACCTCAATTTGACACCTGGAGGGAGGAGACATGATCAGTAGGAGACAATTAGCTCATTCATATTCAAGAAAGAGTTAAAGAATTTTTACTCCGTGTATCATGATCATGTTTTCACAGATTTAGAGTGAAACATAACTCTAATTCTACAATCAAGACCTGGATATTGCATTGGTATGGGGTTTTGTTACAGCGCTGAAGTGCTCGTTTCCATCCTCACCAAACTTCCCATAATCATCACTCCTTTTTTTCATTTGGTCACAGCACGCTGAGACCACTTCTTCTGAATTTCGATCTCTAATTCCTGCCAGGTTTGAAATGTCTTCTTAAAAACAGATATGGAACCTTTAGCACTTTTACCATACTGTCATCCAAAGCTCAAAGGCCTGCCACTAACCCTGCCACCACGGTGATGCAGTGCACACCATGAAACAGGAAGTTGCCTTTTAGAGGGCTTCACAGACTCACAAAGTCCTGAAACTTTACATATATGATCCAGTGGGACAATAACACATTTGATGAGTGGGCGTGGCTTAAAGCAAGGTGGCGCCCCCTACAAATCTTCAAGTCCCCACAGCATGTTCAACCCAGGACCTGTACAGATTGAGGCATGCAGGTAAATCACAGCCAACCCCTCTCAGCCGGACATGGACTTTCAGACGCTCTCCCTTTTGACAGAAGGCCAAGATCCATCAGGAACAAATCCCCCTCCCATCACAAGAACAGTTCCTCCCCTCTGCTGTCAGCCTGAGGAGTGGAGTTGGCTATTGTTACTGGTACTAAATACTGGTACTAAATGGATATTTTTTAAAAGGTGCCAGTGCCTAAACGGTGCCTGAATCGACCCTTTTAGGAGACAGAAAGGGTTTTAAAAGTCAGCAGCTAAAAAAAGCTATCTCTGTATCACTGATTCAGAAAAAGATCTCAAGAGAACATGTAAAGGAAATAGGTGTGACTTCTTCACATATTTCATACCTTTCCACTGGAGTGACGGGTGGAAGGTACCAAAATGAAGCACTGAAATCTGTTTCCTAATTCGGTACAGTAGGTATCAGATGTGTTGATACTGGATTTTTTCAAATAGACTCTCACTGACCCTAGAATCAGTAGACAGAATAAGGCATGTTAATACGGACTCAGTGTGGCGTTCCCGTGAGGCCTGGACATTGTCTGATGGCCAGAGGTTCCAGCTGGACTTCTTTGTGAAAACTTCTCTGTGGTGCATTTCTAGGTATCAGTGTTAGACCGTGTGTCTGATGCTGGCGTGTTCGGGGGACAGGAAGGGTCAGGTGCCTGATAAGTGCCCCTGGCACGCTTTCCCGGGCCTGATCCAGCTCACGGCATACTCAGTGTCCAGGTCCAGGGCTCCCCCGGCTGGTCCAGACACCGGGCAACCATGCAGCAGGGAGGATACCTGACCTGATAGCAACTCTATGCCTTACATGAACACACCCCAGACTTTATCTCTTCTGTTAAAAATTGCACACTCATTTAGAAAATTGCACTACAACCTAATCATTGTAAACCTGCACATCCATACATCTTTCTTCTTTTGCACCTATTCTTTTGCGATTTTATTTCATATTTTGTTTTGCGACTAGATTTTTCTATAATGATCTTTTCAAGTTTCTAGCCCATGATTTTTTACGCTCAGAATTTTTGGTCTTTGTCTGTGTTATTTATTTTACACCAAACATCAAATCAAATGGTAGGCCAAATATCGGTATCGGCAGATATCAACATTTTTGCCGATATTTGCATCCAATATTGTAGCTGTGCATATCAGCGTATATCAACTGTAAAATTTGGGCATATAACTAATAAATGAGTGTAGTTTTAGGCTGAACCAACAGATCTATTTAAGTTGAGATGTTTTTCTTTATTCATTCTTATTGTTTAAACTTTAAAGTGTGTTTTAAGAAAAAAAAAGTTTTTTTTTCATCCTCAAACCTAAAATTGTGTTCAAAGGACTGAATTTTTAGTTATGTAAAACATATTTTAGTATCAGTAATGATATTGGTATTGGCTAAAAATGAATCTATAAATATCGGCATATCGGATATCTGCAAAAATACAATATCGTGCATCCCTAGCATGTTAATACTGGAGGCAATCTGCAGACCTCATACTGATGGGCCAGTTATAATAGAAAGAGCGTGTGCCTTGCAGGCCGGATACAACTGTACCACGGGCCAGATCTGGCCCCTGGGCCTTGAGTTTGACACCTGTTTCCTAAGAGTACAAATAAGGATTTTAAGACTTCATCAGATCCAGTCACAATTATGCAAATCAAAGAGTCTGACTAAAGATGACAAGTGTTTTGTTACTTTTTTGCTGTTTATACATTTTAGAGCCTTAATGTACTGTTTCAGTTCATTGAAAAAAAAAAAACAGAAAGGTTAGGGATACCTTTCCTTAATCTGCATTTGTCAATATGGAATTTCCCATACAGTAACAGTAACAATAAGTTCAACGTTACATTCGTCATATTTCTAATACATTATGACATTTTTACAATTTTTAACAATGCTAAATTGAGTTTTACTCAACACATACTCC